>NC_140099.1:10703880-11903880 GCF_964237585.1 Gallinula chloropus
TTAACATGGCATGCCAGGCCTCCACTGCTGCTTCCCTCCCTCAGGCCTGCTCATCATGAATTTAATTTGCGCATGGGGTGAGGGGGATTTTGTTGGCATTGTTTTATTCTTATTTGATGTGCTCCTTTGCATGGCAAACGCTGGTAGTGTGCTCATCGCTGTGCATATCGGCAAACGTGGCCCTGGGTGTACTTTAGTCTAAGGCCCTGATTCTACAAACACATGAATAATCCAAAAAGCAAGAGGACTTAGTAATATACTTAAAATGACACCTGCTTGTGTCTTCATCTCTCTCTCCTCCACCATCCCGGTATACTTTTACTTCTGGACAGCTAATTTGAGCTCAGTGTCTCAATTAAAATTTGAATACAGAAAAGAGAGTGATTTTTTTTTTTAAATCCCAATTTAGAGGCTGACCTCATCATTCAATAACACAAATAAAATCCACTGGTGCCTGTCCCAGCTAAGATTCAACGTAGGACACCTTCTCTAGCAGGAAAGGCAAGGAGGAGTCAAGATTCGAATGGCAATTCGATATGCAAGGCCATTGCCATTTGGAAAGATTTCTTTTAACCTGACTCAGAAGAATGTTGGTATATACTTTGGAAGATGATTGTTTGCTTTGCTTATAGGCATTAAATTACTCTCTTAAAAAATTATATTTGGGAAAGCATCTATCGAATTTTTGAGCAATTTAGTGGAAGGCAATTACCTGTAACTCTGAGGGGACATCAGAAAATTCACAAAAGGTAGACTGAGATACACACTCACACATACATATATGTTTAAAAAATAGATTTCAAGAAACATTCCTGGGCTTTGGTGTGGAGGCTCTGAGCAGCAGCAGATAGCTCCCTCTTCTCAGGAGCTGCAGCATCATTACACAAAGATACAGAGACACGGGAGCCACTATTCAAATGTAGACCCTCAACTTTGTGACCATGAGTGGGTTCTATTTTGGTCCTTGCTTTTGAGGCTGCTTTTGATGACGGGATCAGAGTTTTTCGGCTCCCTGCCATTACATGTTGCTGTTGACCTCTACCTGCTTCTAGCTTTTAGAACTTTGTTTCCATTTCCATTTCTTTAGTGTGAAGGTTGGAGATGGGAATCTATATTTTTAAAATCTTGGTGCCAACTGCTGTGTGCTGTTGTACCGTGGCTGACTTTTACCTCCCTTACATTTCATCTTGCGTTTCTAGAGCTGAATTGTCCAAAGCATCTGCTGGAGCTTTGCCTCTGGACCCCATGTATCCTGGTGACTTGGGACATGAGCTGTTGAATGGCAAATCCTGACTTGACCAAATTGGCAACAGAGCCTCAAAAATTATTTAGGCACCTAATGACCACTGATTTTGTTAGCAGGTAAGGTCCAACCTGAGAACCTGTGCGTTAGTTTTTCTGTGGCTTGATGTGTCCCCTTCAAAATCAGAGTCTTTCCTCAACTGCCCTTTTCTTCCCTTTGAGCAGACCATGGCTTTTGGATATCCCTGCACTGTTCTTGTGACCCTGGACAACGTTTCCTGAGGGCTGTCATAAATCTTCAGCCCTCCTGTATTTCACGTGATCTTCAGGCAGCCTGAGTTTCAGCGTGGGCCATGGGGAAGCCAGGAGGGGAGTCAGACCCTGCAGTCACTGGGCATCTGCAAAGGGACAGGAGCAAACCCTGAGTATTATCCACACAGGGACTTACCCAAACTGACCCTTTTCTTGTACATGTCAGTACCTAATACCAAGGAATAACATGACATTTTAATATTGCTATTGTTAAAAAGAGATGTAGTGATGTTACTGGGAGAGGGATTTTTAGTAGTTAAGAGAACTGGCTTTTAGTCTTTGTATGCTTGTGGTTTTGCTTCTGTCCCACGGCATGGCTGGGTAACCTTTCAAGGTTACAGGAACACCTTTTACATCTCCTTTTGCTCATTGCTAGAAGTATCCCAGTCATTACCCACCTTTATGAATTACCTGGAGATGCAAGTGAGACATAAATGCAAAAATAATATTATTGCTATTGTATTATTATTTTTTCCCAAGGAAATCGCTGTTTTCCACAAAGCAGAGCACATGATTTCTTGTTTATTGTGTAATAATAGCCTTGTGTTGTGATGGTAAGTAGGACACAGATACAGCTTTTCAGTGATGTACAGTACTCTTTCTTATCTTTAATTAAATGCTATTCCCTTGTATTGGAACATACTCTGTGATTACACATGTTTACAATCTGTAAGTAACTTAACATCAAATACACTAATGAAAATCAGTGCCCCAAAGCAACTTGTGCCTTTTGTCCTATACTATCCCACACCTCTCTCATTTTTTATTTTGTTATTATTACTTCCAGTTTCCATTTTAAAAATTAAAGGGTTGAATTAAACACTTTGGTATGAATTTCCTCCAACCATCTCTGCTTTTGATCTAGGGACATGTACCTATCTAGCTCTCTGCCCTTCCCCAGAACAGCAACCCCTGGGGATACCATAGAGCATAGAGATGATACAATTTAATAAAGTCACAATAAAACATCCAAGGCCTTTCATACTTTTTCACTTTCTTTAACTCAATTTATTTTTCATTTCATGGACAGAGATTTAGTCCTGGTATTAGTTTATGATTTTGCTGAAAGAATTACCGAACACATACAAAAAGGAAATATTATTTTTATTATTTATTTTGTGCCATGTATACCATAGGAAAAAAAAAAAGAGTTGAAATCACTTCAGTACCGCTGTGTTTTTCATTACAAAGTTATTACATATAGAAATTACTCCAAATTATCTGAAATGAATGGAAATTATGAGGTTTAAATTCCCCAGGTTACTGCAAGCACAGCACTGGAAATTTATTTTGTCATCTTGCTGAACATAATTGCTACAACAAAATTTCTTCCATTTTACAACCGCAGCATAACTTATTTATACCAGTGTTGTTGTAATTTTACATCAATAAGTTGCATGGGAAGGAGTACACAGGTGGTAATTGAAAACAATAATTTGTAGTGGGGTCCAGGTGGAACAGTTGGCTCAGGAAAGGCTTCATTTGCTGCTCCGTAAATGCTTCGCATCTCCCTGGCCTTTGACTAGGGTGCTATCAAACGTCTGGCCCACCACGCAGCGCTGAGGTGGCCTGATCATCCTAAACTACACTTCAAAGCGTCAGTGGAGGTGAGAGGAACAACCAGTCCATGGTGGCGGCACTGACCTGCAGCTCACCAGCCGCAGCACAAGCGAGGTGCTTGGGGAGAGGGTGCGATCAGAACTGGGGAAGTGGCAGCACGATCCTGGAGTCAGGAGCAGCATCCTTGAAGGGGAGTGAGGTGGAAGGAAACACAAGCCAGGTCTGGGGCACGTGTGTGTGTGTACACACATGGGCACATGTTCTCAGCGTGTTTCTGCTGGTACCAGGTGTTGCCCTTGGCTTCCCAGCTCAGCCACTTTCAATGAGCGGGGTGATACATTGTCATTTGGTTGTCGAAGGGGATGCTGTTCCTTGATCATTTTCAATTAAGATGTGAGTAGTTGCCTGAGACACGAGCAATGACGTTCACATTCATACTTTGCTCCACTCTTTATGAACAGGAATGTGTAATTTGGGTGCAATACAGAAGCACTCCCAGGCCAGGCATCCGCACTTCTCCGATCTGTTAATTGTCAACAGGAATAATGAAACTGCAGAGGCTGCAACTGAACCTAGAAACTGATGAATTTCCCTGTTTGAGTCCCGTTGCCCAAGATAAAATAATAATTAAAAATAACAATGATAATAGGTTACTATGGATATACCTGATTTAAATAAAATAAAGTAGAAAGAACATAGGGGGACAAAGAACAAGAATGAATGAGGTGCCATTCTCTTCTGATGTTCAGATTTGGGTTTTCATTATTCAGAAGAGACAGTCTGGAACGTGTCTGTCATGAGTTCCAGCTGAAGATTTCATTGCCACGTTCAGAGCTTAGAGGCTTTTGTTATTTTAAACAATCCAAAGATTTCAAATCCTCTTAAAATCATCTGAGAAGGGAAAGGGAAGAAATTGGCTGAAACTTGCACTTGAAAGCAGTGAAGAGCTATATGGATCCCAGCTCTCAAGTTGTGTAAGTTCTGAGGAGCACCTATGGAGGAGGGGTTCTTTGTCCCCGCCACATGCAAATAGAGTTATACATGAATTTCTAGAAAGAGACAATGTAAGGTATTTCCATAATCGAGCAAGTTTTAAAAGTTCCTCTTCAGACAAAAATATTCTTCAATTTCTAGGGTTTTTTCTGGGATTTTTTTTTTTAAACAGCGAAACTAGTGCTGGTTCACAAAACTCAGCTTATTGCACCAAGCAGGGATGGCATTTGTTTTCCAAAGACACAAACAATCCTTGGATTGAATTCATTGGGGAAGATGTGCCAGCTTTATTTAAAAAAGCCTCCCCAGCAACAGTGAATTTTGCCCATGTTACTTCTTTTTTTTTTTGTAAATAACAGCCCTAACCTGGGTGTTATGCAGATGCCCATGAGGCATCCTCAGTGGAATGGAGCATATATAGCAGAAGGGATGCTTGACTCCTATTTACTTCGAATGCTGGTAAAGCATGTTCCCCTCTGCCTGTCCCTCTCGGTGCCTGCACACAGATGCACGCTGTCATTTGCAGGATGCGCTCTGGTCACTCAGCTCAAACCTCAACGTGGCTCTGAGCAATGCGAGGATGAGCTGGAGACAGCAGTTATCTGACTTTAGAGAGACCTTCAGGTTATAAATCTAGGGGCAGGTCTTGATCTCACTGCAGTCCCTGAGGGTCCTGCAAGTGTTTTCAAATGGGGACACAACTCAATCTCAACTTGTCAGAAAGCCTGAAGACCAAATTCTGCCTTCAAGAATGCACCTTTTAAATTGAAGAAGGAGAACAGGACCAAATCCTACATCGTATCTGATTTTAAAAATATAATCAGCATGTTTTTCTGCTCTTGCTTGCTGGTTCTATAATTATTTTTGGGGGGTGAGGGGAGAGTTATTCTTTTAATTTTGGGGTTTTTAATTGGAAAAAAAAATATGTGGGAGAAAATGCCCACAGCATTTAGACTGTTATTGAGTGTGTTTAACACTTAGAGTTGGAATAATTAGGGGCTCTGCAGGAAAAAACAACAACAACAAAACAACCCATGAAAAAAAAAAAATCAAAAAACACAAGCCCTCCCCTCCAAAAAAAACCCGACCGTGGACCATTGACTAAGCTGATGACTCCAGGGAAGGTTTAGAATGTAAGTATTGAAGAAATCTCATTTTCTAAATTCAGTCCTGGAAACATCAGCAAGTGACAGCCACCAAAATAAAGGGACACCAAATGTCTTGAAAACACAACAGAATCTGCATCATTTTTGCCTTTCTCCAAAAGGTCTTGGGAATGGGGCAGGGGATAATACATTATCCTCTTAAGCCTTCATTTCACTGCACCCTCAAATATACCAGTGTCATAGAAAAGAAAATCAAGTGAATAAATGTTGCAATTTATATATATTTGAATAGATAACAAGAACAATTTTACTGTTTGCCACAAGTGAAAAACCCCACCAAATCATTCCTCTGATTGAGGTTCTGAAGCTCTGTTTATTGCTGCAAAGTGATTTGATACAAAAAAATTACACATTTTGAGTTATTATATCACCCAGAAATTTGATGCCACTTAACTATGTAATTTTCGGAAATGATATAAAACCACTGCAGAAAAATATTCAGGGAAGCCCAAAAGACCTCTTTTTATCTTTTTTTATGGGTCTAAAATGAGAACTCGCAGAGATCCTCGCACTGTATGTGAAGGCTGAACTGCCACCTCGGGAGCTTTATTAATATGTATGTAAATATGATCTGGTTGGATCCTGTGTTTCTGTGTCTTTTCACAAGGTGGAGCGGCTAACTAAGCCGATCAGATCAACGCCCCGTGTTTATTTTTTTTTTCCTTCCCAAGCAGCAACATTTAAAGATTCAAAGAGAATGAGGACAGCAGCCTCATTTATGTCAAGATTGTCTCGAACCTCCTTCCTTCCTTCCTTCCCTCCCCCCCCTCAACTCCCAGATCTGTATCAAAAACAATTTACTTCTAACTTAGCATGAGCTTTCTCAGTAAAGGCTGGGAAGAAACTCAAATCACATCACACAGAATCTGCAGCTCCAATTTTTCTTCCCCTGAAAAGTTATTTGAGCAAATGGGAAGAAAGTGGAAATGCATTCGAAATGTGTCCAAGTGACACATCAAGCTTATCCTCCGTGAGGATATTGGGACTTCCTCTTTACACTGAAGCCACTGTTATTTATTTATCTATATCCGTGCCAAATTGTAGCTAAAGACATTGCACGATTAAGAAAAAAGGAAGAAAGAAAAAAAAAAGGAAAAGCAAAGGAAGAGAAAGAGAAAGGCAGGAGCTGAACATGTGTGTGCAGAGAGTTCTTGACTCAGCATGCCTTGTTGTATATAGGATAAAATGGAATATTTAACACCATATTAGCTTGCTTTCCCCTATGGTAAGGACGGTGTTTCTAGATGAGAACTCTTCAAATCCCGGGCTTATTGTGAAGGCAGAAAAGATAATTACCTGAATACAGGACATGTTGTGCAGGGGAGTGCCTTTTTCCCAGACAAGGGGCTGTAACACCTAGTGAAAACCTTGTTCTCTTCTTGCAGATTATGTTCCCGTTTTGCCTAGTTTTCTATCTTTCTTTGGGGGTAGTTTGTTGTTTTGGGGGCATTTTTGTTGTTGTTGTTGTTGTTGTTACGGGGAGTTGCGGCTCCAGGTTTGCAGACGGGGCCGTGAGGCCGCTGCTGTGCCGGAGCCCTCGGGACGGCGGAGGTTGGGGGGGGGGGGGGGCACAGGCCCCTTTTCCCGACTGCGGTCGCTCGGCAAGGCGGCGCAGCCCCGGACAAAGCGGGGCGATGTCGCGGGCTGCCCCCGGGGACCCTGGCCCCTCTTTCGGGGCTGCTGCCACCGGCTGCGGCGGGAGCGGGGAGAGGCACCAGCGCGGGGCCAGCTGCAGATGGAGGCGGGTCGAGGGATAGGTCAAGGTTAGAAAGAGCCTGCTATTGATCTGGCTTTGAACGCGAGACAGGGAGAGCAGAGAGACTAAAGGGGGAGCTGTGAGACAAGACATTAACAGCTTTCAGTGCTAATGATCACAAGTGCCAGACAGGGGAGGAAAGAGGAGACTGAGAAATCACTTTGGAATTTTTTTTTTTTTTTTCCCCTGTTGGGATGTATTTTCGGAGGAGGAGGAGGCGGCAGGCTGGGGGCTCACCCCCCGCAGCCCCGCTCGCAGCCGGCGAGGTGGTGTGGGAGGGAGGGGGGCTCCGGCGGCCCCGCCGCCCCAGGCAGCCGGGGCGGCCGCCTGGTCAATCATTGCCGGCCCTTATCTCCTGCTCTGAGTGCCCACTGGAAGACACTGGTTAATCAACAGATGATGCCCAGTAACTTCCCGATAAGCTGCGCTCCGAAGGGGTGCAGCTTCCGCAGCTCGCTGAGAAACGGCCGCAGCCGCTGCGACCTGGACTTTGCACCCCTGAGGATGGAAAGTGACACCACCCCCACAACCCCCCCGCGATCGCGGCCGCAGCCCCGCGGAGTGGCCCCGGGGCCGGGCCGCGCGTTGCACGGCAGGCAGAGCCACACAAAGCCTCTCGGCCTCGCCGGCCGGGAGGAGCGGAGGGATCAAAGCGGGGAGAGGAGTAAGGGCAGCCGCCACTCCCGCTGGCCTGCCCGGGCTCCCTTCCCCGCGGCTGTGGAGGCCAGCGGAGGGGAGCCCATTCCCTCCGTGTGTGTCCCCAGCGAGGGTGCCGTACTCCGGGCCCCGCAGGCTCGGACAGCGCTGCCCCCGCAGGGCCTGTCCCGGCGACACCCCTGCCGGGCCCGGGGGCCGCGGGTCTCGTCCCTCCCCTGCCCGGCGGCGCCGAGCCCCTGCCATCACCACGCTCATTTTTCTTTGCAGGACCCTGCAAAACAAACTAAATGACACACGGCGAAAGATCTAAACATCTTAAGCGCCGTTAAATGTCTTTTACGTGTTTGCCGTGCCTTAACAGAGTCGGAGGGCTGAGCGGGGGCAGATGAGAGCACCCCAGGTCTGGCCCGGCGCCCACCGCCGGGCCTGGGAGCTGGGGGGGGAGGGGGGGGGAAGAAAGGGGGGGCGGCTGCCCTCAGCGTGCCGTCGGGCCGGGCTCCGGGGGCTGGCAGAGCCGAAATGCGAGCTGTGAGCGGGCGGGCGGGTGTGGGGAGGAAAAGGCAGATTTGCTGGAGGAGGAGAGCGCGATGCTGTTTAGCCAAATTCTACTCAAAGCTGATTAAGGGCACCGAGATGAATTCTGGTCCCCCTCAAGGCTCTCATGCGATTTAATACAAAAAAAAAAAAAAATCATTTAACGTGGAAAGTAAATGACACGACTGCAGAGCGGTTTCTCCTCGCCTGCTCCGGGTGGAGGCTGGGTTTCTTAGGTTTCTGCTCCATCTGCCTTCAACCCCCCAGCCCTCCCCCTCTCTCCATTCCCCTCGCCCTGTCCAGACCTGGTGCTGAAAAGCTGTTTGCACCGAACAATTTCCTTGTCTGGGCAGAGAGATTAAAAAAAAAAAGAAAGAAAAAAAACCACAGGAGATGTGCTGGGCGAGCGGAGGTAGAGGGGAAAAAGTTGGTTTCCAAGGATCGCCTAAGTTAGAAGCGCACGCAGTTGTGGGCATTTACCTGCGTGTGAAATATGAGGAAAAGTGCACTGAGATGCGGTCCCTGGGAACTTGGTGTCTCTCGATTCGTGGATGAGACTTAATTCCTCCAAGGAAAAATCCTCTCTGCCAGGATTTTAAGGGAAGGGGGGAGTGGGTGGGAGAAGAAGGTCGGAGCGTGTGTGCGTGTGCGGATCGGGAATGTGTGCGCGCGTGTCCCGCTACCATCACACTTCGGGTAGGGAGAGAGGAGGGAGAAGGGAAAAAAAAAAAAAAACCAAACCCTCTCCCCAACCCACACAGATATTTGTGTTGTTGTAAAACTGTTCGAAAGAAATGCGAGGGGGAACGGGGAACGTGCTCGCCGCCGAGGAGCTGCGGCGGCGCCTGGAGGGAAGAGCAGCCCGAGACCCCTCGGGAGCTGCCGCTCCCGGGCACGGACGGCGGGGAGCACGACCCAGCGCCGAGCCCGGACGGCGGAGACCGGCCGCCGCAATGAGTAACGGCGAGGCGGCGGCACCGGCGGGCAGCGCGCCGCAGCCTCCCGCCGCCCGCGCCTCCCTCGGCCGCCGGCCGCGGAGCCCGGCGCAGCGCGGCCCCCGGCAGCCGCCCCCGCCCCGAACTCGGCCGGGCCGGGCTGGGCCCCCCCGCTACCCCCGCCCGAGCACCCCCCCTCTGCGGCCGGCGCCGGGCTCAGGGAACTTTGGCCGTGCGTGAGGATGCGGATTTATTCGTCCCCGCTCCCCACTTTCCCTCGCTGCCGGCACTCTGCGTACCCGAGGAAGCAGCGCTGCACAAAGCCCGGAGCGGCTCCCGAGCCCTGCATGTGCTTTAGTTTGTGTGCGAGTGTGTGTGTGTGTGTGTGCGCGAGTGCGGGTGTGTGCGGTGTGTGCGAGTGGCGTTTCTTGTTCTCTTGCAGGGTACAGTGTTAAAAAGCCACCGCTAGTCGCCCCCAGTGCTCCTACTCTCTGGGTCTTTTTGTCTCTAGTGCAGATTAAACGTCACGTCCGCACTTGAACTTGAATTTTATCCCATTGTACAGAGGCAGCCCCAGCCATAGAGAGACAGAGCGCTCCCAGAGAACCAGGACTCCGCCATCTTCACATTGCAATATATAATAGTAATAGCCAGCACCAGCCCAGCTGCACTGGGGGCTTCCTTCCTTCCAGTCCCAGTGCCAGGCGAGGGGGGAAGAGTGCAAAGTGGTGCAGGAGCACTGGCAATCCAAAAGCACCAGGGCAAAGCAGTGCCACTTGAACTGGGAAAGAGGAGACACAGTTTTGGCTACCCCTTTTCAAAAAAATTCTCTCTATAGATCTACCCAGCAAGGGTCAATCTCTGAAAAACATTTTTTTTTTTTTTGGCAATTTTTGTGTGTGTGGGCAATCCCAATTCTAGTACTTTTTTTTTTTATATTACTGCTTTTTTTTGCCTTTTTTTTTTTCTTTTTCTTTTTTACCCTCCTGGTGGAAAAGCGCACTTGCCAATTTGCCAAGCACTCTGGAAAGAGGAAAAGAGAAAAGTGTCACTGGCGGTGCATATCCTCCTAAGTTCAAGAAGAGATCTGGAAGTCCAAGTGGCAGAAGCAGTGGAGAAAAGACAGTGTGTGAAAGAGAGAGGAAAAAAAAAGAGCGAGAAAGAGCTTTTCCTGATGATGATGATGATGATTTTTAATTGAGAGGGGATCCCATCCAGTGCACCACAGCAGCAACAAAAAGGAGGCTTTTTTTTTTCCTTTTTTTTTTTTTTTGAAAGAAGAAGAACTCGATAAAGAAGAAGAAGAGGAAAAAAAAAAAGAGGAGGAGGAGGAGGACCGTCCCCCCAACACATCCCCCCAAACCAGTGCAGCTCTCCAGGCGATGCCAGTGTAAATGCCAGGGCAATGTCCCGTCGCAAGCAGGGAAACCCGCAGCACTTGTCACAAAGAGAGATTATCACACGTAAGTTTGAACTTGAAACCAGACCGAGCCGAAATCGAGGAGCAAAATTAGGGAAGGGGAGGAAGCGATTTGGGGGGGGGGGGGGGGGGGGGGGGGAAGACTCCAGGAGCAACCAAAGCTGGTAAATGACTTCAGAGAGAGGGAGAGGAGAAGGGAATTAAAGAGGGGAGGGGGGTGTGTGGCTAGGGGGGATGGGCTGGGGGTGGAGGGGGGGAGAAGCCCGAAGTTTGCTGTGCGTTTTTGCAGCGGTGCGGAGGTGAGGCGGGCAGGCAGGCGGCGTGGAGCGGGGAAGGCGCTGCCGGCGGGGAGAGCGCGGCGCGGCGTGGGGCGGCGCGGGGCTCCCCCGGGGAGCGGGTGCGTGTGCGGGGGGCGGCGGAGCGGGTCGCGCCACGCCGGGCCGGGTCACTCCGCCGGGGCTCCGTCGCTCGTCCTCCCTGGCCCCGCTCCGAGTTCCCTCTCCGGGGCCAGCGCGGAACGGTGGGAAAAGTTGGCCGGGCGCCTTGCCCCGGCGTGACAGCCGTGCGGAGGGGGAAGGAGGGGGGGGGGATCAAGGTGGGCAGCGAGGGGGGAGAAGCGGAGCGGCCGCGGGGGGACTTAACGGGAAGCACATGGAGGCTGTGGGCCGGACGGGGGAGAGCGGGCCGGCAGCGGCGGGCGCCAAGCCCCCCGGCGCGGGGACGCGGGGCAGGTAGACGGGCAGGCTGTTCCCTGCCCAGGTGCATCGCCGGCGGGCGGGAGAACTCTCCTCCAAAGCGCGGGGGGGGAGAAGGCAAGCTCAGCTCGGTGGGGGCTAGAGGCAGGGCAGGTTGCAGAGGGGCCGGGGGCGGGTGGGGGTGTCTGACTGTGGCGGGAGGCGCGAAGAGAGCCGAGACAAGGGACGGGGCTGCAGGGCACGAAATGCGGACCGGGCAGCGGCACCGGCACCGGCTCGGGTTGCCGGGGCAGGAGCGGAGGCTACGCTTTGCTGAAGCTCCCATTGTGAAATGAAAACACACACATACCCCCTTCCCTCCCCACCCCCCCCCCCCCCGCCCCCCGCCAAAAAAAAAAAGGAAGGAAAAGATAAAGCGGGAGGGGAGAAGGAGCCCCCCCCTCCCAGCATCCCCCCTCCTCCCGTTCCCACCCTTGAAGCCCCGGAAGAAGGGCGAGCGCCTGCAGGCAGAGTCGGGGGCAGGTCTCCGCGCCGGGCGCCCCGCTCCGCCGTTCCCGTCCCCGCGGGGCTCGTGCCGCGGGGGGGTGTGTGGGGGGAGCGCCTTCCGGGGCGCGGGGTCCCTGCGCTCCCCGCCGCTCCGCCGCCACCGGCGCACGGAGGTGGAGGTGGGGGTGGGGGGAGAGGCGGGAGGGTCCCTATTTCCCTCCTAAAGCGTTCGACCAGTTTAGGGGGGCTGGTGCAAAATTCTCGGCGCGCACTGGGGAGGTTTGGGGGATACGGGGTGGGGGGTGGGGGATTGGAGGCCGGAATGGGGTTCCGTACCCCTTCGGGGAGGCTGTCCGGACACATCCTTCGCCCCCCCCCAAAAAAAACCCCGAGTCCGCAAGTTGCTGTACTGCGGGGGGCGGCGGCGCACGGAGCCAGCCCGGGGCTGAGCTTGAGCCGCGGCGGATCCGAATATTTATGTTGAGATTTTAAAGAATTTAAATAAATAAATAAAATATTCCCCCGGCTTCTCTCCCCTCCCCTGAAAGCCAAGAATAGGAGCCATCTGCCAGGAGCATTTGGTGCTTGCGAGCTCCTCTCTTTCTTTGTTACCGGTGATAAATTTCTGTTTGTAAGATTTCCTTGGGAATGGAGATATATATGTGTATATAATTTTTCCACCTCCTGTGAGATTTTTTTCTTTTTGTAGCGGAGGGTTGTGGGGGGACGGTTTGGGTTCCGAATTTTCAATTTCTTTTGCTCTTTTTATTTTTTTCTTCTGGTGTGCGCCTTTATTTTTTAACCCGTTCCTCCACCCCCCATCCCCCCTCCCCATCAGCTGGTGGAACACAAATGAAGATGCATCTGGTATTCAGCTCTTCTGGGGGGGTTGTTTTTAATTCACTGTTATTTTGGAGCCAGATTTGCATCACCATAAAAGGTGGATTCCCCCTCTCCTCAACTCCCTCCCCTTAGTTAATTGCATTTTTGGTTTTTTAACCATCCGGTTTGGAAAATATGTTTCCCTTTTTATGATGGTGGCTTCTTAACCCGCCCCCCCCCCTTTTTTTTTTTAAGAAAAAGCATCAACAATGTAACCTCTCTAAATCGCCCTGTGCAATTTCTCCCACTTCTTTTCTGTCTCAGTTGCGAGGGGATATGGGGTGTTGAAAGGGGGTGTGCTGGAAATCTGGTTTGTTGCGCACGTCTGAATTTGTTTAAAGGGGTGAAACATTTCTTTTCTCGCTGCTGTTGCTGCTGGGGTGGGGGGTGGGGGGTGTGTGGGGGGGTGGGGTGGAGAAGAGAGCCAGGTAGGTTTGTTCTTCCAATTTGATCTCCTTTTCTGATCGCTTTACTTGAAAGTAAATAATGAGGCAGGAGAGCATTAAAAGGTGGCGAGGAGCTGCGTGTACGACGGGTTTAGCGGGGAGGCTGGGGAGGAATGGAGAGCAGAGCGGTACGCAGCTTCCCTCCCTCCCCTCTTGTATTTATCTGTCTCTCCATCCTGAGGAAGCTGGCGGAGAAATCAGGCTGCATACTGAACAGTGGCAGAAAAAAACGAAGGTATCCAGGGGAGGAGGGGGTGGGAGCCGGTGGGGGCTGCGGCTGGGGCTGGGGTTGGGGCTGGGGGGAGCAGGAAGCGCAGGCATTTCAGCGCAGAGGCGCTGAGCCTCAGCTGCAGGCTTGCAGGAGGGGGGTTTCGCAACCCCTGCGCTCCTCGGGAAGGTGTCATTCGTGGGGGAAAAGCAGCCAAGGGAGAGTGTCCTCTGTAAGGGGGAGTTTGGAAAGTAGCGGGCAAAGGAACGGAAAAGCAAAACACTTTCAACAAAATAAAGGCAACCCCAAGACAAGCCCCCAAAGCCGGGAGGAATTGATACTGTTTTCTGAAATGTTGCATTTATGTCATGCTTAGCTTGGGCTTTTTTTTTTCCACTCCCCCCTCTCTCTCTCCCTTTTTGGCATCTGTCAGGAGAGTTGCATTTCAGGATGGATGGGAGGTCTGTGCCAGGCAAGGAAAGAGGTTGGGAGAGAGATGGGGAGAGAGAGAGAGAGAGAGAGAAAGGTTTCCTGACACTGCTCAGCTGGAGTTTATTGGGTTTCATGCTCTTGGTGTTCAGAGAAACGTTTAGATCCTGAGTGTAAGAAAAACAAACAAACACAAAAAGCAGAGAGCCTGCAACGTAGTTGTGCTCCAGAGTTGCAGCGTCTCATTAGCACAGTGGTCTTTAAGACTGCAAAACGGAGTGGCCTGTTTGTCCTTGCCAAGCTCACCCAGGCAGCCTTGTAATGGAGGCACCCGCGGGACAAAAAGAGGGGAAGCACATGGAGAGAGAAGAGCAGCCCTGGACCTTTCCTTGGTGGTGGTGGACAGGACAAGCTTGGTAGCTGAGCTCACGTAAATGGGTGGACAAAGCAAAGGAGGTGATTGTGTAGAGAAGGGGAGGCTGAGCTGTTGAGCTGCTCCGGGCAAAGAAACGTTATTTTGGTTTGATTCAAATTGCTGATTTTCCAGCATAAGATCTTCTTTTTTTAACTTGAGAAATCTGTTTTCAAACTAGCCCTGCATTTTGCATTTGAAGGAAATCTGAAAGGCGAGAGCATGTGAAAAGCTCGCTGATAGCAGTTTTGCAGAAGGCAGCAAGGGAAGAACATTTCTGTAGAGCAGCAGCAAAGACTGGGGGAGAAAGGCAGAGTAAAATCACGCACTTCCAGGTAGACAGCCAGGTTTCTCAAGGAGGCTCTCTTCAATACCTGGTCAACAGGTTCCCTAGGAATAGTAATAATTTCTTTTATCGCTTTGTATTTGTACATAATCATTAAAAATCCTAATAAAAATAGAGCCAGCAATTTTTTGCATGTCAAAGTTCTGCAAATGGCTTCAAGTAGCCTCTCCTACAATGCTTTTAGATTTAGTGCAAATAATTCATTTTTTACCTGAAGAGAAAGCCTCACACGAATGTGATCAACTCTAATTCAAAGAGAATGAACATTGTGGCTGAAGAATTAGAGAGGAAATTATTATTATTTTGGAGATGGCTGACTTTTCTTACCTGTGCAGAGAAAAGCTTAATGTGCTTTTGAAAGATGTTATGTGTGTTGGCTTTAAACAGGACAGGAAAAAATAAAAGGGTTGTGTGCTGTCAACTTCCAGGTTGCCTTTCATTTGAATATATTTGTATTGAACTTCTAAGATTAAAAAAAAATAAAATACTGCCACATTTTCATAGTTCCTGGTCTTTTAAAACATTTTTCTAAAGCTGGTGCAGATTAACTAGATTGTGGATCTAGGTTGTTCTGTCCTTTTTGGTCGATGTGCTCAGTGGCTTAAATAGATGTACAGCGGGTGAGAAATCATTTTGCATTTTTTTGCTAGTCGGCAGATGCAGAGCATATTTTGTCAGGCTTATTTAAATATTGAGAAATAAAAGTCTTGAAGATTTTACAACCTGGCTGCCTTTAATAGGAGCGGTTGGAGCCCTTGTCTTGCGCAAAATGTATGTTTCTCCGCAGAACAAAGGGTTGTCTTGTGGCATATTTGACAATAATTATGACTTAGAGGAGTGTGCGCTCGTAGAAGTGGTACAAATTATTGATATCAGTTACCGACTTGGGCTGACATCTCTTCAGCGGCTCTTCCCAGGGCTGGGCTTGCCGCTTAGTAAAATCCTTGCCCTTAAAAAAAAACGCCTCGCACAACACTTTTGCTTCTCTTCCACATTTCCTACCTGGATTGCTTCTCGCTTTTTGTTGTTTGTTGATGGAAAACACATTCCAAAATAAACTTTGCTGGCTTTTTGACTTGCCTCGCAAGCCTGCCTTGGTGCCCCCGGCTGCAAGTGACGGGTGTTGACGACTAGGGGGAGCTCATAGCCTGTATCATGGCCGGGCCGGCTCCGGCCCCGCCGGCGCGGCTGCCGGGATGCTCTGCCCTACCCTCGGAAAGAGCAGCCACGGCTCAGACAGTTGACGTTTGCTGCAAAATGTTTTCACTGTAAAGTTGTAGTATTGATTTTCATGCGAAGATCTATGTAGCGCTAGCTGAGAGGGGCTGCGGGCGAGACAAATCTATTTTTAGCAAGATCGCAGCTGATTAATTGACTTGGGCGGGCAGGAGTTTTTAATTAAAATTAGTTTTTAATCGGTGCCTTTTTATTGTCAATGTACAGCTTCTAAATTCTCAATTTGCTGTTGTCAGACAGCGATCGGGGTAAAGACACCTGTACGCGGGTGAGTCTCTGTGCGTGGTGTGTGTGTGTGTGTGGGGAAAACCCCACCGAGACCGTTTGTCTGTTCCAGGGGATGTAAAAACACAGAGCGAGGAAGCTGGAGTTCTAGGAGAAGGTGCGTACAGTGATAAAGCAGAGATACACGTACATAATTTGGCACCGGTTACATGTCCGAAAGCCACATGTACCCCAGCCGAGAGGATTAGATAGTTTGTCATACTTTGATCCTCTGGTTCTCACAGCAAAATATCTGCAGTTCCTGCAAATGAAAATAAGCAGCTTTTTTTTTCCTAGAGAAATAACCACAAAATCGTGCCTGTCATTGTAGAAGTTGCTGCGGAGCAGCTGACAGGCTGCTCTGCTGGGCTCGCGCTGTTCTCTGCTGCAGTCAGCTTGCATGCCGTGGATGGACTTGAGCGGGACGCTTTCTAGCCCAAACATATAATTTCGTGGCATCCACACGGGAAGCTTTGATCAGTGGGTCTTTATTTCACCCAACTTGAGAAATTCATCAAATTGTGGTGTTGTTAACACAGCACGAGTATCTTCTTATTTTTAGGGTGCAATATGTGGATGGAGGTTATCCTGTGGCAGGAAAGTGTGCTTTATTCTAACCTGAAAGAGAAGTAAATTAGGTCAGACAAAAGATCAGGGCTGTCATCAGCTGTACAAAAACCCTTCACTCTTGGGTAGAGAGGGCCAGCAATTTATCTGATGATTTCTCTACTTCATTTAATGTTTGAATCGAGATAGTTGGAAGCATATAGACAGCAGCCAGCTCATTTAACAGACCGGTAAGCTGAAGAGCACAGTGCCCGGGCTGCTGCTGATGCTAGTATTCCCCAGCCATGGGGAAAACCTTTCCTTGTCCCCTCCCAAAACCTCAAACTTCACTGATTGTGGCTTTCCTTCCATTCCATGACTGTTAACTTTTACCAAGAGAAACAACACACCTCCTCTCCTCCTCCCCACCGCCTCTGCCCACCCAGCACACGCACACGCATAGTCCCCTTCTTCCCGCTCCCCCCTCTGCCTCCCACCCATCCCACTCCCACAGGACAAAGCCCCATGGAAAGTTGTCCCCTCAGAGACCTGCTACCCCAAAATGGTTCTCTGCCGCCTTGCCAGAGCATTTCCTTCTTTCTGGTTGCAGTTCGGTTTCTCCAGGGTGATGTTGCAGTTGTCGGTTGAATTTTGTCTCCCCTCCGAAGCCTTCAGAGAAAGCACAGAGAAAAATAAACGGGGGGCTGGGGGTTACTGCCTGCTTTAAAGTTAGTGATACCACAGAAGTCCTCAGTGTAGCATCAGCAGTGGCTATAGATGCATTTATGTATATGTATCTTTTTAACGAGGGAGGAAAAAGACATCAATAACTGCGTGCATTGATAAATGTGTGATTCATTCAGCCGCTCTTACTACAGCACGTTCCTCTTTCGTGTTTATTTACTTTCTTAAAATGTTTTTGGGCAGGCCGTGCACCGTTCCTCGGCACCCACGGTTGCAGCCTCAGAGACAGCTGTGTGTTCAGCTCCTGAACATCAGCTAAATTTACTCACTGTCTGCCCTCCCGAAGAGCTGTTGCTTCCTCGGTACTGTAGACCCTTGCTGGAGCTTTAAGTAGCAGCTTCTTTTTTTTTTTTTTCCCCCCATATTTTTTTTCCAAAGGATATATAAAAAATGCCTAAAGCAGGCTATTCGAAAACAAATTAAAGCAGAGGGACACACTTCATGCGTTGCAGGCACGCGCCAGTAGAAGGGGGTTAGAAGAATATCATCATTTTACTGGCAAAACTGACACCAGATCGGGGATTTGATTAATGGTGCAGCATTCACAGGGACTTAGTTCTGTATTTTTGACATACGCAAGTCTTTTGTGTAGTTGCCTCAGTGCAAGAAATTCCTTTTTCTTTTTTTTTTTTTTTTTCCTGGAGCAGCTGATAATTTGTGTGTGTGCTGGATATGCCCAAGGTACTTTCCAAAGACTAAGCACTAGACAGCACAGTGTAAAAAAGGAATCCAAAGTTAAGGGAGAGGGAAAAAAACACACTGGTTTACTTAACTTTTTTATGACCCCTTTTACTAAGCCACTGGAAGAAGCCATAAATTCGCTGAATGTTATAATGAGTATGCTTCAATGAGAGGGGGAAAAAAAAAAGAGGCTTAAGAAAATTGTATATGAGCAACAGTGTGCCGTACACAATTGACAAACGCAGCCTCTTTTGAGCCTGATGTTTCAGAGAGCAACAGAGCTGCTGTGTGTTTAAAGCATGTGCAAAACTAATTACTTAATTTTGATCATGGCTTTTAAATCCTTGGGTAAGAATCTGTGCTTCCAGCATCCCTTTCTACGCCAGTTTAAAAGCCTGTTCCCAAATACTTCTCCCTTTGTGGCACGAGCGCTCCTTTCTCTCCTTGGTTGTCGTTTACTTTTAAATAAAACAAACGCATGCACTGAGGAACAAAGAATGTTTTTATGTCACATCATCACATCCCATTTTATCTGTGGAGATTTACAGCTTCTGCAGTCTATAGACGAGCCTATGCATTTTACGCTCTCGAAAGCAGTAAATATTTTCTTTATGGACGTGTAGTTTACTTAAAAGGAGACTCGCCACTCCCTTCTTTAAGACTGTACCTAGTTTCTGACGAAATAACATCTGACAAGTGTCGGAGATTCGTGCGGACCTTTGGAGGTTCTTGGCTTTTGTTCTGTTGGGTCCGGCGTGGTTACTGGGGTGTTTTCCTTCTTCTTTTCCCTAAACCCCGATGCCTCGCCCGGCTCTTTTGTGGCGGTGCTCGGGCTTGCTCCGTCTCAGGTGTGTGTAGACGGGGCTGAACTGCAGTCTCAGAGACTCGGGCTACTTCTGCAGCAGGCGCCTGACGTCGCAGGACAGCTCTCTAACTCACGGCGGTGCGCGGGGCTCTCTCAGTGCCGGAGAGGAACGGGTTATTCCCCGCACCCTCCCTCCGCCGCCGGGTCCCGCTCCCCTCGCCGCCGGTCGGTACCCAACGGTGGAGGGAGCAGGGGTGAGGGGTGGCTCGGCAGGCGGTGCCGGGGCGGTGGGCTCCGTCCTGCCGCTGCGGACAGGTGTCGGTGGCCAACCCGTCGCGTCGTGCTGCCCGTCCGGCGGCCGTGCTGCGGCTCGGCAGCTGCGCCGGGGGGGAGAGGTTCGCCGCTGCCCCGGCCGCCCTCCTGCGCTTCGCGCACGCCTGCGAGGCGCTGGGGAAGGGAGGTAGAGCCGCGGGCCCCGCCGTGTCTGGGACTTCCCCATCAAGCTGCCTCTTTCGGCCAACTCGGCCTCCGACTCTCAGTTAGGATTAAAAAAAAACCCCAAAAAACACTGCAAACAACTGGTTTTCAGCCCTCAGAGATATTAAAACATCCTCAGATAAGCGGTGCCTAGTACCGCTGAGTGTGATGCTGATGCAATGTGTAGGCATAAGCTCAACTGTGCACCTTGCAGCTGCAGGGAGCTGCGGGGAGGCTCTGGAAACAGGTTATTGATAAACTTCGACAGCAAGGAGCCGTGTCGCCCGCTTTGAGCAGCGTTAGTCTTTGTGCAGCGAGGATCCTGACACCGATCTCGGCGATAACCCAGCCAGAGAGCGTGTGATCTGAGCTATTTCCGTTAAGCATGTTGATGTTACAGTAAATGTGACATGTGGGTGTTGATTGAAGGGACATTATTTTCAGGCCTGCTTTGGGCCAACACCCTGAAGAGCGAGTCACTTCTTTGTGCTCGCTCCCCAGCTAGGCTGAGCTCTTTCTGGATGTGCCTTCAAGACAGCAGCGACCGCGCGGAGAAGGGCGCGCTTGGCACGCTGCAGCACGCTCGCGGGCGGCTTCCTGTGCCTGGGCGCCGGGAGCTGTGACCCACGGGCAGCTCAGCTTGTCCCAGAGATGGGTGGCCCCCCAGGTGGACGCAAGGGCCGGTGGTGGCTGCAGTGGGGTGCAGAGGCAGGCAGCACACCCAGGAGCACCTCTGCAGTGAAGGCACTGGCACTGCTCACCTTAACCGCCCCGTAATCGATCTGTGCAGAAACTGACTGCAGAGGGGAGGTTTCACATGCAGAGCTTTGGCCTGGCATCAAACTGTTCCCTCTTTCCCCTTTCTCTGCCTCCTTTTGATACTGCAGGATGGGAAAAATAGGGAAGATAACAGGTTGGCAACTTACAGATCTTTGAGATCCCTCCTTACCTTGGCTCTGCAGTGCAATGTAAAAGCAAGAGAACAAATAAGTGCTGCCTGGACCCAGCCCCAGCCAAACCCCATGAACCGCCATCCGTGGTTCTGTTCTTTTAGGCCTTGGAAATGATTTTTAGTAACAGAGTCTTTTTCACTATTAATGGGTACAGTTTTGAGACATCTGACAGGCAGAAAGTAGTTAGCATGTGCATTCATTTTAATATTGGGCATGAGAGTATTGTTTGCATGAGGCACATATGCTCTAATGATGTCACCACGCTGAAGTAGGAGCGCTGGTGGTTTTGTGACAGTGCCTTTATGGAATTAAGGAGTTTGTCCACTGTATTTTGGTGTGGTAGGCAGCCAGGGAGCTTGGAGATCCTGCTTAGAGTCCAGCTAGCAAGTGCAATTCTTTTCAAAGTACGGCAAATGATTTAGAGTGTCTGGATGCATTAATTCCATGAAGCCACGCGGTAACAACAGTGTCACTCACGTCCCCGTAGATCGCCTGTTCCCGACTTCCCGGCCTCCCTCAGCAGGCAATGCCAAGGCAGTCCTCTTTGGAGGAATCTCTGGGTGCAGGGAAAATACTGGGCACACCTAAACACACCTGGAAGAACCAGGGCACGAGTCCTGGCTGGAAACAGCTCATTTGCATTTATTTTTTTTTGCCTTTTCCCATGTAAGGGAGATGAGACGTTTCCCATTCTCCTTTTTTGAGTGGCTCGATTTCTCCTTCTTAAAAAAACCCAACAACATTAACTTTAAATAAATGCCCACGAGGAAACACCCTCCTGCCCCCAAACCCAGCTACCAACAAACAGTAATAAAACCACAGAGTTAAATTCAAATAATGCGAAGCGACTCATTTGAAACCCACAGACACAAGTGGAGTCAGAACTTTAGATTGAGACTGGCCTAAATTGCCCCGTTGGTATTAAAGGACGCCTTAAACAGCCTAAGATCTTGGTTGTTGTATTAACCAGGCATGACCTGATGCGTTATGGGCTGGACTTGCAGGCTTTTTTCTCTTTTCCTTTGTGGGTTTTAAATCTCTCCTGTAATGTTACTTGAATGTAGGTTTTTAATGGCTTAATTGAGTTGTCAATAGGAAGCCTTTTCTTTTTTTTTTTTATTCAGAGTTAAAAAAAATTAAAAAATGCAAATTGACATGGATAAAATGGCATTTGAAGATCTATTCAGTATTTTGTTTTTCATTCTTTTCCGTCTGTTTTCCACATCCCGAAGAAGGGGATGTAATACAGCTCCCGCATTGTTGGGTGTGCGGCTGGTCTCATGCTTGACGATTTATTAAAGCTCAAATCAGAAATAGAGGCGAGTATATAAAAAAAAAAAAAATTAGTCTTTTGATAGTTTGAAACCCAATTACTACTGATCGCGAGGGCTCAGCCTACCAAGGAAACGAAAAGCTGATTTTCGGTAACGTGACGACTGCCAAAATACGAAGGAATACCAGATGTTATTTTAAAAAAGTGCCATTGCGGAGTCCTTGGAAAGAGAGAGTGAGCGAGTGTAAGTGAATAGGCATATGTGGATTTAACTAATATTCAAATGAAGTGTGGAACTGAAAAGAAAGAATTCACAACAGTTTAGCTGTCTAAACCCCCTTCATGTTTCAACAGGCGCCCTGTCAGGACCCTTATCAAATGCAGCAGTTTTGCTACGTTTTCTGAAGAGCACAATTTAAATCGCAGGCAAAAAAAGAAAAATAATCCTCACATCAAAAAGATAATAAAGTTGAGATGTACGCTGTTCTTTATATTTGTTATATGTATATAAATGTCAAAACTCATCCCTCGTAATTTGAGAGACAGGCTTTAATCTGAAGGCTCTATGGGAATGTTAGGTGAAACCAGCAACCAGCATTTTCCTCCTCTGCTACTTTTTCTCCTTACAACCCTTGGTTCGGTTCCTGTTTTCCTGTTGTCTTTTCCAGCTCTTTGTCCCATCTCCTGCGTGTGTATCTCCATGCCTGTGTGCCTCTGTGTGTGTGTGGTAGGGCTGGTGGGTTTTTTTTTTTAATATTTTGACACTCTGCTCCCCCTTAATAGGAATTCTTCCTGGAAATAGTGCGTACATTTCTAAAGGGCTCTTTTCACAGTCCTTTTCTTTTGGCTCTAAAATGATGTATATGTAATTGGTAATTAAAGGTGCAAGCTCTCTTCAATATAAACAATATTGCTCAATGTTAGATCATTAAAGGCAACCGCAGCACTAAATAATTACCTTTTGCATCGTGACACACTGTTTGCGGGCATCCGCTCCCTTCCCAGCAGTCCCCATTCAGCACAGGGTTATGGTTACGTTTTCGCTAAGGCAAGGAGGCATCTTTTCATGATATAAATCGGTGAATTAATTACATAGTATTGTCTACAAACTACTTTTAAACTTAGATTAAGGGGAAAAAGGTAATTACGGTTTTGAGGACGAGTATTGTGCTGCGGATTTGGTAAGCTTGGTGTGAGTTAGGAAACTGAAGTCTTCCAGTGCCCATCGTCAGCTCCAGCGGGACGATCCATGCTCAGGCACTTCTCTGGGGTCCCGGTCCTTCCCCAGCTGCATCTGCTGCTTGCTCTCTGCTTTGCTGTTAGTGAGCTCTGATGCAACTTGTAATGCAGCTGGTAGACACACATCAATTATTTATTCTGGAAGGCAAAAATGGGGGCAATTCTTTTTCTAAACTGCCTTTTTCAAGTCTCAGCCATTTTTATTGGCAGGTAATACATTTTGCCTTATACCTCTTGTCCTTTTCCTATGAGGTTTTTTTTTGGGGGGGGTTGTTTGTTTGTTTGTGGTGTGGGTTTTTTTTTTTGTTTGTTTGCTTTTGTTGGGTTGTGTTTTTTTGCAATTTGGTGAAGAATAGGACAAAACTCCTTTGAGGTCAGGAGGAGAATCCAGATCTGGATTATAGTTATACATCTTTTTATCTCGGTCTCACTTCTTTGAGATGTTTGTGTGACTTGCTTTCCCCAGGAAATCCATAAGCGAACTCCTTGGGCTAATAGAGAACATTTTTCCTCCTATTCCTTTAATCCTGATTCGATTAGAGGTCTCACTCGCTGATTTACATACTGCTAGTTCTTCTGTTTTGTTCAGCCCAAATTTTGTAGTCCTTGAAGAGGCAAAATAGCCCTAGGCAAAAGTCAGTGGAAATTTTGCCCAACTGAAGACCAAGGTTTGTATGATTTGGCAGTTACATAGCAGAACAAGAGAAAACAGACCAAAAAACCACATTTTGCCCCAGAAATGGATTGTGATCCATAATTATTTTATAATGTAAGAATTATATTCTAAATACCTATTAAAATGCACTGTTTCATTAATTGTGAAATGAGAAGCTACTTATTTCTTAGAAACTGATGCAGGTCACTCAGAAATGTTTTCCCAGTTTTGGGGGATAATGGTATGAAGTCCATCAGGTCTGTAGGCAAGATTTAAGCAAAAAAGCATTTATTATCCTATGTAGCAACTGCAGGGGTATTTGACATCAGGAAAATGAGTATAAGATTTCAGGCTCAGCCAATACTCCAATATGTTTTATTCTCTTTCCCACTGTACACACTTTTGAAACCCCTCAACTTCTTGTGAGACCGTATCCTGCTTACCTTACTCTGCAAATAGTCTGCTGTAATTTCGTGCTAACGGGTGGTAATTTAACTTTGCTGGTGTCTTTGGAATGGGACAAGATAGTAGGAATTTTGTATGCCACGGGGAGCCCGATCCTGCTTGTCTGGAGCACACAAGCTTTCCCCTTCTCTCTGAAATAGGAGGAGGAGAGGTTCGGGTGCATAAGCTTTGCTGGATGGGGCCTTGGCCAGATGGCTGGGAGACGCAGTGGGAATGAGAAGATGGGATAAAAAGAGAGGAACTATTTCAGAAAGCGACTCAGGGCTCAAATGTTTGCAAAATGGCTCTTTGCTGATATCCTTGCAGCGCTGGCAGCAGTGGGAAGGAGCTGTCAGGAAAGCTATGCCAGGTCAGCCTTTCCATTTTGTTTCAGGCAGGCTTGGTTGCAAAATATATTGAAATCATTCTGGGAGAGCGGAAAAGCTGAAAAATAGAAGAAAGATCTAATCAGGCTTGGCTTCTTTTGGGGGGGTGGGGGTGGAGGGGAGGCTGGGCCTCTCGTGGAATATCCTTCAGAGTCTGTGAACACTCAAAGCAATCTCTTTCTTTTCTCCCCTCGTCCCTTTCCTCCCTCTTTCTCCTTGTCCATGTAAAGCAGAGGCTGACCATGTGGAACCGGCACTCGCCGACGAGGATGAGAGCCTGGCAATAGCAGAGCCGGGTGGCATCAGCATCGCCGCAGGCGGGACAGACCCCGACTTACTAACCTGTGGACAGTGTCAGATGAACTTCCCGCTGGGAGACATCTTGGTTTTTATAGAGCACAAGAGAAAACAGTGCAATGGCACTGGTGGTGCCTGCTATGAAAAGAGCATGGATAAGAGCAGCCCTCCCCCCTCCTCACGCGCCGAGCTCAGGAAAGTGTCAGAGCCAGTGGAAATCGGGATCCAAGTCACACCCGATGAAGAAGACCGTCTTCTCACGCCTACAAAAGGAATTTGCCCCAAGCAGGAGAACATTGCAGGTACAGCATGTTTTACACTCAATCAACTGCCTAGGTAATCTTTTAACGAGAGCCCTCTAGAAAGTGCCATGAAACAGAGGTTTCAGTAACAGGTCTTTATAGGAGCCATCAGTCTGGAGGATCCTCACAGCTACGCGGGGCTCAGCAAGGTGGTCCACCCCACGTTCAATTCAGTTTATCTATCCGTAGCCTCTCAGTTCCCTGGGAGAGCCAAGGGCCAGCCTATATGTGTAGGAAGAAGCAGAAAGTTGGGTTCAGAAACCATTTCAGGAGCGTCTTTAAGCAGGTAGCACTGGCAGAGGGATAGGGGACTGAGGTGAGATGCTCAGTTCAGCCCAGTTCAGATACCCTTTGTCACATGCAGACCCACAGGGAAGGACCAAATCCCAACCCCACTGAAGCCAGTGGAAAAATCCTCTTCCCACTGACTACAATGGGAGGAAGATTTGGTTGTGAGGGCTAAAGTAGAGGTTCATTAACTCCTTGCTTGTTCCTTCTTCTGGGGTAGATGTCAATAGATGTCCTGCTCTGCATTGCTGCCTGTGCCTGGGTCTCTGCAGATGGCTAGAGTTGGGTGGGTAACACCTCCATTCATGTGTGCACCCCAAATGGGGCTTCTGAATGAGGAGGCAAGAACACAGGCTGGCACTGGTGAGCAGATCGGAGGCATTCCTTTTTTAAAAAACTCCTGTGTTGTGCAGTTCACATTTACTTAGCAGCACTCCCCATCTCAGAGGTGGGCAGGTGGAGATGGTATCCACCTAGGCGAGCTGCCGTGCAGCGGTTCCTGCAGAGCGACCGGTGTGGGGCCACTTCCGTCATGCAAGGCGCTTCTCCCCTCTGCGGCCGTGTGCTCCTCCGCAGCGGTGAAAAGAAGGTTCTACTCCCTGCTAGTGCGTGGGGGTTTTATGTTACACAACAGGATCTCCCCTCTAACAAGCATTTTTTATTCAAATTTTATTCCATATGAAGACCAGTGCCAAATTGTCATTGCTACCACTGTCCCTATTTCTATAGGAATTGTCCCATGAGATTAGATCTGACGATCCAGGGTCCGGCTTGTAGTAGAGATGCTCCCGTGAGGGCATCCCCAATAGACCTGTGAGAGTCTCCTATCTTTACAACTGAAGCTTAGGAGATTCCTAAAAGCTTTGGAGGTCTCCAAGCCAGTTCCCAGCATCTCTGGTAGGCTTGGCCATCATATAAATGAAGGTGTAGGCTTTGAACTGCTGCAGTCTTCAGATCTCCAATGATGTGCCTCTTTGGAGAGGGCATTTGCCACTCGTGTACTACCTCATTGTTTTCTAGGAATCTTTTATGGGTACAGTCACCATCTGAGCATGGGGCAGTTGGTAGCCTTCGGGGCTTTAGCAGTGGCAGCCTGCACTGTGGTGGTGTAAGCAGCCCCACTATAAGACCTGACCTGGTCCTTTCTCCATCCTTTTTCAGCTTTCCTCATCCTTCTGTAGTTGTGAATGCATTTCTTAGCAGGGATGACTACCTCATGGTGTGGCAGCTTTGAGGGCTAGATTTCCTTCCCATTTGCTGGGAGCTGAAGAGAAGTAGTCAGAACCTTCTCCACCAGTCTGCTGAAGGCCTCCTGAATGGTGCTGAGTGTGCTCGATAGCCGTTGATCTCTGTGCTTACTAATCTGTGCCTGAGTTCAGCCCATGGTGAAATACCACAGTGGCTACACCCAGCACAGAGGGTGCTGTCCCATCCCAGCTTCTGGGGGTCAGCCTCAATATAACTAATGCTTTTGCCATGCAGAAGACCTGCTGGGAGAGGGGGTGAAGGGGATGTTCACATGTGGAAAAGGCACAGAAAAAAGATATTTAAAAGCCAATCTGGAGCACCTAATCTCTTTCAGACTAAACTGAATATCAAATGAAAATATGTAGAAAAGATTTTGAATTGAGAAAAATAAAAGGGTTTATCATTTGATTGGCATTTTCTCAGCAGTGCATGGAGATAGGGACATCCACGAAATAGTGCAGTAATAATGCTTTCTCAATTAGGAGCCCAGCTCCGAGATAAAAAGGTGCAGTGTCCTTCCATATTTTTTTTAATAGCAGCGGATAGTTTTCAATAGTAGGATAAAAGCCTCACATTACAGCCATGGAGGGTAGCCATGAAAAACCCACAGAAGTCATTCACTGGAAAGGCTTTAGTGGGATATACCAAACCCCTTATTTATATTTCAATAGAAAGGCTTTCTGCATTAGCCAAGAAAATCAGAATCTGCATTTAACATTAAAGGTATTTCCCAGTGAGCGGCTGTAGAGCATTGTTGTTAGATTTGTTAAAAAAAGAGACTAAATACGATTTCATAAAAGGGAAACTTAATCTCTAAGGCAGCTTTCTCCCACCCCGCCACCCCCTCCCTTTATTTTTTTATTTTTTTGGTAATAATGCAACAGCCTACAGTATTTTTACTTTATATGTGACGAAAGATATTCTTAGCCTTTCTGTACTGCGACAGGAAGAATGAATTTCTTTATTCCACCAAGAAATATGTAAAATAATCCCTTAGAAGTATGGGGAGATATGTTTGTTCAAAGCATTTAAAATGTTATTTTAATCAAAGGCACAAAACACTCTACATGCTGTGTCAGCTAAAGGAGACCATTACATTTTAACAGCAAATCATGCTCTTTTTCCCCTTCCTAGCCAGCCCCCTCCCACTTTGAAACTAACTTTTTTTTTATTAAATAAAAAGGCGAAAAAGATTAAAGAACAAAAAAAACCTTCAGTGGCTCAAATGTATAAAGTAATTTAATATGGTGGAAGCATTAATTATTTTAGCTTAATTGAATTCTGAGGACTGCAGTAGTTGCATTTTTGTAGACAAGCTCTGTTTATTATTTCTTTGTGTAGATTAACAGTAAAGGAAACATAGATAACTTTCAGTTATTTATTGTAAAATAAATGTGTCAATTCATGTGTAAAGCAAGCTGTTCAAAGATAATTGAGTCTTTATATTTGAAGAGGGAAACCAGAAATCACCCACTCGCCACTCTGGCTCCCTGAAATATGCTGCCACCGCTGCTGCCCTCAAATAGGTTTCAGCTCCTCTCCTTGATCTTGTGTTATTTTTGTAGACCTTTTTATTTGGTTGAAATGATTTGTGAGGCCTTCTGCGGCATGACTTAGCTGCCAAACCTTCAAGCTTCCCATGGCTGAGTGTAGTGAGGCTACGCGAAGCACTGAGCTTGGCTCTGTCATCGCACCTCTCCTCCCTCTGGGTATGAGGATGTTGGGATGCAGCACCACGCGGAGCACTCCCCTGATGTGGGGTGCTCTGGAATACTTAGGTCTTCCTTTCTCTCTCTCTGCCTTTCTTTTTTTCTTGATAACTCTGCTTGCTCTGTTCACTGAATGCCTCTTGACCATGTAACAGAGCTTGTGATGCTTGGAAGAGGGCAGATAGAGCTCTGGAGCCTACAAGACACGCAATGCAGATCTCCAACTGGCACTTCTAGGTATCACTAGAGACAAAGGCAACTTTGCCTTCGAATCAGCTTTTAAAGACCTTCTGATAATGAACTCTATCATCTTTCCCTAACTGGTAACTTGCAAATCCATGCCTTTCAAGGTGCATTCACTTAGTTACCACTGTCCATAAGATGCGTGGTAGCGTGTTAGCTGGCACTGGGAGGATGTGACTTGTTTAGGAGCAGTTTCTTCTATAACGTCCCTTGGGGTTTTTGTTTTTTTGATTTGGCTTTTTTGGTTTCTTTTTTTTTTTTCCCTTAAAATTGGCTGACCTGTCTGAAAATCAGTTCTGCCTCCTGTGCAGAGGGTGTGATAGTATTGAACAAATGTACCATATTGTAACACAGCAAAACACCACCAGGCCAAAGGGGTAGCTAGGAGTTATCAGTCACTACTTCTTTCACTTCACCGCTGGCAGGTATTTTGGAAAAAAAAAATAGATGGTCTCTGTATTTTATATCTCTTCTTTTCTTTCATATTTATCAGATCTTGGGCATAACCAGGTGACGTGTCCTGGATGAATAAGGCCCTGGGCGGTGGCTCCCACTGTCTTTTAACTGATGGTATCTCCTGTCCTCCTCACAGTCCTGCTGGGCTCATAGGCCACCAGGATGTTTTTCAGTACAGCTCTCTGAACCAATCCAGATTAAAGCAAAGGTACCAGTCGGCTTGTTTTTAACCCTAGATGGTTTCAGAGAACTGCGGAAGAGAGGAGGGAGCCTCAGTGGGGCAGGCACCACTTGGACCAGACTTTCTCCAGCTTCATTCTCTGGTCTGCGTGCTCCGGTCAGCTTACCCTCACAAACAGAAAACCACTCCAGGAGCAGAGGTTCATTAAGACAGTGTAGTTGATTTCTGCAAAGACAGTGTTAGGAAAGGGGAGGGGGTTGATTGGAATTCCTTGTTCATCCTGTCCCGGCTGCCAGTGCTGGGCTCCATACATTATGTACTTGAACTAGATGTGCATCGTGAAAAAAGGCTCCCTGTGATAGGCAGGATTTAACTGCAACCCCTGCTCCATGAATGTTCATTTCAGGCTTTTGAATGGTAAAACTGCCAGTGAGAGAAACTAAATAACTCGCATGTGCTGGAAACCAGAGATAAACACCGCCGCAGGTTGCCATGAAATAGGCTATTTGATATATTTAGAATTGTTATTTTTCTCCAAATTAAGATTAGTTAAATCCATGTGTGTTGTGTGAGTGATTGTTAACTCAATGGCATGGATTATCCTTTTTTCAAATCATGACAGCTAATTATTATTGCTGTCTACCCTGAGACATTCACTTACAATGTACCATTATGGACCCGCGCACCCATATTAACTGTAGGACTCAGACAGCCATCATGATGCTTTCACACGTGATGGAAGGAAAACATGAGCTGAAACAACCTGAGGCCGGTGGTGGTGATGTCAGGCAGGTTGGGAAGAGGTGTCCTGCCCAGAATTGAGTGGACACGGAGCTTGGGAGCCATCCCTCCTGAGGCCACTATGGCACTGGGTACTGCTGCCAGCACCTTCCCGGGGCGGTGAGTTTTGCCGGAGTGACTTGTCATGGTCTCAGGTCAGGAATAACACTTATGATAAGAAGAATATTCCAGAAGTGTGTGGTAACAGTGCCTGAGAAACTTGGGTTGCAGTTGCAATACTCTTTTTGAGGCTTTTCCAGGCTTGTTTCTCCCGTTGTGTCTGCCAGGCTTTCCCTAAGCATAGGGGAGTTACCTGGCCTCCTCCTCTACTGCTTCACCAGGTATTTAGCAACCTGTTTTGCTAATTGGTGTTGGTGAGCAGTAGGTGTGTGTGGGGGGATGGTGCAAATACGGAAGGTGTTAACCGCAGCTCCCCTGAGAGCAGGGTTAACGAGCAAGCCTCCTGCCCCGGGGACCTCGGCTGAGGTCCTGGCTTGGGTTGTGGGGAGAAAAACAAGCCGGCTGATCTCAGCCAGAGCCCTGCTTGTGCCTGAAGCAGGGCAGGGGCATGTCAGGGGAGCCTGGCTCTCCTCCAGGGATGGGCACCCCCAGCCCACATGAGGGGCCGGCAGTGGCAGCTGCCCATCCGTGGCTTGCTGTGGCTTCTTGCATGACAAAGGGCTCCTGACAAAGGGCTTACAGTTTTAAGGCTGCTGGTGAGGCTAGGTGGAGGCTACCCAGGTGATGTGGTCCTTCTCTATGGGATTCTTAGGGATGCTGGTGCAGAGGGTGCCTGGTGGTGGCTTGGCAGCCCCCCTGTCCTCGGTGTGCCCCCCAGTAGGCAGTAAGGGACAGCAGGGCTGAGGCTACTGGGTGCTGCACCAAGCCACAGTAAGCATGCTGCTAATCCCCGCAGAAGTTAAAGGTGAGAAACCTCCCGATTATGAAACCCTTTCTTCCCCTCATGTGAACTGACTCGCACCCGTCCGGTGTAGCTCCAGCGCCCTCTGCTCAGCCCCTGCCCTGGGGGCCACCGGCTGCCCTTTCCCTGCCGCCATCTCAGCTTGCCCCCACTCATGTCCTGCCTGGGGTCCAGCCCTGCCTGACACAGAAACTTTCCTGGCATCCCTGTGAGTCAAGTGTTAAATTAATCACATCAAGTTTTAAAAGCAGACTAAAAACCCTAAAAACTACTGAGGAATATTATGCCCTTGATTCTCCCTGCCCATTTTAGTTTCTTCTTTTCTTCCATTCACCATCCTGTTTTTCAGAGTTACTTTCTGTGCCCTGCATGTGGTTAGCAGGACTCCCCGAGCCCAGAAAGGCAGGTGTCGGTGCTGGAGGAGTGGTGGGGGTCCAGTGTACCCCGCTCCACCCTAGTTTCACCTGGGGTAACTCCACTGAAACCGGCAGTGCCATGCCAGATCGATCGGGCTGTGCAAGTGGGGACCTGTCCCTGAACGCACGGGGTGCCGAACTGCGAACAGGAGCTTGCTGCTGCTATTTTCTCTCTAATCTCTTTTAGTTATAGTCATCTTCAGTTTTATGTGTGACAGCGCTAGGTAAAACCTTTTCGACAGAAGTGTCATTTTGTGGGCTGACGAGAGGGGATTTAAGAAGGTCATTCAGTACGCGTGGCCAGAGTCTTCTGGCTCCGGGGTGGATGCATATCGGGAGTCACTCTTTTAAGAACAAAACTTGCCTGTTTGCGCCAACTTGGCGCTGCCGCTACCCTCTTTTAATTCAGTGGAAGGACTCTGAATTTACTCAGAGGTAGGGCCCAGTCAAAATGTCACAAAACAAAGTGGGGCTTTTGCCTTTATTTGGGCCCTCTTGTGAAATTACTTGGGCCACGTGTGGGAGAACAGAAACTGTGTGTTTCTCTTAGTATTAACATGGAAAGATTTGTAGATATTTTAGACAACATGAACAGTATTTGATGAAAAGGCACTGGTCAGCCAGTCATTACTCATTTTTCTTGACAACTTTGCTAGCAACTGTTAAGAGCAAAGTAAAAGTAGTGCCCAACCATTCTATGGACTGCCTTGGCACTTGTAGGAACATGACTAATAGTGGTGGGCTGGTGCGTGGTGGAGTATTGACTGCAAGACAGGAGTTTGTGTGCATTTGCTAGGGAATTTTGCACTGGGAGTTAGCAGAAGGAAAGCCCGTCGCATGGAAGTACTATAAAGCAGAAAAGCTCCTGTATTGATAGAAACAAGTTGCTGCTCCTCTCCGATGGTGAATAAATACATAATGGCACAGAAATGGTTCCTTAGCTTCAGCAGGACAGAAGTGCTGCTATAGCATGAGGCTGCCTCCCTTCATGTCTTTTCCATAGATTGTTTTTCTTTCACAGCCCGTGTTTGAACTGTGCTGCCTATACACACAGTGACCAAATCGGCTGTGACTTAAAGGTTGAACCTTTCTAGGGTTTTTTGGAGGTTTGAACATTTTTCTATCATAACCGTAGAAAAAAAAGACCTGTGAAGTAATCATACTTTTTGTACAAGAAAGGCTTGGATTTCTGTGTCATGTCACATAACTTCAAAGGGCATAGATTTGGGGCTGAGTTTCAGCACTGGCTTTGGTGGCTGATTGGGAAGATGGGAGCCCAGAGGGTAAGAAATAGAGGAGAGAGACCAGGTGTAGAAATAAAACTTCTTTCCTCAGCGGGTAACCCTGGAAAGCCCAGAGAAACTGGGTAGCTCTCAGCTTGGGAGATGTGCATGCTCGCTCCGACAAGAGCATAATTTTCAGCATGTTTCCTTCTCCCCATTCCCTCCCACCCTCCAAATGGTAATTGGTGGGCTGTGCAGTAGAAATGTTATAAAAAAAAAAAAAAAAAAGAAGAAGAAAAAGTGGGTGGGTGGGGTATCTAGGGATTTGGTGTCTAAGCTCAGGAGTTAAGCCGGAAATCCCAGAGATGTAATGAAAACAAAACGGACTTTTCACTCGCGCTGTGGCATTCTGGCAGTGAGAACGCTTTCGTGAGCCAATGTTTTCATTGTAGGTTTTCTCGAGAGAAGTAGTGGAAACGAATCGTTAACCCCTTAACAGGAACGAATGTGGTTGCTGCAGCGGGGAGAGGAGAGCCGTCTTGGCTCCTAGTTGCCATGTTGGAGAGCTTGGGGGTGTGTGTATGGTTGTGTGTAGTGGGGAAGGTGGGCTAGATACCACTTGTAAGGAGTTTAATAATCTTAATGGCAGATGTGAAGTGGTTACTTAGCGGTTGTTGTTTTTTCCTCTTTGCATATATGCCTTTGCAGAAAGATTCGAGTGCGATCAGCACAAACCACTGTTAAGCCCAACGGCTCTTAAACTCTCTCTTCCTTCTGGCATTTGGTAGCATATTTCTTGAGCAAGAATAGGGGGACACTGCTTGTCAGTCCCTCGGCAGGGTCTTAAAAGCTGTAGATGAAAAAGACCTACCAAGTAGTAGATCCCAGTTTTCTCCGAAAGTGGAAGTACAGGATGCATGTCTCTCGCAGGCATGTTACGTGTATAGCTTTAAATGTCCAGCAGCCTTGGACAGGGTTCAGCTTTGCAGGAGTAAGCCCCTTCATTAAAAAAAAGAGAGTTTGGGGAGGAAGGGAGGTGGGAGTGTTTAATCTAATTTACCTTAACAGCCACTTTTGGTGAAGAGATTATGTATCCCTGTCCTCCGTTCTCTGATTAGGCTGCATTTTACTTCAGTATTTTACTTCACCTTTTGATCATGGCTGGCACTTACGGTATATCTCTCCACTCTCTCATTAGGGTATTATATCTGCATGTATTTTTGCAAGTGGCATAGAGCATCAGCACCCTCCGCTCTACCTAAAGAGCATCTCATCTATCCTTCAGCATCTTGGAAGAGCAATTAAAATCATTATACACCTCCTTTCAGCTGCCCTAGATCCTCTGGTCCAGCCCTTGCATGCAGGTTGCGGGACTCTGGGTGCTGTGTAGACTTTGGACATAATTGCATAGCTGCTGCAAGGGGCTGTGTTTCTGAGGCTGACCTTGCTCAACCCGTCTGGCCTCTGAATAGATGTTTGCCTTCTTTCTTCCCACTTTGACAGCTTCCCCCCTCCACACTCCAGCCCCTCACCCTGCCCCAGCCCACTCCTTGGCTCTTCATGCTGGGAAAGCACCGCAGCCGTGAGGTATTTGTGACTGAGACTGCCTTTGCAATAAACAGAGGCTGAGGAGAGCATTGGTTCTCCTGCACCCCTCTATTTGAACAGGGGGAAAATTAGAAGGGGAGAAATGCTGCTGAATAAATGATGATTCTTCATGGTTTTTATACCATGCTGCTTTTGTAATGGTCATTTAAACAAGGTGGAGTGCTGGGGGAGAAGAGAACAAGAGGGGACAGGGATCAGACAGCCGCCGCCTTCTTCTTTTAAGACATTTATTATTTTCAGAGTCAAACCTGTAGCCAGCTAATGTAACTGTAAAAGTCTCCTTTGAATTATTGGAGAGGAGCTCTGAAGTCTTCTGTTATAGCTGATGTACTTGAGTTCAGGCAAAATTCAGATTTGAATTTAGCACCTACTTGTTTTATTTTCTTTATTAAACCAACTCCCGGCTCCGTTTTTTCCTTTCAATACTGGTTTTCGTTTCCCATTTTCTAGAGCGCCCTATTACTAGCTCATAAAAAGAGTTAGAAACTGAAGGGAAGTTTCCTGAGCAAGAAGGATTTTTTTTTCTTTTTTCTTTTTTTTTTCTTCTTTTTCCTTCTTTTTCCTCCCCCTATGGCTTGGCCCAGAGCCAACCTGTCTTTCAACAAGTAGAGAGCCATTCCAAGTTGAAATTTATAGAGCAGAGTCCAGGTTCAAGGGCTGAAGCCCGCCAACAGCTCCAGCCTCTTTGTTACTGATTAATTCTGCAAGCGGTTCAGCTGGTTTGCTCACTTCTGCCTGCTTTTCACAGCACTGCAGCGCTTCCGAGCCGGCTGCCGCTGCTTCCCCCTCCCCTGCTTTTCAGCAACGCTTTTCCCCCCTCCTTTCACTGCAGAGAAAGCCCCCAAATTCATGTTAACCCCATGCAGTCCAAGCTGCACCACGTCGGCTTTAGGACAAAATTAAAAAAATAAAAAAAATTCCTTTCCCTCAGTTTTCCCCCTCCTTTTCTTTCCCCTACAGCTAATTTTAAACGTCTGGAGCTTCCCATTTCACTTCAGCTCATATTAAACAATTGCTTCTTGGCATCGTATGGAACCCAAGTTCCCAGGTTTTAATTAGTTTACTGAAACACATGCAGTGGGGCAAAATAGTTTCTTTCAGCTTTACCTGCGAAGGATGTTTCCTGTCTCAGCGAGGGGGTTTCCCTTGCGGAGGGATTTGAAAGGCACAGGTTTTCAAGTGGTCTCAATATGGGGCCTCACAGGATCTGAGTGTGGGAGGACGAAAAAAAAGGAGGAGAAAAAAAAAAAAAACCCCGACCCAAAACAAAAAAGAGTTTGGGAAAGTACCTTGAAATGAGGATGGTCCCAATCCTGCCACAAGCTGGATGTCAAAACGTGACCTTATTGACGTCAGTGGGGGTTTTGCCATTGGCTTTAGCAAAGGCAGGATTTCATCCTTAGCCTGCCCCGAGCTGCAGGTACGCCAACGGTCCTCTCGCAGTCGGCGGGATTACTGATGTGCAGAAAGTTAAGCACGTCTGTAAGCGTTGGCAGGATTAAGATCTGTGCCGGTATTTTCAGACCAAGTGAAATGCATGTGGGAGGTTTTTAAAGAAGAAAGTGCATGGGAGTTTTTAAAAAAGGAGAGTATAGCCTAGCCTGCCATTTTTAAGTGCCTTGGGGAAAAACCTGGGTTGCTATTAAAAATATCGGAGGACTAATGTGTTACTAATTGTGACACAATTAACTTCTTAAAAGTATTTGATTGTGAGTCCCAAGAAAATAAAAATACGGAGATGAATAGCTAGAAATTTAGGCCTGTGTTTCTGTTTAAACATTTCTTTTTTAATTAACCAGAACTAAAAGCAAGCTTAGAGGTTCACTTTACCGTGCATCTCGGTTACTCTGCTCTTAGAAGTCTACTTTTGAGTAGGTTATTCAAAGAATTCAAAAAGGACAACAACAAAGGAAAGAGGCTCAAACCCGGTAGCTGTCTGAGACCCCTATATGTGGCTTTACCACAGAGCTCTTAAATTCTTGTTTAAACATTTCTCCAGAGCTGTTACTCAGAAATAAAAATATGTGCTCTTTGTCTACAGCAGATTGAAAGTTTACCTTTAATCTGAAAGCTTCTCAAATCTAGTGTTGGAAACATGTCTCTATTTTATGGTATTATGAAATAGGACTGGAGCAGAAACAATATATTTAACTAAGAGAGAACAAGATAGAGTTTGTGGGTTTCTTGCTTTAATGGTTTATAACCAGAGACCTTTTCTGTATCTTCGAAACTTTGTGCACAGGAGTGGCCAGCACATGTAAACCACACTTTGAAATTGAACAGTTAACCTTAAAAAGTCTTAAGTTCTGCAAAATGGGACTCTTTGGTTTTTGGTTGGTTTTTTTTTTCAGTCTACAGGCAGTTCTCTATAATGATCTGGCAGATGAATCTAAAGTGGGGGCTTTTTTTGTCCAAAACATGGAGATTTTCAGCAGCAGCAAACTGCAGCACACCCGATCTCTGAGAAGGCTCTCTCACATCTGCCTCTGCCTGTGAGCCGATTCCCTGGGGTCCCATTTATAACAATCTAACAAGATAGAATCTGCCTTTGAGTATCAGTAAATATGGCTAAAGATCACAAAACTCTACTCATAATTGTTCAAGACTAAAAGGCAGAATATAGTGTTTGATTAATGTTTATGATACAGGGCATTTTGCAGAAACAAGTTAAACCAGTAACCCCCCAAACCCCTTAAAAAAACCCTGATTCCCCACTCCAGCCCCCTCAGGCTCCACTGAAGGATCCTGTCCTCACTGTGCAAAGTTCATCGTTTAAGATGATACACTTTCTTTTTGTTTTTTGAAGCTGATGGACTATACCTGATCAGAGCTGTTTCTTGAAAGGGATGCACAAGGGAGGTTTTTGTTAGCAGTGCTAGAAAACAGGAGCAAAGGCCATCTTTGCTGGCCACTTAGAAGCACCCATCTCTCAGGTCAGGGGGCTTATCCCCAGACACGGTAAGGATGGGCCTCATCCTTACCGTGTCTTCTCTGTGGGGGAGGAAAAACACCCTCAAATCCTCAATGCTCCCTGTCTGACAATTAATCATTAGAAATATTTTAGCAGGGGGAGGTTATGGATGCAGCAATGTCTGTCAGAGACCCCTGACAGAGGCACCTGCTTGTTTTGGAAGGACTGATGAGCTGGATTGATGAGGTCCCTGTTAGCGCCGGAGCCTCGGGGCTACTCAGACTAGGGTTTGTGCCGGGCGACTGGCAGCTTACAGCAGGCGTTACCTAGGTGGGGTGGTACACTGGTTGTCCATACTCCTTCTGCGGAAGCTTGGGAACTCCTATTGTTTTTGCTGTTAGGAGACTTCCCTGATGTCTGGAAAGGTTTATTTTTTTGAGCGATAGTGGGTGGAGGGTACAGTACAGATGGATCTGTTTCGCTTTCATTAGCTCTTTTAAGACGCTTGTTTAAATGTGCTCGCTTTGCTTTTCAAATAGTAAATGTCAGTGTTTCAAATATCACTGTTCACAAAAAACAACAAACACACCCTACCCCCCCACACCAAAAAATAGATCTTGGAAAAAACCCAGGCCAGGACTTCGTTAAAACGCTGGTGTAGGAATGGCAAAGGTGAACCTGGACATGCACAAAACGGTTAAGATGCAGGGAAGAGTTGGCATTAGTTTACATTCAGAGCTGGCCCCTCTTGGAGCTAGTGCCAGGGCAGAGCCCAGAGCAGGTCCTGTGGGGCAGAGGGGTGGCCAGCAAGTAGGGCTGGGTGCTGCTGAGGGTGCCCAGGGAATGTGCTGAGCAGGTGGCTGTGACTTTTGCAGTGAAAAGCCAGTGTTATGGAGAACAAGGGAAGGGTATAGAGAGAAAACCTGTGAGGGCAGATGTATATATCCTCCAACCACATTTGTTTCTTAGCGAAGAAAGAACGTGGCCTTCGGGGTGAGATACTAACTGGGATGCTCAGAGCACCGTGTGAGCAGAAATTCCACTCAGCTTGCCATCACAGAACAACCTTGGCACTTCCAAAATCACACTCAAATACTTCTGTTTCCCACCCTGCTGTCCCCACACTTCTCCGAGCTCTGGCTCTGTGAGGGCGGTGGTGAGCAGAGTCTAAACCCAGTCCCTCCTAACCCTTCTTTAGGGCAGGTCTTTGTGGTTTGATGGGTAAAGCGCAGGAGGCCACCTTTGTTCCGGGAGTGGAGCAAGTCCAGGAATTTTTAGTGCTCGTTTCTGTCAGTTTTAACCCTCCCATCCCTTTGCCAGCGCCAGCTTTAAACCGCCCACAGGAGATATGCAGATAGGCACTCTCGTTTCTCAGATGAGGCAGAAAAGATGTGAATGGCTTGATTTTCCAAAGTGCCTGGCTGCATCCGGCGGGAGCTGAGGGCGGCCTGCCGTGCTCAGCACAGCACCGCTCTGGATGAGACTGCAAGTGCTACCATCCAAAATGACAGCAGGGAGCGAGTGATGGCAGCGGGGCTGTGGCCGGGAGAGCCTGCCCTCTGGTTCACCGCTCACAGCCCTACCCTTTTGTGTGTGCATTGATATTTTTGAACAAGCCCAAATCCCTGTGGGTCGTTGTGCTGCTAGCAAGTTCCCCCCCACTCCCCAAACTCCTCGGCAAAAGGGCTGGATTAAACAAATTTGAAATCACAGGCAGAGCACCGGGGAGGACAGTGATCTCACCCGTCTCCTCTCACAGCCCGCATGCAGACGGTGAGGATAGATGGAGCATGGGAGGCTTCCCGGAGCCGCGGCAGCATTGCCACCGCGGGCACAGTGCCAGAAGATGGCTTCTGCCTCGTAATTGAATAAGGTTCTAAGGAAATTTCACTTGTGAGCATGCGATGGGGCCCTTCCTGCATGGGGAGATGGGAGCCCTGCAGCTGGGCGCCTCGGGCGAGAACCCATCCAAGTTGGCTGCGTCCGGACGAAGCCGGGTGCCCTGACTGTCACGGTGTGTGCTGGGACTCCTCTGGGCTGGGTGCTGAGGAAGAAGAGGAGGCAGAGGGGAAACGGGGGGGAGGAAGAAAAGGAAAGATCTGTGACAAAATCATGCGACACCCACGTAAATATTGTTTGTATGAATTGGGTCCTTCATCTTTTGTTAGCAGCAGCTTGTTAATTAACAGCAGATTAGTGCTGCTTTCTTCTGACACATGAATATATTTTGGGCTAGAAAATACTTGTACTCAATAAAACTGTGTGACTGAACAATTCAGAAAGTACCAGCGGAGCGCCGTAATGGATTCCCTTTTCATCCCCTCCCCCCCGCCTCCTCCTCCTCCTGCTCTAAATGCAAGCAGATTTCTGCAGTCTAGTGCAGAAGAGACATGTTAAACACAGCTAAATAAATCATGTTTACTCTTGGCGTTCTTGGTAGTGAAAAATCTGTTGGCTGTTTTTTACTTCCTTATTTCTCAGCATTTGCTTCCTACCTGTTTTTGAGCCTGTGCCCAGAAATAGTAGTTTTGTCAAACGAGTGGATTATGCCAAACAGCAGTTCCCTCTGCCAAGGAAGCTGCTGGATCGCAAAACCCGGTGACTTCTTTCTTACAGTGACACTGAGATTCTCTCCCCCCCCTTCCCCCCCCCCCCCATATTGGGGTATAAAATAAAAAGTATTAAAATCTGGAGAAGGAGAAAATGTAACCAGATCCTGGCAGTTTAAGAGCCCGGATTAAGGAAAGTTTAACTTCTGTTCCAGAAGCCCTCCTTTAAGCTGTTTGTGGAGGTGAAAGCGCTGGAGATAGCAATAATAGGAACCAGACATTTTCCCTTTCTCGTTATCATTCCTTGTCCTGTTCCTCCTCCACAAACGGGTCTCGGTTTTGTTTCAGCATTGTTGGCTTTGGGTTTTTCTTTCCTTTTACAGAGAGATTTACAGCTGGAAAGGAGAGGTAACTAAGCCTTTATTTTAAACAAGTCGGTTTGTGAGCTCTGCTGTTGCAGGCAGCAGGTAAACTCTGGCTTTGGGGCCAAATTCTGCTCCTGACCCTGTGCTCCTGTGCAGCCCCATAAACTTCTTGCTTCGGTGAGGGCTGCCGAAGGGGCTGAGCTCCCTGTGCGAGGTGGGGTAGACGTGACAAAGCCCTGCACCGCTATATGTGCACGTATATATCTATATATCTACATGTGGCACATCTGCTGTTGTCAGCAGAGCTGGTTCGCTTGCAGAAGAGTGTAGCCCACAAGGTAACTAACTCCATTTCGAGGCAAATGAGTATTTAGTGCTCCCCTTTGACCTCAGGTGGCAACTTTTTAGCCTCCACCCATCCTCCTTGCCTCTGTTTCGCAGATGTCAGTGATCCCAGATGTGACTGTAACACGGATTAGGAGCCTGGTGGACTCTCCCTGTTTGGTTTTAAAATTAGAAAAAAGATCCTTTTTCCCATCAGAGCTTTGCATGTATTTACTCTTTGATCACATTGGAAGGGCCTTATCCTGTCTCCAGAGGAGCTTTAGTTCTGCTTTCAGTGGTAACAGGGATCTGGCCCGTGCTGAATATTAGCATTTTAATGGCTTACTTAAAACCCCATCGCTGGTACGCTCACAGGGCTCCCGGCAGGAGGACAAGTCCAGCTCTGGGGTTTTGCAAAGCGATGTTGCAGGCTGCTATGCTTGCTGAAAGAGAGGAGAGGGGACGGCCCATTTGTCATAGATTATTAGTACTGTCAATAATAACACGTCTACAGAAGCCAAATTAATTCCTTCTTCCACTTTACTAAGTCCAAGAAATGCCAGATCAGTTTCAGAACAGGGGAAAAAATAAACAGAATCAAAGTTTGTATGTTATGATTCCTCTGAATTTCTGGTGGGAATACTCTGCGATAGAAATGATATTTCCACAGAGGCTTTGGCTGCCAGTTTGCTTAATTACATTAAATAGTGGTATAAACCTCGGCAGAACATAAACCTCTGTTACAGCCAGTCATTAGAATATTGAATCATAAGGAATAATGATACCAGTGCTAACGTGTTATAACAGTCTTTATTATATTAGTGATTGAAGTGTTATTTAAAAAATAAGGTTTGTTGTAGCGGTTTAGGTGTGCATGCATATTTTCTCTGATCACCTATTAAGAGACTGAAGACTGGATTTGAATTTATTACAGTGAAATAAAAGGCTTGCTTAGAGGAAGAACTACTAGATCACTGCTTATGATTTTACAATTTGATTCCGCTTGTCCTTAAGGGAGGTTCATAATGCTTACTTTGGAAATGCCATCTACATCTAGAAAATTAGGTTTAAAAGGACTACTTTGTTGAAGCTAATTACAGGCTAGTTCAGTTTTTTGGTTGGTGGCATTTTAGAGATTTTGCATGTAATGCAAGAGGCTACAGAAAGGTTTGGTTAGGCTGTGATACATGGTAATAAGCTGCCGTTCGAGTATATTGACATTTTCATCAGAATCAAAACAAAAACCCACTAGCCTTTATTTTACTGGTGTGGTAGGTACAAATGTAATGTTACTTCCTCATCCTGACCATGAATGTTTGAAGGAATTCTTTTGCTTCACCTCGATTTGTACAGTATCTCTATTTTGTTCTCGTTTTTGTTTTCTCTGGTTTTGTTGGGTTTTTGTTCGGTTGTTTGGTGGGGTTTTTTTTTTGAATACACTTTCCTAAGTAATCAACTTGAGCTTCCATTTCAAACAGACCTGATAATAAAAAGCTTTCTGGTGTCTTACACTTTTATCTAATGGAGAAAGATGTTATTCAGTACAAATAAATGGGTGAACTGGGAGTTACAGGGGAATCTGGTCCAGAAAAATGTACCTCAGAAAAAAATGTCGTGTATGCAGAATGGCTCTTAGTTCCTTGTAGTTGGCTTTGCTCTTCGTTTTGTGTCACACTGAAAGGAGAAAGGGGTTGTTTTTATGCTGTGCTTGTGTTTTACCTCTCTTGGTGTAGGGTTCAGTTATCCTGTCTAATTAGCACTAGTGACTGGCCAAATTCTGCTTGAATCCCAGCCTTTGGGTGAAACTTTTCATTGTGCTGTTTAGCAGCAGGATTGGCCGCAGGTTTGCAAGGTTTGCGACACGCTTCCTTCTGCAAATGAAACAGCGCTTTATTATTTCCCTCATCTAACTTTTAGAGTCTGAGTTAGATTCCTGGTTGCTGGTTTATTTGCTTGCTTGCTTTCATTATTTAAAAGCTGGTTAATTTTCTAGCTTCTTTTTCATTCAGAGTGTTATTTAGTCAGTTGTGCTGGTGTCCGGTAAATCAAGGGCCGGAGCTTTACATCCTCAGGGTTCCCCTCGTTTGGTGGATTGTTTTACCATCTCCAGTTGATTGCTCTGCTCATTTAATTTGACAGATTCAGTTATCAGACTTGGGCCTGCTTGTACACACGCAGCTGGATTGGTTTCCCCCCGAGACATCCAAAACTCCAGGGGAACCTTCATTTTAAAAACCTCTGTTGCTTTCCCCCCTCCATGATCGCTTCCTCTGCTTTGCTTAAGTTTGCTTGGTGTTACTGAAACGCTCTGTGGAGTGTGAGCATGCTCCGTGCACAAGGCAAAATTTGCAAATTAGAAACATGTGCGTTAATGGGACACCCCCCACCCCCTGCCCCCCAACACTGTTATATTACTTGATGCAATGCATGTATTCACGCTAGGCAGGTAGAGTATTTTTCACATTAAAATTCAGCACTTATAAAGTGCCTACACTTACATTGCTTTTGGCAAGGGGTGAGCCAAAAAAGCAGGAGCTGTGATTCTCTCCCAGAGCTAATTGTGTCTGTATATTAAGTTTGTCCATCTGTGCTTTGCAGGGATATCGGCATCACCTGATGGTCCTCCTTCGCATTTCCAGGAGTGAAACAGTTAACAGTGCTGCTGCTTAATCTGTTGCTGTTGCAGAGTCTTTTTAGTTTCCAGGACATTTAATGAAATCAGGTGGATGTCATTAGCTGATTTTCACAGATGGGGAGACTGAGGCACAGAGGGGCAGGGTGACTTCATCCGCCTCTCTTTCCCCAAGTTCCCTCCCCTTCCAAGAATTGTTTTTGTTACCAAACAGCTGAAGATCTGCTGAAGCCTAATTCCATCAGCCTTTTTTTTTTTAGTTTTGGTGTGGGATAGGAAAAAAAATAAAAAAACATTAGTAGAAGGCAAAGTTTGGAGCAAGGGAGAGATAGTTACCCGAACAGCAAATCCTGCTGTCTTTTCTAACGGCCGTATTCTGCCCGAGGCTGCGTGTGCAGTGCAGCGTCTGCAGGTGTTCACAGGGCTCCTACTCGAGTGACCAAGGCAGAGCCGAAGTCCACTGCTTGCTCCCGACTTCTGCCTATCTGGGGCTCTCCCCTGGACACTTCAATGCCTTCATTTTAGCCCCTTGACCATGCTCTTGTGGTCAAGCCCTCAGATTATTTGTAGTGGTATTTCTCTCTCTAGCTGCTGGTGTATTTTATTTCGCTCTTTGGAAATGGCACTTTCCATCTACCAAGTTCCTTTATTAATTGCAGGGCGTGTTAAATTGCTGCAATCATCCATTGCAGTGCTTATATGTTTCAGTTGCATCAGGAATATTTGCTGGTGTATAGAAATATTCACGGTATAATCCAGACTAAAAATTTTAATCCCCACAAGGATTTTTACAACCATTGAAACTCCCCAGGACTTAATTACAAGAGTTGGGGAACAAACTTGGGAAAATTGATGAACTGTTTATTGTCAACCCTTTATGCCTTTTGAGAAACAAACTCCACAAATCAGGGTGATTATTGTTATTTGTTAGTTTATTGTGGTAGCTTCTGGACATTGCAGCTCGGTTCAGGGCACCATTGTGTTTAGTTGCTCTGTACCCACGGAACGAGAGCTGGGCTCTGCTTGGAAGCATTTTGGGACTGAGCAGACCAGACAGGCAGAGGGTGAGAAGGGGAAAGTCGAGCTCCAGGAAGGGATGCACTGTAGCCTGGGTGGCTTGTGGCATGGGGTGTCCACCCCAGCACCCTTCCCAGCTCAGACCCGTGTCTGCAAGAGCACCCTCCTGACATGAGAAAATGCTCTGGTTCCCTATGTTTTATCACATATGTTGATAATTCTGTATTTACTTATCCCTTATGATGTTTTAGTCCCAGTCTTTGCCTCCTCTTGCTCCTGGTTGCTGTCATAGCAGAGGGATATGGTCCTCTCAGGGTAAAGCCCTGTGTCGGTGAGGTGGGGACAGGGCACGGCAGGAGGAAGCAATAAATGCAGCCTTAGGGTAGGTGTGAGTTCTTTTTCTTGTGTGTTTAGTGGGGGTGAGCCAAGATGTTTCAGATTTTCCCTTAGCTTCATGTTCAAAGCACAGACTAGGGGCCAGGAGCAGTTTTGGTGAGCATCAGGAAGGGGACAGGGTGGACCTGCAGGAGCCTCTGCAGGGACCCAGAGGGTAGGGATGCTGCTGGTGCTGCCATGCGGCACCAGGACATCCCAGCAAGCCTCCCACCCCAGCCCTCAAGCAGGTCCAGTGATAACCCACACCCCCATTTCCTAAAAGAGGGGCTTTGGCACTGCATAGCAGTCTTGCAGGTGTAGTGTGGGCTGCTTCTGGGGATCCACATGGTCTCCTGGGTAAGTACAAATCTCCACAGCCTGCCCTCAATGTCTGAGCCTCCAAAATGCCATGCACAAATATGCGGACAGCCTAAAATGTGGATTTTAACACAGTAAGAGGAGTTGCATGCTCAAAACAGGATATTTAGATACATTAGGATATTTATTAACCACACGGGGTGTTCCAAGCTCAGTTTATTTATCTTTGTAAAGTGCTTCCAGATCTTTGCGTGGAATGCACTAGAGAAATGAAAGACATATTATTATTATTGTTATTATTGTTGTTGTTATTATTATTATTATTACAGCATCTAACTACTGACAGGCAACCACAGCTGCACGCTCAATTCAAGCCACTTAAATTTAGGGCTGATTTTTACAATATTGACTCTTAACACTTTTTCCCATTGACTCCATATGCTGAAATGTGTGTTCACCTGCCCTGCTGAAGTATCATTATTCTCCAGAAACATGTAAATGGGATTCTTTTAAAGAAAGGAAGAAAATGTGGCATAAATATTAAGTATTCACATGTATATGGTAGAACTTAACTGCTGTTTAAGAAGGCTTCAAAGCAACCAACTGCATGAGCTGGTAGTTGCTTCTCTGAAATTAAAATAGAAAATGCACTGATGAAAATAAAGCCAAGGAATCTCATAGACAAAGGATAACATTTACAGTGTTCAAGGGTCTGACACAAGCTACAAACAGTCCAGGAAATGGAGAGCTGAGTTTCACAGTCAAGCATTTTAATCAGTATGGTTGTGCACAGCCGCTGCTGCCTGTGTGTTATGTAATATCACACTTCACCCGCCCACACACACCTAGAGACAACAGGCATCTTCGAAAGGTCTTGGCATTATTCAGGGGAAAGACTCCCAGCAATACCCTTTCATGATGTTTAACCTTATCTTTACTTACATTTAGGCATTTCTTTTTTGTTTTTCTCTCCTTCCCTTATCCCTCCTCCCCCCCCCCCCTTCCTCCCCCCGTCTTTTCTTTCCTGTGGTACATCAATAGCGGGTATTTTTGTATCTCCAAAAATGGAGCAGATATGGGATGAAAAATCCCATTAGCTCCATGATGTGTTTTCACGGCAGCTCTGAAGGTTCTGGTCATGGCCGTTTTGTGCATTTGGTAACATTGTCTTCATGATGTTATTATTACAAATGATTTTTTTTAAGTTGAAATGTTCCATTCTGAAGACACCAGATAATTATTAAATGGTAGCTAGACTATGCTTTCTTTAGATTTTAAAATAGGAAATAATTAACCAGAGGTTTTAAAGATCTGCTGAAAAGCCAAACAGGCCTGTGAAACCCCAGGATCTAATAACAAAGAAGGTGAGTCGGTTTTCCAATACCCTAAGAGTTTGAAACATCCTTATTCTGGCTTTTGAGTAACAGAAAGAGCTCAGCTACATTCCATTCTTGTATAAGGTAGCTCTGAAGTTAACTGTTTTTCTGAAAATGACAAAAAAAAGGGATGTTGCCGGCTGCTAATTAGATGTATTTTAACTGCAAAGTCATTTTAGCAGCTAATATTGTTATTATGTGCTTCAGTGTGAATCCTTAGTGAAGCTATTAAATTGTGAGAGCCTGAACTTATCAGACATTTTGTAATGTGGCTGGATTTTTGTATCCTTGTTCAGAAACCTGTGGGGAGTGGAGGACCTTTCTGGCTCAGGCACGGGAAACACATTTCTTACCCATTACCGGGGTGGGCAGCTGAGACCTCCTTGCACCCTCCTTTCACACTTTTTTTTTCCATTTCCTTTTTTTCCCCATCAGTAATATTTCTTTTTTCTGTTGCACTCCCTCACTCCTCTCCCAGGCAGTGGTCAAGCCCCACTGTGTACCCTCTAGCCAAGGAAAGGGATTTAACGGCAGGGACCGGTCTCGGTTATTTTGGAATACTTTTGACTCCTGCCTGTTCTATACAACAAGTTGTTGGTTCTCAGTAGCTGGAAGGCTCTCAGCATCAGGCAGGCTCCTGCTTTTGAAAAGCAATAGCCCACGGCAGACGGTGGGCTTAGCCATCATTTTCCTATCGGTTTCTCACCCAGGATTCTTATTTTGTAATTGCTGGATTGGGTTTCTCAGGGTTTGGATTTTTCCCCCATCTTACAGCATTGGTTGCTTTTATTCTCCTTTGCTCTCTAAAACAAAGTGACTGATACAATATCCAAAGTGATGAAAAAGAAGGGGATTTTTTCCCCCTTTATTTGCTCAGATTTGAATTGGGTTATCTGCCTATCTTGTTTATGAAATTTTGTGCTGTCTTTTCTGCACAGACTGTGACTCCCAAATCTTCCACAGCTCCATTTCCATATTCCTGCGTGCTTGTTCTTTGTTAATCACTTGGCAAGCGCTTATTTGAATATTAAAAATTTCTTTAATCATCAAAGGCAGGAGCACAGCTTCATGAATATTCATATTTTTTTCCTCCTCAGACTGGATTCTAGTTCATTACCCTGCAGTAAAGCCAAACAGTCATCAATCGCGCTCATTACAGCCGCTGGCGTTTTGATTGGCTGCCTGCTGCTGGTAGCCCGCGTCCCCCATCCTCCCGCTCTCCTCCATGAGCTGTCGTGTACCTGCCAACAACAACAAAAAAAAATATATCAACAATGCAAGAATAAATTTCTCTGGTTGAAAAACAACTTTGCAAACTTGTCAAACACTCCTCGTCACTTTTTTTTTTTTTTTTTTGGTTTTACACCAAAAAAAAAAAATTAGAAGGGAGAAACTTGAGCTTTAGAGATGAATATTTGTCAAGAGAGTTGACGTAAGTTTCATTTGCATAATGACTTTGTACTTCTGCATTAATAAAATTTGCATATGAAGCCATGTTAATTACTCCTGATCATGCTTTTTGCATTCATGCATAGTAATTTTCTCCGACTTGTGAGAATTAATGTCTTGGCATGGGGGGAGGAAGGGGGGGAGTTGGGGTACTGTCAAATTTCTGTGCCAATGCCCCTCACTCACACTCTTTCTCCTTCTTGCTCACCACGTCGCAGTTCTTGATCTATGACTCATTTATGCATTATCATTCGAAATTCTTGGGAGAAAGAAATGTATCAATTCAAAGGGAATCCTTGTCTGCCAAAAAAAAAAATAAATCCCTGAGCAAAATATAACAAGAAATCCCTTTCCTGCCCTCCTTCTTCTTTCCCCAGTGCAGCCTTTCTGTTTCCAGCTCAAGCAAAGTTTCAGTCTTAGCATCCTAACTCTGTGTGGGGGAACTGCTCCAAAACTGCTGTGTGTGTGCTGGGGGGAGAGGTAAAGGCTGGTGTGCAGGTGTGTCTGGCTGAGCGCCGGGCTCCGTGCCTGCGTGTGTATAATAGCATGTCTGCCTATACCCCTGAGTCCTTCTGCATTTCCTGGGGGATGCTGCGTGTCCCCGGCACTTGCAGGGCATATGCATGCATTGCTCTGCTAGTTGCTGTTGGAAATGTCTGTGTGTCTGTCTCAGTACACTCTGTGTGTGTGTGCGCACACATACATGTGTGTATGTGCATGGTCACTTCATCATGTTTGGTGCCTGGGCAAAAAGACATGGTGGAAAGAGTCTCAGGTGGGGAGAGTCCATATGAGAGGGTGTAATGCAGATGAGACGAGTTGTTTTAGGAAAAGCTTGGAAAAAAATCTGTTGGAAAGACTAGCGAATAGATCTGTCTTTCACTTTTGGATGTGTCTGTTCAAAGCTGCTGCAATGGTATATGTAAAATCCATCTCAGAACATCTGCAGTACTCTCTCTGAACATGACGGGCACAGGGCAGGACGAGGCTGCAGCCTGCACTCTGAATTTCTAGCCATACACTGTTTGAACAGATGTTTTTCTTTTTATTGAAAGAGAATTTTTTAATAATGGAGCTAAGCTTTAGTGTCTAACCAGCTATTGATTGATTTTCCATCACCAGACAGGCACAGAGACACACAGAGAAAAACTTGGTTCATGCCCTGTTAAGTGGCTTTCGTGTCTGCCTGTACACCTGCCTGTCTGCCTGTGCACAGATACACACCCAAGCACCCACCCAGGCGAGCACACAACACCCCTGGGGATGCACCAGCTATGCAGCTATGTGTGGCTGCATTTACACCCCACACGAGATGTAAAGGAAGATTTCTTAAATGAAGATCGTGTCTGCTGGTCTGAACCACGCTGAAGTGGGACACTGTGAATGTTGCTTGCAGCTCCATCTTTGTGCGTTGCTCAGGGACTTTTCTGCAGATGTGCCAGAGGAGTGTGGTGTTTTACATATACCGTATCATATGGCCAGTCATGCCTAGGCTCAGGGAGAGGGACAACAAAAGGATGTAATTTATGCCTTGATTGTGGCTTTTGTCATGTTCATCTAGGCTCTTACGCTCATTTCCATTTTCTGGGGTCATGTCCAATTTACCTTATTTTCTTCTTTGCAATTTCAAAACCAGCAGAGAGCAAAAATTTTACTCTTAGCGGAGCCTGGGAGTCAACATAGCCTGCTGCCATGTACAGGCACTGACTATCTGCAGAGCCTGTTAAAGGACAAAATCCTCCTTCACCATCAGCAATGCACATCTTTTATTTACAGGGTGACAGTCCCTGTGCATGTTTCACACTCATGCAACGTGCAAAATTCCTCTTCAGCTCTGTGCAGAACAAATGCGGAAAATACAATTGAGATCTGCAGTGCAGGTGAGTGATTTCCCAGTGCTGACCAAGAGGAAAATCCAACCTTACACATTGTGTCAGCGATGTCTGAGCCACACAGAGCTGCATGTGTGTGCCCACTCACTCCACTTGGATAGGATTTTTGCCTCTAAGGTTGCAGCACAGTTCTTGTGGTCTGCTTTCCTTTAGTGCTTAGTCAGGGGCTTGCAGGAGTGGGTTTTTTTTTTTGAAACATGTGCAGCATGATGTGATTGATCAGCTGTAGGATTCCAGAGACTGGCTCCAATCCCTCACCTGGTGCTGTATGGGTTGAGTAGAAAACTTTCAGCACCACCTTAAGATATCATCTGTCTGTCTACCTAGATGTGCTTGTCTTTTGTCTGTTTGTTCATTTTGTGTTTGTCCACCACCTACAGCAGTTGTTGAAGAATAGTAGAGCCCCCATCTTCATTTTCAGCCTTAAATAGAGCCTTCATGGAGAAAAAAAATTCCCACAGAAGAGGAGCTGGAGATGTAAAACATGTTCCCAGTAAATGCAAAGTGAGTGTTTCTGAGCACTCTTATTCTTTCTGTAGCTATGAATCGATGTCACATACCTAATGGTGGACCACTCCATTTTATCATGCCTTTACCTGAGGCCAGTGGATATGACTTCCCTCTCCATGATTTGCCACTTGATGTGATTCTGTAGGACTGTCCTGATATTTGTGACAAAGGAACAAACACTAAAGTGGTAGCAAAGAGGAGGAGGAAAGCCCCGGTTTTATGTTGCTTCTAAGGGCAGACTCGGCCTCCTAGCCTGGCAGCTCCATGATCTTTGACTCTTAGCACTGGACTTGGGAGTGGTGGTGGGACCCCCTCTCTTTGTCCACCCTTCTTCTCCCTTACCAACCCTTTATTTTCTGACACTAGGCTAGCACGTTTTAGATTACAGCATATAGGCATCAAAGGACAAAGACCTTTGACATGTTCCCTTCCATCCATTCACTGGCAACCCGTTCATATAGACCTTCCCATAAGTTTTTTAGGCACCTTGTTAAAATGGATTGTTGGCTTGCCCCCAGCGCCTCTCTTGGAAAGTTCTTTCAGAATCCCTTTGCCCACATCGTTAGAAACCTCCAGTTTGAAACTTTATTTTACTTTCCCCGCTGGAGGAGATGTATTGGAAAAGAAAAGGGTTTGCCTCCCTGTACCCACTTGACGAGCTCTTAGCATCTTCCCAGATGTCTCAGGGCTGTGCAGATTGTAGCAAATTCATTGCCAATGGAAAGGTGGGACACACCAGGACTAGAGGAGATGCTGTTGCTGTCAGGTTAATGTTGCATCCAAGGACCTGTGCACCTCCACATTAACACCCAATACAGTTGTGGTTGAGAGTACACCTGGTGGGCTTCGTATAGTTCCTATGTGTGATGAGCTCCTTTAAAACCTGTAGTATGCCACCAGGATGTGTGACTGCAGTCCCTGTGCCTGTAGTCATGGTGGGGCCAGAGGCATGTCTAGGTGTAACCTGAGATGTTGTTGCCCTGTGGCCCTACTCTAAATCCTGACTTCAAGCTCACAACTTTCCCTTCAAGGACAAATGCCCTGGCAGCTCAACATAGCCTATGCTAGCCTAGTTGTTTTCATAATATGAGAAATATAAGATACAATTGATAAGTCTTTGGATGGCATCTTTGTTACTTTTTGTTCCATAAACAAAACCCAAACTCATTACTCATATATATAGCAGTGGCTGTAGAGTTGTTCCTCTGACATCAGTTTACACATGCCTGGTGCACAGTCCTGCCCAAAATGCAATGTAGGTACAATCTGGATCGTAGTTACCATTACCTGCTTCTGTAGTCCAGGGAGATCAAAGAGTTACAAAAGTCAAGCAACTGAGCCCCCAAAATAAAAAATCCTTCCTCATCCCATGAGCCACAGAGATGGCTTCTATTTAAAACCAGTCCTCACAAAAGAGCACAAATTTTATCCTTGATGCTTGAAGCTCAAGTATTTACACAGGGAATTTAGACTCTTCACTTGTGGTTTTGGCAAAAGCTTCACACAAATGTTTTGCACTGGTGGTCTCTTAGCCATTTAAGATAAACGACAAAATCAAATGCAGTCCTTGCAGACTGGAGCGCTGGATGCTGTGCCAAGGATGAAGTATCCCCGTTTGCCTCACATGTGTAGCTGTCAGATCAACATTCAGGCCTAGTTTCCGTACTGGGACTCTCGAGGTGGAGAGTCTTCCTTCCTTGGAAAATGCTGCTTCTCTGAGGTTGGAGGGAGCATGGATAAATATTCCTCCTTGCTGCCGCAGTGTTTGCATGGATCTACAAAGGTGCACATGCATGCACAGGCCAATTTGCCATCATTAAAAAAAAAAAAAAAGAGCATTTGCCAGAAGTTACCCCACAATTAGCACACATATTTCCTGATCTAAATACAGGGGGAAACTGTGGTTTCTGATCTACCACTGTGCGGTAACTGTTGGCAAATGCCAGCTTTTTAATGGCGACCACTCCACCACAGATCTTCATTTAGAAACTGCCCTTCATTAGTAGCTGCCCTATATTTAATAATTAAGTACAAGGCATTGTTTTAAACGGGGGGGTGTGGGATCCTCACTGGATGTAAAGCGGTGCCATTTGTTCAACTTCCCTTTAAACTCTGCTCGTTTGCGCCAGCCAAAACCGCGGCTCCTACCTGATTCTGTGTGTGCGTGCGTGTGTGTTTGTGCGTATCTCTGTTTGTGCAGGTGTATATTGATATTTAAGACTTGTATTTTAGTTTTGCAAAGCCGCGGAGCTCAGTTTGGACTAGTGCCAGGAGAAGCGAGCGTTTCCAGCGGAGCAGGAGAAAACTCTTAAACACAGCTTTTAAATGGCAGGTGATTCCTAGAGGGGTTAAAACTAAATAATACAGTTGGAGGTTACAATATCATCTTTTAGCTACCAGGAAAAAGGTTTCTCCCTTCTTCGCAGACTCGACAGGGAAGCAGCCTGCATAATCAGGGCATGCAAAATGCACAACTGGCCGCTGCTCAAGCGGGAAGGCGGCACAGCGGCCGCCAATGCTTCCTTCTGGGAGCTCGGCTCCTGGCACCTCACTGAAGCCATTTGAGCTCTAAGTCACCGCACTTTGTCCAGGCTGGTGTGTGGAGCCTGCTTCAGCGATGGCTCGGCAGAAAGCCTGCCCAGTTTTGTGTTGGCTCAATGCATTAACACCGCCGTGAAACAATAATCCCCCTTTTCATTTGGTCCCCGAGCAAGTGCCGGTGGTGACATCCGCCACCTCTGGCTCTGCTCCAGGCCAGGGCCAGCCATCCCACCCTGCTTCTCCCCTCTCTGTGCCCCTGTGGGCCCTCAGCCCGGGTTTGCAGGTCCCCCAGGTCTCTTCTTGTTCTTCTCCCTGGCATGAGCCATCAGCCTCAGCCAGACCCAAAGAGGGGTTCAGACCAAGCGTGTCGTGCATTAGGCAGCCAGCCCCCGTCTCGCCTGTCTCCCCTGATGATGCCTCCTCTGTCCCTTCAAACTTAGATCCGACTGACAGTTTTTTCTATTGTTTTTTCTCCAGGGCCGTCCAGGCCTGCAAACCTGCCGGGGGCTCCCATAGCTGCCTCCTCCCACCCTCACACATCCGTGATCACGTCACCTCTCCGCGCACTGGCCTCCCTCCCGCCCTGCCTTAGCCTGCCCTGCTGTGGTGCACGTGCAGTCTCAGTTGGCGGGACTCAGACTGAGATTCAGACTGAGACGTCAGGCACATTTGGATGTCATTGTCAGTTGTCAGGTAATAGAAACATTCTTTTTTTGTTGCTATCTGAAGGTCAGTAGTGCTGCCAAGTGATGTCTTTGCTGTGGGAGAGCTGCCTTTGCTGGGTTGCGTGGGGAAGGCAGAGACAATGCCCTAAACCACCTCCTCCCCTTCCTCTTCCTCCTTCCCCCTCCACCCTGGTGGAGGATGGGGAGTGGGAAAGGGCATGCGAATCCCTCCATTTCCACACCCCTCCCCTCCTGCCTGCCCACCTCTGGCTGTCACCAGCGGCTGCTGCCGGGCTGTTTGTGCCACATTGTGAACAAATGTCTGAGACTCCTCATAGAATGTGATACCCTGGTATCAAGATTTCATCTCTCTGGGCTGTTTATTTTAAGCTTAATTGGATAACATTTAACATCTGAGGTCTTCCCCCTCCTTTTTTTTTTCTCCCCCCTTCCCCCATATTAAAGGCTCTCCTCCACATCCATGTGCACACAGGATGTATGTGCTCCATGCCATTTTCTCCCTGCTTTGAGAAAATGCTCCTTGGTAACTTGCCATGCATCCCTTGCCTCTCCACTGTCAGCTTTTCTTTTCCTTTATTCCTTTCGGATGCCTGACTTTTGTCACCGCAAGGAGGGGAAAGTGATGTGGAAATGAGGGCTCACTGAGCTTGCCGTAGAGGACACGGACATATTGTCGCCAGACCCCATCATTTCAGACCCAGTGGTCTCTTTGAAATCAGTGGGTGTTTCTGAGTATGGCTCAGTTGCAAGATTGGGTCTATGGTGAACTGCAGGCTGGAGAGGTGAAAATGGGGAGGGCTTAAAAGAAAATACAGCTGTGACAAAATCCGCAAGCGTTTATGGAGTCTCACTGTGGTGGGCCAAATCCTGGAGCTCTCATTCATGCTAACGCATGTGGAGTTTTAATAGGGAGTTCACAGAATGATGCTGGACAAGTAATGCATGAGGGCCGGAGGTTTTAGAGAGAGAAAGCAATGACTGTCGGGAGTAAAGCCTCTGAGAAATGGCTCCTCATGTCCCCCTGAAGCTGGTAAAACTCTGCTGTGTTCAGCTTTTTCCTTCCACAAGCAGTGGTACCGTCTAACAGTACGCTATACCTCACCAGAATGTCCCTGTGCGTCTCTCATTGTAACAAAGCAAAAGAAATATATTGCAAGAAATTTAAATTTCCATCTTGGAAAGACAAAATATTCTTGGGAGGAGGCTGAGAGCACTCTGCAGGGTCCTGTTTCGACCCTGGGAGAAGCTATGGGTACGTGAGGAAGGTTCTTGTGCTGACTGGGAGAGGGTCAACCTGCACCCAGCTGCTTGTGTGCGGGCACAGGCACTGGGCTTGCAGCAATGCACCGCGTGGTGTGGCACATTTGGTCAGATTTCCTATCTGAGCTGCCGTACACAGTGTGGAGGGGATGCTGGTTTAATCTGGCTCTGCTTCATCAGCCTCAGCAGATTGACCAACTGGCCTGAGACGCGTACAGAGATGGGCTCTTCTGAATGGTGAGCGCTGGATCAGAAAGTCAGATAATTCTCCTGCCTCCACTGTTCCCTTCTCCCATAACTGGTAACCAGACTGGAACTGATCCCATATTTTGCTGTTCTCTGTCTTCACTGGCGCAATATGCACGCAGGTGCTTTTGGTAGGCAAGTAGTTCTAACAGTGAACTGGATGCCCGGCTTCCCTCTTGCTTCTGATGCCAGCAGCTAGTGGGGAGGGAAGCAAGTACAGCTAAAAATAGAAAAGGAAGGAAGGAATAACTTATTAAAGAACGTGGGAAGGCGAGGCTTTTATACTTTGCGTACTTTGAGTTCTCACTTTGGAGTTGTGTGCTGTGAGTTTTCAGAATTGCCTGTTGGCTGGGAGAGCGATGCCAGCTCTGTGGAGAGAGAGACCTGTTATCATGGCTTCCTGTAATTACTGCTGCAGTCTGCGGCACTTAGAGAATAGGTTATATCAAAGTGCATGCTACATGTTTATGACAGTAGTTGGTCAAGTTCTGCTTGAAAGAAACATTTTCTTCCCTTGAAAAAGGAGATTATGTCTACTTAACCCTTTCTTAACTCCAGCAGTATGCACTGTATATGAGCCTGGGCATGGTTTAAACCCTGAGGCAAGGGTTACGGGATCTTTCTAGCCCCTGAAATGTTTTGTGGGAATGAAAGAAAAGTAAGTTCTTTGTGTTGACTAATAATCTAGTGAAGATCCTTGCATTATGCCCTCTTTTTTAATATAGACATTCACAACAGTCACTTGCTACAGCTTTAGAGATCTGCTTGTCTCTCTGACTTGATTAGCCTTTTATTCTGTCAGCCCTGTTCTTGCTTCTGAGGAATTGTTTCCTTCTTTGAACAAAAGCCATCAACAGTTCCCACCTCTCCTCCTCCTTCATTATTTCTTACCTTTCCTGTTTTTCAGCATTCATTTAATTCAGGATGTGGAGTTTTTCCCTGCAGTTCTCACACAGGCTGTGACTCTGAAGGCTTGAAGTTGCAGGTACTCCCAAATCTCTGCTGAGCACTCACAAATCGGACCCTCAGGAATTCCAGCAGTTTTGTGCTGGAGAATCTAAAGTTCTGGCTGCCGGTGGGGTTTGGGGTATGTGTGTGTAAAAGCTGCTTTTGGAAATCTCCGACTAGATAAGAGCAAACACCCAGAATGCTGAGTGGCGTTCAGTCATGCACAGGGCGAGTCGTCCTGCTTCATCCAGAGCTTTAGAAAACTGCTGCTGATAGTAGTTTCAACCACAGTAAATGATGCTGGGAAGTCTGCCTGGGCATCCAGTGTATCACTCAGACGGTACTGGTCGTGGTACCCTCTGTCTTTGTTCAGTTCTTTGTGTTCAGGGCACAGCAGGATGAGGAATTTGCGAGCAATGGTCTGTGTTTTTCCATATGATGTAAAAAAAATATCTACGACTGAAACAATCTCTGTCTCTTTATTTATTTATTTTTTGCCTCAGAGACTTCTGTCTGTTGAATTGGGTACTCCCGTTTAAATGTTTTTAGTGCCTATTTAATTAGAAGTTGGAATAGAGTCATGAAATTCACAGGGTTGTGTAGCTTAGATCTAAAATATAAATGGGCAAAGCATTCATTTTGCTTTACCCCTTGCCAGATCAGGGTGCTTTTTTGAGCCTGCTTTTTATTTCATTTCAATGAATTGCAACTGCTCAGAGTAACTGTAAAACACACACAGGTTTTTTTGCATAACAGAGACATGCAAATGATTGTTGAGAGACGTAATTATCTAAAGAAAAGTATATGCTCGTATGCATGCATACATACACTGCAATGCTTTTTGTGGGGCTATTTTTTCACAATACATCTTCATAAGGCTCTTTTTATGATGCTGATTTATTAATATTGTACATTAAGGCTTAAATTGTCAAAGCTGCCTAAGAGATTTGGATGCCCATTTCCCATTAAAGTTAACGAGAAATGAGCTTTGAAAATCTCAGCGCAGAAGTGCACGACACTTTACAGCGTGCTCTCCAAAGAAAGAAGTCCCTGCCCTGAAGATCCTACAGTGCAAAAGCCCCAGAAATGGAATTATAATCGGCATAAGACAGAGGAGATTGTAATGGCACAGATAATAATTTATCCCCTACGCCTGCATTCAGATATATACCTGATCCAAAATCTTTGGACTTGGGCCCACAAGTGAGGGTTTTATATACCTCTGTAAAGATAATTAAATCTGTCCAATACACATATATTCAGCTAACCAGTGAAACTGCTTCCTTCCCACATGTAGGCTGATGGAAGGAGGTGGAAAGCAATTACGATACTTAGTTGCATATATAAAAACAGCAAGTGGGCATGGACAGCCGTGATTAATGGATAGGGCTGTGAAGTTTAAGGTCTAAAATAGAGGAAGGCATGGGGCCACAGCTCAGAGGAGTGGAACAAGCTCCTGTTAATTCAAGGACTCAGCTGTATTAGTCATTAGGACATTCCAAAAATCACACAGTCGTCTTGTAAAGTTAATATCAATTTACTTGGCTACTGAAATTCTACTCACTGCATCGCTTAACTAGTCTGGTGTTTTCTTGGCAAAGCTTGAGGTGACAGTAAAGATAAAAGAAATACCTGTAAGTAAATAATAGGCTTTAAAAGAATACTTTCCCCTCCTTCAATTATATCATTGTATTCATTTTGTGTTGGTTTTATAACTGGAGTCAGCCAATAAGAAGAGCTAGATTAGACCACCCTGCTGTAAAAAGCTTGATGCAATTAATACGGTCTGTCTAGAAAGCAGTATTATTTCAAAAACTTTTATGTTAATGATATGGTATGCGCTCGGCACATTTCTTACTAGAACAAGAAGCAAGCTTTTGTTCACTCCAGACTGGGTTTTATTAACACAGGAGGATCAATGGAAAACAAAACAGTAATCAGAGTGGAGAATGCAAACTCATCCAGCAAAAACCTCCTAAATCATCAAGTCCCGGGACGGTGGCTGATACTTTACTCTTCATTTTTTGTTGAGTGGAATCTCAAAAAAAAAATCTGCTAAACCTTGATTTCTGGTCAGCACTGGGTGTTTCTTTGAGAGGAGAAAGAGGAATTGGGTATATGTGTCTGAGGCAAAACAAAGATCTATAGTTTCCCTGAGACCCTTTGTAAATGTATCTTTTAATTTTGCTGCATAAAGCAGACGTTTGCATAAAGTACTGGCTAGCATTCAGGAGAGATGTCCCTATTAGTCATGGTTACATGTATTTATTTATTTTAGTGAAATATTTAATGTGTGCTGTAGTAGAATTGACTTTGTGGACAGTACTTACAGAGTACAGGGTTGTGGGAGACATGTATATACTAAAACCGGTAATGCATCAGTCTGAGTGTATGCATCCATCTTTTCATCTATCTATCAATCTATGTGCTCATCCATCTATCCAAGTATTAAAATCATATGTGACCTGTCTGTCTATGCAGCTCTCTGTCTCACCAGATATTAAAGTCAGATCCAAACTCAAAATAGATGGATCCAATAATGAACTGATTTTTTGACTGAATGGCCTGTTTGTCAAGAGGCAGCAAAGAAACCTTAAGACGGCAAAGAGGAGGCTAAAATTAGGGTGCTGTATGGGGCAGCAGCATTGGCAATTTGAGTGTGGCTGAGGCTTTGTTCTAGACAGACGCCCGATCACTACAACTTTGTAAGTCCTAATTATGTCAAGTTAAGAACCAGCAGGAGCAATAGCGATATTTAAAGGTGCTTTAAAGTGGATGCCTGCCATTTCCAGACATCCCAGGAAAAAAAGAAAAGCCCTTAATTGCAATATTAACGGGTAGAACTGAATCTGGTAGTCTGGGGACAAAAGGGTTCAAGGCAACATTGCCTGCAGTAAAGACAATGGCTCCAACGTTGAGAGAGTTAACTCGATCGCATACCACTATGCTGAGCCCGAGAGTCTGAACTCTTCAAACGCTCCAAATGGAGAGCTAAATCAAAGAATCCTGTTTCAAATCCATCCAAGATGTTGCTGTTTTTCTCCTCTGACAGGAGAAGCATTTGGAAGTGCAGTTTCTTTCTTTTTTTATAGCTGTCTTAAAAAGGAGTTTGGATGTTTAGCACAGCTGGTGCTCATTACATTATGCACTATCAATAAAATAGCATGTGTAATTAATTTTTAATGCAGTGCTGTATGCAGCGCTTTAAAGCAGTTACTGTATGGGGAGAGCCGACACCGGTCACTGACATCAGAAATATTGAAATAGAGGGCTAGATTTTGCATTTTTAAAGGGTGTATGTGTGAGTGGGGGAAGGGTAATTCCCAGCCAGCAATTCGCTGGCCACAATCAAATTTAAAAATATAGGAACAAGATGGATGAAGGTGATTTTATAATTTGCTTATTGGAATGAACGAATTTATTTCCTTTTCGAGTTTGCTGAGCGATGGCTGGGTTAGGAATAGGTGACTTCAGAGTATAGGTAAGCACCAGGGGACTCTGCAGCAACTGATCCATCTTTGTTAAAGCACGAACAGGCTTTGGTGGTATCAGGTGGGAGATGAGGCAAAAGGGGAGGTTATGGGAAAACAAGGGAAGGACATTTCTGTTCTATCTCATTGAGCAGGTTTTTTCTACAGGGCTCTTTTCTTGTGCCTTGTTGCTCTCATTAGTAATAAGCCCCCCCCCCCCCCCTTCACCTCCAACACACCCCCTTGTTTCAGTAAATATTTGTGAGTATCAGTAGTTTGAAAGGCAGAGAGTAGCTTGGTTACAAAGAGGCACCACTGATGGCAAGTTGCCTGCTGCTCTGACAGAAGACCCAAACAAATCACAGAGCCTTCCCTTTTCTTGGCGTTTGTGCAGTACTTTCCAGAAGACACCAGTGTAAATAAAGACTGCTTTAACGGGGCACAGTAGGCAAGGTTTGGGCACCGCTATAGCTTTCAGCAGCCATTACATCCAAAAACACCTCGGTTGTCTGGAGGACAGGCAGACTTATATTTGAAATTGTAGTATGGTGCGTGTTCATATTCAGCAAAGGGACAGGAATGGCTTTCATGTTTCTGCTGGGGATGGTGTGCGGGATAGGACCAGCCTCTCCCTGCTGCCATCTCCTTCCCACCCTTTTCAGGGAGTTGAATGCCTCTTCGTGAACACTTCCTAAAAAGAGAAGAAATCAACTGCAGGAAGAGAAGGAAGGAAGCAATCACCTACAAAGCAACAAAATGAGGGGTAGCGTTTGTCAGGTGCCTTGCCTTTTGGTTGGGCAACGCACCAGCTTTCCAAGAGCTGATGTATTTTTTTTTTTTTTATAGACATGCATGAGGCATAAATGTTTGCAATTATTCTTTCTTTCTTCCAGTAAATTGCCATTCATTTGTAGATAACATATGCTAAACAGTTCACTTGTACAGCCTCACCTGGCATATTCAGGATGGAGTTTTCTCCTGCCCTTCACCAGTATATTTTTTGTCATCACTTTTCTTCTCGCTTTCTGTCAGATATGTGCGGATGTGTTTGTATGTCTGAGCCAGGAAGTGAATTGGGCTGTTCAGTTGGTGAGAACAGAGATAAAGCTCTTTTGCACAAATATAATGCTCGGCATCAGAGGAAGTAGGGCAAGCCATGGTGTATGGTGTAGGTAGTTTTGATGAGAATCGCTCTTTAGTTCACGAGCCCGAGTGGAAAGGTGGAGGCAACAGTGAGGATTGTACATTTTGATGGTGAAATAGGGTGGGGTTTTAAAATTTTATTTCTATTTATTTATTTCTTTTCTTTAAAGAGGAATTAGATCACATATTCCTGGGGTGGCTCAGGTTTAGGCCAGAGAACTGCAAAAAAATTACCCTATGTCCTTCCAGAGCTGGTTAATTCAGAGGACCTAGGTCCTTTCTTCTTTTCTGTGTGCTTCATAAAAATAGATGAAAGGAAGAGTTCTGTGCTCAGATGGGATGCTTTATGTTCAGAAAGGAATTTGAGTCAAAGAAGCCATGCTGATGCACCTCACATGTGCCCCACTGGGCTCCTGTGTGCTGCTTGTTGGTCCTTCTTTCTGCTGAGCAGTAAACAGCTGAACAACTGTTAGCAACATACGTTTTTATGCTGTTTGCTTTCTTTTCAATGTGATTTTTGCAATCATTTTTGCAGTGCATACAGAAATCTGGTAGGCTAGAGCATGGTACACACCTCTGCTATCTTTATGTCCCTCTCGTTTTTGTCTTAATCAAACCATCTCCATGGGGCTCTGTTCCAGCTAATGCAACCTGCTGTAGCACAAGCTAAGGAAGCCAGGTTCAAGGAGTCAGTAAAACATGCTCTTGGATGGAGGCAGGCAAAAATCCCACATAGTGAAGGTTTACATTTTTTATGAATTCAGCTGTAAGAGTCAGAGGTCCTGGGACTTCTGGAATGAGGTTAATGCAGGCACCAAGCAAGGCAGTGGAGAGATGCAGCCACTGGAATCGTGCCATGAAACAGTGCTTTCTAAATTATTGTCTTTGCTATTAACATAAGGAATCTTTGGTTAGAAAGAGGCCAGTGTGCACAACAAACCCACAGCTTTTATGCTTGTTTAAATGTCACTTGGCTATTTGGAGTCAATTGTAAATGTATTATTTTCAGTCCATCCCCTGGCAAAGCAAGGAGAGCATCCTATCCTTCTTGCGTGCCAGACTGTTTTCTTACATGTCCTGTATTGACCTAGATTACTTCATGTGAGGCCCAGATCTAAACCTGATCCTTACGTCTCTTCCATGGCTGCGTGACAAGTGTGGTGCTTCCAGGATGTGCTGTACCATGCCAGCAGTCCACTGAGGGATGGGTTAGGGACTGCCTAGGGATGCTTAGCTGAGCATCTTTCTACGTGGTGTTTTCTGACTTCAGTGGCGTTGTACTGTTCTACCAGCTGTGAACGTGGTCTATGGAATTCAGGGATGTACAGAGATTTAAGTAAGAATCAGAGATTTATTGGGAAATATGTGCCATTTAAAACTGTCCATAGCATTCAGAGAGAAAAACAAGAATTGATGGAACACAATAAGACCTCAACATGGCAGCCGAGCCTTTTCAGTTTGCATCTTCTAACAGAAATTTGGGTTATTTTCTCCTCTCTTTTGACTGAACAGGGAGGGTGTGAGTTCATTAAATGTGGCACAGACAGGCTTATAATGCAAAGTCTGTCCAAAAATTAGGTGTAAGTGTTTACGGATTGATTAATCCAAATCCTTTATAAAAATGTGTGAACTGTTGATTAAACTGGGAATAGGATCATTGTGGTTTTGCCTACGGTGAGGACAGGATTAGTGAGTAACTTTACCTTTCTGCAAAACCTTATAAAATAGAATGGGGAAAAAAAAAAGGACACTCTCTTTTTTCTGTGTTCTCCTTAAACGGAGTTGTCTCCATTGTAAAGTCGAGGCAGAATCTTAAAAACTCTGCAGCCTACTGAAGCCAAACCCTTCACTACCATTATTGATAGATACATAAAATAGTTTACAAAGTCTTGTGAAAATTGTTCTAAACTCCCCTCCAATTCCCTCCATACTTTCTCTGCACGTTTTCCATGAGGAGCAGTGTGGTGTGAAAGCCGCGGCGGTGCAAGTCCCTGCCTCCACCACCACTGTCAACGTTCATTAGTGCGGTTGAGCACACTCATAAATGTCTGAGCTCTTCCCATATTTAGAGCCCTCTAGCCAGCAAATCTTTCCTTCTGCTCTCCCTGTTTTGAGGAAAAACCTGATGGTCAGGGTTTGAGGTGGGCACCTGAGGTTTAATTTTAGTTCTGTGGCCTGGTATCATCCAGAGCTGTAAGGGAGAATGAGGGTGTGTGGGAGACTGTACCATCACTGCTTTAAATAATTTGCTCCTTGCCCTTTCCTGTTAAGTTTGCCAGGCCGTGTCTTGTGATTATAAGCTGGGATTCTTAAATTTGTTTTTTCCTTAATAGGTAAAGATGAGCGAATGCTGTTTCTCACTTTCTCCTCGCTCTTTCTTTGCAGATGTCTTTACTCTAGGGCCAGCTGGGGCTGCCCGGGTGGTGTTACCCAGGGGGTTTACAGTGCCCCAGGGTTAGATTTGCCCCTCTCAATGGCAGCATGGGGCTGCACTGCATATAGGTCCCTCCCAGCAAGTCCCAGTGAGTTATCATCCTGCTTGTCTGATGGGAACAGACTGCTCTGGCCACAGCCACCCTGGCCATGGAGCTTCTCCCCATCTGCACCATTCCCTTCTCCTGCTCTGCCCCAACTTTCATACTTACTTTATTTAAACACAGCATTTCAGCTTTGCTGTCAGGTAGGTCCTTCATTCATTGCTGTCTCAGCCAGTGGTCCTTGCAGTAATAATTACAATTTTTTTTCCAAAAATCAAGTCCAAAGTGATCTTGCTTTTTTTGGTGCTTTTTTCTTTTAAAGTAGCTTTTTTTTTTTTTTTAAATGGAAATGACTGCTGAAAGTAAACACAGCTTGCAACTTGCAGACTTATTGGGCCAGCATGAATTTCCTTAATAAGCTGGGGTATGTGACTGTGTGCGCGTGTGTTTTTTCCCCCCCTTAAACCTTGGAATAAGAGTGCTGTCTCTTTAAATCCTAACTCAAACTTTACTGGCGATTTTACAGAGCCTGGTTTCATTTATAGTGGAGCCAGACTTGCTGTGTGAGAGCCGTCCGCATGCTGGAATTAGTCTTAAGCTCGCTTCTGTGGCGTTGCCAAATTCCATGTTTGTGTTTTATTTAGAATTCTTTTCACGGCCAGTCGAATCTGTTCAGGCACACATAGGCAGTGTTGCGCCCCATGGAGAAAATAAGCAAGTTTGCGTTTTCTTTGGCATAGGCCACGGCCACAAAAGACTGCGGTCTAAAAAAACATTTTTTAAAAGCTATTTTAACCCATAACAGATGTATAAAGTAGGCACACGCATGCCAGCTTCCTTAGTTTTAATTAAAAAATAATTACGGCTTTAATGGGATGCTAGTGACAAATTTGGATGAATGGTGGGTGACATTATCTCAAGGCTTGCTTCAACTTATAAATTAGTGCATTTCTCTTGGCCAGTGGTACAGATGAAATTAAATGAAGAAGCAGATTAATATTTCTTAAAGTTACATTGAACCAAATGAAAAACCAAATCAAATCAGAACCCAAGGCCCCTTCCTCCCGCTCTTGCTCAGATTCCTGTTTGCATGAGATCACAGAACATGAAGGAATGGTTATTTTCCCTGGCTGATAAATGATCTGGCCGACGATAAACTGGGCTTAGCTTTGCATGGTACCTGTCCCTTTCATAATTTCACATCGGTAGCCACATCGCCAAATTACTGTGATTAATGTCAGCAGGCGCTTCTATTTATAACCACATCTAACTAGCTAACACAGTACCTCCGAGCCAGGAAATCTTAAATATAAAACCATCCCTACATGCCGCATGTTGCACTGGTTCTCCCTCCATACCTTGGCTAACTGGCTGCCTTTTGGGCTGTGATGCCGGCTGTGATTCTTCACATCTTTAGGCTATTTTCAGTTTGGGGCTTTTAAGGCTCACCAGAACTGGGCTAGATGCACAGGCTCGCACAGGTAACAGTTTATATTTATGAAGAAATAAACAAAGGAGCAATAAACATGTAATGAGCTAACCCCAGATGGTATCTCTGCTGTTATTGCAGTCAGGTGTACGTGGAGCTGAGGAAAGGAGAGGGAAGGTTCAGCATGGAAGGCTGTGCATATCAAGGGAGGAGGAGAGGTCTGACAGGTTCACTGGAAAAAGTATCTTCCTCCTTCCCACGCGAGCCTCCATCCCACCCATGGGCATCCTAAATAGGTGCTGAGAGAAGAGGTGATAAAGCAGGACATTTTTTCATGGTGTGCAGCAGAACCACATTTCCTCTAGACCCACCCTGGTTCTTTCCAGCAGCATAGGCAGCCCAGCATGGGACAGGGCTTTCTGGATGGGAACAGATGATCAGCTTCACAATCTATGGCACAGGCAGATGAAGGTCATTTTGCAACCCTGATTACCGTTCTGAGACGTACTTTCATGAAACTTCTCATCTCCTTAACATTTAGCCCCCTTGGAAAAAAGAAACCCCAAACTGGCGCTGATGCATATAATGTAGATGGTGAGAGCTCTTCTTCACTTAGGCATTGCCAGCTTTCTGTGACAAGCACATTACATTGTTTCCTCATTTAAAAAAAAACAACGATTTTCCCCCAGCTTTATGGAATTCTAGAGAAGGCGACTATCAGGTATTTGGTAGATAGCTGAGCACCTTCCCCTATACTGATCCAGATTTGCCTTGTGACCCACAGATATTTTTACATGTGAATTTGGCAGTGTCCCTCACCCTGCTTGCTGAAAGCTGTCTGCTTGGGAAACCCAGCAAGAGGAAGCTGCTCTGCTTAGTTCGAGCAAGTTGGGAGAATCTGAGCTCCTCAGTGTGATCTGCTTGATCCCTGGGGAGGAGCAGTGTCTCTCTGTGTGCAGGATGTCCTTTACCTAAAGCTGAACCAAGCCAGACTCTCTAAAGATAAGGTTCTTAAGCTTTGTTTAACTGCAGAGAAAGAGAGAGATCTTTTCCTTTGTCGATTGAATGAAGATTTCTGTGGTAACGTTTCCCTGAGCTTGAATTCCTCACAAGTGAAAATGAAGTTCCAGCATTAAAAACATGAGTCATGCAGTGCAGATGAGAGTCATTTTTGCATTCCTGGAATTTTTGGAAGGGAAACGTTACATTCACGTTAATCCTTTCAATTATACCTTATTGCTAAAATAATCCATGAGGCATTCTGCAGTAGAGCCCTCTGCTATTTGGTTACAGTTGAGGCTTTGAAAGTAACACCTGAAAGCTTTTAGACTCCTGTGTGTCAGTATTTTAATTTTCTTTTTATGTCTGGTGTCTTTTTTATTTACTCCTTAGGTTGTTTTGGTTTGGGTTTTTTTTTGTTTAATAAATAAGGCTAATTTGATTTGTTCTGATCTGTCTCAAGTATCTAATTGCTGCTGTAGAGAATGATTAATGTCCAGTTGAAAGGATTCCACATCTATAAATGAGAATTGAAAGCAGATGTTATTTTGATGAACGTGTGCTGCCCATTCCTTGTCTGCACTGGCTCAGAGAGTAGGCTGCTGAGATACTGCTATCTATCAAAAGAGAGATGTTAGATGCCAAATACAGTTCAGAGTCACACACCTATCATGAGCTGAGTGAACAGTTAACAAATAATGTATCCCAGGTAGTTTTTTTCTCTGCTTGTGAAATATCTATACACAAGTCAGTGCTATCCTCAAATTGTCAGAAGTACTTGACAAACTCCAGTTCAGGAGAACGCACCGCGAATCGATTACAACCAGGACTTTGTGTCTCAGTTTTTACTTGGGGAGTACTCTTGGTGTGTTGTCCAAGGTCAGGTAAGTTCAGTTTCCAGTGCTATTGCATATGCAGTGCTGATTATGAAGTTAATCCAACCCATAAAAGAACCAAACGAAGCTGATACTGTTCTCTTTTCTATTTGTGGACTGGCTAGGTGCTCAAGCATTTCTGGCAAGCCACGCCAAATGCTTTTCAGAGGTCGCTAGCTCGAGTTCATGCAGATCTATGGGGAGCAGACAGTGAAAGAAGCAAAAGACTGAATTGCCTGGGCACACGATCAGGTTTTGTAGTGTCCAGCCAACTTTGATGTACACCTGCACACAATAAGCACCACAGCTTTTTAGAGAAAAGCAGGTACAAACAGGATCTTTCGCGTGGGCTCTCCAGTTTAGTAATGCATGATGCTTTGCAGCCCTCTCACAAGCCGTGCTCTCTTGGCCGATGGAGTACGCCTTCCCAGCCAGTGTGTAACAGCAGGTTAGCAGCCAGTGTGTGTCAGAGTGGAGAAGGAGAGAATTTGGCCAAGGGCAGGCATTTCTGATAATGGCAGTAGGATTTTCAGTGCTTCCAAAAAACAGAGAGAGCTTGCTTTTTAAAGCCCCTTTTAAAAAATCTTTCCTGGACTCTTTAAATGTTTGCTGGTATTACTGTGCACAAAGGAGAAGAAATAGTTAGCTATACAGATTTAGTCACTTGGATTTTTTTTTTTTTTGTGAAGTCTCCTTTGCATTTTTATTTTTTATTAAATTGTCATTCAGACAATGCCAAGACTAGAAAACTATTTTACAGATGGACAGATGGAGACGTAAAGACCAACAGAAATCTTCCTTGCTGTCTATAAATCAGGCTGATTTGGGATATGTATGTATGGCAGGAGAGACAGAGAAGAGATGGATGATGAAAGGGACAGTGAAAGGACTTGGCAGTCATGGAGAAGGCTAGTTACTGGCAACCCAGAGCTCTGTCTACATCAGCTTCTGTACTGTAGTCATGTACAAATTACAGCAAAGGAGTACTTCCAGTGGGACCTTCCATTCCCCTGGTACCTGAATATGACTCTACAGACAGCAGTCTGGTGAGAACAGAGGAGAGACTCCTTTGCCATTTAGCTGGCTTTTCTATTCGGGATGTAACTATCATGGCATTAATTTCAAATATAGTTATTTCTTAAATTCCTTGGATTTTGTTTCATAGACAGTACTGAACTGAGCAGCAAGACTTTTTCAGTTTAAGTAACTACACTTTACTGGGGTAAAACCTGTCCTTTTAGATTGTTTCTGATGATTTTTCCAGATCAGTATCTACCTGACCGTGCTATAACGTCAACAGTTCCTAACTGATACACCTCACAAAGTGACTGGAAATCTGAAAGTGGATCAAAATAAAATAAATGGTAGCTCTCTCCCTATCCAGTCCTACTTTCAAGTTATTAAAAACCAAAAGCTGCTTTTTTGTCTTCCTTCTCTTTCTCCACTCTCAGCTTGCTTTTCTTATAGGGAAGAAATGTAATCCATGCAAACACAACTATCCTAAATTAAGCTGGTGAGATACTCATGTGGCTCATGTCATTACTGGTCAGGCTGTAGTCCATGGCAAACTTCATTTCTGTGGAGGAGAGCCAGGACTGAAATCAAGACATGGACCACAGATTACTGTGCAGGTAGCAAAATATGCTGCAGTTTCTCTTGGTGTGATCTCCTGACTGGTCATTCCTACATCCTTCCATCCGGTAGGAGCAAACATCCTTGAGAAAATGTGTAAAGAAAACTATCCTTTGTAATATGGTGACTTTCCTCCTTGCAATGAACCCAACCTTCCGAATGAGCTGTGACTGTGTAATTTTTGCAGGACAGGGCTTGTCCACATTATTTTATTGTTTCTGGAAGTGGTCACTTGAGCAAGTACACATGTGCTATGAGTCAGTATTGATTTGCTCTGGCTGCTTCTTAGCAGGTTTTCCTGTTAATAAAGGCGTGCCTGGCCCTGAGCAAATTGTGGAACTCCCTCATGTTGGCAGTGGGAAGGCATAAAGGGATTGGGAACTTCATGTGGAGCACATAGCTCAATGCACATCAGAAGCTCGGCATCAGGAACCTCATGTTTGCTCTGCACTGGCAGATACTCTGTCAGCCTTACACAACTGAGGGCATGACTCTTGAGTTTTAATTGTGCATATAAAATCAAAGAAGAGAGCACAAGGTACAATCCTTAGAAATGTGCTGTATGCTTTTATAAATATTCAGTGAAAAGCACTAATAAGAGGACATTCTTGTGTTGTATGTCCTATTTCCTACAGTTTGGGAAATCTAAATCCAAGAGTCTATTGAATTTTCCCAGTGATCTTGGAAAACTCCCTTAATTTCTCCATGGAAAATCTTCCACCAATACAGTAAGGAATTCCAACTTTTCACTCTCTGATGAAGAGTATTATGAGAATAAAGATGTGAAAGTTACTGAGGTGCTAAAACACTAAAATAATAAAAAGCGACAGAAATATATAAAATGAGAAAAAACTAGGCTTTTTTTTCAGAAATTTCTCATTCTGGGTTTTATTGGATGTGATGGAAATGAGTCTGAGGGCCACTGATGGTGATTGATGTTTGTACAACTGTTACTGTGTTTAAAATACAAGTATAGAGGAGGTACTGCTGTTACTCCTCTCTGTGAGAACGGTGGATCAAATTGTGCTCTCAGGTACAGCAGCTCAAGACCATTGCAAATTAAACCGTTGGAAATCAATGGGGTTGCACATTTGTAACTGAGATCAGAATTTGGCTTGGCCTTGTGTGGTGCTCTATGTGTTAATTCTTGCATCTAAACCTGGAAGAAATGGCTTTTTTATTACGGCAGTGCTTGAAGAGACCCCAGGAAAGTAAGGTGTAAATATTAGAGGCTGCCAACAGCTAGTGGCAGTTTCAGCCTAATAAACTGGAAGTAAATAACTTGGTGATTAGCTGGAATTGGCAGACCACTTAAGCACAGCACTGACTGGGTACATGTTCACACCTTAATACTATATAACAGCACGGATAGATGTCTGGGAGTTATACGATCCTCAGCAGAACTTGCTCTGAATCTACCTTGACACTTCTATTTGTGAATAATGTTAATGATAACAACAACAACAGTATGTGCTTAGCTAGAACCTTTCATCCCAAGAAGCCCAGAGCACTTCTAATTTGAAGAGTGAGCAAACGATAAATAAAACAGGAGTCACTACAGCATGGATAGATTTGTAACTGAAATGCAGAACTGGAAAGCCAGTGGAATTGTTTTTTTTTGCTGCTGCCCTCACCACACAGTCCCTCTGTGAACCTGTCCAACTCTGTTTACCCCTCCACTGTCTCTAGTGGGGATGTGGAAGGGTAATAACACGTGAGGCTTAATCTCAGGCAAACATCTATGTGGATAAAGCAAGCATTGCAAGATCATAAGCAGGATTATTGTGAATAGATGTATATATTCAGAAAAATTCCACCCTTGGAGATCCACTCTAGGAAGAAATATGATCAAATAGTGAGGGAACAAATGAACTCTTTCAGGGCAGGACATAGACGAAGTCCACAGGAGTTATCAGAAAAATCAATTGCTATTGATTCAGTGAGCATTAGATCAGGCTTCTTGCTCCCTGACTGCCATTAAGTTGTATTTCAGGAGACAACGGGGCATTTTGGCAAGGGTAGTAAGAGAAAGTTTGGCACAGTCCACTCATTTTCACCATTGAGATGTTCCTGTCTCACTTCACTCTTCTTATGTCTGTATATCATAAGGAGCAAGAGAAGATTCTGGTTCAGGTGTCATTTGCTGCCTTTCTGAGTCCCACTTTAAGCTCTAACACACAGACTTGCTTTAACATTTTGTTGTTTCTCTGGGTGACTTAACTTTTTCCTTTGCAGTGACAAGGTTCCTGCTGCAAGGAGGAATTCCCCTCTCCTATGTAATAAAATGACCAGACTGGATTGGCATTATGTTCCCAAAGAGAAAGGGATATAAAATACTCAAACAGTGCCAGGCTCCCTGACAGAATTAATACTTCACAGTATTGTGTCACTCCTGCAGCCTCTGCTTTTCAGTTACCCATCCCTCTTAGTCATTTCATTAGTCATTATTTTTGGCAATGATTGTAGTGATCTGGTTTGATTGGAAAGCACCAGGGTACTGTGTCCATCATGTTGGCATGTAAATTCCTAAAAAAATATTAAGCTGTGTAAGGGTCAGAGTATAATGTTTCTTGACTCTTTTGCTCTCTGAAGTGCAGTCTTTTGGTGGTTTAGAAATGGAGTGATAATCCTTAAAAATGCTGCAACTTGCCTGAGATTGTGGAGCATAGTTCATCTTTGTGGTTTCTCCTAATCAGCCCCCACAGGTGAGTATGACCATTTTACAGGCAGGAAAAAAAAAAGAAAGGGCATAGACTTGGTTAGTAAGTTCCCAGCCTCTAGAAATCTGGTCTGGTCACGTCCCTACATGAACAACAGGCATGAAAATTAATGTGTGCTTGAAAAGGATTTGTTTGGGGTTTGGATTAGGCCCATAATCCAGGTCAGCAGTTATCAAGTTATCTTGCAAAAGATAAGAGTATTTTGGCCCAAGGTAGTCAGAATTTAAATACATGGCAAAAGTGAGCCTGAAGTCCTACTTAGGAGGGCTAAAACTTATGCATGGAGATCCTGGAGCATTTTTGATCAAATCATGGGATCTGCCTAGCTTTTAACTTTTACTGTAACTGAAAACACTCAAAATAAATTAAAAAAGAAGAGGACCTGAAGGACTTAAATGCAGCTAATTTTATCTTGTTAAGTACTTGATACTTGGAGCCCACTAGGAAAGCAAACCAGGATTGGCTCTACAGTGGGAATCCCTGGGCTTTGAAGAAGCTAAGGATCCAGAATGGTTGCTTTATGTGGGATTTCTTCATTTCTCCAACCTCCTGGGTGAAAGTCAGAGCTTTGTGAGGGTAGGTGTGCACGGTATTTTGCAAGCAGACATGAGCTTGTTCTGCCCATGCTTCAAGCCAACAGGACAGAAGCCAGCCCTGCACTGCAAGCCATACAGCTGTGTGACTGAGGAGGTTGAGCCCCAGCCCTGTCTCTCTGCAGGACTTGATAGCTTGGGTTTGGGGCTGTGCTAACCACAACTACGTGTCCTTTGCATTGTTGCCGGCTTACATCTGGCCAGGTTGGTGTGCAGGCAGGGTGAGCCTTTGTCAGCTTGCCAGATACCACATAGACATACCCTTCCTCACCCTAGGTAGCAGTTTCTCAGGCACTTAATTTTCGTTGAAGTCAGCATGAGCAAATGTTAGTCATCTTGAGTAACGGTTGCCAAAGGAGGTCCTTTGTGTAATGCATAGATTTAGCAATCTAGGCATTGACTTTGTGTTACTAATGTTTGGTCTGCTTTCTCCCAGGCCTTTCCACTCTCTTGGTCACTGTCAATCCCCTTTCCCGCTAGCTGCTCCAGTCCATAATTGCATCTGACTGCAGTGATACAGTTGTCAGCCCTGGAGAACTCTCTAGACTTTATCGCTACCCTCCCTCAGGCAATGCAGTTTGTCACCAGCTGAAAGGCTGGCTTGGAGCCTCTCAAAATCGTTGAGATCTCGATAGTGCATTATGGTGATATCACCCTTTGTCCTCACCTTGAAGAAGGGAGTGGCAATTCAGCCATAAGAGAATGAGTGGCTTGAGCAAGCTGGTGTTTCTTTCCTAGGGAGTATAACAGAGGCTTCACCCTAGAGGGTACAAACTATGCTTCACAGAATAAAATACAAAAAGTAAAAGAGAAGTTGGCGGTGGCTCATGTTTACAACTTTTCTGAGCTTTGATTGGTTTCTGTAATTCAAGGAATTGTAGAAGCACATTTTATGTTTCCTTTTATTGGCTGTTGTTACTAATGTACTTCCTTCCTACTTGGCTTCTACTGAGGAAACTTGAACTTCACAGTGATATAAAAGCTTGAAGTTGCCCAGAAAAAAATTCAACTTCCTTCATTTTTTCATGTGCTAGCATCAGTTTTCTGAAAAGATACTGCACGTGGTAGAGGTGTGAAACTGTGGTCTGTTTTACCCACTGGAAACTTCTGGTGACTTCTGTCAGGTTTCTTATAAAGATTTGCATCCTAAGAATTGACAAGAATAACAAATGTTCACTTTGAATCAATTATTAAAGTTTAAAATGGTGGTTTTCTTCCTACTGGAATGAAACCCAAGCAAAGATTTCTGAGAAAAGGAATTTCATTTTCAGCTTTTTAGGCAAAACAAAAATGTTTTCAGCATTTTAGTTCAAAGCTGATGGGTACTGGGTCAATATCAATGTTCATTCAGCATCTTTGTCCCCAGTCATCTGCAGTCTGACAAAGGGAGTTGAATATGGTCTTATGACTACCGGGGCAGGTCCCTGACCACTGGACATTCCTCTCTCTCTTGCACAGAAGTTTCTGATGAAACTTCACTGAATTTCAGCTTTTAACACAGGTCATCTTAACTGTCCTGATTCTGGGGTACAACTGTTCTGAGCACCTCTAGTCCTCAGTCTTCAAACTTGTTTTAACTTTAACCACTCAGGTCTAATCTGTAAGACTGGATCTGTGGTGTCCTGTGACAAAGAGAGATTTATATACTGATTTTGTTGCTTGGCTGGTACAGTTATCCTACAAGAGGATTTTTAATGTGATAGACATAAGAAACGCCTTCCATTTGTCTCTTCCATGCCCTGTGTATCCCAGCTAGATTCCAAATAGGATCTGAAAGTCCAGACATGGGTCACTCAGCCCTGGGGTGTTTCCAGGTGCCCTCTTAGGCCTGAGAGCAAAGCAGTGGAGACATACCTTGTAGAGTGGATGCACTTCACAGTTGGAGAGATGTAACCTAATTTGTCAGCTATCACAGAACACTCATTTCATTTCCTTTGCTGTAGTTTTGGCTAGAAACGTTCAAGCCCCGCAGGGTTCAGTTCACAAGGTTGTATGTGAACTGAACCCTGCTCTCAGGTTGAGGAACAGTGGGTGAAGAATCAAACCTTTCAAGTTTGCTTAGAGGGATGAGTCTGAGAAATTCACACCTTCAGAACTCCTCATCCTCTTCCTTTACTCACATGTGCACTAAGCCCTTTAATACTCTTTACTCAGGACTTCATAGTGATCTTGGTAATACTTTCTCTCGATCTGTGTTTCTGGCTTTCTCTGCTGAGTCACCCAAAGTGCTGTGCGGTGCTTTCCTCTCCTTCGGGGCTCTAGGTGCTGCCACTAATTAGCTCTTGCGTTGTTACGAAGCACATACAGGATCTTCCCCACACGGTAGGTTACCTCATTGCAGATTTGATCTTCTCTTGGTAATTCACATGTGGAATCGACCTCTCTACCCAAGTTCATGAGGTTTATAATTTACAGAAAATGCAATAGGGATACAGTGCTATTCAAGCCACTGAGGGCAAACACCAGTGCAATATTGTGGTTTGTTAGGAATATTTGCAGCAGGATCCACATCCAAAAAAACCCCATCCCAAAATCCAGTAGGCAAAATTGTATTTATGTTCCACAGCCTTGATGTGGCACATACAGGGACTCGGTGACATTTTCAATTCACAGTTGTATCACTATCACTGTCCCCTTCTTGAACATTCATATTAATCCCAACTTCATTTTGGTGTGTTGGTCCTATTCTGGTTTTGCTTACACGCAGTTGATTACTGGGAATTAAATACTTGTAGTGGCAAAACATACTAAAGATGAAATAATAAAAGAACAGGGTTTTCTGTATGGTTCTAATTACCTTAATGAGTATATATATTTTTACTGTGGCTGTAGAGATGTTTTGATGTGGGTCCTAAGCTTGGCACAACGTAACTCCTTTTCTTGCTATTTCCCATAGGTGTCCTAAGAAGGAATAATCCAAGCCTGTGAGTGCTTTAGCTGCGTGGTCCACCTCACTTTTCTCACAGTGACAGTATAATTTCTCCATTTAAGTGCAGTACAGAAGCATGTGGCTTTGAACATGTGGATTTTGGTGGAAGACAAACAGATTCCCTCTCCCCTTGACGCTAGAAATAGTAATAGCACTGAGCAGTCAAAATATTTCAGTCTCTCGTTCTAGCTGTATTTGAATGTGCCTGTGTTATCATTGCAGGAAAGAATCCCCCAAGCTTTTTTGGTGCTTTTTGCAAACATGAGAGTGAAGAAGTAAGGGGGAGCTCTTCCACAACAAATATCGCTGCATGCTCTGGGATCTTTTGGAAACAAATCTTTTTTATTTATTTTTTTTTTAATATTTATCTTCCAACAGTCCTTATTATTAAGATATTCATTCTTATACAGGGATGTTAAATAATTAAGCCTGTAGAAGGGGCAACATCAACAAATGCTGGAATATATTTAAATAATGAAGAACATCTTTAATTTGTACATGTAAAATAATTGTGGGCCGATGGCAGGTTAAGCATTCATATTTATGAAAATGTGCTTGCGTCTCCTGTAGAGGAAGAAGGTTGTCATTTCCTATACTCTCCCTCAGCCTGAACCACTTCAAGGCTACCTTCTCTTCAGTCAAAAAGAATCAATTATGTGGTGCAGTTGCTTTCCCCCAAAATACTTTGATTGCCTCATTTTGTTTTAGCTGAGAGTGCTCAAGTCATTCCTCTTTATGCAGGAGGGAAGAGGGGTGTAGAAATTACGCGGTCTGTAACCAAATAACCTGGCCTTTAGTGTGGATTCCTAGTGATTCAGAATATTGACAGCAATCAGGAGTCTCAGGCTGTTGAAACTTCCCCTCTAATTGAACTGGGAAAGGTAAACCAGTTTCAGTGCTCCGCACGCTGTAATTGCAATAATTTAATTTAGCTATTTAACCTGTAATTCAGTGGTATTTATTAAAGAGCATAGGAGAAAATGAGGCCATTAGGAGCCAGAGATGAATACATTGAAATGAAAATGAACACTTCTAACTGCTAGTTGACCTTCGTTTTGTAGCAGTTTTTATTAGGCTGGTCACGGTAATTACTGGGACGTGAATCATGGAGAAAAGTGAATAATTCTGTAATGAACATTTTTATTCATTATCTCACATTTTCAGGAACCAGAGAAGTATCATGTAAAAGTATCTCCAATGTTCTCCTTTTGTTTGTTTTTTGACAAATAATGGTTTGTGGACAATAGCTGGGTGCAAAACATCATTCCAATGCGAGAATTCGTGTCATGCAGAATTGAAGGGCCCCCAGTGCTCCTCATGCAGCATCAGAACTGTGGGGCACACCCAGGGAGACCAAGTGGTTTGTAAATTCTGCAGGAATCGTAATAGTAGATATAGAACATGCTAGTCACATTTGTTCAGACTTATAAGGGCACATTTGGGGACAAAAGCCGAGGTACTGAAAGTTTCAAGTTGGTCATGCTGGGTCCTTTGAGCTTGAGTCCTTCCACCCTGCCAAGGGACAGTTTGTTTGCAAATAGATCTTCCTGAAGATCAGTGACCTGTTTTGGGGAGCAAAGTCAACATCTGTGGAAGCCTCCAAATGGTTTTCACAAGGGAAGATCAAAGTCTCTCCAAATATCACGTTGCAAGCAGTAGAAGTCTTCCATTCCTCTCCTGCTTCAGCTCACATTAGCATTTCCAACGCCAACCTAGTGCTGGAGCACACCACCTGCATCCCTGGGTTTTCCTCCATAGGTAAAAGGGTGGAGGGAGCAGGAGTGGGTGGATGCATGTCTCTGCCTCTTGCATGGCTGCTTGTTGACTCCCACTTTGTTGGGGAGTGCAGGAGGGGATCAGCACCCTGCAAGGAGATGGGAGCCCATTGATCTGCCCTGCACTAGTGCTTGCGTGCCACAGCACATGGTCTGCTGGGCGTGCTGCCACCACAACCCTTCTGGCCATGTTTCATTAAATCTGCAGCAAATTGTTTGGGGTTGGTGTCTCAGCAAGGAGGAGAACGGGCAGTGTTTTGGTAGTTGCGCTGTGATTGATATTCTGTTCACAGCTCTTGAACACTCTGATCGTTCTTTTTACCACTCTTGTTTTCTTACTAGTGTTATTAAACCAGCCAGACTCTACAGGGACCTGGCCTCCTGTACCCCCCATAGTTCACAAGATCTGGAGGGGGTTTTCTTTTAGTTTTGTGGTCTTTTTTTTCAATTTTTTTCCAGCTTTTTTGTTTTTGTTAATTACTGCCCAATACAATGTGATGTAAATTCAGTGCAGTGGGGAGAGTAACTCCCCAAATCCCTCCAGCATATCTGCACTATCCATGGCCACAGTAATCCTAACATAGATGATGAAGGTGAATTTATTGATTGTAATTGTTCACCCTGAAGAGACTGCTAATAGTTCCAGGTTTGAAGCTGTGCGTGCTCTAGGTGATCCTTGCTAGACAGTCTTTTCTCTGCTTAAAAGTGGCCAATAAACCTACACTAAACAACAGCAATGAAAAACTCCAGCTGCACTAACCTCTTAATTCCCCGAAGTGTATGTTTTCTTACTTGAAGCTCTTTGATTTTCAGCCTGACTTTGAACAGGAACTCAGGTCTCATTTAGCTTTAAAGAGTCCCAGTGATGCACATTCCCAACATAGTTTTCCTAATTTCTTTTGCTGTCTTCCCTTTGAGGCACATCTTGGTCCCACTGGCAGACCTCTCACTGGGGCTGACATTGACTTGAGCATTGGTATTCAAATGGCTCAGGCTATATTCTGTGGGTTTAAGGTGGTAAAAATGAAATGGAAGTTGGAAGTGGTAAGGTGTGAATACTTTCTACGTTCACCTCGGGTCAGAAATTGGATGTAATGTAAAAACTGAGGATGGCAGAGTGTGCTTATGGAGAGGCATCAAGGAGCTGGGTTGAAGAAAGGGTATTGTGATATTTTCCAGTTGACTGATTTCCTGCCATATCCCTTTACCTGAAAGCTACCTCTTCCTTCTCTTCCTTTGTGGCATAGAAACGCAGCCTGGTAAAGATCCCACTGTTTGCACAAATTTTCCCTACCTGATAGTGATTAACCTCTACCTCACCAAAGAGTCTAACCTGGGGATTGGAAAGTTTTCATCCCTCTGGAATTTGGCATTGTGATCTCAGGTTATCTTGTGAAATCTTTTGTGGGGGGGTTAGTTACCTATGACTAGTTTTCATTAGAATGCTACCACATTCTTCTGAGTCCCTGTTGCTAAATGGAGATGTACAGATGTATGTCTGACCACCCCTATTCAGGGAACAGCCAGAAAACTTCATCTTGGGTCAACCTAATGGAGTCGAGGTTTTTTACTAATAGTTTTCTTGTGTGGTGGCCAGTTATCAATTACGAATCATATGCGAATGCTGCTGACTCAGTATTGCCAAGGATTTGTGAAGGCTTAATACAGCTCAGAGTTTAAAAACACTTGCCAGATTCTGGGCTGCATTTCTTTTATAGACAGTTATTTGCCTTGCTTATTCAAATGGGCAGAACTGAATGTCCTTACTGTAGGTATTCTTTTTGCAGTGCAGGAGTTAAAAACCCGTGCTGTGTATTTTTCTACACCTAAATCAAAGGTACCGTAGTTGTGAGGGTTACAAGCATCCCTGTACAAATAGACATGCATTCAAAGTATTCCTTTTATATTCAATATATATTTTACACACACACATGTATCCACATGTGTATGTGGATAGGCAATAAACATAATTTTAGCATTACATTTTTGTTTGGAAATGAATGCTAGCCTGTGATAATGGCATACTTTTTCTAGCATAGGATCTTTTTAAGCCATAGACTCTGCCGCTTGGGACTGTACTATGAGATAATTGACCTCCACATGAGTTATGTGTCCTGAGTCTAAAGCAAGGGCACACGTGGTGACATCAAAATCAATTATCTCACAATCCATCCCCCAATGGAAAGGGCTACTGCCATTAGAATAGGCCCATGAAAAAGATTTAGTTATTTTAAAATGTTTTTAGTGACTTAATTCTTATAAATAAAGTTACTGTGTTATGCAAAGAAATAGAATGGTGGTGGTGGTGGATTAAACTGTGTACTTACTGATGGAGTCTGTATAAGCACTCACTAGCTGGGGGATGAAATCTCACTGGGCTATCACTGATGGAGTATCGGCAAGGCTGTATTAACTGGGCTGCCTCCATTGCTGCCATGCAGGTGACTGTCAAGTAGATCCATCTTCATTTCCTCTGTGGTCATCATCCTCTTGTGTGTCAGGGAGCAGCAGAAGTGAAGGACAGAGCTGCTAAGGTCTGAGGACAAAATTCTACCTCTGCCAACCCTTGCAAACCCTTGGCAGAGCAAAACTACTTGGAGAGAGCAAAGGTATTTAACTCAGAAAATAGGGATGGTCACTCCAGCCAGAGTCTGATCACCCAAATGATCATAGCTAAACTATCATGTACTGGAACTTTGAAACTCTTCAATTGCCCAGTTGCTTGGTTACAGGATCATTTGTCATCTATTCTGGTAGCAGGGTGAGAGGTGGGGGAACTGGAGGGAAGGGGGGAGAAGATTACATGTGCTGTTGAAAATGCAATGAGCACATTCGATCATATCTAATTCCCATTTATATTACTGTGGACATCCCTACTGCCCAGCTGCCCTCTCAAAGACTCAGAGCTATGGGATTTTTTGATGCATGAATGAAAACTGGGAAGAGGGCCAGCATGCTGTTCATAGGCTTCTTCATCATTTATTACCTTCCAGTTTTAATTGTTTTCCTGCTTCTCTTGAGATATTTATCTAGGAGGAATTGTACTATGCAATGCAGACACGCGAGGTGGCAACTGAAGATTGCTTGTTAGCTCAGTGCACCGTACAATAGATGGATCTTAATAAAATACAGAAGACTATTTACATTACTAGAAGAGGCCCATTTGTAAACCTTTTATTACTTAAATGCACAAGTTTGACTCCTGTTTGTCCATTACAGAGGTGTGGGTTATGTAATAATCCCCACATAACTGCATTGTCTGTATCCTTATAGTAATGAAAATCAGATCTCTCTGTATGCCACTCTGTTGCACCCTATTGTGTCTGCGGGGCTACATTTATCTCTGGTAAAAAGCTCTGGTAGATTTACAATAGGGCAAAATTTGCTCTGCTTAGTTTCCAACTGCTTCTTCAGCAGTGGAAAAATTAAACAGAAGCCACCAGAAGAGAGCTTGATGATAGGAGGTAAAACAAAGGGGAAATTGGCAAAGGAGAGAAGGATAATTAGTGAGGAAAAGACAGGAATGGAGCATGTGTAACACAGAGTGAGATTTGAAGGGAGGAATTTCAACCTCCAGTTCTCCGTTGCTTCAGTGGAGCTTCACGGTCCTTTTCAGATGTCACCCTTGTTGTCATTTGGATTTCTTCATCAGATTCCAGTGTCTTTGTTGCAGGCAGAACCTCTGGTTACCTTTCATGGTCCCCATGCTGTTTTCCAGGCTTGCCCCATCCTGCTGAAACTGCGCCTGCTTCTGCTACAGCCTTTCATCCTTGCAGAGCTGGTGATGGCTGTGAAGGGGCCAGCGCATGGCTGAGGTGCAGAGGAACTTGGTCTGCATTTGGTCAGTCTCCAGCTCCAAAACCTGACACAAACACACTGATGTGCCCAGGGGAGGGAGAACTGGCAGTGTGGAGCTGTGTGAAATATGGCTCCATCCTTTGTGGGTTGGAGCTGAGTGTTTTCAGAGCACCCCACAGTGCGCAGGAGATGTGACAAATTGCTCCGAATCTCCCAGGAAGGTCAGGCCTGTAGGCTGAAGCGGGAGTGACCACTTTGATTTAAGTCCTCTTTGATTTGAAGAATAAAAAGATGCAAGTCCCCTTTCATGCTTTGAGGGTTAGAGAATTAGGGGAGCTTTCATTCCTCTGTCCCATTTTAGTCTTCAGGAAAGCGAGGTTTATGTGTTACTCCAATCTCTTTTTTATCGAATGCAAGAGTGCAGTTGAGAACAATTATGAATGCATTGGGGCTTGGAAGAATTAAAAGCCACTAAATGTAAGGGATCTTCCTTGGTGGATGAAGTGGTTCTAGAAACAGGCATTTTTGAATTGGCATCTCAAAAATTATTATTTCTCCCAAAACTTCAGTGTCCTCAACTGTTTATCTTACCTCCTGGGGAAGTGGATAGATCTGCTCATTTTGTCATTGTGAAGGTTCATGTTATCCACCAAAGCAGTCAGGATGTCTCTGTATGTCTGGTACCTAGCATCCACTGTTAGTTAATTGGGAGAATATTTGTTGACTTTCACGGGTCCGCAGAGCAGAGTCCACATTGCCAAGTTCAGTGGACAAAGCTTATACACCAGATTTATCCATTCCTTGAGAAAGGGATAAATATTGACTCAAGTGTTCAATCTTGTTTCCTTCCCACCCCCCTTCCCAGCAAAACCCAAAGAACATGTTTTATGTATAGAGTCAAATGACCAAGCTTAGATAAAAATACCTTGTGCTTGTAGATGCGAAATAGAATCAATTAGTCTGAGTAACAGGTCATCTTGTCTGAGAAAGCACACATCGTTAGGGCTAAAATAATGGCAATATGCAATTTATAAATATATATCATATGTATTTCCTAATGAGTTAGGAAAAAACCTTTCACCATCATATGTTTTTAATTGTATAATGAATATTAAAGTATGTGAATCAGCTTGATTTAAAAATACAAAAGAGCTGAAGTGCCCTAATAATAAATCTGTAGGTGTGTGTTGGGAAAGAGATGCAGTTCGCGTGACTGATGAGATATTAACAGTTTTGACCTGATCTCTCAGTGACTGATATTGATAACACTCATTTCTAGAGCGCACCGAGGCTCCCATACGGCACAGCCTCTGTTGAGGTTGGAGGGGGTGTGTGCAGCTCACGCTGAGTCCAGTGTTTCTAAATGGGGCACTTGGAGCAACCCAATTCATTTTTGTGAATCACGGCTGTAAATTTAGAAAACAGAAAGCTGCCTGTTTCATAATGCTGCCTTGACTCTGGTGGTGCGACGTTATTTTTGTCATGTACTCTCAAGTGCTCATCCTTGTCTGAGACGCTGTCAGCTTGGGGCTTCTCTTAAGGATTTGCTGGCCTCAGAGTTAGGAAACATTTTCCCGATAATCAGCCTACGCCATCACTGGCCCAATTAAATCCCATTACTTCTTGTTATACCCCAGTGGGATACCCCAAACAATTCCTTGGCATCCTCACTATCTGTCCGTTGTCAGACACTCCTGGATGCTTATCTGGAGCCTCCCACCAAACTCTGGTTATAAGTCAGCCTGATTGCTGTCTGCTCTGTGCGTGTCCGGGGCCCTTCTTGATGCTTTGCATCCCATATCCCTCAACTGGCATTTTTTTTTGTAAATCTGCTATGCCATGATGTTTTGGTTAGAAAATAACTTCTCAGTAGAGTTAAGCATCTGCCTGAGATTGATAAAGGCAAAACGGCCTGGACTGAAGGCTGTCAATTAATCCCTCTGTCACCCAGCTCTCTCTGCTGGTCTCAAGGGTCATAGAGGAGGGAAGGCTCTTGATCCAGGGATAATGACACTGAGCTGTGGAAAATGGCCCCACTTCTCAATTTGTACACTTCAGTCAGCCTTTGTTACACACAGGGGCCAAATTCAGTTCTCAGTCTCACCATCCCAGGGTCTTCTTGAAGTCAGAATCTGATCCACAGCTAGACTAAGCTGGAAACATTTTTCACAGAACAATGACCCAAGACTGTGTATAGTTCTGTGCACCTTGCTAACTGGAGGGTTATGTCAAATTAGAGGTATTTCAGAGAAAAACAACTGAAGCGATTAAAAAGTTGGTGGGACCATTTCATAGGGAAAGATGAACTAAAAATATATGAGCAAATTAAAAAAGGAGCAGGTAGAGGGGGATATGATTTGAATAACAAGGAACATAAGGGGTGATCATGGTAGTATGACACTCCCCCCATTTCTAGAAGGTTTGGAGTGAGGTTATGAAGTCTGCTTCAGTATCTGCTTGATGCTGTGCACCAGGTGCATTTTTGGAATGAGAGTTACAGCCATGAATAATAGGTAAACTGAACTATGTGTAAAATGAGCATTAGGAAAAACTTCCAGACCATGACTGATTTTCAGGTTGTAGAGTGTTCTTAAGAGGTGGAAAAATGCCAAGATTCAACAACATACTTATAAACCCATCTCCTAGAATTTTGTGAATACATGTCCTTTGTTTGAGGCATTTGAACCTAGATTAGATGTTAAACCTAGGCTAGGGGCAGAACAAGAAACTATTCCGTTGATCAGAAATCAAAAGCAAACAAACTAAAGGAAGGATGGTTTGGGAAGGAGCTGCTGTATCTGATCTGTGCTCAATCCTGAACTTTTCCACCCGCTGGTAGTTAGAAGTGAGCCTCCTGTGGATTTGGCTAAAGTAAGAGTTGTGTAACAGCAGAGACTGTGATTTTGCTGCCTGTATTCCTAGGGAATATTTTGTGATGGTTTGCTGCCATGACACACTCGGGTTGCACTTGGCAACACAAGTATCCCTGCTAAATGTCCTGGGTCAGGCACCAGACCTAAAGCCGATGTAGTTTTTTGCTCACCTCGGATGGAGGTGTGGAACTCATTGCCACAGGATGTCACAGGGATTTAAAGTAACAAGCAGGTTCAGAAAACTGCTGGTACTGAAGGACTCTGTTTTCATTGACTAGGAACTGGGAGGTCTGGAGAGGGTCTAGTTGTGGGTATTTTCCTGCCTTGCTCTGCATGCTCTTTCCTTAAGCTTCTGCTGGTGGCCATGATTGAAAACGGGGTCCTTCCTGTGGGCACGACCCAGGGCTTTTATGTTCCTATTAGAGCAAGCACATTAGATCTGGCTGATGGGATCTCAGCTGATTTTACTCTCTCCTGAAAGAGACCTCGAGGTTCCAGCCCAAGATGCCATCATTTCTTACAGGCTTCCTGTGGGAAGCTGGTTTGGGTCTGTCTGGAAGATCCTCTTCCACTAATTCAACTGAGGGGATCTTTCAGACGGATCATCCGGAATACTTCAGGGTATAGACTGTTTTAACCGATTGCCACCCCAGTTTAGCTGACCTGTTTTAGCAAACATATATAAATTTTCAGTGAGGAATTTCCTGCTATATAGCCAGTTTTAAGCTGACAGAAATAGAGGCTATACTGGGGTTTGCACTGGTTAAAATGAGTCCTTTTGATTAAACTGGTGCCAAATTCTGTGTGGACAAATCCTCATATTGTAACAAACCCACACATCCTCCCTTTCCTCTGACAATCATATCAGGCTGGTGAGTCCTATGGACCCAATCTAATAGAAATGGAATTTTTACCATGCAAATCTTATTACCTAAAGTGCCAATGAAACTAATGGGATTTTGGATAGTAAAAAATACTCTGTATGTGATACATAGTTTGGAGTATAAATTCAGGGGGGTGGGGGGGATGTAAGGAAAAGGAACTGTTATTGCATGTGGTCCTTTGTGACTTTAGAGGACCTGTTTCTCCCAACACTCCTCAGCTCCCTCCTTGATTTCAGTGGGACCAAAGTGGTATTTTAGCATCTTGCTGAAAACACTGAGCTCCTTGCAGAAACTGCCTTTCAAAATATACAAGCAAGTGTCTGTTTGTTTTAGAATTCATTTGGTGGAGGGGAACAGAAATAAAAAATATCCCAAACCTTCCACTCCAAGGACAGACATCTAGAGGAATATTATTTTTCCAAAGGGAACCATTTTTGCTGTGGAGGTCAGCTGAATGTGTCAAGAACAGAGGGAGCATTAGGACATATTTTGACAATCCCTGTATTAAAAAAAAAAAAAGCTGAATATATTTAGATGAGATTTTTTAATTTATGCTTCCCCCTCCTCCCCGTATACACACATATATGGCATATATCATATACATGCTAGGTCCTCAGACTGCCAACCTGTGCAGCAACTCTTCAGCTGAGGACAGTGTCAGCAGAGAGATCCAAAGTTAATAACTGCACTGCTGCAAACACTACAACCTTTAAGGCTGTCTCCTGTAGTTCCTGTACGTTGTGATAATGCAGCACAACTTGCAGAGGGTACAATGTCCCTTGTAATTGCGTGGACAGAATTCCTACTAACTTTTCTGGGAGCTTAGCTTATGTGTATGCTCAGGCCTAAAATATTTTAAAGTAAAATATTTTTAATAACCTCCAGCATTGTGCCATTTTGATGGTGATGCTGATGCTGATTACTTGGTTTCCTGTCACCTTGGAAGCAAAGATGCAATAAACGATACCTTTATTTTTGTATTTATTTTAATGAAACACACAGAAAAGGCACTTTAGAAAAGTGGAGGAAAGAGGAGGTCAGATAAAAACAACTGCAGTCTGATGTTCGTTTTTGTGGCGCTGATAGTTATTATTCCCAAAGAAAATAATGTCCTTTTTTATTTGCTTTTAACATTTCGCCCTTGGCATCTGTTCCATCCATTGTGGACTAACCTAGACTGTGTTCTCTGACGATGGGTTAAAGCGAGCACTTACTGAAAAGCATTCTCTACTTAATTACTTTTCCTTCTTCTGGAAGCTATTTTTTTATAGTCACATGTTAATTGTGTATTAGTAGGCCTTTCTGATTAGTTGAAAACATAATGAAACCTTTGTAAACAACAGGGAGAAAGAGGGAGAGGGAGGGAGGGAGTGGGAAGGGGGGGAGAAAGGGACAGGGAGAAAGAGAGGTGTGAAGTGGGGGCTGGACTGGAGTGGGGGGAGGTCGGCAAATTTTGAAAGGCAGAAATAATGCCAGTGGACATTTCTGTTTTTTTGAATGACAACTTCCCTCGCCCAAATTAATCAACTTACTTAACGAGAAATGAGATGCATGGAGATGCAAATTGCTGTCGATCTCCAAAAGCAGGGTGGCAAAGGCAGCAAGTTGGAATGGTGTGGAGGGGGGCTGAGCCGCAGCTGTCCACTAACAAGTCAGTCCTATTTGTAAAGGGCAGGGAGCTGAATAACGGTTTTGTTATTGGCTTTCTCTCTCTCAGCCGTAGGTAGAAATGCTGCATTTGTTTCCTACTACTATTTCAGCGAGATAGATGTCCTCCTCTTTCATCTCGCCTGCCCGTTTGATTCCCACAGTGGAGCCCTGTGTTCCCTGTGCACCCCAGACGGGGCAGAAAATTTGGATGCACAAGAAACACAGGCTCAGGTGCAGGGTCTCAAGCATGCAAGGTAATACCAGGAATTACCAAGTTATCTGCACGCTCCTCAGAAGGGGAGGAAAAATAATAATGCAAAAAACCCAACCAGAAAATACACGGTACTTAGGACCCAATTCAGCGATGCTCGGAGCCCAGCCAGCACAGATCAGATTCAGTGAATCAGCTGAATCAGGCCCTCTTCTCAGAGATGGGTTGTTGTTTTTTTTTTTTTCCTTTTCCTGGAAAGCTGCTCCTTAAACACAATTCACATTGGTTGTTTTTTAAAAGGACTATCCTCCGTTCACAGCGCTGGATTTTGAACGGGCAGAGTCTCTCCCCCCCCTCCCCTCCATCCCCACTCCGGTCCTCCGCCCCCACCCCCTTCTGTTGCTGCTTTAAAGAGCTGTGCTTATAGGGATTTTGCAGCTCTCCGTGTGTTATTAGAAAACGTGTGGCTGGGACGGTTAAAATGGGAGTGCTACTGTATGCGAGAGCAATGTTCACTGTAAGCAATCCAAGGAAATCCTGCCAAGGCAGTATATGAACAGCAGCCAAACAAAACACAGGCGCCTTTCCAGTGAAAACCAGCACACTTCTGCAAATAGAGGAAAAATTGACTTTCTGATTTGGAGTGTTTCTACAACTAAGAAGAATTACTACAGTGATTGTTCTAAAAATATTTTTCGGCAGCACATTCTCCAAGGGGTTGGGATGCTTAGCATTGTTTAATTACGCTTCTCTTAGGTGATCAATCTGGATTTTAGCGAAATAAAATAGGAAGTTTTTAGGATCTTCTTTTAAGCCACCATTGGCATTATTTTCTGCAGGGTTAGAGTGGCATAAAACACCGCTTATTTAAGGAGCAAAAATTGCGTTTTTATCTTTGCACTTCGGGAAGTACGATTGGAGATTCATCTTTCTCAACTTCATAGTCAGAGATTGCAATTCAACTGCTTAATCTAGAGCAACCCCCAGGATCCCTGCTTCTGTAACTGATAGGTTTTGTTTTTCCATCTGAAGTATTTTATACCTTCCTCCATCCCTTGTCCTGCCTTGTCCCCTGTATTTAGACTTTTAATGCTTCTACTCATTTTGCTCCTTTGTTCAGCCAGTCTGGGATTTTCCTTTACAGGACTTCTGAGTCCTGTAGGAACCCTTTAGTGTAAGACGTGTCTGCAGACATTCTGGCATTCAAAAAATTTCCATAATGATGGAAATTGAATGGGATTCCACAAATTTGTTTATTGCCAAGAATAAATATGTTATTAAAAAAACTGTTTTGCTAGTCTCAGCTACAATTTTTTTTTCAGAAAATTCTTAATAACAGAGTTTAGGAATGCAGTCAGTTTATCTAGAGTGAGCTAAAGAAAAGGGATAGATCTATGGAGAATTATTATTATCCTTTTTTTATTTCCAAAAACCAACATAATATCAGCATAAGAAAAACCAACAGAATTGTCAAGGATTAATTTCAGTTTATGCATTTCTCCTATTTCAACTGGTTTTCTTTTAACTAAAGATACAAAAGATGCTTTACTAGATATATCTCCATTTATCCCTCTAAAATATTTACAGCTGGGTTCTTTAGATTTACAGCTGCTGTGAACTCAGTTCTCTTCTTTTAACTACACTACCACAAACCAGATTTATCCCTACGTTGAAGACAGTGCCTTGAGACTAACAAATCCCAAGGTGGAAGACGACACTCATCCAGAGCCTGTTGAAGCCAGTGGAAAAATTCATACTGGCTTTGGTGTGATTTGTATTGGAGTATTAAACATTCATTTTGCCTTCTCCTTTTGAATTTATCTACTCATTTCCAGGGTGAGATACTCTCTGCTTTAAACAAATCTTAAAAGTTGCCCGAATTTATTAAATTAACTTATGCTGTATTTACCATTCAGTAAAAGCTTCCAGTAGGGTGAAACTTTTGCATACACTTCTCCCAAGATAAGATTATGTATTTGAAGGTCTAGTTGGGATAGCTGGGGAAAGATGGTCCTCTGCCCTGTACCCAGCTCCCTTTCTCCTTTGTGCACAATGCTGTGTTCATAGCCAGCCTTACAGAGAGCAAACCATATGCATATATACGATATGTATATGTATACATGTATACACATATACATACACATAAGATACAGAGAGCAAATCATATACATATATGATACATATATGTATACATATATACATACACATAGACACACACACACATATATAAAAAAATAAAAGGAAACGTGAATATATAAGGATTTCTGCCTTGAATGTGAGGGATATCATCCACTGTGTTCAAATTAGGGCATGGAAGTTGTGGCATATGCCGTGCTAAAGCACAGCAGTGCAGTTCTGTATCTTTAAATGTTGATGCATAACAGTGAAACCAGGTGAGATCTGGCCCCAGGTGCTGGCTGCTGCATGCATTGCTGAACAATTTTTAAAGGATGCAGATTGGGTGGTTGTAGGAGGAAAAAAGTAGGTCTTTTCCTAAATAGATTTTTTTTTTTTTTATGAAATATTTTGTAGGTTTAATGCAATGATTAAAAAAAAAAAAAGAGCTACTTAATCTTTGTACATTCCTCTAATAGCAGCTCGGTATAATCCAGTCCTGACCTGGCTCCCCCTGATGTGCAGTGCTAGTTGTCATGGAGCCCCAATTATGCCAAACTGGGGGAAGATTTTGCTGAGACCATGCAACTCATTTCACTGGTGACTGTACATGCACTCTGAATTAAGAGTCCTTCACAGAATTAGTCTGAAGGGAATGCTTGGGTACTAAAGAGGTGCTCCATGGGTTGCTTCTGCTTGCCCTGCTTGCACACTGAGGTCCTACATGGCTTGAAAAACAGCCCCACAGCAAAGTTTTCCTTTCAGTGTAAATCCAGCTTTGAATCATTTTCACTTCAAGTCCATAGGCTCAAATCCTGTGGTCACCAGAGATGTGGCATCAAGGTAAATTTGCAGATAATTTGGATAGTGGTTGGTGCTGAAGGTGTGCAGCGCCTGAACCTAGTTTGAGGTGTAGTTTGTTGCAGGCAAAAATTATTGATACACAAGGAAGATTTTATTTGGAGACATCTGTAGGTTGGCAGCTGTGCCAGCCATGTCTGTTCTTCTGAGCAAGGGGAGCCATACAGCAGGGAATAGCAGTCTTGGTGGCAAGTACTGAGAAGGTTGGTCGAATTGCACTATGAAAATCTTCCCTTCGTTTTTATTATTACTTTTCTGCAGGCAGATTTGCGAGGTGCCTCTGTCTGTGTGTGCAAGCGGGTAAGGTACAGAGGGAGGGCTGGTATTTTTATGCTTTTTTTTTTTTTTTCAATCGCACCTCCTTAGCATTTTGTACATATCAGCATTCTAGCCGAGCCATTTGCTAATTGCGCTGGAAGACCCACTTTAAATTCAGGAATACTGAAACTTTGAAACTGTAACATTTTGACTGGCGAGAATGACCAGTCTTCTTTTCTCTTTCGCAGTGAGCTAGTTGAAGGAAGCTGGCATTGTCGCAGAGTGAAAGCTCTGCAGAAGTGCCGCAGGTTTTTCATATGGAAATGTGAAATAATGGGGTGATTAAATAGAGCTGTATATTAAAGTACATCTGACATTAGAATTAGCATAATGTGCTCTAGCCCTAGGCTGAGTACTTTATTTGCCATCTGCGTCGGACCAAAATCCCCTGGGGAAGCGCTAAAATATTCTGAATAAACTCAGCCCGAGTTCTTATTGAGAGTAAAATACCATTTGTGGCACGTCGTATTGATTCGTCTTAATTGCGGTGCAGAAAAGAACATTCAGTTGCTGATGACTTTTGTACTCTGTGACAAGTCGGCTGGAGTTATTCTAACACTGCAGTTGGTTAACCTGAACAGACTGTCGTGCTCAGAGAAGGAGAAAACCTTATCTTCAGCAGCATAAACTACAGTATCATCTCCCAGCTTTACTCTCTATCTTGATGCAGCCTCGTTTTTTTTTTTTTTTAAATATTATTCCCTGAAAACAGCAGCCAAAGAACTGAAGGTGAAATGGGGCTTCATTGAATCAGTCCAAGAAAATTCATGTTCTTACCTAGTTATTTTCCCCAGCCTACCTCCCTACACTTCCACCCCCAGATCTTCTTAAAAAAAATCCAGAAGCATCTGACCAGCTTTCATCTAAGGGAGTGAAAATCGGTGGAACTTGTCCTTGAGGATCCATCTCCGGAACCATTAGTTCAAGAGATTTATTATGTATATTTTGTAAAAAGCTGTGGCTTCTCCTGTGCATAAGCCCACAGTCTTAGTCGGTTGTAATGGTTTGATTTTTGTCAACTCTCCACTCAAATAGGTTGCTGAATACCTTTGAAAAAGTGCTTATAACATGCATAAAAGATAAATATTTCATCTGAAGGAAAATACTTTGATGCTCCATGCAATTCTGTAACATTCACAAGGTCCAGTTTTTACCCTATAATTGCCTATCATTATACACAATTTACATATTCAAACATTCTCTACAAACCTTAGTCTAGCATGTTTTTATTACAAATTCAGATCAAGGGAATAACCTTTAACTTCAGAGACAAATGAGACAAATTTACAAGTGCATGTCTGCTGTTTTCTTGTGTTTTATAAATCCCTGCAGACCCGAACACTTTTGCTATAACGCCACTCAGAACAATATACATATATTACTACTTGTTTGTAGTGCTTCAGTAATGAGTCCCCTTTGTATTAGATAACCTATATAATTCAGCATCTAGGCCCTCCATAACGTCAATTATCTCCTCATAGCTAAATGTACATTCCATTAAAACAAGATTTACAGCCTTTATAATACTTCTTAGGATTGAATGTGGAGATTTTTGTGGATTTAAAGAAGCAGAGATGGGAGTTAGCATTTGTTAAAGAAGCAATGAATTAAAACAAAAATGCTATTTCATTTACTAACTATGAATAGGCACCTAATACCCTTAATAGTTGTAGTAAGACAGACTGAAGTACTCCTGGGGAAAAAAAAAAAAGCCCAGGAAAATTTGTTTTCACCCTTTGGCTTTTTTTATTGTTTCCTAATTTACTCTTTATTTTTCCATTATATGACATGGACAATTTCCTTTATGTATCCTCCTTTAAGTTCCCATTCAGATTACTGAGAATTCTTGCTTGTAAGATGAGAAAATGGCACCTTAGAAAAGTCTGTGGGAAAAAAAAAGATCCCAGCACTTGCCAGTTTTCAAACAAAACTACTTACAGGAAACCGATTTAAAGGGAAGCTGCTGGCATATTTCATATGTTGTAGAAAAGACTGACATTATTTCAAATGCATTTGAATACCTTATGCAAAGAAAAGGCCTAAAAGTGTCCTTGAGCAGTACAAGAGTTTTTCATGAATGCTGTAAATGGGATCCTATATATTAAACCACCAGCCGGGGTAGTCCTATGGTCTTTTCATCTCATGAGTGGCTGCATTTCTCCCCTCTCTGTTCCATTCCCTACTTTCACTGATAGTTTTCACTATTTTATACACCAGGTTTGTAAAGCATCCTTTCAGTCTGCTAGCTGATGTCTTAGGTTCAGATAAACTAACTAAAAGACACAAAGCTGTTTAGATGCTAGAGGTGGAGTCAATTGAAACTGTTGTATCACAAAGGGCTAATTTAAAAGTTAACTCATTCACTATTGATCTTTTAATATTGATTTTCCTGTTTGCTCCTTACTTTTCACACTTCTCCCTTTCTCTGCTTTATAAATTGCCTTTGTATTTTAGAATTTAACACCAATTAGAAGAAGGTGTTCAGCGATGACAAACATGCTTTTTATCTTCCATTTTAATAGTGCTTCTGGGTGAAAATCTCTCTGTCGTGAGTTCCAATTTTTGCTATGCATTTTTCTTTCTTTCTCTGCACTAAGTAAAGGCATTTCTTATACTTCTGTAGGCTGAACATTAACTTCCAGTAAGCCACAAGATCTTTTAAGGAATGAGAAATTGGACATCCAGAAGGAAGTTGCCCAAAATGACTATTGACATTTTATACCTAAAAATATAATATTGCCATTTTGTAATGCACTAGAAATTAAAATGAGCTGTGCATTTGGCTCATTTGTGTGAATCTGGCAGTACAGATCTGAGGTATGATTAAGTCTCACAGAAAATGGGACTATTGAACACAAACTGCATCTTCAGCCAAAGGTCGCCTGTGTCCATTAAGAAACAGGAAGCATCTGTTTGTGTTATGCATGGCTGTAGTCTGCATGCAGTCTCCATTTTTTTTTTTTTTGGTTAGTATAAATGCCAGAGACGACATATAAAATGCTTCTGGGGAAAGTTTAATGAAAAAAAATAAAAATCACAGCTTCATATATTCATGTAAGCCTAGTTTAGATCCTCATTTGTCATAAACTGGTCTAGTTTATCTGGAAAGATTCAAAGTCTGCAATGGTGGCCATCTGAGCTACTTTGAATTCATAGCAGGGTAATTCAGATGAGAATTTGGTTAGGGTACGATTTTAAGGCATCAGGTTGATATCTTTAAGTCTTTTAAGCATTCATGCTCTTTGTTCTTGGAATTATGAAAGGATTGGCTGTAGACAGGCAGCATGACAGCCTCACTTCTTGACTATGTGACTGGTAATTAATCTATTTGGTTTTCCACTCATGATAAAATAGTTAATTTGACAAAAACTATATTTATTATTACAAATAAAACCCCAAAACCAGGCAATTTGCAGTCCTGCCTAGTATAAAAGGAACACCACTGAAAAGCACAACTGGCTTCAGAAAATAAAATAGGCTACCAAAAGTAAGGTGTCACTTAATACATCATTGGCAGAATTTGGCAGTTGGCTTTAGCGTAGAAAGAATTAATAGTAGTGTAATGTTAATATATTTTAATATTGGTGTCAAACAGCACTATTGCAGATCTTTTTCAACAGGTAGAAAATGCTCTCGAGAATATTGGGATTGCTAATTAAAATCAGTGCTGGGAATGAGGGGGTCTTGTGGGGTTTGTAGGTTCTCTTGGCATAAAGCTTCTCGCATAATCTCCTTAGAGAACTTGCAGTCTCACTAGTCAAGGTAGAAATAGGATGGGGAAAACTGTAAAACACTCAGGCAGTGTGTGGGAGAAGAATATTGCATTTGTGAATTCTGTTTTAAGATGGCACTGGAGGAGATAGGCTGTTCGACAGGCAGGGTAGAAAAAGAGAACAGGGCGTAGTATGGCAGGAAACAAGATTCTGTTTCTGAGAAGTAGCACGCCACGGTTACTTCTCCTCTTTTCTTCAGACACCCTTGTTTTTCCACCCAACTCTTAAAAACATTTCATTTTTGTTTCCCTGTCACATTCTTTCCCTTCACTGACCTCATCCTGAGATTCCCCATTTCCAGATGATGACAGGCTCTGTGGCCCCTCATGCTAGGGCTCTTGCACCTAAACCTTCATCTCCTCTTCTTGAGATGTACTTCAGGTCGGCTGAGCTTTACGAGACAGAGTGGCTGTTTATCTGAGTGGAGAGTTGGAGGTGCTTAGGTTGTGAGACTGCAGGCGTCTTGTGAAGTCATAAAACACCAACTTTAGTTGCCAGTTGATGCTGACTTTACGAATTGTTGGTGATAGTCCCCGCCACCCTCAGCAGGATGTGCTGCAAGACTCTCTCGAGCCCTTTTTCAGACAAGGCAATGTAGGGATGGTTGCACTGTGTTAGATCTGAGGATGGATAGAGGAGTTGTAGTCATTCTTGTTTTGTATCTTCAGCTTGTGTGGCCACCATAAAAAAATTAGAATAAACTGTGAAGAGGATGGTTCCTTGACGTTTGGTGTTTAAAACTATTTACTGGCACTGGACTCTCAGTGTTGATCCTCACCCAGGCTTGGACCCTGCTTCACATTTCTGTCTTATTTACTGAGAGGGTCAGTCCCTCTGCAGTGGAGGGACTTCCCAACACAGTGTTTGCACTTCCAAACACCTAGGAAGTGCAGGGAGGGTAAAACTCTCGCTATTGGGTGAACTCAGCATGTGCTTGTTCTATCATAAACATATGCAAGCCAATGTTCTTGGTGACTTGGATAATTTAGAGTGGTAATATGGCTTATAAACTCTCTTCAGCATAAATACCCATATAACAGATATTTTTACATACCAAATCAAGCATTGGGTATGAACCAATATAGTTCACACTGCAGATCCATGCTGCAGACACCTGGAAAGTATTTGGCCCTTGTGTAGGTGACCTGTCAAACCATGTATAACCATATATTTTCTTCACTATGAAACACTAAATCTTTCCAGTATTTAATGCCCTTCTCTTTAATGTCAGCTGGTCTTATAAGGAGACTTGTTAAACTAGTGTTCTCAATTATGGCATTTTAATTTAATAATAATTCAATTAAAGGTGTGTTTTTTATGGAGCATCCACGCTACCTTTATTGGTATTATTAGAGTAACCATCATAATAACAAGGAGTAATTATTTAAATGATCATTAAAAATCAAGTGGTGAAAAAGAGAGTAACATTGGTGGAAGGATTGTACGAACCTGATACATGTCTGTTCCTGAGTGCTACAATAAAAGGTGTCCTTTCTTTAAAGCTTGCAAGTTTCTACTTTTCCTGAACTTCTAAAGGTGCAGTAAAGCAGCATTAAAATTCCTTAACATTTTTATTGCTGCTGTTGTAACTTTTTAAAGGGAACCAGAAACATTATCTGGAAAGTATTGCTAGAGGTAAAGAATGGCAGCGGTTATGTGGACCTGACTGCAGGTCTTCACCGCAGTCCTGGCAGGGGTTATGGGTGGGTGATTAAAAAGGGGGGAGGGGGGGGAGAGTTCATTCTCTGTTACAGCTAATGGAATTACTCAGGCATGCTGAGGGGAGGATTCGTGAGGCACTGGATGTCACTGTAACCCAGCAGAAAATAATGAATTCTTAACAGTTCTTATCTCACACTGATTATTGTTTGATGGTATCCAGAATAACTGAGGATATTTTGCGGGAAATTTATCTCCAGGGCAGATGCACTCAGCATTCAGGGTATATGTACCAACTGGGCAAGGAAGATCTGCGTATCTGTAATGATACAAGTCAGACTGCAGAGAAAAGATAAGTCAGGGGATTCAGGCTCCCTGGTGCAGTGGGATGAATGTCCACAGACCCAGGCTACTCTTGTTCCAAGCTGGGCAGACTGACCTGTCCTTTCTCACTGCTCCCTGTAAGGGCAGAATTTGGGAGACGGGATCTGGATTTAGCTTTGTTTTGTGCTGTTCATGAAAGAGAAAAAAGCTCATTGTTGCTTTGACATTTTGAACAGAACATAATCTGTCATGCAGTAACGGAGGGAACACATTTTAATATTTCTGGAAAAGACCGTCTTTTGTTGTAATATGCAGAAAAGGCAAGGGTGCTCAGTAAGTTCATAGTTTATAATTACCTGCTTAGGGAGAAGATACTAAACAGATTTTTAATCTACCAGATAAAAACATAACAAGATCTAATGGTTGGCAGTTGAACTCGGCAATTCGAATCGGAAAGGAGACAGGTATTTAATGTGGAACATAGTCAACCATGGCCACAGACTACTCAAATGCACAGAGAATTTGATCTCAGCCTTTCTGAATCAGGTTGGGAGAAGGAGGTGCTAAAAGACTTTAAGTGGTTCAACTGCAAATCACTGGGCTGGATGAGGTGCAGCCTGAATGGTTTTCACGTACATGTAGATAGGACAAAATATTATGATTTTAAATTTTAGGAAGAAAGATTTAGATTGATCATTTGGGGAACCTTGTTGATGGTAAAAGAGAGAGGGAATGGGGTAGACTTTGGGATGTTGTAGACTCCTCTGAGTGGCCTTTGAAGTGGGATAATAGAGCATCTGCCATAGATAGGCATAGATACATGGAAATGGACATCCCTTGGGTCAGGAATTGGATGAGGGCAACCCTTGAGTTTTATCCCCGTCCTCTCATTCTTTTATTTGACGGTCCTTCCTATCCACCCAATCAATACACCTAGGTCTCAGTAGGATCCAGACCTACAACCTCATCATGTGTCTCAACTCTGGTGACGTTATTTGTTTGGCTTTAATGCAACCTTGAAGCTACCATTGACTCCTCAGGGCTCATGGTCTGGATGTCTCAACTCAGTACATACATTGTATCTACTAACCTAGAGATAAAAAAACCATACTTGAGCCATCAGCCCCGAAAATCAAGCCTAGTTACAGACTGTAGGGTTGAATCCATGTGAACAGTATTAATGAAGTCTTGGCTTGTGCTTAACTCTAAGCACATGAATAATTTCATCACTATCCAACAGAGCACTTCAGCCTATTCTTAAGTTTCACTGATGTTGATTACTCACATGCTCAAAGTCAAGCACATGCTAAAGTGATAAAGACTGCATATGGCAAAGCCTATATAGCTAGTTGTCATAAAGTGGGTATTTAGACAGACTTCAGTGCAGGTGGCAAGGGATTAAGATAGCCATATATCAAAAGTAGCCTTATAACAAAGAGTTTTATAGTGTAGGTGCACTGCATTATTAAATATAAGGATCATTCTTGAGCAATACGTGGCTGTTTCTGGGCATGTTTAAAATATTTAGCAAGTTTTTGAATATAAAAATGTTCGGAGTGGATCTTCAAAGACTTTTTGACATTGTTCTGTTCTTAAAAGTGAGCATCTACACTGCTCAGGGCAACTTCTAGGCAAGATAACCATGAAGTGATAATATGGAAATGAACATTTTATTGTATTTTTTCATTTTTTTAAAACAGGGAGTCTGGGGAGAGTCTTTGAGGGTTGTGAAAGTTAATATATATATACACACACACACACACATAGAGGCATGCACACATGAACACTCGTGAAGCAGTCTGAGATTGGTAGTGAGGTAGCCTGCAGTCAATTTTGCCATCATGTCAGGGTCTCCAGAAGAAGAGTGTTAAGGAGCATAAAAGCTAAACAAAACAAAAAGGAAAAGAAGACAGTTTTATGACTGCTAGCTTGCAAATCTTAGATCACTAATAGCACTAATTTGCCCTGTTTGGATGAAAACAAAAAAGGAGGGAGGGGGGGTACTTTTCTCACTTCAGTTTCACAGAGCTGAAGTTTTGGAGAACAAAACAAAACAAAACAAAACGTCTCAGTTCCATGTAACATGTAGTAGCAAGCATCCAGCCAGCTGCCATTTTGAGGGTAATTTTTTTAATCAGCCATTTCGGTTTTAGATTGGCCTTGATCCTCAGCATGCTCAGGAATTTTTCTCCTTATGTATTTGCCTTTGCTGAAGTAAATGTGTTGCTGTTGTCGTCGTTGTCGTCATCTAATACACAGCTGCTTTCTTCCTCCTGTCAGCTCTTGAGCAAAGCAAGGAGAATGCATATGCACACACACACACATGCACACACTTTGTTTTTTAAAAGAAAAAAACACAAAAAAAAGAAATCACGCTGTGACTTTAAAAATGAAAGAATCGAACAGCTGTGGGTAATAAATCGATTAATTAGAGTGGATAAAATGAAGGTGAAGGGTGCAGAGCACTCTTTAATTTGAAGATATATGACCTTGTAAGATGCTGCACTTCATTTGCTATTAGATCACACTTCAGAAGGGGCTTTATTAAAATCTCTTCTAGGGTGAGCTGAGGTAAAACATATTGTTAAAAAAAGCTTTTGACAGAGTATGTTATATACTTTAGTCTGCTTCAGTGATTTCTGTCACTTTTTATACTACACATGTTGTTGTGCAAGAAAAGTTAAAGGTCTAGACATTTTCATCATATTTCTGTAAGAAACAGAAATTTAAATATTTGAAGTAATAATGGGAGCCTTTACTGTTGCTTTGGCCATGGAGCTGACATAAAACTCCCTAACTGCCTCAGTGCTGAGCAGATTTTTAAGGGATAATGTATCAGTTCCTTTCTGTGTTTGTATGTGGCTTTCATTAATGTCAATAGCAGTTACGGGCACTTTTTCCAAGCTGAGTACAGTTCCCAAACTTGTGGGGTTTTTCCAGTAGATGTTTTTAGAGATTAATCAAAGCAGCCGTGTCTGTCCCTTCTGATGCAGCGTGCAGGGCTGGGGCACAGGGGCTGTGTCAGCCAGGCAGAAACGCCTGCCGCGTTGTGCCTGTTTTTTCTTGGCTGTGGAGAGCCGACTTCTCAGGAATTGGGGTCTGGAGCTGCTACCCGCAGCAATAACCCTACTAAATCAATAGGGGCGTGAGGAGCTGCACCACATTTATCACCTACCTTTGTAAATAAGTCTCAATCTGATAGATGCTTTTTCCTTTACGCTTTTATGGATGTTCATTGGGTGATAAGATTAGATAGACTGACAGGCTGATAGGTAGGCAGATAATCTTCTAGCCTCCTTGTCTAAGGTTTTCTAAGTTTTCTTAGCAGCAGCCATTCCTGCAACAGCCAGAAGAGGGGAATTCAGTCAGCAGCAATCCTGCTTTGCCTGCTGTGCCCGAGTTTAATTTTTTCTTTCTTTCTTTTTTTTTTCTCACTGCTCTGAGTCATTTCTCTTTACAAAGGTAGTTTCGATAATACGGTTCCGTTCACCTTAGAAACTCTTTCATTTTCAAGCTCAAGCAACAGGCTTCTGTGAATTGCAGTGCCCTTGTCTAGAAACGGGCTGAGTGGTTCAGTTTGGGATGTGCTCCTGCGGAAGGGCTGGGATCCGGCGTGGATTGGGGCATTATGCAGATAAGGGCCAGGAGGGAAGCTTGGTTCAAGCTTTGAACTCTGAGGAAGTTTAGTGCCTTTAGGTGGAGTGGGGCCATTCCTAGCCAAAATATGTGCTTTCATAAATAAACAAACAAGCAAGAAATTAATTTTACATTTTCCAAAATTGGTAGTTGGGAGGTTGGTTTTGGTTTGGTTTGGTTTGTTTTTTTGGGAAACCTCCCCCTCATTAAAAACAAAACGAATCAAAACAAAATCTAGATTGCAATTTTCAAGTAGACACATATTTATGAATTTATCAGAGTTTTGCAGAGACACTGAAAAAGGAGCGGGGGGGAAATGCCTTTTGAAGATAGCACATAGTTTATATTATGCCCAGGACTGGAATTTTCTAGCTAGCAAAATTATGACTGTAGTGCAGGCTTGTCCACACCTGCCCTTTATGTAAAGCTGAATTAAGGTTAAAGGAATGCTTTCCACCTTTATGCAGTTGTTCAAAGAGGCTAGAAAGGCAAACAGAACAATGTTTTTGGCTCTGGTAAGCATTTATGCATTGGAGGGCAGGCTCAGGCTCAGAAATTCTTGGGACCCAGTTCAAGCACGGCCCGACATTTGTTACTGTTAATTGCAACTGTGCTGTCGGCTTTGATTACCGGATGTTTCATTTGAGTGGCTTCTTGGTGTTTTGGCAAAAAGAATGTCAAAGTGGTTTATGCAAGGGTACATTTTCCAAGCTCCTGTTGACTTGAATAGGACTTGTGCAACTAAATACCTACATAGTATTTTTAAAAGGGAAGTGCTGGCATGACTGAAGCATGTATAAATTAAATTCAGCAAGATCTCAGGGGACTGCTGCATGAAGTATATAAAAACATAAAACGAAGGAGTGAAAATGACACTGAAGCTCCTTGCAGGTGCCTTGTAAAACCTACCACACCGCATTTTCCTTGGGTTTTGTCTGTAGTCATAAATCCCTTGAAAGAAATTCCTTTTTGTGGAATAAACATGTGAAAGGATTTTGATCCTTATGCGTCATAAAGGAAGGTTTTATTTGCAATTTAGAGGATATAAATGTATATAGCACCGATGCGTACGTGTGATATTTGTCATACATGTTAAGTGAATAAGTGTGGTGAGTAAATGTGCTGTTCAACAATTTATATCAGTCAATACATTGCAATTAAGTCCTTCTTTCAGAAATGCCAAGGAGGAAATGTGTTAGCAAAATAAAGCGCATGCCAACTGTATTTAAATGTTCTCCCCTGTATTATTTTTTGAGTGTTCTTTCTGTTTTTCTTTTATAGGTAAAGATGAGCCTTCAAGCTATATTTGCACAACATGCAAGCAGCCTTTTAATAGCGCTTGGTTCTTGCTTCAGCATGCCCAGAACACACATGGATTCCGCATCTACCTGGAAACAAGCCCTTCAAACAGTTCCCTTACTCCACGCATCACCATCCCTCCTCCTCTGGGACCGGAGACTGTTGCACAGTCCCCGCTGATGAATTTCCTTGGAGACAACAACCCTTTCAATCTTTTACGGATGACAGGACCCATCTTGCGTGAACATCCTGGCTTTGGTGAGGGTCGGCTCCCGAACACGCCTCCGCTGTTCAGCCCACCGCCTCGTCATCATCTGGATCCACATCGCCTTAGTGCCGAAGAAATGGGGTTAGTTGCCCAGCATCCCAGTGCCTTTGACAGAGTTATGCGTTTAAACCCCATGGCAATTGAGTCCCCAGCGATGGATTTCTCCAGAAGGCTTCGAGAGCTGGCAGGAAACAGTTCCACCCCTCCGCCAGTCTCACCCAGTCGCACCAACCCTATGCATCGCCTGTTGAATCCCTTCCAGCCAAGTCCTAAATCACCTTTTTTGAGCACCCCGCCACTGCCCCCCATGCCCCCCAGCAGCACTACGCCTCCCCAGCCTCAGGCCAAGAGCAAGTCCTGTGAATTTTGTGGGAAAACATTCAAGTTCCAGAGTAACCTTATTGTGCACCGGCGCAGTCACACAGGAGAAAAGCCCTACAAGTGTCAGCTCTGTGACCACGCTTGCTCCCAGGCCAGCAAGCTAAAACGCCACATGAAAACACATATGCATAAAGCTGGCTCCATGACGGGCAGGTCAGATGACGGACTGTCCACCACTAGTTCCCCTGAGCCGGGCACAAGCGAGCTCACTGGAGAGGGACTGAAATCCAGTGAGGCAGATTTCAGGAACGAGAGTGATCCTTCCCTGGGCCATGACAATGAAGAAGAGGAAGAGGAGGAGGAGGAGGAAGAGGAGCTTGAAAATGAGAGCCGGCCAGAGTCGAGCTTCAGTATGGACTCAGAGCTGAGTCGTAACCGAGAAAACGGCTCCAAGTCGCTGCCGGACGAGAAATCCCTCGTCCTGGGAAAAGTCATTGAGAATGTAAGTCTAGGTGCCATCCAGCAATATAATGACATGCTTGCTGAAAAACAGAAGAGGAGTAGCTTCATGAAAAGGTCTTCTGACCAGCGAGACTTGTGTCCTCGAGACCTCTGTCAGAGAGATCCAGGCGATGAAGACTCAGTGGTAGGAGAGCTGGACCGCACTGAGGAAGGGACAGTCAACGGAAGAAACTTTGGCCCAGGTGAACCCTTCCCAAACTTGTTTCCCCGCAAGCCGACACCTATCACGAGCCCCAGTTTAAACAACTCCTCTAAAAGAATAAAGGTGGAGAAAGATTTGGACTTGCCACCAGCAACGATAATACCTTCCGAAAATGTTTACTCCCAGTGGCTGGTAGGGTACGCAGCATCGCGGCACTTCATGAAGGATCCGTTCCTTGGATTCACAGACTCCCGACAATCCCCCTTCGCGACCTCTTCTGAGCACTCGTCGGAGAACGGGAGCCTGCGTTTCTCCACCCCACCGGGGGACATGCTGGACGGGGGGCTCTCAGGGCGCAGCGGCACGGCGAGCGGAGGCAGCACCCCCCACATCAGTGGTCCCGGCCCCGGGCGACCCAGTTCGAAGGAAGGGCGCAGGAGCGATACATGTGAGTACTGTGGCAAGGTCTTTAAGAACTGCAGCAATTTGACGGTGCACCGTCGGAGCCACACTGGAGAGCGGCCTTACAAATGCGAGCTCTGCAACTATGCATGTGCCCAGAGCAGTAAGCTGACGCGCCATATGAAAACGCATGGCCAGATAGGGAAGGAGGTCTACCGCTGCGACATTTGCCAGATGCCCTTCAGTGTTTACAGCACCCTGGAGAAACACATGAAAAAGTGGCATGGAGAACATTTGCTGACAAATGACGTCAAAATTGAGCAGGCAGAAAGAAGCTAAGGCCCCCCCCCTCTCCCCTTCCCCTCCCTGCCCCCACTAGGTTAAATTTCAGGGGTCTAGGTAACATTTTATTTGTACAGTTTAACTATTGCCAACTGAGAAAAGATGACCTAACTCGCCTCCGTAAACATAACTTAGCATAACTATCATAGGTGCCAGACTTTGGCACTTAAAATATAACCTGTGTCTACAAAGTTCTATTAAACCCGAGGGTTGATTAAGGCAGTAAAAATTGTGGAGCCTTTTAACTGTGCAATAATTTCTGTATTTATTGGGTTTTTGTAATTTTTTGGCATGTGCAGGTACTTTTTTTTTATTCTTTCTGTTTAAATTTCCTTTAAAATTTTGTTGGGTATCCCTTTTTAATTTTACCCAGTCGTAGCCTGAGATTACTTGCATTGTAAGGGAGAAACATATCTTTTTAAATTATAATTTTTGGGCCGCTGCTTTGTTAAAATTTAAGCTAAGCATGTGTAATTTCTTGTGAAGAAGCCAGGATTTGAACAGAAATCTTTCTCTTTTTTCTTTCTGTCTTTCTTGCTTTCTTTTTTTTCCCCCTTTCCTATTCTTGAATAACCTTGAAGATTAGGAAAAACAAAACTGTACAGCGAATAACAATCTTTAAAATTAGCACTTTCTTTTGGAATTGGATCGAATATGTAGCACTGACAATGTCGCTGACGATAGAGGCCTTTTCTAGATGGATTTAATCACTAAAGTTCTGGCAACAAAAAACCCATAGGTGCAGAAGGCAGCTACATTAAAAAACCAGAAACATTCTTAATTGTGCATTAGTATTGGATAGTTTCTTCTTGTTGTTAAAAGCTTTGGCAACGTAATGGTGCCATTTTGTCTCTTTTTGGGGTGTCTTTCCCTCCCTATTTCCCTCCCACCACTCTTTCCAGACACAGTAGAAGTCCATCTTGAGTTTGTATTATTCTTTTCAAACCTTTGAGCAGGTAAATGCCATCTTCTTTCTTTTTAAATCACAAAATCAAAAATTTGAGTTCAGGATATACTTTAGTCCACATTTGCTGTAGTTAAAATAATTAATAGAGGATGGGAAAGTGTGAATTCCGCAATGAAAAGCCTCAACTTACAGGCATCTAGTTTATAAATGGAAATACTACAACTATCTTATATGATGTACAATGATGTTACTATAAGGAACAGAAAAACAAAATCTGTTTGATTTACCTGTATTGGCAAGATTCTGCTCCTACTGAAGTCGGTAAGAGTTGTCCCCTTGACTTAATTAGGAACAGAATGGAATCACATTCAGATAAAAGCATTACAACAGAAAAAAGTAAAGAAAAGAGAAATGCACCTGCTCTACTTTCAAATTCCAAATTTTAAAAATACTTTTACAATTAATTTTAACAAACAGTGGAAATTTGTGGTTAGAGATTTTAATTGTGTTGACCCGCACTTTAAAGCTTTTGTTTGTGGTTAAGAGAAAAAAATGGCTTCTCAACAAGAAATTACATCATATTCTTCTACTTGGCCCAAAGGTGGGTTAAACTGTAAGGGAACAGCTGAGATTAAGTGTCAGTGTTGCTAAGCATGGCATTCACAATACTGGCACTATAAAGAAAAATAAATAAAAATAATTTATTGGACAGTTTTTCTACTGCCATTCAATTTGACGTGAGTGCCTTGAAAACTGATCTTCCTATTTGAGTCTCTTGAGACAAATGCAAAACGTTTTTGTGAAATGAAAAGACTTTTAAAAAAAAAGTAAAACAAGAAAAGTACATTCTTTAGGAAAAAAAAAAAAAGAGCCACATTTACTTAAAAAAAAAAAAAATTTACTGGTTGAAGATAGCGGACATGAAAATGCCATAAGACCCAATCAAATGAAGATGTATACCCAGCACAACTTCGGACATCCATTAGCTGAATTATTCTCAGCCTTTTTTTTTTTTTCAGGACAACGCTGCTTAGGAAATGGAATGGAAATGATTTACTGCTGAATTAAAACTCAAATGACACAAATTACAAGTTGTTATCATTGAATGAGAAAAAACAATTCAGGAACAACGGCTAATTTTTTTTAAAAGTTAAATTTAGTGCACTCTGTCTTAAAATACGTTTACAGTATTGAATACATACAAGGGTAAAAAAGAAATTGTGTGTATGTGTGTTTGAGCAATCTTTTTTTTTTCAAAGTTTGCTTAATAGGTTATTAAAAAAAATGCCATAATGGCCATGTGTATATTGTTTTCTTTTGGTGACGGGGTTTTAGTATATATTATATATATTAAAATTTCTTGATTACTGTAAAAGTGGACCAGTATTTGTAATAATGGAGAATGCCTGGGCATTTTACAAAACCAGAAAGAAAAAAAAAAAAAAATCCCCTTTCTTTTTTCCTTGAAAATGTTGCAGTAAAATTTAAATGGTGGGTCTATAAATTTGTTCTTGTCACTGTAACTGTAAAGTCTTGAGTTTTAGTAAATTTTTTTCTGCCTTGGGTGTTGAATTTTTATTTCAAAAATGTATAGAATCTTGTATTTGGGGATTAAAAGGTGATTGCTACACCAAGTAGAAAAAGTATGTAGAAAAAAGTGCTTAATATTGTTATTGCTTTGCAGAAAAAAAAATCACGTTTCTGACCTGTACCTATTTTTTCTCTTTTTTTCTCACCTTTCCCCTTCTCTTCCCCTTCTGGAATGGATATTGATATTGGTTGATTCATATGATGTAGGCACTTGCTGTATTTTTACTGAAGCTTGTAATTTTTTAACTGTACGCTTGTCCTTTTAAAGGGATTTAATGTACCTTTTTGTTAGTGAATTTGGAAATAAAAATAAAAACAAACAAACAGGCTGCCATAATATATTTTTTTAATTTGGCAGGATAAAATATTGCAAAAATAAAAAAAAATTTGTATGTGAAGTCCTTATTGTACAGAAAAAAGGGGGTTGTTAGACGACCTTTGAGTAAAAGAAACAAAACAAAAGAATTAAGTGCTTTTTTATTTTTTTTGTTGTTGTTGTTCACAAATTATTTTAGTTGTGTATATATTTTTTTTTTTTTTTTGTCAGAAATGGCCTACAAAAAAGTGCTGTTCCCACAGGGCTCTAAATAACTTCAAAGTTGCCTGGACCCCTTGCATCAAGGTTTTACCAGGTATGGTTGAACCAGGCTGGATGGTTATTGCCTATTCGTGTGAAATGAAATTCCATTCCCGTAAAGGTGTCTGGGGTGACATCCCACGGCTTCCCCACAGATTTGAGAGAGAGAGAGGAGATTTTTTTTTTTTTTTCCCCCCCTTTCCAAGCAAGATGATGTCCAACACATCTTCCCTCTCCCGGCCACCCCCTGCTCACTGCTCCCTGCACCCTGCCACTGCCCTCTGGAAGATAGTAGTTTCGTAGCAAACAGCAAGAGCTGTTGCATCCACTTTGACATAAAATGGTAAAATGGGCTGTTGTTGGTACAGCTGTTACCGGGTTGAAGTAAAATTGGTCCAGGCACAGCCCTCCTCTTCCCTGTCAGAACAGGACCGACCCCGTGTACAGGTCTTGCCAGTCCATGTTATTAGCTGCTTTGCTGCTGTTCACTCCTAATTGTACATTCCATAAATTTCTGAATGTTTGAGGGACTGGGATGAAATCCTGCGCCTTTTGATTTCTCTCTTCTTTGCTGTTCTTTCTCTCTCTCTCTCTCTCTCTCCCATGCTCTTTCCCCTTTGGGTCGAGGGGAAGACAGGTGGCAGAAGATGGTCTAGTGAAGGGGAGAAGGAGAAAATGCTCAGCACTCTTGCAGGAAATGATGGTAAAACTAAAACTTAAGCAATGACAGAAAAAAAAATTGCCATGCCAAATTCTTCTGCTGCTTTCTTTGATGCGGAGGAGCTGGAGGAATTGGAGAGGCATGGGTGTGACAGCAGGGAGAACTTGGTCCAGCTATGTAACAGATAGATATATGTCTTCCTGGCTCGAACAATGTACCCTTAAGACTTCTGGACAAATTCTGGATCTCAATTAAACTGATATAAATCAGGAATTATTCATTGCTCTTAGTTCTGGATTACTCCAGTGTAGCTGGAACAAGGTCCCTTAAAGGAACATTTTCACTTTTTGGTGAAAATTCAGATCTCTGGCATTCAGATAAATCCAGAGTCATGTCACAGAACTCAGCAGAATCCCTTGGACGTGCATCGACATAATGAAGACCAGAAGTTAACCATATTGAGTCCACTGATTTAAGAAAGATTTTTACCTTTTGTTTTAGTGTAATTTGCTTAGGAGCTCTGGTCTCCCTGTTGTTTTTTAAGTATCCAGGGTAGCCAACACCAGCAGTTGTCTAATTTTGTGACTTGAATCACTGAAACCAACAATGTCACCCAAAAGCACAAGGGTTGTGTTTCTGCAGACTGTAGTGATAATGGCCCTCCTTTTCTTCTTGCTTAGAAGAACTGTAGTTTACTAGGCCATAAGCACAATATAACATAGACATTAAATAGCTAGAATGCTGCCATAGTTCTCTTCACAATTTAAATAGTTTTTTATTGCTATTTTAAGGTTGAATATATTACTTCCATTGTGTCTAGTCCTGCTGCCTTTGAAGTCCAGAGCAAAACTCCAGTCAACTCCCTTGGCAACAGGACAGGTCCTAGAACCTGGTTTTAGCAAGAAAAAATACCAGTTTTTTAAGGAAAGGGTCAAAAAATCAGCATTTCATCCCAGTCCTATGTAAAAGACAGTCCAAGGTTTTGTTTATCACAGGCAAACTCATTTTTATGGTGCTCTTTGTATTTTAGAACTGCAAAGCAAAGTAACGTTGATTTAAGTTGTTTGCATTTGTACCGGCAAGGCAAAATATTTTTATTACCTTTTTCTATTACTTATTGTATGAGCTTTTGTTGTTTACTTGGAGGTTTTGTCTTTTACTACAAGTTTGGAACTATTTATTATTGCTTGGTATTTGTGCTCTGTTTAAAAAACAAGAGCACTTTTTTTTTTATTATGGATAAAATGTTGAGATGGCTGGAGGTCATTTCAATATGGCTTAGTGAAATATTTATTGTTCCTTTTATTCTCTGTACAAGATTTTTGGCCTCTTTTTTTTCCCTTATTGTCACAATGTTGAGTTCAGCATGTGTCTACCATTTCATTTGTACGCTCGTTCAAAACAACGTTTGTTCCAGTTTCAAGTTATAAAAATAAATTGGACATTTGACTTGATCTCCAAATCTTGTCTTTCCTGGTTTTTTGATATTGAGGGGTGGGAAGGGGGAAAAGAAGGGAGCAAGGAGTTGAAGCTTCAGTAGAGATGATTGAACATGTGCCGTGTTTTCGGTTGGTTCTCGTGGGACTCAAATCAGGAGAGAATTCATGTTTGTGGAGCACATGTGAGCACCTGTGTGAAGCTAAGCAGATGCTGAAGTCCTGTTTAAATTCCTTGGACTTAAATATGATGTAAAGTAATTCCTGAGTAGGGGTCTTGAGAGAAAATGGTAGAATGAAGCTGGAAACAGTAACATTTCTTACATGAAATTGCACAATGTTTGGGGCAATTAGCACATTTTTCTGAAAACAGCAAGAAGAGCTTTGCTTTTGTGTTTCTTTCCATGTCCATAAACTTAACTGTGTGCTGCGTGCACCTAAGTTTGTTAATGTGTTTTGCTTCTTGGATGCCAACACAAATAGTGGAGGACTCTTACCAATTTAACCGGGAGCTGAATTTGGGCCACAGACTGTGTTATTATGTGAGAAGCACCAAAATGTAACTGCAGCTAAACATCTGCTCCTCCTCCTCAGTTAGGGACAAAGGCATGCACAGAAAAAGGCAGAATTTTGCACAATTTGCAGTCTGAGGATAAGAGCTGACAGCTACAGGCAGTTCACTGTCCTGATACTCTTTATCATGCCAACCTGTTAGCAAATACATGGAAATCTTAAATGAGAGAATTGTTATTCAAACCATTATTGGAAAGCTCAGGAAAGATTTGGAGTGTGGAGACCAGGTTCTGATTTCCTGGAGGCCCTGCTCCAACAAACCATGTAACAGGCTTGTGATTCAAAGCAGGTGGGTAACTGAAATTAATTTCAAAGGAACTGCTCCTGGACTTTAAGGTATTTGGCTCAACTCAGAAGTCAGGAGGGGAAGCTAAGTGGTTTGTGCTACAGAAGAGCTCCTACAGATGGTCCATTCCTGATCTCAGGCTCCCTGAATCTACAGTCTAAATTTAGGCATGTGGGTAAAGTGCTTTGCTGGATCAAGGCTTCAGAGCGACATAAAAGTTACAGGCTTTGAAAAGTTGCACTTATGAAAAACCAGTGAAAATGAAATCAGAACCCAACGCTGACAATTATATTGGGCAATAGTTCACGCTGTAATTCCCAAAATGCCATGCTCATTTTGAATGCCTTCTGCAGTGAGCTGTAAAGGCTGTTACATTTTACTTCTAAATTTTGTACAGTTTGCATTTGAATGGGGTGTTTTTGACACCCCATAAACATGACTTCACTCTAGTCATCTTTACACTGCTGTGTCATTTTGTCGGGTTTAAAGGCATTACAGGCCTTGCAGATGTTCATGTGGTATTTGAAGATTTAGAGGCAGCAGCTGCTGCTGTGCATCTTGGCCTGTGAGCCCAAGAGTTTGGAGGTGTGAGGGGACTTCCCATCCACTGCTTCTGCCCAGCAAGGACCTTCTGGAAGTGGTAATGCCTTAATTCATCACTGTTGGATATGCTAGAGCTTGTCTGTCAGAGCCCTGATTACTCACACACGTTGGCGTGAGGGAAAAGCAGGATTAGTCCCTTCTGACAAAGGAAATGTGAGAAATCACACAAACAAGACTGAAAAAAACTAAATCCAAATGAGTGCCTCTGCAGCATTCTTGGGTTGGATACTCCTGTTTCACACATGCCTGTGTAACCCAAGAACTCTATTATAATCAGTAAAGGAATCACAGAATCACAGAATCACAGAATTGTAGGGGTTGGAAGGGAGCTGGAGAGATCATTGGGTCCAACCCACAAAAAAGGAAGAAGGTTTAGAAAATTCTTTGTGAAATCCAAATGAAACCAATGGAGTTCAAACTTCAGTCTGAAATCAGAGGTGCTATAAATCACAGAACTGTAGAATCACAGACTGGTTTGGGTTGGAAGGGATCTCAAAGATCACCTAGATCATTTAGTCCCTGTCATGGGCAGGAACACCCTCCACTAGCCCAGGTTGCCGAAAGCTCTATCCAACCTGGCCTGGAACATAGTTTCTCTGGCAATCTGTGACAGCACCTCACCATGTTCACAGTAAACAATTTTTTCCTTTTATCTAATCTAAATCTTATCTGTTTCAGTTTAAAACCATTACCCCTTGTCCTATCACTGTGAATCAGCACTGTAATTATTATACTGAAGAAATGTGTTAAAAAGGTGGCCTTATTCCTCACACTGATTCTACACTACACTGCTTTGGATTCAACAGATTTACTCCTGTTTTGCATAAATATTCCATAGGATTGAATCTGGCTTAATGGTTTTACTTGGAAAAAAAATTCATAAATAATAACATATAACAGAATAGGAGTGGCCACTGAACTCCACAAGTGAGATGCTTCCACCAGAAAGTGGAGTCAAAGAGTTCCATTTACCCAATCAAAGGACAGAAAGATACCATGTGATCTCTACATCCAATTAAAACAACTTGAAATCTGAGCACTCAAAATGAAAGGCTTGTGAGCAGACCAATAATTATACACCAAAATCAGGAAATAATTCTGAATAATGAATATATTTGAGAGAAATGTGATCTTTCTGCAGATAACTTGTAAGCAAAAAAGAGGCAACATTTGCCTAGTAGTTGATTTGCTCTGAATTATTCTCCTAGCTCAGCTAAACACTGACCTTGATCTACTCAATGACAACATGCATTTCACTGTCTGACAGATGACAGACCGTTCTATGGGATAGCACATTAGAGATGGAAAAGACCTATTCATTCCTTTAGCCCGTCCACTACCAATGCAAGATGATATCTTTAGTACATTTCCTAACCAAGATACGATGCAGGACAGAATAAAATGTAATTTTATACCTAGAGATTTTAAAACATCTGTTTGGTAAGAAAAGATTCTTCATCCAGTTTTGTTATAGTCCATTTCTCCATAGGTTTAATCATGGGATATAACGGTACTACATTTATTGAAGATGGACACATGCTTCACAGCCTGGCTGCACTGGAGTTTGAGACTGAAGCTAGTTCCAAAAGATGTTTTAATTCTTCTGTTTGCCATATTAATTGGGAGACCATTGCATTACACAGACAATATACAGATTACTTTTTCTGCCCAAAAGTTAGATATAGGTTTCTTTTTATGTGTATTTTTTTATTTATTTCTTATTCTGTCAGGATATACACCTTTTTCTGTAGAGCTGTCAAGTGCCAGTGTTGGTTATGGTGGAAGATGTGGGTATAATCAGAGAATATCAAAGATAACGAAAATATGAAGGAAAACAGTCATGTTATAATGATTCCTATAAACTGGCCAGGAATTACAACAATGCAAAAACTACACATTGGTCTTCAAAAATGTTTTAAGCATAAAGAATGGACGTCAACCTATAGTGCAGCCAAGCCTGAAGTATGTTTGTTCTCAATAAGTGTACCATATTCTTTCAGAATTGTAGGGGTTGGAAGGGATGTCCAGAGATCATCGAGTCCAACCCCCATCCTCTGGTTAAACATCCTCTGGTTAAACCCATGTGGAAATGGACTGTGACAAAACTGGGGGGATGTGGGGCTCCACTTGTGGTGCATGGGTCTTCACACTGGTGACAAAGCAAAACTAAGATAAATTAAAAAGGATCAGTGGATGTTGAAGCACTGCAGAACAAACTCTCCATAATCTGACAGTGAGTATAATTTTTGGAGTGAAGAAGGAGACCAAAGGAGTGAAGTCTTAGCTTGATATATTCCCAATGTGAACCATCAGTAAAAACAGGAAAAATTGATATTGATAGCAATAGCAGTTGCTGTTCAGGATGTAGCTGCAGCAATCTAATCAGAAACCAGGTACTTACCACAGAATACTTTGAATTCTTAGCAATGATGTAACATAATGCACTGAGAAAAGCATCATTCCTGCAAAATACCCTCAAATGACTGACAGAATGAAATGATACAATTACAGAATTAGAAGAGGAGAGGGAAGAAGATGTTAAGAGATACAAACAAGGGAGAAAATCATATTTCACATGGTAATAATGTTCAGATGAAAGGAATGTGTTGGAGGATCATTGATGAATCAAGCCTGTTAGACATTTCAAAATACCTAAGTGAAATGGGAGTTTAAATCCCATTTTAGAGGTCGCTTGAGTTCTAAGACCCACTGAGTTTTAATAAGCCTTGCATTTCCAAATGACTTTTGAAAATAAGGCACTGGTCCAAAGTTATTTCAGAAAAAAAATCTCCTTTCTTAGATAGTATTCTGCTCATATTCAAGTGGCTTAAATTATTACCTTTAATGTCTGAGCATTTTTGAACATAGAGAAATTGGAATGCCCAACTCATCCTTTTTCAGTTTGTGGCTTAGCCTCTGGAGTAACTCCGAACTCCTCATAATTTAGGTCTAAAAACCCATCACTGTACCCAACAGATAATACAAATTCAGGGTAAATAGCGCACGGCCAGGACAGTGGTCCAAACATTTCACCAGATATGAAAAGATTAATTTCCAGATCAATACGGCTCATAAATGTTCCAGTAGTCCTATGGAGAAACTCTCGGAATGACACTCTGGTGGAAACCTCTCTACCTGCAGGAGGTTCAAATTTAGATCTGTAATTTAGCTCATTGCAAAGACTCTTGAAGTAATAGTATGAAATCATAGCTATTTTATACCCAAACTACCAGTGACTAACAACATGAACTTTCCAGTTGGGGAAAACATGTTTTGAGTCAAAAGTCATGTCTCTGTAAGAAAAACGTTCACTAATGAAAATTATTCTCTGTATGTGCTAGTTTTGAAGTATTTGGGTACTCATCCATTCCAGTGCAAAACTGGGTAGATTCACCTGCTCTCCACTGACAGATTAAGCTAGGCTGGGAAAAGGAGAGGACCTCAGCAACATAATTTCAGTTGGTTCATCTTCTGCAATGGATGTTTCACCATGGCTGTAGAATGTTTTACCCATCCATGACACTATGATAGTCCACAGCAAATGTGTACTGAATGGGCATAATGACCAATGCAGATGGGGATATATCTATGTGGATGGATTCTCTTCCCAGATGTGGATCTGAAACAGGTTTTCTTTTTCATTAGCAATTTAGAGAAATACTTCTTCTAATTTTACTTTGTGGGGGAGCAAACTGTGCTCTATTGTAGCAAGGCAGATAGGCTAGGCTTGCTTATCACTTGAGAGCTATTTTAAAATTTGTGCTACCCACCTCAGCTTGGTAAATGGTTTTAATATCTGACATATTTTTTCAAAAAGACTATGATGTTTTTCAGGTTTTTTAAAGCAAGGTGTGTTTTAAATCAAATTACCTTGATTACTTTGGGATACTGAATGTGACTTCTTCAGTCAGATGGTCCTCAAAAAAAGTAGTAGGAAGTAGTAGCTCTTGGTAAATTAAGTAGACTGTGCATGTCAGTTGGAACTTCTCTGATGTATGTGAATGATCAGCCAACAGAATTAAGTAGCTTTTTTGTCATGTCAGTCTGACGTAATCTCTCAAGAAACTTTTCCCAGAAGTATGTACTTGCAGGAGCTCTGGCCACAGGGTTCACATGATTTTCCATACTCAGAGATTGCTTCTTTTGTTAGCTGTTACTCAGACGTGATTTCATGTTACCACTTTAATCCCAGTGATGAGTGATTCCTCAATGTAAAGCCAGTATGTTTCTCTTCACCGTGCTGTTTTCCCACCAAAGTTCTGGTGATTCTTTTGCTGGCCAGGCAAGACTGGACATTGACTTCTTCCTAATCTGGTAATGTGAACTAATTTGTTCAGATGATTGTGCCTCAAGGAAGTTTTCTTGGTGCCTGTGAAACACTCCTGGCCCAGAGGACAGGTGATCTGCTTCTGCAGTGCTCCCATACAATTGCTGCTTAAGCAAAAATGAACTCAGATCCTTTGAGCACCAAAGACAATCTGCATACCTACAAGTAAAGTGTTTGGTTTGCCTCCATGTTTACCAGGCACACATCATACTTTAGTTTGTTTCAATTCCTACAAGCTCCTGATTTTCTCTTCAGGGTACTTTTTCTGTCCAGGGGGAGAAAGAGACATACAGCTGGAAGGCAACAAAGCCATCTTGGAGGAGCCATGCTCAAAAAAAGAGAAGGTTTTAAGGTGTCAGTACTGGAAGCAACTCTGCACGAGGAAATATTGAAATAATTTGGATTGTGTATCCAAAAGAGAGCAGAAGAAGGAGGGAGATGACTCTTAAGTAGGGAAAAACATGTTGTAAAAATGTTCTCCCCCTCCATGGTTTCATATGCTTCCATGGTGCCTGGAAGAAGAAACATTGCACTTTCACAAGGACTTTCACCTTATGCAACTCCTAAATCCTTTCCTTGGCAAACCTTTAATTCCTCACAAATCAGTGGTCATGGCTCCCTTGATTACCATCTAAAAAAAGCAAAGATATTTTAAAAAGTTTACTAAACAAACCAGTTCAATGGCAATGCTTGCCTTTGCCCAGGACTCATAAGTAGAGACCTGTGGACCAGATTCAGACCTGGTGTAAGCTGGTGCAATGTAACCTTTGAAAGAGTTCCTCTTTTTTCCACCAGACCCGAATTTAGCCCTTAATTTAACTCAGAGAAAAATGCAAATTAGCCTAATTAAACATACAGTTCAAGCAATCAAGATACTGGGTTTACACTATATTGATCTATTTTAAAATATCAACGTAGGACAGTTAAAAGCAAAGGGGGCAATTAATGTCTTTCCCTGGAAAGGTGTGAAAGGTACCTGTCAGGTTTCATTAAGTGTATTTATTCTTTCCTTTCAAATTGTCTCTCATTTGAGCAGACCACTCTTCTGGGTTAATGGTGACAGAAGACAGCAGCACTGCTGTAAGCATCCTACACAGCAAATGTAGCCTATTAGTGAAAGATGGGGAATCCTGAAAATGAAATACTTTATTGTTGATGCCTCTGAAATACCCCGTATGCCTATAACTGACTCAGAAAAACAACGCTGGGGCTTGCTACCTCTGGCTTTGTGAGAGACTTAACATCTTTTGGCAGCACCTATAAACAATCAGAGAAAAAAATCATTATTATAGTAGCTTTGTGAATGGGGATCTGATGCACAGAATGGTCAAGTAATTTGCTCAAGGTCATACAAGCACCCTTATGAAGCAACCAGCAGTTTTGTGCAGATCTTCCCAGTCTGATTCTCAGTTCTGAAGGAATATCCATCCTTTGCTAGAAGTGTTGTGGCAAAGCATATCAGAAAGTATAAGAAAAGGTGTTTTTCTACACAAGCTTCATCCAGAGCTTGTCCAAGTCAGTGAAAAATGTCCCATTGGTTTCAATGGCTCAGATAAACACTTCAAGGGACAAGGCCATCCTTCTCTGTTTGGGGGAGCACAGTGTGACTGTGTTGGATCACAAGGAATCAGCCTGATCTCCGCCAACCAACCCACCTGCCCATCACCTGCCTGACCTGCCATGGAGGGTGCGAAGGAGCTGGGGGGAGTTTACCAACTGGACTTGCTGCAGTGGAAGGGATGCAACTAGAGAGACAAGAAAGGAAAGGAGGTGATGGGCAGGGAGGAGAGTCTTAGTGTATTTCCTGGTGAAACCTGTGCTGTGCCTTGTGTGTGTTTCTGTGAGTTCCTCTGGAGCCAGTACTGCAGGGCTGCGATTGCAGCCGTACAGTTTGCAAATAGCCAACAAATGTGAGCATCCATAAGTCTCCGAGTTGTGACCTTTGATGGTGGAATAGATTTCCCTTGTGATGCTGAGATTCTTTGACAGCTGAGCCTGACTCCGGGTTTACATGTTTTGTCAGGCCAGCATCTCTGAGGGTTTGTAGTTAGGGTGGCCTCAGTGACAGTTCCTGTTTTCAGTTCAGGCCGTGAAAGAGACACTGGGCTGTAACAGCGATTCTTTGGATATTTCTCCAGCTGAAAATCTGCACATCTCCGAGCCTGACATTTTCTTCTCACTGGTTTTTAATGTGATATGGATTTTTAAGAAGTATAATTTATGCCAGTGCCACTTAATGATGCACCTTTAACCAAAGATAAAACACTACCCGTGTTGCTTCTGATTTAGCCTTTTTGGCCTGGTTGCTGCAGATCATTTTAGCAAGGGAAAGGCTGTCTGCAGTATGAATCCCCCAACCAGTGAAACTACTTTGTCTTAATTACCTCAGGACGAGAGAGTGCCCCTGAAGCAATCATCTTTGTTTGTTAACACACCCTATCTGCTGCACTACTCCCCATAAATAAAACATGACCAAGATTACAATGTCATGTTCCCGTGGACTCCAGACCCTGGTAACTGCTCAAGTAGAATGCACAAAAACATCCCACAGCAACCCGCTGCATATCGGAGGGCATATCGAGGGGATGTTTCTCATTCCTAAGCAACCACATGCATACTGGCTTCTAATATTAAACACGATGTTTGCTCGAATGCTAACAGGACGTATAAGACAGACTCTTTCTCGCCTTTGTCGCTGGTAAACAGCAGATCCCAGGCCAGATCCATAGCTCTAAGATATGGCCCGAGTGTTTACCCTCTGCAGATTGCCTAATTGGAGCCCATACCCACAGTGCTAGCAATTACCCTGGCATTTGTGGGAGAGGGTTGTAGGTAATGTCAAAGAAGATTTAAGGATTTACAAGTGTTTTGTCTTGGTGTTCTCCTGTTTTTCTCTGTGTTTGTCCATTAGTGTTCTGCCAGCGTTGCTGTGCTGCTCCCCATGCAGGACAGCACTTGATTGCTCAGGGTAGGATATGTGAACACTACAGAAAGACTGTTCTCTTAACTAGCTGTGAGGGGGAGGTAACAGGTATTAGCTGTGAAACAAATTTCCAGGCTTTTATTCTTAGAGGCAAAAATAGAGGGTGGGGTCACTGATGCACTAAATAGAGTCTTAATCTGTGATTGATCTCACTAAACTTGAGAGGTACTTGTGCTGGTTTAGGTGGGGATAGAATTAATTTCCTTCACAGTGGCTGGTATGGGGCTGTGGTTGGGATTTGTGCTGCTAACAGTGTTGGTGACACAGGGATGTTCCAGACACTGCTGAGCAGGGCTTACACAAAGCCAAGGCCCTTGCTGCTCCTTATCCCACCCCACCAGCAAGTAGGCACAAGGAGCTGGGAGGGGACACAGTAGGGACAGCTGACCCCAACTGCCCAAAGGGATATTCCACACCGTATGGCATCATGCTCAGCATGTAGACCTGGGGGAGAAGGAGGAATGGGGAAAAGTTTGGAGCAATGACATTTGTCTTTGTGATGGAGCCCTGTTTTCCTGGGGTTGGCTGAACACCTGCCTGCCCAATAGTATAAGTGGAGAATGAATTCCTGATTGTTTTGCTTGTTTGTGAGGTTTTTGCTTTACCTGATAAACTGTTTTTATCTCAACCCACAGGTTTTCTCACTTTTACTTTTCTGATTTTCTCCCCCATCCCACTGGGGGGGAATAAGCAAGTGGCTGTGTGGGGCTTAGCTGCTGGCCAGAGTTAAATGATGACAGCTCTACAGGGTTAAAGATGGTTTAGTGGACATTCAGTATTAGAGTAAGAGGTGGAATGAAGCTGTCTGGTTGGCTCAGAAACGCCCTCCACCTCTTGCATTTTTTGCTGCCATCCTTAAGGGCCTTTGGCTTTTATTGCAGTGGAAACTTGGACCAGTAAGGTAAGACAGTAGAGGAGAAGGTCTGGTCTGAGATCTGGCACCTTCTGCCTACTTTGAAGCCATATGACTTCAAAAGGGTGAAGGCCACATCTATTACAGAAATGCATTGCATACCTACATACGTTTTTTAGCCCAAATAAGTTGATTTCAGCTTACTCTTAACTTTCCCCTGCTTTCTTTGTCTTAAAGATGTGATGTTTTCCATTCTGCTCTCTTCTATCCTTAAAAAAAACCCTTTAATCCTTGATATGAGACTGCCTTCCGTTGGTCACAGGTCAGCTACAAAGACCATTGGTGGTGCTTGCTTTGTCGAGTGGTTCAGCATGGCTCTTATTCAAAGAAGGTCTACAGGGAAGATTCAAGATACAGAAAGAGGACAGTTAAGAGAAGGTCTCCTCAGATTCTGAAAGAGATATCTGAGGTCTATAAAACCATGTGGGTGGATATGGTTGGATGATATGATGCTGGCTGGGAGAGGTCAAAAGAGATTTTCACCCTGTGTGCATGCAAACTGCAAAAGTCCTTTCTGTAGGTTTCTAAAGATTGACATGCTTAAAAAGGGAGGCATTACAAGGTCATAGAAGAGAAACCTTCTGAACATACACAGAAACCATCTGTGGCCTAGGAAGTTGCTGACCCATAAGGACCTGGAGACAGGAAGATAATTTAGAGAAATGTTGTAGGTGTTGCTGTGATCTTACATGCTTCATATAGACCTACGTTTGGGGGCTGTTGGAGAAAGAAGATGCAGAGCACTGTTCTGATCCCACACACTGGTGCTATGGCCGTACTTGAGGGCTGACAGTCAAATCCATACAGTCGGTGTTAAAGGCTGGCATATGCCCTCCTTGGTACCTTTCCAAAATTTTCTGTCTTCAAAGTTAGGGCCATCTTGTATATTTTCAACTGTGATGCTGTATTTGTTCACTCAATTTGTTCATTGTTTCTGTGGCCCATATAACAACAACAACAACAACAACAATAATAAATATTCCTCTCTGTCTAGTCAGCATTCTCAGCTCAGAGAATTGGTTGTGCCAACTGCCCCAGTGTTTTTTGTGAGAGAGGCAAACATCTCCTGCAAGGGGAACCAACAGCTCTTTTTATACAGGACACCAAACAGACATCAGAAAGGGCACACTGCTGTCTGACAGGCTGTTCCACAGATTATCAAAGGCAACTGCCTGCCAGTGCCTTGACCTACTGTATGCTTTGGTCAAGCCACACATTTCATTCATTTGTGATTTCAGAGGTGCTTTTTGAAGGCAAAAACTCTTTTCTCGCCTAGTTGCTCTAAACACAGGACTCTCAGTCTCTGTAGAATACTCCAGTCCTTTTAATGATTTGTGCTCTGTCACTTACGGAGCTCTGTCTCTTTCCCAGCACTGCAATAAAATATTTCCCTCTCTTGTGCTTTCTTCTTACTACTGTACTTTCAAGTTTTGTTTTGTTTGCTCAAAGATGTCTTGATAAATTCAATATTGTTCTTCCTGGTTTCCTCTCTCATCTTTGTTTTTATATCGTTGTCCTGATTTACAAAAATTTGCTTTATTTCTTGAGCTTAAATCTGTTTTCTTATCTCTTGCAGTTGCTTTGTTTCCTCAGATACATCCTTGGCTTTTATCTGGCATCTCACAGCCTCTCTTGGCAACTTTCTGCTAAGTGTCTTCTGTTTCTTCATTTGTAGCACCATTATTCAGGCACGTTTTACTCTGAGATTCGCTGGCTTTCATCAGTCAGGATGGCACGCTGGAAGTTATGTAAGCACAGGAATTTTTTATTTAAAAGCTATCAGGTTAAAATGTGTTTTTAAAAAATCAAAGAAGGGGGTGAAAAAGGATGGTTAAAGTGACAGAATAATTTCTAGATAAAGTTTCCTGTAAGGAGAATTCGCTGGGCAACAGCTTCGGTTTGCAGGGTAATCTAAGGGGAAGAAAGAGCAAATCTCCATATTGCATCAAATCAGCGTGGCTCTAAATCTCCCCAGCTGAGGGTTTGGCCCTGGCTGTTAATTCATTTATCTTGCTCAGAGACCTATCATCTGTGGAACGTTTCAGTCATTTTGCAGCTGTGGAGGGAAACCTGTTGGGGCAGATTTATGTGTCCGTGCAGAGGAGTTACGGGTACTGTGAACCTGCCTGTGCCCAGGTGTGCAGTGCTATGGGTGGAGCTCCTCAGCTGCTTCTCTCTCCCACGGGCAGGTGTGTGGGCAGTGGCTCCGAGGGACGGCTGCGCTGGCACGGGAGGGCCACAGGCTGCTGCTGGGAGAGGCTGGTGGTAGATAGTGCTTTCTGCCTGGAGGATGGGGCAGGAGGGGAACGGTGTGCTGCTGGGGCTGGCTCGGGGCTGCTCAGCCTCCCAGGGCTGCTCCTGGGCTGACTGGCCGCCTTCACCTACTGCTGTCCCGAGGCTGCATCTGGAGGCATGATCCGAGTTGCAGTTTGTTGATGAAAGGGTCTCATAATGCAGAAAGTCTGAGTTACTGACCTCTGAGTCCTGTTAATTAAAGGCTGCTAAGCCAGGAGGAAGTAGGACCCGAAAAATTGCGTTTTGTTCTGTGTAAGTGTTAGCTATTGGAGGCCACAGCTTCCAGCCTCCAGACAGACCAGTGGAGTTAACAGACAGAAACTGGCCTTGTAAATCTGAACTGCCAGTTTTTGCGACAATGAACAAGAATGTAATTGTTTAACCAAATGTATGTGTCATAACTCGGTGACCTCAGTGAATACGCTTTAATTAAGTCCTTTTGTTGCTTTTCACCCCTTTCCCCCAAGCGATTCCAAGTTTTTGAAAACAGCCAAACAAAGTCTGTTGTGATTATTATGTATCTGACAGAACTGTGAATGACCCACAACTATAAAAACACAATATACCAGCTCCTGTCTTTGGCATTTAAGCAGGACTAACTGTAGCCATTACTGGGGTAATGAGAACTTCTCAGTGTGATGTGCTGCAGTCATCCCCTTGGGCAAAGCTATGCATCAGCTACTCAGCCTTCGCCCTTCCTCTGAAATCAGGGGAGCCAAGTTGATGCATATCAGTTCAGGATTTGGCCCAAAGACATTTGCTTTTGTCTTGAGAAAGGGACAGTCTGTAACTGTACCATTCAAGTTGGAAATCTGGCCTAAAGGCGTGAAGCACAGGAGATTATAGGAGAGGCAGGTTGGATGGAACTGTGGAAGCCCTTCAAACAGGTTTGAAGAAAAGATTCAGAAAGTATGCATGATGTGGAAGATGTAATATAGGGTAGACCAAAATAAACAAGGAGAGAATAAGGAATGGATGAAAACAAAATCCAGGCTGCAAAAATGGGAGGACAGTGAGAAAGAGCCAGGCTTTGTGCAGGTGAGAGTCATCAGGGTGGTTAGGTGGGTTTTGGTGCTGGGGACCTGAGTGGGAAGTAGGAGAAGGGATAAGATCTGGAAATTGGAAGTGCACATTGTCCAGCTGCGATAATAAGACCCAAGAGCACCCGAAGATCCTGGGAAGGGGGGAAAAGGGTATGATTTTAGCAGACGGCTACTAAGTGGGGCTTGTGAAGTAAACTTAAGTTTTCATTACAAAAGCAGGTGGAGAAAGGAACTTCAGGTAATTATTCTGCTTGTGCAGACCTATGGAGAATTTTGTAAACTCAAAAGAAGAACACAGAGAGGCAGACAATTGAAAATAACTAAGTGGATGATCTCATTCCATTATTTTTAACTCCATATACCATTGATAATTAATTTGTCTGACACTAGATTGATTTTCTGTCTCTTGTTTTATTGTCAGTGTTTTGTTTGCAATCTATAACTGGTAAAGTTACAATTAACCCATATTGCCCTGTCCAAACACATCTGTGCATGTTTAGAAGCACAACATGAATATGATGCTTTGAAATGATGCTTGCAATGTACAGTAAAATGCTTATGCCAGCACTAATGAAAAAAATTGTGAGGGGGTGCTTTCATGGATGAAGGGAGAAACTGATGCTATACTGAACATAGTTTGGGGAACACAGAAGGCATGGGTGAAATAGGAATAATTTTATTATGAGATATCTAGGACAAGAGATCCACACAAAATATTCTTCTGTAGATTTTTACCTAACTGATTAGCATTTCTGAGGGAATACTTGTGTTCAAGCCAAATCAGGATACTTTGCATTTCTTGAAAGAACTTCCCTTCTGATAACATTAAAAACCTTGATATGCATATGCTAAACGTCTGATTCTCTGTTTTTTCTTGGTGGCCTGACATTGTTTTCATTATGTTAAATGTAAGCTTTCTTGCTTCTAGAACAATTAATTCTGTTTTGAATCTTCAGGATAGCTAATACACGTATTTACGCACACACACTCGCATGTGCACACACACACACACACACACACACACACACACACACACACACATTCTCCCTTTTCTTTGACTTCCAGTCCCATATTGTGAACCTCAGCCCCCAGGAACAGCAGTTCCTTTGGGTAGTTTGCAGCAGAATAACCAAAATGCTAAACCCAGACATGCAGCCATGCCCTCCTGCATGCCTTGGCTTCTGCACCATCAGTTCTGCATGGCAGAATGGCTTTGCTTTGTCACCAAAATGCACAGGGTCAGTCAGAGGCAGGCCCACAGAAACACCTCCCAGCCACCATGAGAGCGCTCACAGCCCCCATCCTTTCCCAGCTGTTCGTTCTCCTGCAACTCAGATACCCGGACTCTCCAAAATGTTAATTCCATCTGCAATTTCCCTGACGACTGCCCAAAACTGTCCTTCCCGGCTGCCAGCAGCTCTCAATACATCCTGGACAAGCTGACTAAACATCCTCCTTCCTCTCATGATATATGCCAGCAATCACGGCCATGCGGTGTTGTCATATCTTGCGACTGCTCCTCCTGGATTTTGCATAACATTATGGTCTGGGGGGAGCTGAGTTCTTAAGTCCTTTCTTATTTGTAAGTAGGTCTGTGCTGGTGTGATTTGTGTTCATGCTGGCATGAGGAAACTGGCATAAGCACCTGGGCATCTAGGAGGATGAGTAGGCTCCTAGCTCTGAACCCTTAGCCTCTGAACACATGAGAGTTCAGTCTTAGTCACCAAAGCCCTGTCCTGAAGTTAAATGGTGTGAAAGTTTGTTGCAGAGATTGCTTCCGGTGTTAAATAAATCTACAGGACCTGTATTTTCTCTTGTTATGATTCATAGTATGATGATCATTAGACTTAGTCATTTATGATTAGAAATGGGCCTGAGCCACAACTTCTCACTTGAATCCTCTTGGGGTCACCTGGGATTTATCCACCAAAGTTTGTAGAAAGCTACAGAAACGCTGTTCCGGTGGTGGACACTGATAGTTTTGCTCTTCCAGCTCAAGAGAGCACTCTTCTATTTGGGTAGAGCTTGTCTGTGGAGAAAACGCAGCCTTAGGAAAGCTCTCTGTCAATTAAAACAAAAGCCTAAGAAGCTAAGGGCCATCACAAGCCTCCCAGTCTTCCAGTCCAAGTGTGAGACATGCTTTGTGACCTTGCTTTATCCAGTATGCAGCAACATGTGCAGACAAATCCAAAAAAAAAAAAAATCCCTATGAAAACAAGAGACCTGGCGCCACATACTCCTCCTCTATGGGGAGATGATGAGAGAACAAAGAACATGTGATGGATGTGAGGCACATCACAAAATATGATGTCCTCAGATACTCAGATGAGCAAGTATCCAAGTTTCGACAGTACAGAAAGACACCTGAATTTAAAGGAAAGTGAAGCTGGTGGGGGTGAGTGTTTTGGTGCCACAGTACTCTTCCTGCAGTGAATGTTCATGGATTATCAAATTTAGTGGTTAGTATAGACATGTTTTCTTCTGGACATTTCATGGCATTCCTGGCTTTATTGAAATCATGTGTTGTACTGCTGTGCTTTTTTTTTTTTTTTTAAATTTTATTCTTCCTTGTATGTAGAATGTCCTAGTTTGACTGCTGGTCCGGTGGCTATTTTCCAGGAAAACTGTTTTGTAACAGTTGGCGCACGTTTCTTGACTTTAGCTCATAGACTATCAGAGTTGAAAGTCTGCCTGTAATCATGTAATGGAGACAGGGCATGTTTTTAACTTACATAGTGAGGCTGAAGCTATGACAGCAAATATCACTTTCCCTACAGAGAAAACTATAGATAGGCAGAGAGAAAAAAAAGTACTTGTGACTGAGCGAAGAAATGTTCAGTTCTGCTCCCACGTTGACCGACTGGAAGTCTGTAGGTGCCTATTGTTGGTACCTGCTGTGACTATCTCCCTACAGGGGAGAGAATTTTCACACAGAGGGATTCATAATAAACAATTTCAATACTTCCCAAAAAGCAGGAGCTGTTTTCAGTGGGGAAACCAAATTTCTTAGCTGCTTTTTGGAAGTGGAGCTTTGAAGAGAATCCTTCTGGAAATTGAACTTCAACCAACAGCTGTCATTTTATATAGTCTCACGTAAATCACACAGGGAGAACTGAAATAATACAGGGCTTTTGGAATTTGCTGCCCATCTCCGTCAGACCTATCAGAGTCAATCTTCAGCCACTGTAGCCCTGTGGACATTGTTCAATGTGATGCTTTTTACAAGTTCTGATAATCTGACTTTGTGATTTTTCAGGGTGCACAGGAGAGAGTAGTTTGCCGAACAAGAGTTGTTTGAGACATAATTGGGGAAAACAATTAACGGATTTCTTTATCCCTCTGAGTGCTGTCTCACTCCGTGTGGGGTCTGGGGAGATGTGTAATGGGAAGGCTGGACAGAGTTATTGGTTAGCACAGGAGCCGCCTGTCTCTACTTCCTTAGCTGATCCCTCTCACAAGGCTTACATTGCTCTAAAGGGATGGGCCAACAATTCAGGACATCTGCAGCAGCTTCCTTGCCTGTCTTTCTGATACAGCAAACTCTGGCCTCAGAAGGCTGAGCCTGGCTCTAGGTGCTCTCCCATTGCAAGCTGTCCTTGCTGCCTGGACCGAGAATCAGAGGTTCTGCTCACAGTACGCTGCTGGACAAGCACTCAATGCATATCCAAATCTACTCATCATGTTTGCTTGTACTGCAGTCCTCAGCGCCTTGGTTTTATTCTCTCGTGTTTCATTCTCCCCTGCAGAAGACAGCTGGCTTTCTGGGCAACATCTCCAACCAGATACCTGCTGAAAAGAGACATGCTGTTCTAGCATAGATACAGCCTGCCTAGAGTAAAGATTCGATCTGGAAAGCAGACTCTAAGGCTCATAATGAAAAAGGAAGTTGAAAATTATTTAAACATGAGTCTTAGCAGGGGAAAGCCGTAATCTGAATGTGTGTTTTAGCTCACTGCAAATATTTAGTGGCTGTAGATACACAAAATGAATCCATTGGCTTGGCTTCCTCTTGGAAGTTTATGCCTTGATACGGTGCGTGAGCTGCATACTCATTTAACATGTAAGAGGACCCAACCTGGCTGAGCTGCAAAAAAATGGGACATCATAAGGAGTGGGATAGTTGTCTGCCTCCTTGCAGCCACCATACTGGGGTTCATTATCAGCTGAGTTTATTACGTCAGGACTGATACTTTGCTAACTGTGGCTCAGTGGAGTGAGGTTGGCTCAACACATTGGCAGAGCGTTCGTGTCCGTGCACAATACAGCATATAGGCATACTGTGTGATTGTTCCTATGCTGGGTGGAGGTTGGTATCAACACAAAGTTAATTCAAAATACTGGAATTTTCTGTTCTAGATAATAAGAAATGGAAGTGTTAGGTTTTGGGTCACAGCATACAAAAACGCTATGGGAAAAATAGCACGCATTGTTCCTGCAGATAAAAACAAAATAAACAACAAAACAAAGGCCTGCAGAAGCCAAAGGAGCTGCTAGAGAAAAATGTGAAATCCACTTTAAAGAGAAAAAAAGCAGTAAGTCAGCACAGCACTAACAGGTAACACAGAAGGTGACAAGTAACATGTCTCTTCAGAACCCCAGACAATGCCTTCTCTTTTACAGCTGTTGTCGTTTCATTTGAAGGACATTAGTAGCTTCATCTTTACTGCACTCATGGGAAGAAAGGAGAAGAGGCAGCACCTAGAAGTTATACTTCCCTGAAAGGAAGTGTCAAGGGTTATTGGGTGAGCTAAAAAGGTGAAGTGATGTCCTTGGTGTTTGATGTTCAAGCACAAAAAGAGAGAGAGCCAAAGCAGTGCATAGTTCAGGTTTTAGTCCTTACTATACGTGTAGCATCCTCTCTCATGAGGCACTGCTTGAAAACAGAGTTTTTGAAGATATGGGACATAAATGTATCACATAAGCAACTTATAAAAACACAACATTCTTTCTTGGGAAGCCACCTTTCCCAATGTGCTTTTTAACATACTTAAAATAGCACCATTGAATGTGGTTAGCAGAGCTTGCTTATACACTTAAAATTCTCATCAATTATATAACTTAGCACTGTTTCACACCAAGGGCTTTCTTTTAGTTTTTCTGAGCTTCCAACTTGCTTGGAGAATTAAGGTGTTTTCTTCTGGGTTTAAGAGAGTCATTTTTTTCATGCCAGGATTGTACAAAGTCTTGTGTTTACCTTGCAGGCATCTTGATGTTGGTGCCAATGCAATTTATTCTTGTGATGATAAGAGACTGGCTTGTACTCGGTAGTTCTGTTAGCAGGGTGTTTTGAAAGTCTGTTCTGATGTTTATTGGTTGGTTGTCTGCTATGTTCCTTTCCACATCCTGCTGATTGAGTCTCAGTACCACCTTCATGTTAATGTCCTGAGTTTGTAATAAGTGTGTATCTGTGATATTTGTGAATAATATACTCAGACACTGCTGTGGTACATGATTGAAGCTTTATCTGATCAACACACGTATCTTCCTCACAAATATATTATTTCTCCTGAGATTACATTTGATCCCAACAGGGTCTCCTGATAGTAGTTTTGAGATGCTGCTAGTTCATCATCAGCTATTGTATGCTTTGAACTTTGGAAGTGTCAGTTTTGTCTTTCTTATAGTTGCACTGTTTGGCTCTAATAAAGCTCTAACAATACAGGGACTATTGGCATGCGTCTAGATATCAACCTAGTAAGGTCTTCCGTGGGAGAGATCCTTTCCCTCTATTTTTTTTCTCATTGAGGTTTTCTGTAATAGGCTGGAAATTTTTTCCTTTCTCTACTTGACCAGCTTTCACATTTCCTGGTAAATTGCTCAAACTCATTGCAACCAAAGTAGTGTCTATTGTCTGAAATTGCACAGTGTGGGATAACATCCGCGATGAAATGCTTTACTGTTTTGTTTGGGACAGTCACTGTGGTGGTGTCTGACAGTTTGTCTAGTTTCCAGGAGGATGGTTTTGTATTAAACAGTTTAACATGAGCATATCCCTAATTTTGACCAGATCGCTTTTACTCAAGATGCTGCTCTCTGCAGTGCCCTGACCAGACTCCAAGTCAGGGAATAATTTTCTGTCTATAAAAATCCCTCTCGAAGTTACAGTCCTAAAGACTCTTGAATTTAATTTGTCAAGTCCTAAAGACTCTTGAATTTAATTTGTCAGGTTAAAGAAATGTCAGCTTAAGATAATGAAGAGAAAGCCTGAGATGTTTCTTCTCACCCCCCCCAACCCCTACCGCCTTTTTTCTCTATTTGAGGAAACAGGACTTCAGTTTTTATTAAAAATCGTCAAAACATTTTGGAACGTTGAATATGCTTCTTCTATTTTTTTACATATCCTCTGTTTCAGGCAGCTGTTGGGGTGTGTGTCTTATGAATCAATATGTACTTCTATCATGAAAAAAGATGTTATGGTATTGAATACTTACATCATCCTGAAAATCATGTTTTCCAGTGTAATGGATTATAAGTTTAAAATTACTTTCTTTGTTTAATAAACATTTTGATCAAAAGTGCAATTTAAAAAAAAAGTATTCATCAGAAAAAGAAAATTCTCACTTCTCTTTTCCTTGGTTTTCACTGACTGAACAGAGATTTTGTTTCCATGCAAATCCTTTCAAAATAAGATTTTATAAGTTTTCTTATTGCACAACTAAAATTGCCCAGTTATCTCCAGTATTTGAGTAAAAGGTTTGCAAAATGTCTGCAATGAAGAAGGAAGGTGTGATTTATGTGAAAAAATTGACTTTGAGCAAAGATGCCTGTTTATCAAGCCTGCGTGGAATCCCAAGTCATTGGAAAAAAAAACAAAAAAAAAATGCACATTGGCAGTTACATGAGAATGAAACTGGAGGTAGAAAATGTAAGAATGTATTGTGCTGCGTGGAACAAAATAGTTAAAGGTTGACATGTTATTTTTTGGAACGAGAAAAATGGAATTAGTGACAAGTCCCTTTGAGATCCTTTGGGATGGAAGATGGCACATAGTGGCAGGATGCACAGTATTTGCTGTATTATTATAATCTTTCTAATTGTTCAGAGAAATAAAATGTACTTTGCTTGCCATCCTGTCCCTCAAATTTCCATCCCCTCTTAGAATATGCATTTGAACAGTATAAAATGATGTTTTGGCAAGCCCTGTTGAAGATAATTACACAGACACTTTATTTAGGTCAAAGCAACTGGGACTATAGTTACTTCTTCCAAGTTCCTAGAGATTGTTATTTTTTGCAGAGGGGTCATCTGCATAACTTAGAAATGAAGAGGCCCTTGCATTGTATATGAGGCATAATTTTGTTGGGTTTTTTTTTTCCCTTGTTTGCCTTTGATCTGCCTAGAATGAAGAAAACCTCCTCCAGTTCGAATTGCAGAATTAGGCGAATTCTGAGCCTGAAGAGTCCCGGTGTGCTGGGGAGCAAAGGCAGAGCGGGTTAATCTTGTGTATGTTTTCTGTACGAAAGGAAGGAAATATCTTTACCAGCATGTTGCAACAACAAGTGCATTGTGTGTGCGTGTGCACGCGTGTGTTTGAGTGCACGCATGCTCATGCCTCCAACTCTGTGGTTGGAGTTGGCACAGAGAGCCCCACTAATAAATAAAGCTCTGACGGGTCGTGTTAATCATTGCTACTCTCGGAAAACCACTTTCCTAGGCTTTAGCTTGTAAATCTCATGCATTACTCAGATACTTAGCGTTCTCCTTCCGGGGAAACATTCTGTAAACCACATGTGTTGTTTCTCTTCTGTAAACAGAGGAGGAGAACCTAATTTTGGGGTTCTCCAGATTTACAAGGTAAATTTGCAAATTTGCAAAAGCCGGTCCCAGGCTCTGTGCTAGAAGTTGCAGTTACTGATGCATCCTAAATAGAACATGAGGAATGCTTTAAAATAAAATTGTGAGTAAGCTCTGAACCTTGTGTGATGTGTAAGCACAGGAAAAGCTACGGCAATTCAGCCATCATCCAATTCAGAGATATTCTAGAAGAGGTGAATTTGGATCACTTTTTTTCATGCTAAAGTAACAGCCTTATGGGATGTCATGTATGTTGACAGTTTCTGAATAGCTATGATCTTTTCATGCTTTTCCACTAACTGAATATTTGATGTGTTCCATATAAAATTATTAAATAATAGGACATCATGAGCATAATTCCTTCAGTCCCTGACATACAGTAGATAAACTTCCCTGCGTATTTATATAGTTCCTATAGAATACCTTTAGAATTATTCACATGTATAAAAGCATAACCATATATTTTATGTGTATAACATTATATCTGTATTTGTAAAAAATTAACATATTTATATGTTAGTTTAGGATATATATTTGTAAATATAATAAAATGACAGAAAAGCCCCTGCTCTCTTGGGAGTGCAAGCGGAAACCAGGGTTTTTTAGTACTGCCACAGAACTCCAAAAACCCTTCAGTAAAACTGTAGCTGCCTGGTGCCTTTTGGCTAGTAGCCTTTGCAGTGGAGGGAATGCATCAGGCTCCTGCCATTTCTTAATAAATTGTTCCCTTCTTAGCTCAGCTCTGGGAGAATAGTCTCCTTCAGTTAACAGATATTTTATAAAAATATCTTGATTTTTGAAAAAGAATGGAAGATTTACTTAATCAGAAAGAGAAGAAGTCGAACATATAATTAAGTATATCTTGGGGTCCTGGGTGCTTTTTTTGAAAATATATGTGCCACAGGGATGCTGAGTTCTATAATACCTTATGTTGCCAATTTTTCAGAATTATTTTCCATTCTTATCTTTCCTATCTTATGATAGGTGTAAAAGCAGAGGGATCATCTAAGACCAAAAGGAAAGGGGAAAAGGTAAAAAACACTTTGCTAAGATGATGGAAGTTTCTACAGTGCTTTATTTACTCAGAGTCATAGTCATAGAGGACTATATGACTGTCCTGTGAAGTGGAATCATTTAATTAGGAGATGGTACAAGTATTCAACTGAAATGCTACAGCTAAATTCTGTAATTGCCACACGGACCATCAACTGTGTCTTCTTGTATGCTGTCTGCTTCTATAAGGTTGCATCAGTATGATCTATTGTGCCATCAATATTACTTCTCATTTTCAATGGTGTGCTGGTTTTCCTGGGACAGAGTTAATTTCCTTCACAGTGGCTGGTACGGGGCTGTGGTTGGGATTTGTGCTGCAAACAGTGTTGGTGAGACAGGAATGTTCCAGACGCTGCTGAGCAGGGCTTACACAGAGCCAAGGCCCTTGCTGACTCTCATTCCACCCCACCAGTGAGTAGGCTGGGGGTGCACAAGGAGCTGGGAGGGGACACAGCATGGATAGCTGACCCCAACTGCCCAAAGGGATATCCCACACCATATGGTGTGATGCTCAGCATGTAGACCTGGAAGAGAAGGAGGAAGGAGGAACGTTTGGAGCAATGGTGTTTGTCTTTCCAAGTCATGGTTAGGTGTGATAGAATTCTGCTTTCCTGGGGACAGCTGAACCCATGGGTATTAGGGAATGAATTCCTGGGTTTTGCTTGGATGCACAGCTTTTGCTTTACCTATTAGAATAATAGAATATACTGAGCTGGAAGGGACCTGTAAGGATCATCAAGTCCAACTCTGGGTTCTATCACTGGCCAACAAAGAGAGGTGATTGTTGCCTGCCCCTTTGCTCCCCTTCATCAGGAAGCCGCAGACTGCAATGAGGTCTCCCCTCAGCCTTCTTTTCTCCAGGCTGAACAAACCAAGGGACTTCACCCTCTCCTTGTAAGTCTCCCCCTCCAGACCCTTCACCATCCTTGTTGCCTCCTCTGGACAGTCTCCAACAGTTTTATGTGCCTCTTGTACCGTGGCACCCAAAACTGCACCCAGTACTCAAGATGAGGCCACACCAGTGCAGTGTAGAGCAGGAAAAACTCTTCATCTCAACTCACGAGTTTTCTCATTTTTACTCTTCTGATTCACTTCCTCATCTCACTGGGGAGAGTGAGCATGTGGTTCTGTGGGGTTTAGTTGCCAGTTGGGGTTAAACCATGACAAATGGGAACTCTAGTGAGACTAGCAACCTTGCTAGACTCCTGAATATCACGGAGTTGAGTTGGTTACAATCCTATCAAATATTATAAAGAAAATTATTAAAAGTTTCATCTGCCAAAATTAACTTTTGACTAGCATTCATTTAGTAGCTTTGATTGAAGTCTCCCATGATCCAGAGAGACTGTTTTAAGATGGCAAATGAAATTCAGTGGTGGTAACTGCCAAGAAGTTGCATAGAAGGAGGAATCCCTCCTGAAATCCTAGTCTGTTCATGTCTATATGGCTAAGGACAGGATGATAAAAGTGCAGAGAGATGTTGAAATAATTTGGGAGAGTTCTTAAAAAGGATCAGTTCAAGAAAAGCATAGAAAGTATTACAAACAATTAGGTAAAGAATAGGAAAAAAATTGAAACAATCATTATGTTATTTTGCATGTTCATGACATGATCATGTCTTAAATACCGAATGCAGTTATGGCTATCCTACCTCAAAAAAGACAAAGGTACCTGAAAGCTGCATGGAGAAATGTTATGACATTGACCAGATGCAGGGATACCTTCCATACACTATGGACTGGAAAGAGTTGGAGTTTTTATTTTGGAAAAGAACTACTGAGTGGATGTGACAGAAATCTTTGATACAGCCAGTTTTGCAGAGAATCTGATTAGGGAAGGGTTAGGCTCTGGTTTTCACAGTCTGGTGAAATGATTAGCTTTAAACCAAACAAACCCCTTTTTTTTAGTGCAGTGCATAGTTAACATGGACAGTAGGATATAGCCAAAGTCAAAAGTAAATATGAGTTAGAAAAAGAATTAGACATATTCATTGAAGTCCAGTGGTGGTGTTAAACTACATGTTTCAGAAGTAAACTCTGCTTCATGGGAGGTCTTTCAAGCTGATTGAGGGAAGCTGGGAAGATAAACTGGAGACAAAGCCCAGCCTGAAGCTCCATCTCTGCTGCTTCCCCCAGTGTTCATCACTGGGTATATTGCATCTGACCCAGGATGTATTTTATGTTCCTATGTGTCTGGTTCTTAGAAATCTTGTCTTATACTAGATTTAGTATATTATTTTCATTAGTTTGGGTTTTTTTCTTTTACCATCTCAGTGCTGCTCTTCCCACCATTTTAGATTCAGTCAAATAAATCTGAAAGGCAGTCCCTGAGCTAATGGGCTTCAGTATAAAAACAAGCTGTGGGAGAGACCACAGGAGCCGGAAGAAGTGACTTGCTCTTGCTCACACAAGCACAGAGTGCTAGTCAAGAATAAGTTTATTTGTGGTGAATTCTTGACCTTGTTAAAATCAATGGCATAACTACCTTTGGCTCCAAAAGAGTTAGCTCTTCACCCTTTGTAATGAAAATTCTGTAGACATTAGTTAGTATATTGTATTCTGAATTACGATATATATTAGAATAGGCTAGTCCAGGCTAGAAAAGTAATTAAAGAGTGCTTTTTCCAATTAATGGAAGCCTATTTACCTTACCTTCAGAAACTCTGAACTGCTTCCATCACTGTGCGTGATACTTATCACAAGCTGCCTTGGTGATTATCCAGTAAGGAGCTGTACTGCTGAACTCACAGATCGCTCTGAGAACCCAGGAGGGGCAAGAGACAGCCCTTGAGAGACAGCGTGCATCTAGCAAAATCAGTTTTAAAATGAGTTCATCCATTTTTCAAGTATACAGATTCCTGCCCTGCATGTTGGTGCTCCAAGTCTCACTGTGTCTACATTTTCTACCTGCATAAGTTAACTTCAGCATGGAAAACCCCTGGGGAATATAGCAATGCCTGTGAAAGGGGGACCTGGATGTTCTTGATTACGAGATGTATATCTGAAATAGAGTAGGAATGATTTTAATCCAGATTACGACATTTGTATTCTTTTCAAGTTACTCTGCATAAGGGAAAACTTATTAACATCTCGAATCTATGGTAGAAAAATTATTTTCAATCTAAGATAAAAATCTTCAAGTTAATTTTAAATGTTACATATTTGGGTTTTTTGGTTTGCTTTTTCTTTATGAGATTTTTCTTGTCCCAGTGCATTTCATGAATAATAATTTTAAGTCTTCAAAACAACAATAGCACTTGGATTTTCTTCCACATTAACTAGACTACATTTTTTGAACACATGCTAGAGATTTGGGGCCACATCCTTGTGAAAACCAAATCAAAGGAACTTTGTTGATTAGTCTGAAGATTTTTCTCTGTGTTCTGGGCTTTGCTGCTAGCCCTAGATTTCATGCTACAAGAAACCATGAGAGTTCCCATCATCACTGTATAACTGGCTCTGTGCTCCCAAAAGCTTGGAGAAGAAATACAAATGGTCTGGAGAATATTAGTACTATAAATTGGTTTAAATTTAGTAGTACAAAGTGCAAAGTACTTCACTTAGGAAACAATAACAAGTATTTCTGCTAGAAAAAGGAAACTCGTTTAGACATAAGACAAACGTCTGGTTCTCAAGCATTGCAGACTAATAGTAGAGAGTTACCTAAACCGTTGGCAATGATGCAGCTGTGAAAAAGGCAAACGAAATCCCAGGTAAGACATACCTAGGAGAAACAACAAAATAACAATACTGCTTATGGCACAAGGAGGATCACTGGCATAGAGTGTACAATTCATTACTGTTCACCCTTACTGTTTAAAGATTAATTTAAACAGGAAGAAAATGTGCAAGTCAGTCTACTGAGGAGAAGGCAGTAAAACAGCCTATAACAGGAAAAGGGATGGAAAGAGCTCTGCAAGCAAAGATACTGTCCTGCCTCAGCCTTCCTTCCTGAGAGCATTATTTCTGACTTCACAGGCAAAAATGGTATCTCTATTATTTGGACCACCATTCTGTGGTCAAACAATGGCTGAGCACTACATGTAGACCCTAAAGACAATTGCTTCTGATCTCCTTTGAGATTTCACAGCTTGCTTTCTCACAGATGAATTTTAATATATCCATCAGTCTTCTTTAGGTAGGAAAAGTAGCATACAGTATGCAACACTGAAACTATTTCCTACCCGCTCTCCATATGGATACTGTCAGAGTAAGCTGCTTCACATAAAGATATTCTTAGTGGGAGCGTAACAACATCCACATGAGGATCGAGCAGGGGATTAATTCTCCCTAACTGTAGGTGCCTAAGGTGCTTCACACAGAAGCCTAGTCATATCCAGAGGGCAATCAGATCTTAGGTGGGTTGAAACACCTCAGGGAGATGTCTCTCTCTTGATTAGGCAGTGTGATTTGGCACTCGGGTTTGGTGTCTCAGACGGTGTCTCTGTAACATCTCATAGGTGAATCCCTCCCCTTTGTGCAGAATTGACAGTGTACTGTAGAGTCTTACCTCAAAGTGAACCGATGTGAAGACGAAGATGAAGCCAGCATCAAAGAACTAAATCAGTGGTTGCTTTGTCACTGATTTGAAGGCAAGACACCTGGGTTTAAATTAACATTCCTACCCAAGATATGGCTTCTTAAAATGTAAACCCTGCTATGGATCCCTTCCTCTCAGGGCAAGAAGATGGTAGTTAACTGGCTCTAAGTTTCTTTACTGGTCGCTTCTACGTGATTAATTCAAGCCTCTGAGGAAGAATTACTTCCAGGTTGACTTTTCCACTGGTTGGAATCTCTCCTGTCAGGATTATGAAGCTGTCTCCCACACAATTTTAAAATCTCTTTGATGTAGCCTGTATCTTGCTCTAGCTGCACAGCAAATATCTGGGAAATTAAACTCTCCAATGGGGAGGGTATCCTGTGGTTACAAGTATCTTGAGAGTTGGTCCAAGAATTATTATTCTTGCTTTTCCCCAGTCTTGGTGATCTATAGCGTTTACCTCCTGTAGATTCCCCTTTGATTTTCATTCCTTTTGTCTTTATCCAAGAATTTCACTACCCTATTCTCCATTATCATACTGTCGTCTGCTGGCATTGGAGATGTTTTTTACATACAAACCCATCCCTCCTCTGTCTCTTCCCGTTGTATCTCTTCTATATAAATTGAACCTGTCCGTACTGATATTCTGGTTATGAGAATAATTTTACAAGGTTTCACTTGCACTCATACTTTCCATTATTTAGTGAAACTTCTAGTTATTCTTGCTTGTTTCCCATACAGAATTTCCATTCACATAAAGCCACTTTATGACTTTAGTACTTTTATTATTCATGTTCTATTTCAGAGCCTCAACTTCTGCCTTATTTTCTGTGTTAAAAGCACACACTTGATTCTGTGGATTAAGTAAAAGCTTCTCCTTTCAGCTTATTTTAAAGCCCATATAACAAGCCAATTTTGTACCTGAGAAGTTGTCACTCTCTCTGTTTTAGTGGAGACCATCTAAGCAAAGCAGCCATCTCTCATCACGGAAGATAGCTGAATGCTCTTTGATTCTAAAATCTCTTTCTCTGAGCTGTGGGAGAACATAGTAATGGGTGCCTCATATCTGTCTTTGCTTTTCTTTGCCAATGCATTGTATTGAAGGCTCTGAGGAAAAAAAAAATAACATCACCTGGGCTGATTTCAGCTTTGTTTCTTTCCCTGTTTCTTTTCCTTGATCTCTGAGGAGGTCTTTCATCTTCCCTAAACAAAATTATAGCTGTTCCTTAAGTCAGAGATTGCTTATCAGAAAAACCCCCTTCCTTCTAAATAAATAAATAAATAGAACAAAACTAGACGAATATGAAACAAATGTTTCACATTTCTGCAGTTATCAGTATGCTAATGTCCATGCTCTGCAGTATTACTGTGGAAACAGTGATGTGGGCTACTAAAAGAAAGATGATCTACTGTCAAGTGGCTGCCAAACAAAAAGAAAAAAAGAAAGAGGGGTCAACTTCTTTATGAGCCTTCCTATTAAAAAGAACAGCAGAAAACTGAAAGTCCAATCTGATTCATATTGCTGCAGATTTTGAAGGCTGAGCTCAAGGTATCATAACAAAATTGCAGCTCCAGCACTCCAGGAGACATTCCTGGGCTGTGCAGGATCACCAAAGGGATAAGCAGAAATATTATTTGTGTTTTAACAGATAAATGTCATTTAGCTATTTTCCTGTTTTAACAAGGAATTTGAATGACGATTCCTGAGTTTCTCTGGGGTTGGTTCACTTAGCAGCACTCTTTGATATTTGTGAAATGCCAGCTTTCTATGAATATAAGAGTTTGGCAAAGAACGAGAGAACTATTCATTAAAATTCAAAAGTACATAAATGACAAATAAGGAAGTAATTTAGAGGATGTATTTGGCATGTGGGGTGTGGAAACTCACCAAGTAGCCTACTGCAACTTTGACTATATTTGAAGTTATGTATTTAACTCATCCTTCTGATCCCAGGCTGGCTGGAGTCTGAGGAGGAAGGGTTTCCAGTCCTGTGAGAGGCACCAGGCGTGCTCTGTACTGGGGTCAAGGGGTGGTCTCCAGACATTACTGAGGCTGGGCTAAAGGCTAAAGACCTGGGCCATCAGCTGTCCATGCTCCATGGGGTTGATGGAAAGGGACAACACTGATGTAACCAAATGACAAATAGGGTAAATGCAATGATGAAACTAAGAGCTTAATTTTTTATATGTATTGCCACATGAGGCCAGGAATGGGTGTAGTCCAACTGACGGCAATTCTTTTCTCAAGAAGGGGCAAAGGCAACACGTTATCTTTCCACAAGGATTAAAAGAACTTGCTTTGTCTCTTCTGTGCTTAGAGCTGGCCTGGCTTCAGATTTCATCTTTAGGCAGGGCAACTAACTTGAGGAGGGGTTTTGCCTTGCTGGTCTAAGAGCCTGGGATGCCAAATATGGTTGCTATTTGTAGTAGCAAATACAGGCACGTGAAACCTATACCGGGATCGCCTGTCCCTGCCAACTGCAGTGCTGGCACGTAGAAACAGAGTGATTTCTACTCAAACTCATGTCATCTACCAGGCAAAGAACATCTCAGAGACGTCAAAGCTTCCTTTGCACAAGCAATTGTCTTGCATGCCACGACGCTCGTGCAGACTGCACTACAGATCTGTGTTGCTGCCTGGAGTTTGCAAACATGCCTCAGCTCCCTTTTCACAGGCAGCTGCTTGCATGGGAAAAAGCTAATGAGTTCAGAGGCAAGGTTTGGAAATATGCAGCACCATGAAAAAGTATTCCAGAAGCTACCAACCCCACTCACAAAGAAAGAGAAATATCAATCTATTATTCCTTCTAATAAGCTTGTTGGTACACAGTAAAGCCAGGTATTACCTTTACTAGCTTGCGTGCCATTTTAAGGAACACAAACTGCACGGTAACTTCATTGTTCACAATGGTAATTAAGTCACTACATTATCTCATCACCGTGAGTCACTTAACTGGCATCACTGTTGCAAGATGGGAAAATTTACCAAGCTGGAAAATTATGGGTCAGATTAACTCCTAGTGCAACATTCAGAAGTATTATGCCCTGAATACATTTGGCCCACCCTTTATAAATTAGATTGTGTTTAATGTGCTTCGGAAAGGAGATGAATCAGACCTGCTGTTTAAAAAAAAAAAAAAAAAGAAGAAAAAAACCTGTCTCATGCTTTTACTTTGCCCATTCCTTAAGGCAAATAGCTGTTGAAGTTGTGGAAATAGTCCCTTGTTTTTCCAGAAAAAGCCTACCTGCAGCTTCAGCAGTAGATCACCAAGAGAGTCTATCTTCTGTACCAGGTCATGGGAGTTCAGTGCAGAGTTGTACAGTAGAAAAAGCATGCCAGCAGCCTCTTAAAGACATCAGACTGCCGTAAGTCAGCCATGCACATGGCCCTGAAGGGATATCTACAAGGTACTTAAAGCTGTAACATCACTTGCAAAGGTCTGAAATAGGAATCAAGTCGAAAATATACAATTACATTTGAGATTTGTTTTAAAACAGGCCATGAATATCTGTTTTTGAAACCCCTGTGTGACTGACTTTCCCGTTTGACCGTTAAATATTTTTCTAAGAAGAGGGAAAACAGCAAACTGTTGATACTGTAATATTTTTTACTGATGACTCGCATTATCCCTGAGTGACAGCTCCTTAATTCGATTGCAGGAAAATATGGACATCATGCCCAGGTAAACACTCATTAACTTTTCTTGACAGCCCTTTTAAAATTAAAATATATATATAAAAAAAAAAAAGCTCTCCAAGTTGCTGCCAATTTTGGCAGCTCCGATCTTGTCCTAACTCTAAGCCCAAAGAACATTTACCAGGTTTCGTTTCTGAGGACACTAGTGTGCTCATAGCAAAGCTGGAGCCACGGTCTCAGGCAGGCTCCGGGCTCTGTCGGCCACCACTGCCGTGGTGTTCTCAGCTGGGAAACCCGTGGAGCAAAACCCTTCGGTGGGTGTGGAAGGGGGGCTCTTCGGTGTTAGTTTTGTGGGAAGAGTTAAGCATTTAAAGTCGAGGGTTCAGGGAAGGAGAGTCTGAGCCTGTTGAACTTGTTTTTCTCTCCCCCAGAGCTGCCCAAGTTTACAGTCTGTGGCAGTATCTGTAGGGCTTCAGACAGCAATAAAAGGGAGGCAGAGAGGTTCCCTGACAAAAGCCTGAAACCCTGGTATCTCTTTTGTTTTCACCCTAGTCTATGGCCACTGACATTACTCCCTTACACCATGGATGGATAATAAGCCCCCTTCTCAGGAATAGAAAAGCTCTTATACATTTTAATGTGACCTTAGACAGTGCTTTTCAGAAATCACAGGCACATCTGACTACACTTGAGGTTGAATTGAGCTAATGGCATTCACCTCATCTTTAGATGCAAAATTGGAAGATAAAAAGACCTTGATGTGAAAAGGAAAGGGGGGTTGTGGGGAGCGGGGGTGGGGGGAAGAGAAGCAGATTAGAGATATTGCTTAAAAATCTTATGATTGCTATTTGATAACGAAATGTCTCCTTCTCTTTCTAAAAACCCTATGGGCTTGCAAGATGTCCTTGTGCTTTTATTTTTAATGATAGAATCTTTTTATTCCCTGGCCAAGGAAATTTCAATGTTGCTGCATATGTGGCCAGGAGATACGTTGACCTTTAGCAAATCTTATTTTTAAAATCAGATGGAACAGTTATTGCAATATTCCAGCCCTGTAAGATTAAAAAAGAGCTTTCTTCCTCTGTAATCAGACGTGGATTAAATTTATTAAAGGTGCAGTATCTCTTTTTTAAATGACACTTGCCAGTCATACTGAATTCTAATAAGCCATTTGAAGATTTTGTATCCTCCTGCTTTTATTATTTTTTAAAAAACCTGAAACCAAGGCATTATAAAAAGAGTGGGATAACTTATTTGACTAGCAAAGAAACTTGATGTTAACAGGAGAAGGGCAGCAGACAAAAGAAAGCAGCTGAAACATTAATGAATGATAATGCTGAGCAATGAAACATGCAAAGGAGCAAGCAATGAGAAAATTCAATGAGAAAAATACAATTTAAAGACCAAAGTAAATCCACTCAGTGAAAAGGTGCAACTAGCACAGAAAAAGGCTTTAAAAAATCATGTGGTGAGTTGGTTATAATAATTTCAGTTGTATTCCTCAGAAGAACTGCCTGCATGTTGGGTGCATATGCACATTTGAGAACACGAGACCAGTCAATCCTATTTGAATGTGTTTGTATTTGCTAAGTATGACGAGTTGCTCAGGGTTGTTCAAAATATAAATAAAACTATAATCCTTTCTCTTGAAAGTGTACAGGCTGACTAGATAGATTTCTTGAAACTGTTGTTGAAATTTTCAGAGCAAATTTGAAGAGTTATTTAGCAGCTTCTATTAAAATGAGCCTATTTTAGAGTCTTCCTTGAAAATCTTAACCTCTAAGTGTGGGTGCAAAAACACTGATGGCACAGGAAATGTGCAGTGTACAAGGACACTCAGCAGAAGTTTCTTGTTAAGCATATCCATCCTTTCAAAATAATTAGTAGAGTCCTAATTAGGAATCCGATCTATGCTCTCTGATTGTGCCTTGCAAGGGAGTCTTTCTACCTGACCTTCCCAGTCCTACTTAGCCAAAAATTTTGGTGTTTGAACCTGCTCTGCAGAATCCTTCTGGATGTGTGATAATCGGGGTGGGCATCTTCATGGATGCCCTCCCAGAAAAAAAAGCAAAAGTCCAGTTTTGCAGTGCTGTGTGTGGAGCCCTGGACTGTGAGCAGTGCTGCAGGTGCAGGGTCTGGCTGGGGAGGTCAGTGCGAGAGGTGCACCAGCGTTACTGCCCCTTCCACACCAGCGTGGGAGAAGCCATCCAGCACCAGGTGCTGCCAAAGCATCTTCCAGCATCCCACCCTGAACTTCCTGCTTCTTTTTCTGGTTTCTATCTCTATTCCCCAGGAGAAGCCCGTTATTGGAATTATATATGATAGTGTGATACATAGAGCCAAATGTATCCCCAGGGTGACTTTGCTGACACTAGTAGATTAGCATGTGCGATAAATTTGGCCATTCCCATGATGCAAAATCTCTTCTTTTTATCCCTAAATAAACATTAATTAAAAATTTTACATACATAAAATATATGAAAGGGAAAAAAAAAAGTAACAGCTCCTGCATTAACATTATAAGAAATATCATTTATAAGAGTGAAAGCTAGGAAATGAAGTAACTCAAGGTAGTCTGGAAAATTGAAGCATCAATGCCAGCTAACAGGAGCTCAGAATTAACTATCTGACTACAATTTCTTAGTCATATTATTCCCTTATGATTTTTGTTATACATAGGGAAACAGCCCTACTTCAAGTGTATTTTTTAAACCCAGATGCAGTAGGACTCTTAAAATGTATAAATCAAACCCAGAAGATTTTCTCTTTCTCTCAATTCATTCTCTTCTTTCTCTTTCTTTCTTTCTTTTTCTTTCTTTCTTTCTTTCTTTCTTTCTTTCTTTCTTTCTTTCTTTCTTGCTTTCTTGCTTTCTTGCTTTCTTGCTTTCTTGCTTTCTTGCTTTCTTTCTTGTTTTCTTTCTTGCTTTCTTTCTTGCTTTCTTTCTTGCTTTCTTGCTTTCTTTCTTTCTTGCTTGCTTTCTTGCTTGCTTTCTTGCTTTCTTGCTTTCTTTCTTGCTTTCTTTCTTTCTCTTGCTTTCTTGCTTGCTTTCTTGCTTGCTTTCTTGCTTGCTTTCTTCTTGCTTTCTTTCTTTCTCTCCCTCCCTCCCTCCCTCTCCCTCCCTCCCTCCCTCCCTCCCTCCCTTCCTCCCTTCCTTCTTCCATGCTGCCCTCCTTCCTTCCTTCCTTCCCTCCCTCTTTTTCCTTTTTACCTTTTCCTTCTTCCTTTCTCTTTTTCTTTTTTCTTTTTTTTCTTTCTTTTTCTTTCCATTTTTTTCTCTCTTCCCTTTCCTCTCTTTTCTTTCATTCCTTCTCCTTTTCTTCTTTCTGCTGCACTATAGCTGATGGAAGTGCCTAACATTAGGCCAGAGTTCTTATCATAATTTTCTAAATAAAAATTATTATTATTAGAGGGCTGTCCATTATTTCCTATGTTTTAAAATGTATTTTAGATTGCTTTTATGATATTGTACAATGCCCCAAGCATTTCAGTGGGGGAGCACTTTATAAATAAAATTATTATTATTATGCTTAGTGCACATGTCAGCAAGTGTTCATAAGAAACAAGTGACTGGTACCCTTGCCCTCCAGAGACTGAGAGCCTTATTTCTTTAACTTGACTTTCACCGGCCTGAAGTCTGGGTAAGAATTAGAGTCACTTCTAATCTTGTTCTTCCTATTGGCACAAGAAAATGAGCTGTCATTGAGTAGCACTGGCAATGAAGGGCCATTTTTATAATTCCTTCTACATCATATGCTATAACCACATTCCCCATTTTAATTTGAGGATGTAAAGTTGTCAAATAGGAAAAAAAAAAAGAGCTCTTTAAAATTTCAATGGGACTTTCTGGAAGATTCATGTGTGTTGTGTGCACAGAAGTGTGGGTGGACTGGCAGAAAGGCAGGAATAATCTTAGGCTGTGTTAATGTTAAAGCTTAATAAGCAGTTTGGTGCAGTATATGGAGAAGGTGTTGGTCCTAAGTTCTGGTTGTGGAGTTTTTGAAATCTGCAATTCTTTAATAGATAATTTTTTTTTCTCTTTAGATGAACTTTAAAGAAAAATGATAATGTAAGCACTGCTAGTTACTCTAGGTTGGGATTTAAGATTACAGCATTTAGTAAGATTATACATTTGATGAACAAGGCGAGGTGGTGTGTGTCAGCCTTTGAAGGGGTTACCTCGCTTAGGAAGTGAGTATTAACAGCATCTCAGCCCTACCAAGATTAATGTCAGTGGAATCAAAACTGGCATTAGCAGAGCACTGTTGTCAGGAAGCTCACAACAGTTCAATAACTTTAACACACTGGGTAGATTTCAGTGTGTGTCAAAGACTAGTACTGCTTAAAAAGGCATGTGGCAAGTAGTAAGTTTTAATATAAAGATCATAAAAGATTTGAATACCAAATGTACAAGTGTTGAGTATTACTTGTGGGTACTTGACCCTCCCCCCATTTTTCTTTTTTTTTCCCTGCCCCCTCCTTTTTTTGGGGGTGTGTGTGGGTGTGTGCGTGTGTGTTTAGATGGGGATTCCCACCTACGATGAATTGGTACAGAGGTCTAATACAACCTTGTGTATCCAATCTCTCACACGCTTATATAGCTGTAGATGAACCTAGTAAGAAAATGTGGTTTGTTTGCTCATAATAGGAAGAATACATAAGGGATGGGTCAAAGCTGCTTTCGAGGGGTGTGTTAAACAAGATGCTGTATGTCCCGGGTTTGCATTTCACTTACTTTTATGTCTCTTTACTTTTTCTGCAGCAGTATTAATGACTCCAAACACTGTAAAAAAACAACTGTAAATGACCCTTTGCGAACTATAAATGCCCTTCAGTGATCTTTGAAGCCAAAGGAACACCGATGAAAGCCGCTGAGAAGTACATGGGAATGCATTCTTAGGGGCACTTCAATTTTCACACGAGGGCCGTCCTCTCTCCCACCTCCTTCCCTGAAGGAAGGAACAAAACAAGCCCACGCTTCCAGGGAACGCGAACACAAAGGCCGGTGCCACCCCACCGGCTCGGCGGAGGAGCGGGGCTGGGAGGCTCCGGCGGAGGAGCGGCAGCGCGGAGCGGGGCCGCGGGGGAGAGCGGGGAGCTCGGCGGCGGGCTGCGGGCTGCCGGCTCGGCCCCGCGCCCTGCCCTGCCTCGGGGGGATGGAAAACTGGAACGGGGGTTTGTTTTTGAACCGTCTGAGAAGCTGCTTTCCTTCCTCCCGGCCCAGCCGAGAGTGGGGATTGCCTGGTTTTAGCAGTGATGTAAACTAGGAAATATTTGATTTTTCGGCTTGCTTTGTCAGCCCTCTGGAGCTGGAAACAGGCGGCTGCGCGCTGTGGGAACGCCGCGGTCCAGCCCCGGGTTCCGTCCGTCCGTGCGCACGCTGCGCGATTCTGCCTCTGACCTGGGAGCCTCAGTTCAGCAGAAATGCCAGTGCCTCTTGGGGGGAACTCGGGGTTAATGCCTATGAAAGACATACAGCTTAGTTTGCAGGTCAAACGTTGACAACAACATGCTGTGCCACCTAAATCTGTAGGAGTGATAAGTTTGGGGATGTTGTCTGTGTCTTTGGGAGGGGAAGAAAAAGAGACGTAAGTATTTTGGAGAGGGGGATTTATTGTTACTGTCATTCAGTTAATTTGCCTAACTAAACCATGAAATCTTAGATAACCAAAATGAAATTATATAAGGAGCACGGTGTGCCTATTTGCCTGTGGTATAGGCTTTTTATAAATAAAGGCATTTGTCTGCAAATGATTCGAAGTAATATTTTAGTGCAAACCTTAAACCACACACTATCATTACCCATTCCTATGCATGTCTCTATCTACATCTATTTCTGCTGTTCCATGCCCTTGTGGAAACACAGTCCTTTCCATAGCTTTCTCTGGGATTTGAAAAACTAAATCTGACTTCTGGTCCCTCTTCGTAGATGCTCCTGCTTGGCGGTTTTTTACTGCAAATCCGGAACTACTGGGAAGGAAAGATAAATAAATAAATAAATAACATTATTTGCTTTAAATGTGTGAAGTGTTCCAATAATTTTAAACAGTTTAATTTAAATTTTAAACTGCAAATCTTCAACCTCTAATCACTTCTAAACTGAAGTGGTTTTAACCAAATGTGAAGTGCTGCAGAGTTTGAAATGATTATGCCTGGAGTAGATGACTGTAAACTTTGGAGAGGGTTTCAAACTAGCTTTTTTTTTTGCCTTTTTTTTTTTTTTTTTAAACAAGCACTTGCACAGAGTTGAACTATTCCTGCTGAAGAAGGCGAGGGGCTGAGAGCAAAGCTCTACTAATACCGCCAGACCACAACTGTGAAAGGATTGAAGCACTTGAAAGTTTTCAGAGGTACAGTGTTCAACACCAGGCTGAGGCAAATTTACCAATCCCTCCCTAGCCCGAGAGCCTCGGCAGGGCCCGGGGCGTGCTGGGCTGTGGGTGCAAGGCAGGGAGGGTGTCGGGGGGGGTGGTGTTCTGTGGTCCCCAGGCTCCCAGCGGCGGGAAGGCGAGGCTCGGCGAGGCTCTATGGAGAAGAAGGTATGCGTGCAGCAGGGGGATGGTTAACGCTTCCAAATTCGCAGCTATGTTTTTAGGACCCTTTCCAGCATTAGTTTCTCTTCAACATTTTTATTTTAGGGCTTTCAGTCTTTGCATTATGTGTTTTTCCTGTTTGAGGGAGAGAGTAAGAAACTTAAACTAAAATTCAGAAGCTGGTCCAGGACTCGGCTCCAGCTGGAAAAACACATGTGCTGGCATTCAGCTCCTGTAAGCTCCTTTCTGACTATTTTGAATGCTGGCATTGTTACAATAGGCAGGGGAACAGCCATGATAGCCCAGGGTGACAAATTGCTCAGTCTTGTGCATATATGTTTTTGCCTGGCTGGTTTTTATTAGCATGTAAGCATCGTCTGCGGACTGCGCATTCTTTCCCTTTCATTTTCATGACCCCGTCCAGTTCAGACGACTGACAGATTCACTATGTGATTTCCAGCTTTTGATGATTAACTTTTTGACAGCGGTCCTTATCTTTTATTTAATATTATTATGATGATTATAACAAAGGGCTGCGTGTGGGGCAGCACGGATATCAGACTGGGTGCTGCCTCCTTAAGTCTGGTGACAACTTTGTGTCGATTGAACAACAAAACAGAACACGACTTTATGGATTAAATGAGGAAAGAGGGGGACAACTGCTGAATGTGATTATTTGGGTTACTGCAATAGGTAGCTGTTTTATGCCTTGCTCCTTCGAGGACTTTGGTACATTTAACTTTCCTCAGGCGAGTAATCCCATTGATTTAAACGGGACTACACATGTGTGTGTAAGGGCCAGGGCCTTATTATGCAGAGAGGATGTAAACAAACATCAACTTTTCCCCCTTTGGTTAAAAGGAGACTCTTGTAAATGAATGAAACCAAATGAACAAACAGAAAACAGACGAAAGAGAAAACATCCCTTCTTCCTGAAAGAAAAACGTTACATGCATCACTTCAGATTTGGCAGCCTCTTGTCTCTTACAGACTCTGTTTTTGTTTGCTTAGAGATGGCTGAATTACTATTTTTGATACCACTTAGGACCATGTGCTAGAAAAGGGTTCTCATCAAAGCCTCCCGATGGGGCTGGACAAGATCTCTCAAGCACGCTCCCCTCTCCAGCAGGGACGATGGGGGAAAGCGGCAAGGGGCAATTTTTGCAGTGTAGCCCCTCTTTTGCATAGGAATTTGCATGAAAGATATAAACACACTTTGTGTGTGCAAATCAGAAATAGCTGCTTGTTGGACGTTTGCCAAGGTAAAAGGCTTTGACTTTGCAGCTTGCTTTCACTGCTGGTCCAAGGGCTTAAATCTCTTGTCCTCCAGGTGGTTATTAAATTATCCACGTCTATTGCTCCATGTTATAGGTGAGTTTTGTTCAGCTTTACTCTCTTTCCTGAGTGTAGAGGCTGACAGAAGGACATGAGATGCAGAAGACTGATTTCTACTCCAGGATCCTCTTGGTAGAAGACTGACTATTGAATTTCCCGGCCGTCCTTTCCCCATGTGCATTAGATGCTGCTTTGTTGCTTTGATTTGAAACAGCTGCTGAGGAAATCTTTGCCACTGAGGTTTTGGTGACAAAATGGAGATTATATCCTCAAACACCCTCCCAGCCATGTCTCCTTCCTTCTCTGAATTGTAGGGAAAAAGTAGAATTTGGCAGTAGGAAATGCCTCTGGGGGGATGTATACCAGTAGAAAACACATCCTTGCTTTGGGAATTCAGCACTGGAAAGCAATGGAGGCATGATATCCCCTTTTCAATGCTGAAGTGGAGCTTGGGGATTGAGTAAGGGCAGAATACAGCCCGTTTAGCAGGTGTTCCTCCTTCATGCATTGAGATTTTTCCAATCAGTATAACTCATGGTTGGACTCAAGCAATACAAGATAAAATCAATCCTTTCAGTGGTTGGAAAAAGAGTCATGAATGTATGAAAACTGTCTGGGAATATCCATGCTCTTCATTAATGTCTTTGTGTATACTGAGGCTGATGGAAAACCTCTTCCCATCTTCTCTGAACTTTGGATCGGGCTTAGACGCAGATTTCAGTGAACAGCAGAGGTCTTGTTACAGATTGCTGTCTTGGCTAAGTGCTGGAGGTTGACCTCTAAAGGTACAAGACATGAGCTGTGACAGCACAAATTAAGAAAGGGCTTTCATTTTTCTGGCTGAAGCAGACTCTCATATCCTATAGATCGACTGCTGAGGAGGATGTTTAGCAGACACTGCTCCTCTGTGAATCTGGTCAAAGCTTTTGTGCTGAAACATTTATTCTGTTAAAAACACACTTATTTGCTGGCACTGAGGCGTTTCAAAAGAACAGGCCTGTTTTAACACAGCTTCCAAACGATTTCAAAACTGGACAGCGAAGCAGATTTCCATCAAAACCAGCCTGGCTTCTCATTGCTCCCTCTCTGCTGTCCACTCTTTGGTCTGTCTAGGTTGGGGTGGTCCTGGACTTCATCCCTGCCACTGGTGTGACCCTCCTGTGGCCCCACAGTGCCCTTGCAGCTCCAGGTACCAGCTGCATCACCGTGACAGCAGGTTTTGGGGCTCCCAGACACCCTGCTCTGGTTGTAGGGCCATAGGTGAGCTAGAGGTGTCTGTGCTTGGGCTTCTCTGCACTCAGCACTTCTAACTGAAGTATTTCAGTCATTTATAGTAGCTTAAATTTTCCTTTCCGTACCCAGCTTTGAAACCTCTACTCTTCACTCTGATGTGGATTTTTGGTTCTTTCAAAACTGCAAAGTTTATCTCAGAAAGATCACCCTGGAAGCCAGCTCATGTCACGATGCGCACCTGGCTAACATGACCTTAGAAGGTAAAGTGGAAAAAACGTGTGAGAACATGGACTGGGCAAAACAAGAGGGGAATTTTTGGTGTCAGGTAAATAGTGCCTCACTCTGCAAACATGTATCATAAAGTGCTTGTTTCTGGGGACAGTCTGAACACTTAAATGAGACTCTGCCCTGGGAATAAACGTGAGACTTTGGACCATCACTTTGCGTAAGTCGATTTTGCTCCCCTTGGGTTAGCAGAGTAATGAACTTCACTTGTGGTGGCTCTAGCTCTCTATTTAGTGGGAAGCTTTTCCAGAATGTGGCTTTCACTGAGGTTTCATCCCTTCTCTAAGTGGCTGCACCTACAGTGCATCATCTCCTAGCTTCTGCTCAGCCAAAAAATCAGATGTCTCCCATCACTGGGTTCAGAGGGGCTTGAGGCAGCTGGTGTCTGAGAGGCACAGTGGGCAGGGACAGCTTCAGGAGCATGGTGAAGAGTTAGGAGCCTTCCATCGCTGTGCTTTTCCGTCAGGGAGGTTGAGTTTAATTTGCTGGCTATTCTCTGGTGGTGACATTCATTTCTGCTCTGTCTGTTTAGATTGCTGTGACACCCACCCATGCTGGCATCCTCTGCACCCTTTGGCTGCCAGGTGCTCCGGGTAGAGTGAGGTGGTGTGCTGGCCTCTAATAGCTGGGGTCTGCTCAGGTACACCCAGTCCCTTGAAGAGTGATAGTAAACTCATCATAGTGTGAGCAGCCGTAACACTGGAGGCCTGAGACTGCCTGAATTTTGTTCTTCCCTTCGAGGGTTTTAGCACTTAAATCAATGTGCTTGTCCCAGTTCCTCTCCTTTGATGTTTTGTTTTATTTTTCATCATAATTTTTTCTCGTGTTGGTTAGGGGAGGACTACAACCAGAAGAATAGAAAGGAAAAGGTGAACTTTTTCTGGTCCTGCTCACATGGGACAACATTTCAAAACTTCTACATCTTCCTCAGTATTTTGGCTCTGGTTTTAATAACTTTTAATCACTTTCCTCATTAGCCTGATTGTTCATTTTTCAATATGCTCCTTTAACTACTTATATACCTCACAAAGAATAGTGCAGAGAAAGCAAACTAATTTATTAGAAAAGCAGAACCACATGGCATTCCATATTGGGCAGATTTGTGATGAGCAATTAATTATTTCTATTTTCTTCCTCCCCAGTTTAAATACAGTTTAAGTTGTTGATGTTAATATTATCAAACCAACATTTTTATATCATTCCCCAGGCTTGACAGAATTAAGTGGATTTCTTTAAGTGATAATAGACATAATTAATTTGGTGTATAAGTTGCTTCGTCGCCTTTGAAGTTAAGTAAAAAATGAGATGTTAAGACTGAGTTAGTGATATTTAATTGGAAACCATTATAAAAAAAAATAAACTACATATACAGTAGTTCCAAGAAATAGAGGAGAGTGTATGTGTTACTGCAGAAATTAACAATTTGTGGTTTAATGTTTTGCTTTAATAGCTGTAAGGGTGGCAGCAGTGATTGTGAGCACAATGGAGAGAAGGCAGAGTGACACAGAAAGGGCAGGGCTGAGCTATTTGAACATGATTGACAAGAATAGTTACGTGAAATTTCTTTATAGGTCATGCAAACAGACAGAATGAAATCATTGCTCTTGGAGGTAGTGCAAGTGTTTCATTTGCCTTATTTCATCTTTTGTAGTCCTATAATAATTAGTGGTTATATGCAACGTTAATAGCTTGCAAAGATGTTTGGTTCAGCCATGTGCCTCTGTGCCTGCCTTACTAGATATTTGGAAGATATTAGCATGTTTAATAGGTTTTAGCATCGAGCGCTGCTTATCAGGAGCCTGTTCTGAGAAATGACATGCTGTTCATGAGACCTGGCGTTCTTCTGTGTATCAACTGGACAGCCTGGAAAAGCTACACTGGGATACTGGTATTATAAATTAGGTTTTATCAACTGATTATCAGCTCAGGCCTGTGTAAGGTAAAATTTGGCTGTATATTTAAATGACTAGGTTTCTGGCTTGCCTTTTCCCTCAGAAATAGCCTAATTTAAGCCTTAAACTGTTAGAATAAAGTTCTGCTCGTTTTTCGCCCACAAGATTAAAGCAGCTGTGGCAGGGGAGTATGTGCAAGTAGAGGAGAAAGGATGGAGATGACTTCCCTCAAGTGGAACAAGCCAACCTAGTAAAACCAGTAATTTCCCTGCAATAGTAGTGTTTTAAGGTAAAAAAATACATGCTAGATATATTCCTACACTGCTGTGATGAATTGAATGCTCTAGTTTATACTGGATACCAGTTGGGTAAAGCTGGCTGTGTGAGAGATTACAGCAGTGCCTGCAAAAGGATGAAAACTAAAACTTTGCAAGGAAATAATGCAGATTTTGATACCAAGATTCCCCTTTTCCCCTCCTACACCTCTGTTGACAGTGAAGACATGCTCCAGGTTCATTCTTGGTCAAGTTATGTGCCCACAGACCTCTCCAATCTGGGTGGAAGAAAGAGGGGGTACTGTTGAGGAGTAAACAGAAGATGCCTGTGGTCACCTTTCAATTACTATTATGGTGAAAGGTGCTAATAGCTGTCATCAAGCAAGCCTTTGATCCAAAGACAATAATAGATCTCATTAAAATCAGGGGGTTTGCCAAACACTCCTTTTCATGCTCCGAAGAAGCAACTGAACCTCTTTAAATAGGAAGAAAATAACAGGCAGAGACAATGGAGGGATTTCAAACAGCACATGCCAGGTCAGAGCTGAGCATGTAGGCAGGGGAATTTCCTTGGTGGCCTGGGGGATGGGGTATTGAGTTTGTAGTTGCTGAGTGAATGTTCGGTGGCAGCAAAACCACCTGAAATCCATGAGGAGCAGTTGTGAGCAGGGCTGCAGTGGCAGGAGTGGGAATGAGGGTCTCAGCTGCAGAGCTTTGTAGTGCTGAATGGTGAATTCTGGGTGCAGAAATTGGGTACAGAAGCTCCCTCCATGTCCAAGGAAACACACCTCCAGTCTGGTGAAAAAAGGAAAAGGAAAATCACAATCTAAGGAAGATCCCTGTCCTGTGTCACAGTTTTCTCATCTGGCATGGTCCCTGGGGAACTGAATCCTGTCTAACTGCTCAGACCAAAGGAGAAACAATGATGCACTTGAAAACCACTAAAGTTTGTGGAAGACTCCTATTACTTTTTTTGAGCTCTGGATTGGGTCAGGATTGCCAGGAGTTTGATACTACTAAGATGATTATCTCTGGGGGATGTTTCTGAGGGAACTGTACAGCGGGGGAGACAATACTTGCTTTGCCTGGTTTTGACAGCATGTCACATTCGATGGATGCTTTCTTCACTTCCCAGCTTTTGACAGGCCATAAAGGTTAATTAAACAAAACTACTAAATTCACATGCTTCCTTCAAAGGAGCACACATTTACCCTGCAAATAGTTAATACCTACTATCATGGATATGTAACTAGTCAGTGTGATATAACACATATTGCAGAGCCTACTAAAGGCAGATATTGCCAATTAACACATGATATTACCAATCAGTGTTCGTGCCATTTATAGAACACGTTGCCTTGCTGCTACTGGTGCTTCACGACCCACAACAGCATCAAAGCACTTTTAAAGTAGAAGTCAGAGAAAGTAAAGCTCTGCGTTGTTGAAAAGATAGAAAAGCAATGAAGGGCTGAACTCTAGGGAAAGGATCAGCACTTTACAAATGTACAAAAAGACAAGATCTCTGCCTGGAAGGTCCTGCAGTCTCAGGCCAAGGAAATTCTGTGTTTGAGACATCAGAGGATGGCAGTGGGAGGGAGGAGGGAGACAGACAAGGTGGTGTGGTAAAACACAGGTGTGTACTCTGTCAGCAGATTGCAGAGGTAGGGGAGGTTACCACCTTGTGAGCAGCATTGAGGGGAAGCAGCAATAAACAGAGCAGAGGAACGGATGTGAATGGCCACTTTCTACTTCCCCAGTTTTGGGCTGCTCAGAGAAAATTTGACTCTTCAGGCAATTTCAAGCAGTTCTGGGTTGCTGTGAGTTATGCCAGCCCAGAAAATACTTCAACGTAGGCATCAGCTGGAGTGTTTTTCATTCCCTCCCACTCAAGAAAGCACTATCTCCTTACCTTTTCTATGAGACCCTTTTGCTGTTACAGCTGCCCAGAAAATTTTTCATGGACTCCTAGTAGTGCTTGGGGACAGGATCTGGTATTTTCCTCTGTCCCTGAAGTGTACTCAACAGCAGAGAGGTGTTTGAGGGACTGGGAGTGGCAGCCCAGGGGTTAATGAGGGATGGACAGGCACGCCAGTGAGGAAAAAAAAAAAACCCAGAAAAAAACGTATCTACACACATATGTATTTTATTACAGATGCAGATACATAAACCAACCAGAAAATAGACACTACAGAGAAGGAGTAGTCCCTAAAAGTGGTTTGACATACAGTATCTCATGGGATCATAATACATACTGTATCTAATGATGCAGTTTGCATGCATCAGGTGTAAAAATGAACCAGCACCTTAGACTGAAGCAAAACAAACTGTGCCTAGAAAGTTGGGATCATCCTTCACTGTCCACTTTTTCCTTTGCTTTGAGGAAGAACAGTTGATACTCCTACTGCAGTCCATATATTGGTAAAAACTGGTATTAGTGTCTCATGAGGGATGTATTTTTTTAATGTGTTTTTCCAGCTGAGGTGCTGTAGTATTAGGTTTTGTATTCTCTTGATGCTAAATAATCACATTGTTCTCACTCAGCTTGTCAGGAGGCTGCACTGGAGCCTCTGAGGTGACTGGACTTGGAAAGCTGCTAAAAAGAAAGGTAGGTGCATAATTGCTAGGGGTATTTTAGAGGTGTTTCTGCCTCCTCTGTAATTAAGAAAGCACAGCTTGGGGTTTATATAGATGTTTGCACGATTTTTTTTTTCTCATCTCATTTATTTTTAGCAAGAGATGGCTGAGTAGTACTCCCTTCATCTCCTTCCATTTTTTTCTAAATGCTTTGGGAAAAAAGAAACAGAAAGAAATTAGCAAAGTCATCTCTGAAAATGTCCCTCTCCCCTCCATCCACTGATGGGAAGCAAATACAGAAGGTAACTTTTCCCATTAGTTCTAGATTCCAGAAGAAAATGAGGGGAAACCTGAAGGTTTGCAGTGCAGGTGTCTTTTCTTCCTAATGCTGGTTTTTAGTAGTCACTTCAACCTTGAGTGTTTTACATTAAAATCATACGGTTCAATTACCTAATTTAATTCCTCTATAAGATTCCACTGGTCTCCAAGTACTTGTCTTTGCAATCATCTCTAGTAGTTTGCAAGAGCTGGTGAACTTTTTCAACGAGCATTTTCCATTTCTTGAGGCAAGACATTGTGTTTCCTCTTCATGGCCACAATGGAAATTGCCAGGGGATTTCTGTGAGTTGAAGCAGATTCTGAGGATGGCTTCCGCGAAGATTTCTTCACAACAACATTCTTGGAAGAATCGTACAACACAACCATACAACTCAGATGGGGTTTTCCCTCAGTAGTACCTACTTTAAAAAAAAAAACAACAAACCCAAAACCAAAAAAAAAAACCAAACCCCAAAAAACCCCACAAAGAAATCTTTACCAAATAATATAGGTTTATAGTAGGACTTCACATTTTTCTTTTATTACAGGTGAATGTAAATACCAAGCTAACAACATGTAAAAATTTGACATGGAATACAGAGAAAAAAAAAAAATTGTATAAGTTTTATTTTCATTTTCAGGTAGTTTCTTCTTAGGGGAAAAATCAGAGTTGCAAGGTTGGTTTCCTTTCTAAGATTTATATGAGTTCTGATTAAAACGAGTAGCTCCTTTAAAATAGAAAGCAGTTTGTTTTTACCAAAATTCACAAAAACAGCAATTTTCATAACGTCTGAGAAACAGGAACTCTTGAATATCACAATTGTCCCTACCCCAAATAGCTGGGGAAAATGATATACATTTGGTTAGCTTTACTGAGCACAGAATGTGCTGTTTGGCCTTCAGTACAGTGTTGCAAAATATTCTATCCAAAACACCTCTCTGAGGCATACTGGGTGTTTTATCTTCAATGCAGTGGTCCCATTTATGGAAGTGGAAACTGATATTTTTCATTAAAAGTTTCACACTGATAAAATTTAGGCATAAACTTCTTATAAACCAAAAAAAAAAAAAAGAAAGAAAAAGAAAAAGCATCTTTTGTGGAGTGGATTGAAATACATATTTTACAGATGCCTGATGAAATTTCTGAGGTTGCACTAGTTGCATGGGATTTCTTTTTAAACCTGAATAAAAAGGTTCTTTCTGTGTTAATTTACGAACCATTTTACTTTCATTTGTGCCTGCCATTTAAAGGATAAAGCATGACTGAAGTGCACCTTTGTTTTTCTTCCCTAAAACCCTCCCAAAGTGGAGAAATCCAGTCAATCACTTTCACACACCCACAAAAAATAATGGCTTGACCTGCTTGTGGCCAGATCTGACATGCCCTGCTGTGGTGGGAAAATTAATTCACCTCACTACACTGCAGTCACCCTCAGCTGAGTCCTGCAATTATTTCATTATGATCTAACTAAGGCTGATAACAGATCTCATTTGATACTGTGCATGGCTGGGGGGGCAGCATGGGGGTGGGAAGTGGATGCCCTCACATGTCAAGCCCTTGCATCTAACCAAGGGAGCTTTGTGAAGCTTTCTCTTGCCTGATGGAAACGGGGGTGATTAAAGACATGTTGTGCCCGTCTGTGTAGCTTCCACATGATTTTTCTCCCCTAGACGATGTACTGTGCAGTTAGCATATTTGAGAACCTAGAGGCTTTTCATCTTTGGCAGGGGGAGGGATGTTTTTGATGGACTGGCTGAAGGAGCACACTCAGAGTCCAGTGTTTTCTGGAGAAAGGATCCATTATCATCTTTTCTTCCTTTTTTTTTTTTTTTTCTTTTCTTCACCTGTGCAGTGACAGATGGACGAAGGGAGCCCTGGAAAAGTGTTAATTGCTCTTTTTTTTCATTCAAGTGGTTCGGAGGTTCAGGAGACCCTCTAATTAAAGAATCTGTGAGTGAGCTGGGCATCTGGCCTCTGCCATTTTAATCAAACTTGTAATATGAGAAGAGGGCAATGGTTGTCCAATTACTTGACAGCTTGAAGATGTATATATAGTAAGCAAATACATTTGCTCAGAAGATGCCAAATTGTCATAACAACAAAATGCCTGTGATCTATTTTATGTTTATAATTTTTTTTAAAAAATGGATAAACACGTACCCCATCCCTGTCCACTGAATGAATCTGTGTGGGTTATACGATTCTTCTGCATGATTTAGCATCTGCAACACAATTGGTATGCAGAAGTTTTGTAATATATGCAGATATGATACTGAGTCAGAGAACCAAGTTCTTTATTTTTGAGTCTGCTGTGAAATATCTAATTTCCCCCATTTGCCTACAGAGAGCTGCCATTCATTTGAATAAAGAACATAGAGACTTTCTTGCTATTTTTCAAAGGATCCGAATCCTGTCTCACACACCTGGAATTTATCACAGAGTATATCAAGACTCCTTCATGTTAGTGAACATTACTTCGTGTATGAAATGATGTAGTGCTGTTTTCCTGAATCTGATGACAAACTGGAATACTTGCTGAGCAATGTGAATTTTGAAATTCTTCCTAAATGCTGGTAACTCTCTAATGGAAAGATAAATGTTCAAATACCATCACTGCTACTTAAATATCCAGGATCTTGTTGAATCAGCTGAATTTACATTTGTTTGCTGTTTGTCTTTTTAAGGGAAACAACTCATAAAATGCTTATCTTGTTACCACAAAGTACATCCCATGTTCCTCAAGGTGAGACGCTAGTGTCAAAGTAAACAAGGCAGATGCCTCTTTAATAACTGCATAATTCAGATTTATATTTAATTAATTAAAATGTCAGCACCATGATACTGAGGGAAGCTGCTGCAGAATCCAAAGGACCTTGCTGCAAATACAAGGCTTGCATCACACACATACTTTGAAATGTTGAATTCTCAGCTGCTGGCATCTGGTCAATGGAGCTTCTTTTCATTTGGTCTTTGAATCAAGGTGGAGAAGCGCAGAACAATAAATGGTGTTTTTATTTTCTATGAACCAATCAGACCTATCACCTCTGAAGCTCATCTTCATGACTCCCATCTGTACTGGAAATCTCCGTGGAAAAGCCAATACAGACTTATTTAGACAGGGTTGTTAGACTCAGCATGGGCTCTTCTGGAGCCAAAAAATATCGGAGTCTGGCTGCACAGAGGAACGTCTCCTCAACCCCATTGCAGTGCTCCGGTTATACTTTCCCAGTTCTGTGACAAGAGTGAGCTCTCCACTTCTTTGCATTTTTCAGCAACCCTTATCATCAGTCCTGAGCTCTGTTTTTAAATGTCCTGCACAAGGGAAGGTCTGTGTTCCCTTCTTGCTTGCGCACACCATCAAATGCTGGCAACTGTCGGTACTTTTAGAGCTGGCCGCCAAACCATCAATTTGAATGAACAAAGCAGACTATTTTCTCGTACTTATAAGACCTACATTTATAGTATCCACATGCTGGGGTAATTACTGCTAAATAATTTAATACTGTAAAAACTGACATATCCATTTAGGTGTATGCCTGTTATATTGTTAAACTGTATTGGGGTTCTGACCTCTATTAGACAGCAAATAATCCTACTAAAGACTGGTCATTCTCCCTCTCTCACTCTCTTTCTTGCTCTCGTGGTAAATTTTATTCATAAACCTCAGGGTTTTGCAGCTATTCTCATAGTTGTGCGATTAGTAAGTACACACTTGTGACAGCACTGAAAATTCAGTGCAATCACAATCATGTTTGATTACCGGTTTAGAAGGACCTAACTATCTTGCTGCAAGGATAATTTTGCTCACTGTAAACAGCTTGGAGAATTGTGTGTGATCATGTTGTGTGACCAAAAAAAAAAAAAAAAAATCGAATTAGATTATTTGCTAAATGCCAAGGCACATTAAATATTTTTGACAACAATGAAGATTCTTTGTAAATTGTAATTAGACTGGAAATTATTGCACAGAGCCTGCTTCTCTATAATCCTTTTAAATCAGAGTAGTTGTAATTGGCCTTAGAGACTCAAACTGTTTCGTGTTTTATTTTCTAGAAGTTCCGCTTCTGCATATGTAATAACAGAATCCTTTGTGGATACGATACAATAGACATGTGTGTAGGGTTATTTTAGTTTATTTGTTTTGGTAGTGAGTCAGATAACCAGAGAAAAAGAATATAGAAAAGAAAACACACTGAATGCTTCTGGATATGAATGCTACTTACATGCAAAATATACATAGAAATCATAATGGGCCAGATGAGGCTGAGGTAAGCAGCTGCCGATTAATACCCGCCAAGGATCTGGACCTATATTTTGCCCATGGTACTGCCAGAGGCTTCAGTAAACCTAATGATTTGGGTTTTCCTGAACACAAAGCCATGGAATTTTTTCAAGTTCCAGTGTCCTAAAAGCTTCGCTTTCACATCTATGATTTTTCTTTTCTGGTTTTAGGTTCACAGGACTGAAAACTTCAGGAGAGCCAGTGGGAGAGGATGAATTCTGCTGCAGCCATTCTACATCAAAAGAAGGCCCTTTTCTGCAAAAGAGCCTTATGCTACCAGTGGCACTGGAGCATGAGCATGTCTGTGTGTTTGTATAAATAATAGCTGTGGGAATGGGAGGGAACAGTGGCAGATAGTCAAGGAGTTAAGTGGAAGTCGAAATTAAGTGGGAATTTTGAGGCTTATTTGATGTAACACTTGGCTTTGAGGATGGAGGAAGTTGGACTTGAAGCAAACCTGCAAATTACAGCCCAGCCTCATTAGAAATTAGCTGGTAGTAATCAGAGAGCCTTAACTGAGTGTAAATGTATCTTTAATCTAGAGATGTGGGATTCTGTTAGGTGGCTATTGCTCATTCTCTCATAGGCTGAATTGGCTAATGAAAACAAATCTGTCAATACATCCAATACAAATTTTCAGCTCACCTCTGCTGAGCTTTGATTTATCAACAGTATCCAAAACGAAGCAAGGTTTGTCTTGGAACAGTTTTTGCAGGACTAACATTTGTATGATCGTGACTTTCACTGAAATGAATGTTAACTGCTAGTCTGTAGATGTGATGAGAAAATAATGTATCTAGAGCCACTTCATCCACTTCGTGTATGGAAGTTAGAAACCACAATCTCCACTGAGACTTTACATAGAACTGCAAATTTTAGAGCTGTTGAATTACTTCAGCTTTTCCTTGATCTAGCCGAGGCTAAATGTTGGCCTATGTATGATCTTTTTAGATTTTTAGTATTTAGTTTACACCCATCGCTCAGAAGAATAAAGCTCATCTGCTAATGTAGATTTATTAAAAATTGCCGGAGTCCAAGGATGAGATTTTGGTTGCATTAGCAAAGTAAATGGCAAAATCCACAAGAAGGAACTAGAATTTTACTGTACAAACCTGATTTTTAGAAGATTGAAAAAATAGAGTAAACCCAGCATAAATATGTCTTAAGTACTTCAAGGAGATAAGAGCTGCATGAATGAAGTTCATCCGAACCAGTGAAAACTTCATTGGGTTTTGTGTCAGATACTCTGAAAAAAACCCCTCAAAAATATTGTTATCAACACTGACAATTTCTATTTAAATAGATTATTTCCTGATCAAGGCATTCCTTTCAATAAACTAGGAGTTTCTAGCCAGGAGACAAATTTCTCAACCAAGGTTTTATCCTGGGCAACAACGTAACTTACACTTCTTTCCTTCGCATAGCCACAACATTTTTGTATATTGGAATTAGTGAGCTGCTCAGATCAATAATGTGTGACATGGTGAAGTTGTAAGGGCATCTTTGGCAAAGGCCTTTTCTTTCTTCAGGCCTGTCTCCTTGCTAGCAGAACTAGCTTGCTGTAGAGCATGCAGCCATGGGAAGCGTTGAGGTTCCCAAAGCTGGAAGGACAGGCTTTAAACATACAGGAATATTCAGATGGGGCACTGAGAGAGGAGACATCTGAGTCATGTCACATTGTAAAACATGGCTCTAAAAAGCCAAAACAGCTTTAAAAAAATAGCTAAGAGTCTTGGTGATTTCTGCAAGCTGGAAGAAGTGGTGGGGAGATTGCCCCACAGGCCATTGCCTATGTGGGTCATAGGGAGGGCGATGGGGCCAGGAGCGGTATGGTCTGGGGCAGGCGGGAGCACTTCCGCAGAGCCTGTGAGAAATGGCTGATTCATGATGTGTTCCTGGGGCCTCTGCATTACACCCTGCTGGCCTGGGGCTAAAATTTAAGAGGCTTTGCTGTCTGCATCCTCTTGTCACCAAATGCTGGTGGCCAAATCTCACAGACTTTGTTTAAGCCTTACTCAGATGAACCACTCATTGTGTCAAAGGAAGCCTTTTTCAAGCAGTGCTCGGATGAGGAAGTTGGAGACTGCCAAAGGGACGGATGGACCAGGTGACCTAATTGGTCTTCTCCACCTAACACTTCAACAGACAGAAAAATACCATGCGGGAACCTGCGGTGTGTTGGGAAAGAAGAGCAAGCACAGTGCTGAAGTAGCAGTGCTGGAAGGCATTAGGGTGGTTCAGTTTCCCTGGTGCTACTGCTGGGAAGTAATTCTTGTTTCATCAGTGCACAAGCCCTCTCAGCATATGTGCTGCAGGCTGGCAGCAGGGTCATAGCTGGGCATCACCCCGAGCAGCGCAGCCCTTGGGTCGCTCGCACTGGCTGCAGGACCATGCTTCTCTCCAGTCCTGCTCCTCTCAGTCCTGGTAAAGGCCTTTCTAACAGAGCCATACATTCTGAAGCACGCAGGGTTTCAATAAGAAGAATGCTAGATTTTACAATGTGGGTATATATGTCCCTGCCTAGGCATATATATGAAAGGATGGAGATAGACACTTTATATGTAAACACATGCATGCACATATTTATTTACAAGGACTGCATCTTTCAAAGGTAAAGTAGTTTATGAAAACAACAGTGAGATGGAGTCAAACTTCAGGGTGTAGCACTTGAGCTCTGGTCTCTGGCATCATGTTTCTTGTTAGCCTCAGTATTCTCATTTGAAAAGTCATTTATATTGACATTATTACCAGACACCTGACTCATAGCTGCGATGTAGAGGTTAATTAGCTAGGAAGCTAGGAAGGTCATGGAAGATGAAGAGTGCTGTAGCGTGTTGTTGCTATGCTGCTGTTTCTTTCTGTGGTAGGTCTGGCTGACAGTGTACTATGTATCTGCTGTGTGCTGGGACAAGTGCAGGTCCATGATGCATGTGTTCCTGTGCTCTCCAGTTCAGAAGCACTGAGGTACTGAAGAATAATCAAAGGGATTCAGTAATGGTACCTTACAGAACTGGTGGGGACCATAGAACTGCAAAGTTGCTGCATGTGACATCCTCTTGGTTTTCCTTGACTTGCCCGATGTACCTGCTGGCATGTGTTCATGTCAGCTGCATGGTCAGACAGTGCAAAGCAGGACCTCCACACATCTTTTCAGCTTGCTTTCTGGGGGGAGGAAGGACTCCTTTTCCTCCTTCCCCCCTTCCAACCCCCCCCCCACCCCCCCCCCCCCCACCCCCCGCCTTCTCTGTGCTTGCTGCTCCCCTGGCCAGGATGACTGGCGTGGGCGGCGTGTCCCCCTGAGCGCTGTGAGGAACTCCCTGACTTCCTCCCCCGGAGCCCAAATGTCTCCTTTGATTTTCCTGATGCCTGTCACCCTGCCACTGCCGCTGCCGATGTCCCCAGCACCAGGGACGCTGCACATGCAGGACTGCTTCATGAATCATGGTGGGCAGAGAGAGCCTCTCACAAGCCCACATTCACCACCACTGGTCTCCACAGCCCCAGTGCATGAGGACTGGTGGTGAAGGGGTGAAACTCAGCCATCACCGGGCCTGTCCTGGTTACCATCCCTCTGTGCAGTTCCTGTTCCCCTGGCTGCTGGCCTGGTACTCCCATGGCTGCCTCCATCTTGTCACCCTGCCGCAGCTCACCCTCTCGCTGATGGGAAATGGGTACTATATTTACCCAGGAGAGTCGTGAAAATTGCCATGACAATGATTGTGGTTGCTTGGGAATGCAAGGAACTAATTTTGCCTGAGTAATAAGACAGAGTCATCTGTCTCCCTCCGTAAAGCAACAAGGAGTTTATGCAGGTGAGAACAGGTAATCTTTGTGAGGGCATAATTGCAAAATAGAAAAATGTTCCCGTATCAGTTCAGACCGGTGACTAATAAATAGCTCTAATGTGCTAATGGCTGAAGTTTGATGCACTCGCTCATTGTGCTGAAGATCTGTAGGAAAGCTGAGCATCCCTGCACCCTTGTTTCATTGCCAAAGAGAAAAAAAATATACTAACTCTGGCCTGAAAATAACTTTCTACTGTACATCTTTGCCCGGGGCAAATTTTTCATTGGTGAGTAACAGCATTTTCACAATCCACCTTTTATATTTATCACTCTAATGCTATGCAGTATGCCAAAGTTCATTTAAAGGAGACTGCAGCTTTTGCTTTTGGAAGTCTGGAGGAGGAGAATAAGATATCTACCAAAACCTAAAACTTTCTTAGCTAGTACTTGTCCTTCTCCATCACAAAAGCTGTGAAGACCTTTTTTTGCTAAATGGTGGCAAAGATCCCATCCAAACAGCTCAAATAAGTACTAAAAAAGTTCCCTGTGTGTTCCAGAAAAATCCCATCACTGTAACACTTGCCTAGAGGCATGGGGTTTGGAAGAGGAAGGCTGTGATGGGCTCGTGTACTCTTTGTGAGCACTGGAGTTATTCACACGCTGGCCCAGGAACTCAGCACCCCAGTGCACACCTCCGTTGCAAGTAACAGCAAGGGGCTGACGTTGTACGTGGTTCAGAGAGAAGTGATTCCAGGCATTCATTAGCTTTTCCAACCCCAGCGCAGCAGTTCTGCTGGAAAGTTGAGAAAATGTTTTTTACGACGTGTGCCTGCAAGCAGCATTGAGTGAATACGTACAGGCACAAGCCCACCCTTCCTCCCCAGCATTTCTCCTGCTGCAGCACAGTGGTTTAAGGCAGCTTGCAGCTGTGTCTGAGGCACTTCTGTGCTCGGTTTCTGTCTGCAGGAGCAATTAGCCTTCAGAGACATTGGTCGGACTCAGCAAAGGGTACTGGTGGCTTTAAAACTGCTCCCAGGAATTAGATAAACAGTCTCTTAGGGCTCAGAAGAAATCTCTTTCTCACTCTTAAAATTTTTTTTGGTGTCTTGCACTTTTAGTAAGTGACAGTTTTGCAAATTGCTAGTAAAGAACTTAAATGTCTAATTAAATCTCGAAGATGTACAAGAGTTTGAAGAGCGTGATTGATGCCCACAAAGGTATGGCTGCTTAATGGAGTCGTCCTGACAGCAATCGCGAAAGCCCATTTAACGGCTGATGTCTTGTTGTGATCCATGTTGTCATTTTTTCATTACTGATTAAAATTAAAAATCTGCTTGGCAAATCCATTGTAAAAATTTCCTTCATGAAAATCGACGGGTACAAATTATTTTGTCAATCGCCTGGCAATCAAACTGTGACTGAAGACTGTTTCATGCCCATGGATTTTTTTTTTTTCTTTTTGCTCATGCCAGTGAGTTTTCATAGCAAAGTTTTTTAAGCGTAGGTGGCAGTCTTGGCAATGCTTAATTTTTTTTTTTAAATAAATAAAGCTGCAGCACTATATTTTAATGAAATGTTTTGTTTATGTTGTCTCCCCATTCCCATTTGAAAGCAAATGGGAATGTTCCTCACTCTGAAAGTTGGGCTATACTACTTAATTGTCTAATGCCATGTAATGACAGGTGAATAATAGTAATAAAAGCCCTTATTAGGATAAAATCTGTTTTGAGGTTGGAAGCGTAAACTGTCTAAAATGTAAAACTGAAAAAAAAAAGGAGGAAGAAAACAACCAAGGCTTGCCATGCTGCAGTCACTACAGCTAGAAGATATTTACGGCTCTGCTTCTTCGTGAGGTTTCCAGCTCAGTTTTCTTGCATGCAGGCATGGTAGTCCTGGGTGAGCTACCCCAGGGTCAGCTTGGCACCTCCCCAGGGCTGGGCTGCAAATCCTCTGCAAGGGCTGAGCTGGGACGGCGACGCAGGGTGAGGTTGTGAGCAAGCACAGGGATATATCCCTTGCTGAAACAGCACTGAGGATTTGGTAGTGTGTGGTTCACTATCAGAGGAAAGTCATTTCGAGATCCCAGATTCTCTGTGAAATTCAAAAGATGCTTTACTCTGGATAAAAACAAACGGACAACTCAAGCAGCAAGAAAAACATTATTGTCCCATTAATAAAACTTTTCTCCCACTTAATTGATATTTCCGTTTCTCATAATTGAGTCTCATCACTGAGTATAAATCAAAGATGATAAAAATAGCTCTCCATAGCTGATATGTGTGCTAGTTTCAAGTTTGATCTTTGTTGCTGTTCATGCATATCTAATCTAATCAATGTATCTTGTTCTGCAGGTTCTTCTATCATCACTGTGAATGCTTATTTCAGCGAACAAGAGAAAAGGAATGCTTTGTTTAAGTTGCAGAATTGTTTCTTTATTGTGATCTTTAAATTAAAATGTTGAAATGTATTGTGTGCCTTATATCTTTCTTCTAAACTCTTCTGAAAAAAAGTGCATTGTTTGCTCTGGATGAGTAAAAATTTTCTAAATAATTTTTTCTCCTTGTTTTAAGTCTGTTGCAAAGTCCATCATGTTTTGAACATGAGCATTTTATTAGTAACATTCGCAGAGTTGTGAAATATTTAGAACAAAATAAAGAGCTTGCAAGCAGCTTTACAGTAATTACAGTTATGCTTATATGAAATGGGTTGCAGATTTTAATGTGAAGACCTTGTCTGCTTGTGGCAAAATGTATTTGTGTGATGGTGCTCTTGGAAAGGACTGACACGTTCTACCTCAGAGTATAGAGGTGGAAAATAATTACTGGGAGAAAGCTGGCTGCCCAAGTCCCAGTTTTAAAGACTCTTCAATGCATCTGGGGATAGGGTTTCGGCAGTTAGTACCTGGAACTGGTGTCTTTTTATTGCTGCTTAAATTAGAATATAACAGCAACATTAATAAGAACAATAACATTTTTTTCCATTGAAATGTTAATTTCCAGCATAAAATGGATGCTTTGACCTTTGCTGTAGAGAGTTGTAAAAGTATGTGCTTTCAAAAGTTGTGGACTACGCGTCTACCCAGGACCTGGCAGAGCACCATGTGCTGGGGAGCTGTGCGGTCTGCAGCTGGGTGCTCAGCTCCCCTCTGGTACCAATGACCCTCATCCACACATGCTCCTTTTTTAACTACAAGTTTCCCTGGTCTTTGGAGCTGGGAGAGGCAAATCTGAGCTATTGCAGCCTGTTTTTGTAACCTTGCATGCTGAACTGGTACACTGGGCTGAAATACTGCTTCATCGGTTATTGTTCGTGGCGTGGGTAATAAGTGTAAACAATGGGTTGGAGTAGAATAAGGAAACAAACAAAATAACAATGCGAAGACCAAAACAACAACAGCAAAAAAACCCCAAGTTTACATGTTTTTAATAATGTTAATGTGCCTGACAGAAAGGCCAGGGAATTTTAGCCATGTGGGATATGTCACTCTTTATTTCTGCCTCTGAGGCAAAAGCAAAGCAAAATGCTTAATAGTTTGAGCTTGGAGCAGGGTGTCAACCTCAGTTTATGAAAGGTTATTATTTATTTTACAGTAGTGCCCCAAATGTGCCAGCTGCTACATAAAAATACTGGGAAACATGGTTTTCCCCCCTGAGAGTTGATATGATGTGACCCCTCTTTAAGGCTGTCCGCAGGGTCTGAGCCTGAGGCTTACACATATTCAGAATGTGTACACACAGAGGACTTAACCACTCTGTCGTTGTACTGTGTGTCTGTTACAGGCTAAAATCCTGGCATGTACCATTCTTCATCCCACAGCCCTTTTTCCATGGAAAGGAAAGCGGGAGTGCGGGTTTGGAGGCATGCTGGCAGGATTAGAAGACAAAATCTCCTGGTGTGCTGTGGTGGTCTTTGGCCACAGAAGTTGGACATAGCAGGATTTAAGGGTACAAAATTGAATTTGGGCAGCTAAATAAAGAATCTGTAATTCACAGAACTCTCACCTAGCCTCATACCTTTGATTAATTTACAGCCAACTCTATTAAAAGAAAGTACAGCAAAAGCTTAGCAAAACGGACATCTCAATAGGACTGAACTTAGTGTGTAACTCATACCTGAGGTGGTCAGTGGTTCTCTGGAGGGCACCACGGTCAAATGCTCAAAAGTTTTTTAAGTTTGGACGCACATTTATATATACAGATGTAAGTTATTCAGTTGCTTAAATGTTCATGAAGCTGCATGTATGTATAAACATACCTAGCAATGGAATTCATTGTGGAGGCTGTCTACTATTGTTCTTCATAAAAATAATGGAAGATCCAGTGTCCAAATTCCTCATAAAGTATTACAGTGTCATCTGACTGAAGGGATGTTTGGGTTAGTGCTATGACTTGCCAGAGCTTTATTTTAACAAATGCTGTTTAATCAGAAATGCCTGATTCACAAAAACAACTATGTTTGCAGAAAAGAGCTTGTTTCAATGTATTTCTCTAATGACTGTAACTTTTTATGCATGTGTGAAAATGTTAAACAAAATTTGAAACAGAGAATGTCCATCTTTTTTCTCTGAAATAGCTTTTGTTTGAAATGTGTATTTTACATGTGCAGTAGATGTCACATATAATAACCCATCCTATACAGTATGCATGCACATTGGAGTATTATACACTCTGTGCAAATACAATACCGAGTCATTCTATACTTTTTTGTAACTTTAAGAGGCTGAATGTTTCCAAAGAAGCCAGAATCCTTGAAGACTGTTGCCCGTGTGGGTCCAAGATGCCCAAAGTGAAGCCGGAACCGGTTTTTGTGTTTCTTGCATGTGCTTTGATTCAGTGCATGGACAAATCTGACCCTGTCACAAATTTTAGTGAACTAATCTAAAATGGCCTTTAATGGCATTGTATTATGTCTTGCATCTGTAACCTATCATGGAATCACAGAATGCATTAGGTTGGAAAGGACCTTTAAAGGCCTTCTAGTCCAAACCCCCTGAAGTAAGCAGGGACACTTTTAACTAGATCAGGTTGCTCAGAGGTTCATCAAGCCTGACCTTGAATGTCTCTATGGATGTGGCCTCCACTGCCTCTCTGAGCAACCTGCTCCAGTGTCTCACCATCCTCATAGTGAAGAACTCCTAGTATCTAATGTAAACCTACCCTGCTCTAGTCTATCAAGGTAATAGTTGTGAGGCTATGTGTTTACGTAGCATTTCTCTAAACATGGATGATGAAGGTAGGAATCTTTCTTCTCTAAGGACTCCAGCAGATACAGGCTCCTCTGGTGAGTGATGAACAGCAAACGGGCTTGTTTTCCTCACCTTCCTGAAGATGCTGTATCTAATTCAGCTTCTCCACTTAAGGGCCTACACTTGGCTGCACCATGCGTTAGCATGAGTTTCACCGTGGGCTCTATGCTACTGCTGGGGAAACCAGGTTCTTATTTAAGAGGCTGAAGGCTCTGCTGTCATGTCTTTGTTTCCCTGTTGCCTGAGCAGGCTGCACGGAGGTGACAGCAGGTACAACTGTCTGTACTGGAGTCACACCTCCTGATTGCAGCACAGAGATAACCTGTTCAGGAATACATGTGTGACATATCTATGACATACATATCAAGTATTTCAACTTTTGCCCTGGAGTGTGTCGGTAATTGTCTGTATGTGCTAAATACATTGCCATTTATTAAATTAATTATCCTTTATTCATTCATTAGGCATTCTATGGTGATCTCATCAGCCTAGTGTCACTGAGTTGATAATAACATAGTAAGTTTTAAATCACATAATATTCCATATTAAACTGTTTCCAGAAGTTACTTACCTTTAAGACCTCTTACATTTAAATATTCTTGTGCTGCTGGGATCATAGTCTAGGCTGAAAACAGTTTTAAAGCAGGAACCTTGTATTTGAATGGAAAATTGTTAGGTTATGGGATGGCAGAAATTTTAGCTAGAGAAGAAAATTTAAAAAAAAATCAAGCCATAGAAAATGTTACAGATTAGACAACACTAATTATTTTTCTTATGGCTGTAGGAATTACCCTGTAATATTAAGAATCTCAAAGCTAATGAGACAGTTACCATGTACAAACACAACTAGTTAATAATTTTGAAGAGTGTATGATTCTGTAAAACTCCACTACACAATCACAATTATCTGCAGCTTTTTAATTAGCTTCGGGGACATGCTATAGCTCATAAATCTAAGTTTTTATATTTGTAGAGTTTCACTCCCAGGAACAGTAGTTCTAGAAAAGAAAACATTCTTTTGAGAGTATATAAAGTGCTTGAAAATAAAGAAGTTCCTCTCAATGTGGACCACTATAACTGAGGTCAGAAACCAGACCTTTTCATTTTTGAGAGCTAGTAGGTTAATGCCTCACTACGCCCCAATAGTCAAGGGATTAACAGTGTTTCCATTACATGCTCCTGTTTTGAGAGGTTAATATCTCAGCCTATAAAAATTTGCTGTGTGCTGAAACTTGGCACACAAGGTCTCAGCACGGGAGAAACTTGTTTTTACAGAATATGGTTTAAATCACTCAGATATTTTTTAAGTTACAAGAAAGCAAAAAAAAAAAAAAAAAAAAATCAACCAAAAAAAGAAAAGGCAGAAGTTTGTGGTTTCACACTGGGATTTTTTTATAATTCTAAAAATGCAAAACTAGCTTTGACTTAAGCAATATAATTTTGCATAATATAAGCTATTGTCTCTCAGTATTAAACAGAACCTTGCAAACTTCTGCCATTTCAGGTTCCTGATCTATTTTTTACCCTGTTTTCACTCTTAGTTTTCATTTCTGAATGAAGTGAATGTAAAATCTGGAGGGGAACCAGGCTGAAACTGTATTGCACTTTGAGAAAATGTCTTGTATCAAAAATTCCTATCCAGATTTCTTGATGTTACAGGATTGCCCCTTAGAATTAAGCTTGAGAAGCCTCAAAATGACTTCAGTGTTTCCCTCCTGGTGTTAACGTACCCACAATTGTATTAGTGATGCTTCGATGGACTGAGGAAGGTAAAAGGTTTTGTTAACCTGTGTGAACAACTTAAAAGTTAACTTAAACTGTTTTAGTAGCTGCTGCTCAGACATAAATGGTCATTATCTTGTCATTCACATTGTCACTTATTTTTTTTTCTGGCCAAATTCTGCAGCACCTACAACTGTGCTACTGAGACAAAAATGTATATGGCATATATTTAATATATGAGGATCAAAATTTGTTCCAACTTCAACTGTTTGTGCATCTGATGTGTCTTAAATCCCATTAGTTTTTCTGGCATCACCATTCACTCTGTTGTGGTGAAAATATCTTACCCGATTGGAGGGATTAGCAGTCAACCATAAAAATATGCCTACACTGGAGATTCAGTATTAAAACCATGAGTTTAAAAAATAGTTCTTCGAGAAAATTTAGAAATAATAGAAAGTTGGACATCAAGTACATATACATTCCATGAAATATGTGGTTCTAAACTTTTTCAGTATATTCCAGAAATTAAAAATACCCCTTTGTTCTGTTGACTTGTAAGACAGCACTTACACAAAAAGTATACAAAGTTTTCATGGAGGCAAACAAGAAAATGGATTGCAAGCTCATATGTGTTTTGCTTGTGTAAGGAGTGGCACTGGGTTCTCTTGAAGAGCAATATGCATTTCAAACAGGAATTTAAAGAGCTGGGACAGAAAGAAAGTGCTGCAATTAATTAGTTATTTTGGGTTTTCCCCATTCACATTTTGTCCATCTTCTCCATGTGAAAATTTAGCACTCCAGTTTATGTACTTCTGCTGGTAAGTGACATGACAGATTATTGTGTTCTGTGGGGCCAAAAGCTGCATTTAGAGCAATAAAAATGAAATTAATTTGAAAGGGAGCATTATAGACTTGCATTTGTGTGAAGCCAGACAGATTTGGTGATGGCACCATGGACCCCAGCAGGGTTCAGATGTCCTGCCAAGACACCTGAAAGTTGACCTGAGTGTCCCTATGGTATGGTATGCCAATGTCCCTTCAGTCTGCGACACTGGCATACATAGCTTATAACTCCGTGTACTTTCTTTAAATTCTTATACACAACTGTGTATGTACATGTGCAGATTTACCATGTGGTGTCCATGATGCAGTTAACAAAAGGGACATGAAAAGAATGCTATTAAACATCAGCTGAGGCCCAGGAGTCCGACTACACTGGATTTAAGATTTCCTGTGAAACTGAAAATCAGTGTCTTGTTAGCAGGCTTAAAATACTAATCTTTAGTCATGCTAATTACATGAACTGAAAAATATGAAAAAAAAAAGAAGAAAAAAAGCAAATCTACTTTCCCCACAGGACTGTGTAGAATAAATGAAGGTTGTGTGGTGAGAAATGGTGTTGTACGTAGGAGCCTTGAGACTGAAACCTGCCACAATGGACACGTGTGCTCTACCCAGCCCATGTCAGCAGTGAAGCAGGAGGCATTGCTAAGTAGAAATCATCAAGACCAAAAATAAACTACACCAGTAAACAGAAGAGGGGTTGATGTTTCCTGCCTCTTGTTCCCAGCCCAGTTCAACTGAAAAGTGTTTTCTTTCCCTTAAAGAAAGTAAAACCAAAGATGCATTTTGCTGGTGACCTCTGTGGAGTGGAAGAGGGGAAAGTAGAGTGGCCCATGAGCAATAACAGAGATAAACATACCCTAAGCTCCAGTGATAGAAATAATTTTCCATCAATGTATAACTGCCAAATCTGACTATACCTTCATAGGGTGGGCAAAAGACACTTTCCTATCCAAAAAACCCTACACCTGTGCCAAGTTTCACAGTCTAACTGTCAGCAGTAGTGGCATTTTAGTTCTCTGGTAAAGATGCTGGAGTATAGGAGTCATTGCCACTTTATGATACTGTGCTCTAACCCTGAATAACACATTCCTATGCACATGTGTGTTTCACATGACATCTTTGTGGGAGCTTTTTCAGGTGAATGTTACTGCTCATATTGCACCTTTACAATTTGCCACTGAAAATGCTTGAGTAATTTCACATGTAAATGGTTGGAACAGAAATGTTATTGCAACCACACCCCAGCAAGTAACTTAGGCTTCACAATTTTCAGAAAATATTCCCTTTTTTATATATTCAGGAGTAAATATTTTCAAGGTTGTGGCCATTTCACCTATTATTTCTACAATTTTACTTTAGAATAACAAACTACTACTCCAAGGCAGCCTATGAGGAATTGTATTGCAAGCAATGTGAAAGGATTTGAAAGGGAAGGAAAAGGCATAATTTTGGTAAGAGATTTGTGACTTTTTTAAGTATTAAAAAAAAAAAAGAAAAAAAAAAGAGGATTGGATTCTCCATAAAGGTACTGTAACATTCAGTCTCTTGCCATTTCAAATGATATAGTATTTTTATATCCCTTTCTGTACTAATCTCTTTTGTGACGTTGTTATGTTGTATTGTGTTGATAAGAGGCTATCTTGGGGCCAGCAAGGGATAAGATGTTAATAAAATTCTTGTTTGCTGTTATAGAATCAAACAATTTAAGCGTAGTCTGAGGTTTCATGTCAAATTATTGCTGGCTTCTCTTTGTATCAATCACTGTAAGAAATACCTCTTAACCCTTTATGAAGACACAAATAATGAAATAACATAGAAATCTTTCAAGATATAAAGATTTAGGTTTAGGTGGAAAGCTTTCATTTATTTATTTTCTCTTTAGCAACATTGAGTCCTTTATGGGGAAGACCCTGCTTGTCAGCCTCTCAGGTGAAATGACATTTAAAGCTGATCAGAAAACTACTTTTTTATTTTTTTCTTCTATCACAAAAAAGCAGCAAAGAAAAACAAAGCAGTTCCTTTGAAATTAAAATGGCAAACTTTGATTTGGAAGAGAAACAGACCACCTGGCTTCCACATTTTAAATGGAAAAGTTTTCATTTTTTTAGGTATTCTATTTATTGTATCTGCCATACTGACAAAATAAAAAAGTAAATTGTGACATGAAAACTTTGCAGTTTTATTGGACAAATATTTTTTCTTTGTCTCCAGTAAGTTTTGGGGTAAAATTCTGAAAATCTGCAGGAATATTTAATATTTCTGTGACTCAAAAATAATGAATCAAGCATTTTTCTTGCCTTTTGAGGAGAGGTGCTATGTTGGATCTTGTTTTCACCAACAAGGAGGAGATGGTGGGGAATGTAAACCTCAAGGGCAGTCTTTGCTTCAAGTCATCACAAAATGGTGGAGCTCAAGATCCTCAGGCAGCAAGGAGGGCACACCACAAGCTCTCTGCCTTGGGCTTCAGCAGAGCAGACTTGGGTCTCTTCAAGGATCTGTCTGGTAGATTACCATGGGACAAAACCCTGTAGGGGTTTGTGACTGGTAGTTAGTATTTGAGGATCACATTCTCCAAGCCAGCATGGCTTCACTAAGGGCAAAATATACCAAACAAATTTGGTGGCCTTCTACAACAGGGTTGCACTGTTGGTGGAAAATGGATGTCATCTCCCTGAACTTGTGCAAAACATTTGATATTGCTTTGTATAACATCTATGTCTCTAAATTGGAGAGACATGGATTTGACAGTTGGACCACTTGGTGAATAAGAAACTGGCTGGATGGTTGCACTCAAAGAGTTGTGGTCAATGTCTTGATGTTCAAGTGGAGACTACTTATGTCTGGTGCTCCTCAGGGATTGGTACTGGGACAAGCACTGTTCAAAATATTTGTTGGCAGTGTGGATGATGAGATTGAGTGCACACTCAGCAAGTTTGTTGACAATACCAAAGTGTGCAGGGTGCAGTCAACACGTTGGAGGGAAGGGATGCTATCCAGAGGGACCTCAACAGGTTTGAGAGGTGGGCCCTTGAAAACCTCATGAAATTCAACAAGGCAAAGTGCAAGGTCCTGCACATGGGTCGCGGAAACCCCAGGTGCAAATATGGGCTGAGCAGAGAATGGATTGAGAACAGCCCTGAGGAGGTGGACTTGGAGGTGTGGGTTGACGAGCAGCTCAGCATGAGCCAGCAATGTGTGCTTGCAGCCCAGAAAGCCATCTGTGTCCTGGGCTGAATCAAAGGAAGCACGAGGAACTCTGTTGAGAAGGACCTGGGGGTCAAGGTGGATGACAGGTTGGCTATGAGCCAGCAGTGTGCCCTGGTAGCTAAGAGGGCCAATGAATTTGCTTTGCCCCACCAACACAGGTTGAGATGAGATAAGCTAGAGATGAGCTAGAGGTGAGGGCAGCATGAGGGCTGTGAGCTAGAGGTAAGGGTCGCATGGTGGAAAGTAACGTCTTAGATTGGGTTTGACAAAAACAAATGTTTGTTTAAATATCAGATATGGCTTGAGATTTAATTAAAGCCTATGGACATAGTGATGCCATCTGCTTTCAGCCCATCTAGTAAGGATATTGTGGGTGATCAGCAATGCCACAGTGAATGATGTGGCCCTATATACTGGTATGATTCCCAACGGTTATATTGGTAAAGCTCATTTCTTACAGTCTCTCTTGGTTTTTTCTTTATTTTTTCCCCCAGCCACTGCCAAATAAATACTGTGCAGGAAAAAAAATAATCTTACATCTATGCTGTTAAAGTGAACCAAACAAAATACATTCTGGTGATTTGAACTGTATGCATTTTCTCCTATTTCTAGACTCTCTGAGCTTGTTGTCATGCCAACTTGTGACTTCACCAGGTAGCTCAAGGACCCCTTAGCTAAGCTACTTCAATAATAAGTAGGCAAAATTGACCAGTTTCTACTAGTATGCGTCCTTAACATGACATTAAAAAAAATTAATATAATGGGTGAGCTGGACTTTTGTAACCTTGGACAACTTAGATTGCAATTCTCTATGAAACAGTTGTGAAGTTTCTTGAAGATGTAACAGCACTTCAAGGCTCTCTGAAATGATAGTGTTGCACAGAGATAGTTAGGTTTGTAAAGAAACTGGTGATGTTCTGAGAAGGAATAGTTATTCAATATTAGCAAATATTACTTGAGGAAAATCACTTAGCCCTTAATGTTGAAAGGAGTTTTATTGTATAATGATGTGTTACAGAAATACAAAAATGCACCTAACACAAATCTACCACTTTGTATCGGGAATATATTTAATCTGGAACATGTCTTAGGGGTTGTATTTTCCAACTAAGTCAAAGACTACTTGAAAGAAATCAAGGCCAAATCCTGCAAAACTTCATTCATATGTTAGGTGATATACCTGTGTGAATAAAGTCTACTTTAAGATGTATAGCTTTGCAGGAAAGTAATTTAAATCTCCCTTCCTATCCTCTCCTGTCCCCTTCCTTGAAATTTTTAATTTACTACCCTTTTGAAAAAAATTACAGTAAAATTCTTTTTGGATTTGCTTATAAAAATACCAATAACATTTATTATTCTTTGTTTGGGTTTTTTTACATGAGGAGCTGGGAGTCTTCTTATACAAGCAAAAGAGTCTGACAATGCTGTGTATGAGGATATTGAGTTAAAAATTCACAGAATCACAGAATCACAAGGTTGGAAAAGACTTTTGAATATCATCAAGTCCAAACAATCCCATCCTAAGCTAAACCATATCCCTAAGTACCTCATCTACCCTTTTTTTGAACACATCCCGGGAAGGTGACTCAGCCCCTCCCTGGGCAGCCTGTTCCAGGCCCTGACAACTCTTTCAATAAAAATTTTTTTTCTAATGTCCAATCTAAACCTGCCCTGGCCCAGTTTCATGCCATTTCCCCTTGTCCCATCTCCTGTCACCTGGATGAAGAAACCATCACCCACTGCTCTACAACCTCCCTTCAGGTAGTTGTAGGTGGTGACAAGGTCTCCCCTCAGCCTCCTCTTCTCCAAGCTAAGCAGCCCCAGCTCCCTCAGCCGCTCCTTATTGCTTATTGAACCAAAATCTCACATTGGTTATTCCTCTTTCTTCCATTTCCATGCTGCTCTCAGTCACAGTTTGTCTCCTCCTCTGAAACACATGTACACAAAAGGTTTTCTTCTTTGTGCCTGCAAAGCCTACAATACCATTTTGGGCAGGGGAATGTATGTAGAATAATTTAAGTGACTTTCAATTACATTTTCAGAAAAGAAACCCAGCTATCCAGGGTTGCATGTATACATCTCAGAGGAAGTTCTGCCCATAGAACCCTTTCGTTAATGTTTGACAAAGCAGTGATGTGACAAAGCTTATGGCAAGTGCTGCACAAAGATTCTGGGTATTAAGGAAATTAAATGGTTTTAAAATAAAAGAAACCCCATGGTAATGTGTTCTTTAGCAGTGGATTGCATACCGGTCAAATTCAATGACTCTAACACTTCTGAAAAAAGTAGAATACATATAATGTCAGAAATAAGCTGGTCTAAATGAAAGGCTTCTATCCTAACATTTGCCTTTTATATAACTTGTTACGACAGCAATAGAGTTCTCAGGAAATTTCAAACCAAAATTTTCATCTCAAGTGTTTTTGGAAGGGTATTATTACAGACCTCCTAATTTCCACTGCAGCTAAGCTTGTATTAATAACAAGGAGGGTGAAGGAAACTGCTGGTATATCCAGTAGTGCTTGACATTTAGTAGATGAATTAAAGTTTACAGTCAAATTGTTTTTTAACTAACAATATTAGAGATTTTTCTCTTTCTTTCTTTCTTTCTTTCTTTCTTTCTTTCTCTCTTTCTCTCTTTCTCTCTTTCTTTCTTTCTTTCTTTCTTTCTTTCTTTCTTTCTTTCTTTCTTTCTTTCTTTCTTTCTTTCTTTCTTTCTTTCTTTCTTTCTTTCTTTCTTTCTTTCTTTCTTCCTTTCTTCCTTTCTTCCTTTCTTCCTTTCTTCTTCTCTCTTTTTTCTTCTTTTTCTTTCTCCCTCCCTCCCTCCCACATCACATGTATCACATCATGCTGGACTAGTGAAAATCACTTGGAGTAAATTTTCTCAAATCAGAACTTATCCTTGGGGAGTTAGTATCCATAATTGTATAACTTCAGCTAAATGTTCTCATTTACACCCCTACTATAAGTCAGCAATGTTGTGGAAGTAGTAACTGAGAACCATGAGCCAAATTTTTATTTCAGTCATATTGGTGTAAATCAGCAATGATTTATTTGAATTAAATGGCTAATTATGACCTACATATATAATAAAATATTTAAGTTATTAATCTTTAACCAATGGCTATACTGTAATTATAATTAACTTTGGGATTCTTTCAGAAAAAACCTTTTTAAGAAAACAAAATAATTTTTCAAAATTGATGAACACTACAAGCAACCTTTTAAATCTCTGATTAAAACTGGACAGAAGGAAAGCATGATTGATATTTCATTCTATCTATATAATACACTTGTACAATGCACATATTTTCAAAACTGTCCTATTGTCATTTCTGTCCATCTGCTGACCGTATGTTATGATATGTGTTCTAACAAAGAATATAAAGCAATGCCAGGATCAGTGCTGCTGCTGAAGTGGTTAATAATAGGATGGTTGCTCAGGAACTCTGCTGCTCTCTCTTTATTGCCATGTCAGGAGTTAAAGTAGCACTGCCATAGTCTTTCACTTCTGTCTCACAGTTAAGAACATTGGAAATTAATATTTTTAAAATATAATTTGATTTTGGGTATATTTTAATGTAAATTTTGGAGTCCAATTATTAAACTTGAGTATTTCCTTTGAAATACAGCTTTTTTGCGCAGGGCAATAAAGGTTTCTCATACAGTCTCTCTAGCGAGGGATAATGTCCAGAATAATAACTGCACATCAACCAGCTTCCATGAAGGTTCTGACTATGGTGACAGACAGCAAGAACTTTTGTTTGCTTTTATTTGAACATGTGGGTGGAATAGCTGTTCCTGTCCTTGGCTCAGCCGTGTCCTTCACAGATACTTGAATGAGTTAATTATAGATTGTTACCTAATGACATAACTATGCTTTCTGAATCCCACAGGATGACAATTCCTGATCAAAATACTTCTTATTCCTGTATTTGCTCATCAGCATGAAAACCACTCTACGTGTACGCACATACAAAAATTTTCTGTAATCCTATTCTTTTCTCTTTACTCCTTTTTCTTTTCTCTTTTCTTTTCCTTTTTTCTTTTCCTTTTCTTCTTTTCTTTTCTTTCTCTTTTCTTTTCTTTTCTTTTCTTTTCTTTTCTTTTCTTTTCTTTTCTTTTCTTTTCTTTTCTTTTCTTTTCTTTTCTTTTCTTTTCTTTTCTTTTCTTTTCTTTTCTTTTATTTTCTTTTCTTTTTCTCCTTTCTCTTTCCCTTCCCTTCCCTTCCCTTCCCTTCCCTTCCTTTCCCTTCCCTTCCCTTCCCTTCCCTTCCCTTCCCTTCCCTTCCCTTCCCTTCCCTTCCCTTCCCTTCCCTTCCCTTCCCTTCCCTTCCCTTCCCTTCCCTTCCCTTCCCTTCCCTTCCCTTCCCTTCCCTTCCCTTCCCTTCCCTTCCCTTCCCTTCCCTTCCCTTCCCTTCCCTTCCCTTCCCTTCCCTTCCCTTCCCTCTCCCTTTTTCTCTTATTGTATCCTCCCCTTCTTTTATCTCAGTTGTTATGCTTTCCTTTGGTTTATAAACAAATATTTGTCCAATCTTTTCAGTTACTGATTGTTCCAGTGAGTGAGGCAGATCTTGATGAAACCTTTGGGGAAAAAAAAGATAATCTAAACCTGCTTGATTCCTGTATGAAAGATGCAATCAGAAACTAAAGGTAACAGGAAACAAAAGCTGAATAAATAATAACATGACATCCATTCATAATTGTAGAAATTTTGCTTTCTTTTACCAAGTTTTAAAAGAGTTTAAGTCTACATCCCAAGTTACATAAATTGAAAAGATACTCTGATGAAGGGAAAGACAGCCTGGGGCAGAGCCTTGTGTTTTTTTCAGAGTCCAAGGGTGCTGCCACATACATTTCCACTTTAGATTTCATTATATTGTGTTTGTCTTACAAATATGCTGTTATTATATTAATGAAAAAACCTTGCAGCACTACGTTCCTGTTCAGTTATTTGGAAGTCAGAGTCCGAGGGAAGCAAACCCTGCCTGCTACTCACAATCCATATTGTCAACTTATAACCACAAATGGCAAAAGAAATAGCTGATTCTGACACTATAGGAAGCTTGAGTTTGTCTAGTAATCGTGTTTCAATCCACACTCCAAATGCTTATATTTGGTTAAAGTTTTGAACGAGTGTTTCCACTCTTCCCTTGCATAGAATATGTGACCCTGTCACTTAATTCAAGTGTCTGAGATGAGTTCTGCACCTCCCTCTTCCCCCGACCCAGGCTCCCTCTCAGCAGTAGAAAGTGCTGCTGTTTATATTTCATCTAAGTGCTGGCTGCACTTTCCATAGATATGAAGTCTCGACTGTGCTGAAACTAAAATCCTAATGACTCTTGGTCTTGTGTAAGTTATGAGTTAGATTAGTCCCTTCTTTTTCACAAAATTGTTAGCTGCTCAAGTGGGAGACAGACAACTAGCCATGCAAGGTCATTCTGAAGTTGTTTCTAAAGCAGGCCAGAACCTGTCCAGTTTCTAGATGGGAAATCCCCAGCCCTGTATATGTAGCCAGCTCTAGGAATATTTGCCACTCGCAGCTTAAATACTACTTGCTTTTTGCCAGTCTTAAATGAACAGATTAGGCTTGTCTTCTGAAAAAAGTTGGAATTTATGGGTACAGTTAGACACGAGACATTCCCTTATCCAGTGCAAGATCAGATGCATTTCAAGCTCTTCCATCTAATTCACCAAAAATACTCAGAAGTATTTACCTCTGAAATTAGCTTGGCAAGTATGTTCAAAAATAGATACTACTAAATGACTGATCAGAATCACAGCTAAAAGCTATCACATAGTCTGTTCCAGTTTTCAAACTGATGGTGTGTCTTTCACTCTTTCAGTTTCAGTGAGCTTCAGTTTTGCAAGCTCAATCTAGCATCTGGTTATTTTTCTGGGATAAAAGGGGCATGTGTGATGCTGCAGGGCAGAAGCTTTCCAGTAGCTTTCCAGAGTTGTGCCTGAATCACCTTTCTGCTTTTTTTTCCTTCTCATCTTCTTTTAAAGGAAAGAAAACCAAAATAAATTTTAAAAAGAAAAAATACTGGAATTTTCTTTTACTTGTTTCTAGAAGTTTAGCAGGGAAATGGCTATACTTACCTGAACTGGTAGAAGACTGTAGTTGATAATTATTTGTTTAGAGGCAGTTTGGAAATATTAAAAGACATCTTTATCATTACTGGGTTTTGCCTGGATGTATCCATTAGCTTTTCAGTCGAAAGGTCTTTGAACTTGTTAAGAGAACAATGTAGTTCCAGGTTGTTCCAGTTACAGACAAAAGCCCTAGGCATGTTTGCTGTATTAGTCTTTGTTCTGATTTAGTGATCATTGATGAACAGAAAATCCTGTAGAACACCATGGTGGAAACTCAGAAATTGCAGCAATAAAGCAGATTAAATTATACAGTGGACTTAAATACTTATTTCCAAATTCCTTTCTTACTAGTTTTTTTTTTTTCTGAAGATTATGTTTTAGTGTTCTGGAGAAAGACTCATAGTACTGATGTGATATTAATGTAAACATTGGATGGCAAAGTACTGCATTTGTGGGTTTTCTTGGTTTGGAATGTTTCAGTCAAGGAGGATGTTTTCTTAAATACTTTTAAAATGAATTCAGCCATTATCAAGAAATCTATATGAATGCAGTAACCACGGAAGTTTAACATTTTATGGTAATGTTTTCCATGTCTGTAAATAAATCACTCATAAACTAGGATCCAATCCAGTGCTGTCTACTTCACAACTTCCAGGGTTCTTTCAAAAATCATTCACAAAATGCTAGATATTGAAAATAATGAAGACATTTTTCTAGTCTATGACTGTAAATGTTATTGTGTAATTACATGAGTACATCTGTATAAATCATGAGGTACTGTTCAGTTCAAAAGAATGTTCTGGTGAGAAGTGAATAAAATATTGGGGTACAGCTTGCTTCAAAAATTTTGAAATTGTCTAAAATTTTAATAACTTATGAATGTGTCAAGTTCGTTATATGTTATTGTGCACACGCTGATGTGTGTTTATACTATTACATAGGTGCATATATGTCCTACCTCCAGACATATTGATGGCACCCTTAGCAAGTTTGCTGACAACAGCAAAATGTGCAGTGCAGTCAACATGTTGGAGGGAAGGGATGCCATCCAGAGGGACCTCAACGGGTTTGAGAGGTGGGCCCTTGAAAACCTCATGAAATTCAGCAAGGCCAAGTGCAAAGTCCTGCATATGTGTCGCATCAACCCCAGGCACAAATATGGGCTGAGAAAAGAATGGATTGAGAACAGCCCTGAGGAGATGGACTTGGTGGATGTTGGTTGATGAGCAGCTCAGCGTGAGCCAGCAATGTGTGCTTGCAGCCCAGAAAGTCATCTGTGTTCTTTACTGAATCAAAAGAAGCATGTCCAGCAAGTTGAGGGAGGGGATTCTGCCTCTCTACTCGATGGAGACCCTAGCTGGTTTATGGCATCCCTCCCTGGGACACCCAATATAAGAAGGACATGGAGCTGTTGGAGTGACTCCAGAGGATGTCCATGAAGATGATCAGAGGGCTGGAGACCCTCTCCTATGAAGACAGGCTGGGAGAGTTGGGGTTGCTCATCCTGGAGAAGAGAAGGGTCTGTGGAGACCGTCAAGCAGCCTTCCAGTACCTCAAGGGAGCCTGCAAGAAATCTGAAGAGGGCCATTTTGTAAGGGCATGGAGTGATAGGACAAGGGGTAATAGGTTGAAATTAAAAGAGGGCAGATTTAGATTAGACGTAGGGAAGAAATTCTTTCCTGTGAGGGTGTTGAGGCCCTGGCCTGTTTCCCAGTGAAGCTGTGGCTGCCCCCTCCCTGGCAGTGTTCAAGGCCATGTTGGATGGGGTTTTGGGCAACCTGGGCTAGTGGAGGGTGTCCCTGCCCGTGGCAGGGTGTTCCAACCTAAACCAGTCTGTGATTCTGTGGTTCACAGATATGGACAAGTATGGACCACAAAAGAACAGTGAATTACATTGAGAGAACTGTCATCCATGCTTAATCCTAGGACTGTATGATCCTTACAAAACTCTAAGATCCACTTACAAGTTTCCAGATTTCATTGAACTTTCTCCATAAGGGGTGATGTTTGTTCAAGCATGTTTGTATGCTTGTTCAAACACTTTTACAGAGTGACTTGATCTTTAATAAAAGGAATAGTTAACAATTTTGATTATAAGCTTGCAGAAGTCAGAGATGGAAAAGACTTTCATATAGTGTAGCTCCCCATTTTCTACTCTATGTATTAACTTAGCACAGCTGTATTTTAAAAATCAAAATACACTTTCCTCCCTAATTTTATAGGAGTACATTTTTGAGAGACACATGCAATTCTGTCTCTCTACAGTTTGTGGTATAATCTTTTCCCTAGTATTTTGTTCCTCTGTTGTGTTTTGGTCTGAGTAAGATTTGTTTGGGAGTTAAGGATGGTACATAATTTGTACTGAAGGGGAGGAGAGGGAAAAAGTTCTTGTCATATGAATTTTAAAGAGTTGTGCAGAAAGGGTTAAAATGTTTTGAACTAGCCATGCGTTGCACTCAAGTGATTAGGTGTAACTCCCAATTAAAGATCAATAAGGCCTTTAAAGTGATTTATAAAAATGGATTAGTAAGAAATGTCCATTTAGAAACTACTGTGAGTAAAATCACTATACTCTCTGTCATATTGATCGGGCCTTTATGTCTAAACACGCATTAACTGGGGCAGACAATAAAAATTAATCCTCTTCTTTCGTAAAATGGAAGGTCATTTTCCCAACTATCCCTAGGGGGAATGATGTCATTAAACATGCTACTAAGACATTTTATTAAATCTGACTAGGCTGTTTGCATAAAAGTAAATTAGAGTAGTCAATATTGGAAAGAAAGGGATTTTAAGGAGCTACAACTAGAGGTATTTATTATAAGTGTATTATACAACAGATGCATAATTAAATTCAAAACAACTCCATTAAAATAATGTTAAGGGTCTGGCTTAAGATGACAATAGGCAAGATTTTCAGAGCCCTAAGCATGCCCTGTTGTACCTAAGCATTTCAGGGGTCTCCAAGCAGTAGGGGATTTGACATACCATATGTGCTGATATTCTCTGCTCTCTCCCCTCCAGGATATTATTTATAAATAAAAGCACTGAGCAAAGGGCTGAAACTGTAACTAGCGCCAAGCCAACCGAGATGGTGCCCTCAATAAAACACCTGCAGTTTAGGTTCCAGTGTGCATCTCTTTACATGCATGGTCCCTCGTGTAAGAAGCATCTTTCAACACCAAAAGAAAAAAAGAAAAAGATAAGTCATTTAAGATTATGTTTTGCTGAAGATGTGTGGCCTTCAAGCTGCTTGTGCCCACAGGATTATTTGCCTGGTCTCAGGCAGGAGCAGAGGTGGGAGGGATTACACCTAAGCATAGCATCTCTGCCATGGCACAATGTGCAACCATTTGTGTCTGAATGCACCCTGGGGCCGCTCCTGGGCCAGCTATTGTCTAAGAAAAATAAATAAATTGGAAGGTCAAAGTCAGAATTTCAAGTTGAATTTTTGTGTGTCCTTGCGTGGCACAGACCTCACTGCCTTCCCTCTGGGTAGGTGACCTCCTTCCCATGCCCTCTGTTCTGAGGTCTGTCATTCACTTTCTCCCTCCTACAAAAACCTTAGCAGTGGTTCAGTTACTGAGGCTACTACATATTACACTGACCACATGGGACTGAATTAGCTCCACAATCTCTATACACATCACTTTGTTGTCTCTTATTTTAAGTGGGATGGTAGACAATTTGACATATGGGACATCTTTTTGTTGTCACTTTATCAGAGTGGAGATATTTGCCATGGTCAGAGGACTTGGGTCCCATGTTGATTATCATAATATGCATGCTAATGCTGCTCTTATTATTACAGAATATTCTTAGTATCATTATCACTGAATGATTCCTGTATTTACAAAGACATTATATACAAGATAATGATAAAAGATATTTTCTCTTTTTAACCCACAAATATCCTAAATTAAATTAGGGCAGTAGATGAATCTCAACTTTGAATAATTCACCAGAGTTTGACAGATAAAAGATGATCTTGTGATTGTGAAACCCAGACTTGAGATCCAGGTTTCAGGCTTGGTTGGGTTATAGAGAGCTCATGCCACATTTATGTCAGACCCCCCAAAAGCTGTGAGGTGCCCTATGGTGCCAGCTGTGAAAGTGCTTTAGAAGGAAATTGGTAGAGGAGCTCTAATCAGTAATGAGTTGATAACAATGAGGAGAGGAGATAGATGACACGGACATTGGAAAAGCTGCTGATCATCACGGGACTTGGAAACATGGATGCAGAACTGGCTGCAAAAGACAGTAATGGTGACTCTATCTCATGACTACTAAAATATGTTTTTTTTTCATTTCTGCATTTTGCTCAAAGAGTAAATAATAGAATAATTCCAGATTCTGGTAGATGGTTGGCAGAGAAAAAAATGACCAGTTATAAATGACATTTTGACCATTTAAAATCTCCTCCCTTATCTCCTTGCAATAAAATGATCATAACAATCTTTAGATGTTATTGATTAAAAAGAAAAAAGAATAACTCTGTAATATCTACCAGTTTCCTAAACTGTTTATTGAGGGATTTGAACATATACAGACTTTCTGGTGTTATTTACATATTTTTTATGGCCTGAATCTCTGAAAGTTGTAGTTGACATGAATTAAGCAATGTGACAATAAAAAAATGACATGAAAAGATATACAAGGTTTCATAAATTATTTGCTAGGTAAATAAATTCAGGACACATACATCTTCAAGGAAAATGTTTAAGCCAGTCTCATATGTAGTATACAGTATGCAATATGTACAGAGTCAGCTCTGTAGAGAATACAGATAGTGAGTGTCCAATTTGAACATGTTAATCCAACCTAAGTCTGATTTTTTTTTACTTCCACCAAAGCTTCAATATGCATCTGATCTCAGGATATTGGATTTTTCTTTGAGGAAAGAAATAAATGACTTATCTGGGGAATAAACCCAGTCTTCTCTCACTGCATTGCTCACCATATATATTGTGCTAAAATAAGGTTCACTGATTCTAATGTAAATCTCTAAAGCTGAACCATGATAATATGAGTTTTTGCATTTCATGTGGTAGGTAAGTAGGTTGCATCTTTGAAAAGGAGTAGTGAGAGAGATTAGTGATTGTACCTAAGGAGGAAGGGAACAGGCTCAAATACCTTTAGGGTCTGAAACTCCTTGACAGACTAGGAAAAACTGTTCAAACACATTTGTTTTGGTTTAAAATTGGGATGCATCTTGCAATACGACTGCTTCCTCCCTATCTCCTGTTTTAAATACACATTTTGTGACATTAAGATTTTGTCTGTATGGGCAGTTACTCATACCAGTACAAACCAGCTTGCATCACTATGAAATGATCTGCATCTATAAGATTCCATCCTTTATAAGGATGTCATTGTCAACATTTCTGGGTAATTTTAATTCTCATAGAAGCAGGAATTAATTTCTCTTCCAAAGAAGTTACACTGTAGCACATTGCTGTCTGACATGATGCTTTCCCACATAGCTTTACTGCTAACCCCAAATGTCCAATCTGTTTACTGAAATACGTTTTTCTAGCCTGAAGTCAACATAACTGGATGATACCTGACACAGACAGGTTCAGCTTTTCTGCATGTCCAGAGTGTCTATCAAAGATGCCTCACATGCTTCTCCACCAAGCAGCACACTTCAGTGTTCCGAGTAGCTGTGGATCACGTCTGTCCCTGGGATGCTTTGACTTGTCAACAGCACTGACTATAGCAATGACTGGGAGAGTGACTACATGGGATCAATATTCAAGGTTGGCTTATAAGAACAGAAAGGAGAAACCCAGAGATCTATTAGTGTGACTGTTTTAGCTTGTTACAGCAATTCTGACAGGTTTTCAGGCTGGGAATACCATCATAGGCTTCATGCCAACGCGATGCAAATAGGCGGGAGGATTCCAGTAACTTAATAAAAAACTACTGTTTTTGCAGGAAAATGTGTTTGACAGACAAGGAGCTGTTTCATGTTTAACAGTCCAGCTGAGGCTGTGTAGGTTGGTCCAGTCACCCAAGCTGCCATTCCCACTGTCACCAGACTTTTGGTTCCTGGAAATGCTCAGGATGCCAAGAACATGGAAGAAAAGACTGGTGAGCATCATGGCACTTGCAGTGGTACTGTGCTCTGCAAGACAGACTGAACACTTATCTCCAGTGATGGGTATGGACATACTGCATGGAGATGAGATAGTATCATTTTTGAATATCACTATTTCTCCACATCATGACAACGCGTGATTACAACCAGTAACTGTGCCCACTGTATTCATCACTGATACCTTCACGTCCCAGCTTCTGGATCAGAATAGCTCTAGAAAATGGTATACTTCCTATCTTTTCTCTGCTGACCTCATTTTCTTCTCTACACCAGCTGGGTCAGATTTAAGAAGGCATACTTCATCATGTGGCTGTTGAGAGACATCATTCTGTAGCTGCTTTATAAAGTACCTATCATGCTTTCATCATCCAGGAAATTAATCCAATTAACCAGTGCATAATTATTAGCACAAATCTTTAGAAGAGGATTTTGTGGTGGGTTTTTTTTTAATAGAAGTCTTATCAAGGCACTATTTTTTCAATAAAAACCTAAGCAAGATTTTTTTATTGATACAAATCTAAGAAAAGCACATCATAAAGAAAACTTCAACTTAAAAAAACCCAAACCAGTAAAATAGTACATTACAACAACTGCCAAGAAAGATAGTCGATGTATCGTACAGCACTAGTAAGTCAGAAAAGCCTTAATACCACAAAATAACTTTTAGTCTGCAGCTCTATCAAGTTACATCTAAAACACAGAAAGAATTGTTTAACACTTGCATAGTGAAACGTACTTTAACTACTGAAAAGTCCCTTCCTGCCTTGCAGATCTGTAGGAATTATAATTTGGTTAAAGACCATGAAGTTACTCAGGAATTTGTGGAGAACAGGCTTTCTAGAGAACAGGAGAAAAAGTGTTACATTGATGTAAGCCTATCTGGTCCATCATCAGGGAGACTAAGGAAACAGAGAGACAAACAGGCAGTTGATGGTGTTAATGGATGGAAGACACTCTCAGAAAACATTCTCTGCCAGACTAGGCATCCCTCTACTATCTCTTTCCCCTTAGGCACACTGTTGCATATCCTGATTTTAGGGAACTTGTCATGTTGAGAAGAACAATTTTTGGTTTGTTCTGCTATCACACTTTCCTAGCCTGGCAGGGAAAACAAGTGGTAGATGGCAGCTCCATTTCTTTGATCCCTCTATCTCTCTATCTCAGATAGTGGGATTGAGGCCAATCACATCAGTCCCTTAAATTCCTGACCAGCCTCCAACAGCAAAGGCTAATATGTAAGGCTAGGAAGCATTTTTTACATTTTCTCTAGTGAGAATAAACTTTCAAATTTAGTGAATTGAAATCTCATTTGTCCTTTAATTAAAAATCTTGCAACTAGAATTGTTTGCTCTGTTTGCATATTTAGCAGTCTACAGATTCAAAACAAATTTAAAAATTTTTTTAGAAGTGTTCCTGCCCAGAAAACATCATAATACAGAAAATGACTTAATTCATCATAAAATAACTATATTTTAAAGTGAAACCATCAACTTTGAAGATCTGTTGCATAGTAAGAGAGGAATAATGCCCTTTTCAAACTTTGTTGTACAGATACAAAGTGATTGTGCTTCTTCGTATGTCTCAGTGTGCACGAAGTGCAGAATCCCCCACTACATTAGGACTCTAAGTAATGGAAAGGAGTGCAGGATACCTACCCACCATGCTGAAGGCACACATTGGGTAACAATCTTTTTGTGATAACAAGGGTTCATAAGGATGTTATTTTTACTTTAATGCAGGTGCATGTATATAGGAACCATTGAATGATTTCCCTGAAATGCAGATTTTCTTAAGGAGATAAGTGCCACATACAGGCAGTTCAAAACCAGTTCTATAGCCCAATATACTACCCACCAATGCGGTCAATGTATTTATAGACCAGCTTCCATTAGGGTTGTCATGGTTTCTCCAGAGGAACCCTTTTTATCAATTTCTCTCTCTCTTGTTTGTCTGATTTCCCTGAGCCTTTATTGAAGGCCAATAGACATTGGTTAAAGAGTTTACAATTCTCAGAAAAATCACAGGACTTACACAGACAGAACAGAAATTTGAGAGCCTTGTTTAGGTCAGATTTGGCAGTAAGGAGGATCCAAGCCTGTATCCTGTGCTAGTAAAATCTGAGGGCACATTGGATTTTTCTATCAGGTGAGAAGAGGACAAAAGTACAGACCATGATATGCTGGAAGGTGAATAGCTGCCTGTGTACACTCCAGTTCAGAAATATTGTACAGAATATTGCCTAGAATGTCCTAGATGATTCTCAGAAAATCTTTGGCCCTGGCTGTTTAGATGAACTTATTTGCCTTGACTTGAAATATCTGAGGAAAATCGAGCAATCTATAACATTAAGCATTACTATCTGAACACAGCTGTCCCTTGCTCTGAGTAATAGGCCAACTAAAGAAATTCTGATTTTGTAATGGTTTCCATAATCCTACAAGTGCTCTCTGTTCTTCTGTTCTAATCACCTCTCTTTTAACTCTAACATGCTCATTCCTCTCTAGACTAATACACCACGATTTCTCTTATATGCCCTTTGGTGACATTCAATGGGATGATGATGCTCTCTCTGCACTGTACACCTCTTCTAATTTGCCCCTCAGTCTTTCCTTAAGCAAAGTTCTACTGAGAGCCCAAAAGTAGCAGAAGCCAAGGAAAGATCCTCCCTGGAGTGTGTTTTTCATGTGTAAAATTTTATTATTTGCATTTTCTTAGCTGAAAGCACTTTTCATATTCTAGTACTTAAGTTACTGGGCTAGTGAGGACTACTTTCAGTTGAAAAGCTTCAGGAATGTAGTCATTGAAGTCATGGTAGCATAACAGTGGAAGTAAATGACGCTCCTAAGTATATTGTTTCCATTACATTGTATTTTCTTAGTGTACCTTGGTAACAATGGTCTCTTTAGATTTCTCTAATAGTTTTCTTTAGTTGATTTGCCCACTAACTCAGGGGTTTAAATCTCCTCTTCCTATGCATTATTCCAGCCTGGAGGTGCCCTTATTGCATTCCACATACCTACTTTCTTATGGAACAGGGCAATAGCCTAAGAGATTCTGTGTTCAGTTCCTGTAGCTGCAACTAATAGCCTAGTTCAGAAAGGTCCCCATGTCATTAACTCCTCATACCTTGGTCAATCAAGTGCTTGTCAATACTCCACAACAAATTTAAAGGCCTTAATAAAAGACCACCATTTGCACCTGTAATTTGCTACAGGGAGGGAGTGGGATAACCCTGAGACATTACTTCTGCCTGGGTGTCTGCAATGGTCTGGATTCTGTTACACAACCACTGTGTGATCCTATGTAGCAGATCAATGAAATACCTCAAAGTTCAGCATCCAAGAGAGGCAACCACCAGGAAGACTGAAATTTGGGATTAATAATATAGTGTGAATACAACACAGCTATACAGTACAATTACCATTGATGTACCATAACATCACTTAATCCAAGAATTCACATAATGAGATTTACTTTTTTATCCTTGTGTTATTAAATCTTTTCCATAAATTAATCAATGATAGTCTTAAACAGCATCATTTTCATCTGGAAGGAAGACTGTTAAAAAGCTTTGTATATTTGGAGACTTAAAAATTTACCTACTTTTTGTCTAAATTTATTCATGATTGATTTTGATCTTTTGATCTCATGCTAATATTTGAACTTAAAAAATTCCCTGCCACCAAATAGATTCACAGGAGCTCATAATCTCCTATCATTCTTATTGTTCCTATCCAGCAAACTCTTTTGGTAATTAATGACCTGCCATATTTAAAAGCCAGCCATGTCAGGTAAGTATGTTATGAATATGATTGGTGAGTTTGCTGCTAGACCCTGAGGTTTCACAAAGACAACAATTCCATGGGAAGAGATCTATAAGGGTGCCTTGGATTTACTGGAGGCTATTCTGACTGTTTCTTGGGAAACTATGACTGAGCTATGAGCATCAACAGAGACAGAGAGGTTAAGGCAGTGGTAAGACACTTTCCACCTTCCATCTTGTGTTGACATGGGTAAGGAGGAGATGGCGGAAGGGACACGATGGCATAGACTATAGTAGACTATAGGTACTCAGGTGCAACAAGGCATCAAAGTAGCTATGGAACATTGTAGCTGCCAGTGGATATTTAGAGGATTACCCAGCCTGTGTGCTTTGCATATACATTTTTCAGAATTTCTTTGTTGTGGAGTTAGTTTTTGCTGGTAATTTGGGCTAGATGGATCTGTGAGGGTGAGGGGAAAACAAAGTTTGTGTTACACCAAAAAATCCAGGGGCTTCCCTGATCTTTGATATGAGATTAAATTTACATCTTTAACTTGGCTCTCAGAAAAAACTACTAGCTGCCATAACCTGTTCTCTAGGTGGACTGCCATTTCACTCCATATGTCCTGTGGTGGCAGCCCTTGCACCATGTTTTTGGGGATTCCTTGTGTGCAGGTTATTCTCAGATGCTTGCTGTCATTCTCTTTCTGATGCCAGAATGACTGAAAGACTTTCAATATAGTTCAAAACTAAGCAGCAGCCAAGTTCAAACCTAAGCAGCAGCCAAGGCTTAAAGCCACCTCTATATGGGTCACCAGTTTCTTCTGAGTTCCTACCCCATGTGGAGGAACAGAAATGCTGAGAATCAGCTCACCCACTTCTCAGCTCTCCCACTTCTTGTATGTAGTCACATATATATCATGTGCTTTATTTGGAAAAATAAAAAAAAAATCTGCAAAGGAAAAGCTATCATTTTGAATATATTTTTAGAAGAGAGTGTCCCTCTCTGAGCTACTGCATGTCCAGCCCTTTTTGTTTGCAAAGCCATGCTACCGGAGCATAAATGTGAGTCTCACATAAGGTGAAGAAGTTATGGCACAGAGTTGTGAGAATATGGCCTTTATCTGCATTCTGGGAAGGGTTTTGTTCTGTACTCTCTGCTACATGATGAGGAAGGACTAAAAAGCCTGGACACCCAGACAAAAAGAGGGCCATTTAGCCTTTTCACTGAAGTCTAGGATCCTTGCTGAGGGATTATTTTATGCAGGCCTGTGTTTTGGCTAAGGGGGTCTGGTTTTTACTCAAAGCCAGGCAGCAGATGTCAAGCCTCAGAATTGCTCACAAAATGATGACCTTGCTGGGTCAAGGCCTATACAACCTGCTTCGCCTCAAGCTGTGTCAAACACAAGCGGTAGAAAGACTTTCCCCGGGCAGGCCTGTCTGGGCGACCAGCTATCCCCAATTTTCCCTGTAGACTGAATTCCTTGTGAAATTCTACAGCTCTGAGAAAAAAAACTCCTGACAGTTAACTTGGCTTTTTCTTTTGATTTAAGTAATGAATAAGGCAGTGAAGGTTTTTTAGGGGGTAGAGGTCTAACGCATTATTATGCTAGTTTGTAGTAACAATTTATATTGTCAGGAAAGTTTGTTTGGGGTTTCCATGTGTGACTAAAATATGTTAGTACAGATAGCGTCAAATATAGAGATGATACGCTTGAAGAAACGAATGTGGAAAAGAGGGCAGTATATGAAATACTATCTATGGCAAATTCACATTGTGTTTTGGATGTAAATATCTTCTGCGTGATGATCTTTAGAGGCGAAAGAACATCTACTGTGATTAAGAATAGCAAATTATATTTGCTGTAGTTATTGTCTTATTGGGAAATATTCACAGTCAAGGGTTTAAAAATGTAATAAAAAGTGGATCAATATGTGTTTGAGGATTTCATCAATTGCATATTAACAGTACTAGTCCTTCTGACCTCTTTTCTTTGAGCTATTCCCTTGATCAGAGCAAAAACGATGTAATAAATTACGGGTTTATTCATCCATGTGCCGATTTTTGTTTCATGTTTCTTTTATCTTGCATACAAAATTGAAAACCAATGTGTGATTCCTGAACGTGGTTCTGATTCTTATAAAGGCACATGAGCATTGCATTTCTTATAAACAAAGGTTTCAACCAAATTTCTACAGAACAAAAATCAGAGAATTATGAATTATATCATAAGGTATTTAACATTTCACTTAATACCAGCACAGCTTAGCAAATTATAGCAGTTTTCACACTGAATTTACCCTTTTTGCACAGGCTGAGTTTCTGTGAGTGGATCACTAAGGTTTGGAAAAGTTTTGTGGTTTTTTTTCTTCCTTTTGTGAATTTGTTGCATAAAGGCCACTGCAAGTGTTACTCGCTGAATGTGGTAAATCTGAGCTCTCTTCGATATTTGTGGTGACCTGTTATATGTACTTTGTATCTGCATAGTTCTGTCCCCTAAGTGGATCATTGGAGTGATGTTCCTGAAAATAAAATGTATTTCAGTATGAGAAAACAGCAAACTTACATTTCAGCACTCCATCAAACTGAGGAAGAACAAATATGAAAGATTTTTACCTTTTTTATTCTCTTGTGAACGAATCGAGCACAACTTGGTTTACATGAATGAAATTGTACTTGATAGCAAGTCATCTGCAGAGTTCTGAATTCTCTTAGAAGCACAGAGACACAGACTGATCATAGCATCTTTTGTTTTGAAATAATTCATGTTTTGTTAAGGAAATAATTAGCTCTATGTAAAACTATTCTACGTATAGTAGCAGTGAGTCAGTGGTGAATTTGGACTAATACTTATGTTCAGATTTGGACAGATGAGCTAAATATTAAGCCCCTTCAAGTTTGTAACACGAAATACAACTAAAATGAAGTAACAGGCAAGTTTGCTTAGAACAGAATTTAGTTAGGGGTATTCTGAGTTGCATGGGTGTGAGGAGTGCTGCTTGTTAATAAAGTGGATAGAATATTTCCATTGACTTGTAGGGAGTCAAAAATACACACAATTTATACTGTTACACACATCTTTTCAGTATGGAGTAAAACCCTTCTGGATAGGGATACAGAATATCTTAGAATAACTAATATTTTTCTTAATTTACTTGACTGTGTATATGAATATGTATCTAAACCCATATTATTTATCACTCCTAACTCTAGAATTTTTGAAGTGTTTCGTCTGTGCTGAGCCACTGTTCTAAGCCAAACTCTCCTGTTACTTCATTTTAATTGTATTTAGTGTTATAAACTTGAAGGGGCTTGATTTTTTCACCCAATACTAAATATATTATAGAGCAAATAGTGTTCAGAAGGGAAGCAGTTGCTAAGGAAAATGTTTTCTTCTCGAAAAACATTTCTGTGCTGCATGAACTCTTGATGTACCTCCATGTCCTGTGTAATAATATTTTCTGCTTTGGTTACTAAAGAGCAACTGTACCCAGGCTCAAAGAATACCAAGACTTTATTAGGAGGTATTAAAAAGGTAAAAAAGGGCTTGCACAGATAATTGGGGAAAGCTAACATATCTGTCTGTTAAAAATAACAAGTCATGTGAACATCAATGTAAAATTCTGATTTTTTAGTAGCTAGAGTTTGCCTTGTACTACTCTGTTCTCCTGGAAGAGATCTGCTGTCTCTTTAAAAAAAATGTCTATTTTAATCCCTCTTTCTCTCAAAGATTGCTAAAAAATAAATTAAAATAAAATCAGGGGAAAAAAAAGCAAAATGATTATTCCTCACAATATCACCCAGTCTGAAGCATGACAAAAGATATTCAGAAGGTCTAGAGCTGAATGATTTTCTGGACAAATTCTGGAAACTAGTAATTTCTAGTACTAGACCTACTAGACCTATCCAGTTTTTGTCTGTATTTCACTCTCAGGTTTCTTTTCAGTACTACTATCAAATGGACCTGAGAAAGACGTACCAGATTCTACTCCTTCCACATGTCACTATATACCTTTTGAGGGTGCTCTGTATGGAAATTAAGAAACTGTTCTCAGGCTCTCTATTCATGTTTTGTTGACAGAACTGTTCCAAAGAAGGTGTGAGTTAAATAAGAATGTTAAAGTAAATACAAACCCATTTACTTCAGGATATAAAAGACACTATCCCTTTTTTTTCCAGATTTTATTGAATAGACAGGGAAAAAAATGCATAGCTTTATTTATCCTGACATTTCTTGACAGTTGGAAGTGCAAATCCTAATCTATATTAGAAATAATCACCTCTCTAACTATCATTAAAGTTTTTAGCTGAAGGTCAGGCTTGAATGTGTATACTCCCATTTATTATCATCTGATTCAACAAACAACACTATTGATTTCACGAGGATGGTTCCATTAGAGAAATCAGAACTTCACCTCAGTAAGCAGAGGAAAGGTAGAAAAGATATTCTCTTTAAAATCACAACAGAGAGACAAGATGAAAACCAGTATGGTGTCCTTTAAGTGAGGGAATAGCATGACACTATTTGCCTTGAGTTAAATGAGCGCTAGACTTGTCCATTCTTGGGGAACATTGCAAATACATTTTGGTACTAAGGTAATATGAAATGCTCAGCTTGAAAATAGATATTCCTTATTCACAGGAACTGAAGAGCTAATCTTGGGGGTTTGTCATGTGAGTAGGAGCATTGTCATTTGAAATTAAATGAGGCTTTTGAGCACTGGAGTTTTAATGCTTCTTTGATGCACAGATACAAGAGAAACTGTCTTACACAAGTAAAAACTATCACCAAGTTATTTTAGTTGCATCTTCCTTCAGTTAGAATTCAGTGCTGCAGAGCAGATCCAACATTAAGTCTTCTATATATTATCTCAAAAGATTTATTAGAAGCAACCTGGCCTTTTTTGGTAGCATTTGGGCGATCAGGATTGCGTCAACCCAGAACATATTTAGTTTTGTATGTCATGCTTTAAAAAATCTTTGTAGATGGTAGCTCCTAGATCTGGACTGATTAAAAGTATTCTGGGTGCTTAATGATATGCAACACATGGAGAGGCACAGCATACAATTTTAAAGATATCATTCATGTAGACACATGCCTGATTATATAATAGAGGTTGTGGGTTTAGATCTGCTAACCTCAGAAACACTGATATCCAACAGATTGATTTTGTGCAATTCCTGATCATCTCTTAATAAGGCTATCTTTGCTTAGCCAGATTTTCATTTGATTGGCAGACTCTTCCATACCTGACAGTACTGAACTGTCTTTGAGTCAAAGTCCCAGTTTTCTCCATATTGCTGTCTTAATTTCCAATTGAACAGCACAGCAGATGTTCAATGCAGGCTAATATCCCCTTCAAGGAAAGGAATAATAATTTTCCAACTTTCTTTTCCTCTTGTTCATACAGAATATATTATACATAAACACTGCTCCCTGTCAGCTAGGAGCTTATGGAGAAACAGACCCCTGAACATAGATGTCCTAAGTTCCAGTCCCATTAAAAAAGGCAATTTTCCCTCATGGTAGGTCAAATTATTACTCAGTTATATACATTCAAGCCCTGGGAGCTGGGAGATGAATTTGGCCCTGTAAATGTATCTGTGCCTTCCTTCAAAAGACAGCAGCACTGTGAGGAAGTTAGTCATCTAAGGGTGCCAAAATTTCCTGCTCAAGGAACGAACATTTCCACACAGGAGCAGATAAAAATGAAAACAACTTTAAAAAAAAAAAAAAATCAATTAGATTAACAGAGACAAGTGAGTGCTTGCCCAGCCATTCCTGAGCAACAATTTATTCTTAGGGTGGTGCGAGAGACTCAAGCCAGCGGTCAGCAAGCTGACAAATCTGTCAGCTTTGCTGGGTGGCTGTCAGTCAAACCAGGTGCCCGCTGTGTGTTGTGGCGCTCCTTGTATTAACACCCTGCTGAGATAATTCTTTTTTATCCTTTTTTTTTGCCACCAAGAGGGTCTGCCACCACACTGCTGTTTTTCATCTTGTTAATTGAGTCATTTATTTCGTTAAAAGGTGAAACTTTATCAGGGTTTATGTGCCAAATGTGAGAAGGCATATTTAATGATACATCAAATGTTAGAAGCATGCAGGTGCCTCTGTGTATGCTCTTTAAAATGCTGAGAGGAGAGGTAGCTCTTGTAAATTAAAATCACCTGATATTAACTAAAAATAGGCATTTTGTTCCCAGGCAACAATGCAAATATACTGTACATATGTGTGTATCTGTTTGTTACTAAATATATAAAGCACATTGATATTTATATTTAATTTTTAATCAGTAGATTCATCCATATTCGAAAGCAGATAACTGGAGGAATAAACAATACAAGAGCAGAATTCAAAATTATGCAAAAAAAATTCAATAATTTCTAGGGTGTCTGCTAAAAATAACATTTGAAAAAAAACCTTTCAAGCTTCTCCAAATATTCTCCTACCACTGATTACCACCACTGTTCCAGGGATAATTTGTTCATCTTCATTCTCTAGGTATCTCTGAAGAAGGAAAGTTGGGTTTTTTGTACTCTTGTTAGGAAGACCGTTTAATTGGTTAATTAGAAACTGGGCAAGCCTCCAATTAAATATATGAGAATCTCTCCATTGCCATCAATGGCTGTTGACTCATACTTCCAGGTCTGCTTTTATGAAGGAATGAGTCTGGAGTCTTCAAAGAAACCTAAGCTCTTCTGTGAACAAAGAGGATTTGGACCCCTGTTCTCCTCAGATGTCCAAGAAATCAGAGCGGGTTCATTACCAGGTAGGTGAATTTTACAAGATCAAACCCATTCTCCCAGGTACAAAATAACAGAAAATGTCCAGGACTACTGAGATGTCAGGAAGGTTGGCTGGTGTAACTACCAATTGTAGTTATGTAGAATCAGATCAGTAGCTGATGATAGTAAAAACTATGTTCTGTTGTCTTCTTAGTGACTTTAACCTCTTAGCAGAACTAGAGGATGACACCAGCAGACTGTGCCTTTCCCTTTAAAATAGTTGTGTCATTTGCAAAAAGAAGTGTTGATTCAGTAGTTTTCTTTGATCAACACAAATTACTTAATCCTATTAACAAGCAAAATTTGCAGAAAGTCTGGCTTTGTTTGGTAACTGAGTTTCTTTGCCCTGAAATTCAGTGCTGAGTGCTGCTTTCCCATTTGGGGTTAGCAACCCCTCCCCCAGTTCCTGTCCCCCTTGTGATTGCCAAGCTCTCATTAGTTGAGGAGGACTAATGCCATCTGCATCTGAAAGACATACTCCCACAAGGTTTATTTCATCAGCAGCTATCAAATTCGCCCTGCCTTCCAAGGCTGGGAGTAGGTGAGTGGATCTGAGATTAGGCCATTAAGAGCAGGCCAGTGTTTCTGAACCCAACTAAATGTGTGGGTAGATTGTGTAAGAGGTGCCTCACTTTGATTTCAGCATTAGTCACTGTGCTCATTTATTGCTTGAAAATGTTCTAGTCCAGGTGAGTAGTTCTCATTCAAGCCATAGAATTGGTTTGAAAAAAAGTACCAGAACACTTTCCACCTCTCTCACCTAACATCCTTGTTCTTTCCTCACTTCATCCCACAGATATTGGAAAGTGTATGATCATTTAGATTCGGTTTTCTTGCAGTAGCCATCAAGCATATTCACTAGGAAGAAAAATACTGTGTTATCAGCTTATGTTTCTCAAAAATAGTTGAACCACAGTTCAACTTTTGAATGGCAACTTCTTTCTCAATAAACCCACTCCTGTGTGGGTTCACAGTCCTAGCTCCTCTGTGAGTGACAAAAATAAATGCTCACCAATTTTTAGCCCCAAACAGGATCCAGGAGAATAAACCAAAGTCTAGGAATGGATGCTACAGAACCAGGATTTGTAAGAGGTGATAATTTGTGACTTTGTGACCTGTTTCTTACTTTTAGTAAGAAAGTTTCAAATTCTGGGCTGGAATTGTCTTAATTTCAGCAGTCCATGTGTTATTTCCCTGCAGCCGATTGGGTGACAGCTCTCTGGCACTCTGTGACAGAGGAGGGAGAAGGCATGGCTCCAGCCCTGCTCATTTTCACATTGAATGTACTGTCATCCGATGTCACTGTGGCAAGAGAAGGTCTTTGAGTTACACGTGGTGCCTGAGTGTCCATTGCCTGTTTCATCTTGACAGTTGCCTTGGTGGATGCATTTATGATGGGTCTGTGCTGTTGAAGATGGGTCTCTTTTCACAGTTTTGAGCACTATGTAGCACCCAAATGTGGACAAAATTCAGATGAGGGTTTGCCAAGTCAGAAAAGTTTTTATCTATCTGTCACTGCAAATATATTTAAATAAAAGTAGTACAATCTCCCACAAAGAGGACACAATAACATTTCATTGCCTCCCAGTGATCAGAATTATTTTTTCTACTTGTCTGAATATACTAATGAAATGGTTTAGCTGCCTTCTGTTTACTAAGGTTGCACCTGGAAGACAATTATGGATCATTATAGTGCTGTAGGAATAGAGAACAAGAGTACTATTCCATTTCTGTCCCATCCCACCCTCCCTTCACTCCCCCAAATTTACAATCTAAGACAGAAGGCACAGGAACAGTAGGAATGACCATGTTGGTTGCTTAGACTAAGTTAATCTACCTTCATGTTCTGTGCTAAAGTGTTTTAGAGGATGTTTAAGGGAAATCTAGAGGAGATAGGGCAAGCACAAAAGTGGGTAAAGAAAATAGGTTGGTGAGATTGGGAAATACATTGAGACATTCTATATTATTTGGTTTGATAAGAAAATCTGTGCTAAATCTCTCTTTTTAATATCAGTAGTAATTTGTACTTGTGTTGTCTTGTAGTCCTGGATGACAAGACACTTTGCAAATAATTCTTACCCTACTGAAATATTAGGTAGACAGAGCTGAATTTTATTTACAGCTGAAAAAAAGAAGTCACAGAAAAATTGTGCATGAGATCAGTGACAAGATCTGTGTCTCATTTCCTCAAGCTCCTGCATTCCACAATTTCACTCTACTTACCGAAAACCTGTGCCTGTATTTTTCTAGTAGACAAACATACACCTTCCCTCCCCCCTCTTCTTGTACTAATACTATATATATGGTATTTCCCATGCAGTCCCACCACCCTTTTCTTTGGCTGTTATCCTCTTACTTACATGCATCACCTGGGAGTCAGTTTCTCGTCCACCATCACTCTTTTCAGCAGTCAACCTGTCCCTCACCCCAAATCCTAAGACTTTCAAAGAGAGGTGTTAGTCAAACAAAGATTATTTTGGCTCAGCAGAAACATGAAGAGAGGTTGCAATATGTCGTCTAATGCTCTTTGAAAACAAGTTCTGAATACCTCTACAACCTGATGTTTTTCCTCTCTGTGCAGAGCTGAAACTGTTATCCAAGGGCTCATGCTCTGTCATGTTAATTTCTGAAAAGAAGCTATGGTTGGGAAATTTATTTCTATGGTGCAATACCTTGTAACAAAAACAAAACAACCCCCAAAAAAACCAACTGGTTTTGCTTTCACTAAAATTATTCAGCATTAAAATTTTCCCACAGCCTCAATGCAGAAACCTTACCCTTGATTCTTGTAATGGAAAAGCATTTGCAAATGAAAGCAAGGTGTCATTTCCCTCCTCCCACCACCCCCCTGAAGTTTGCACATGATGTAGTCATTAGTTGAAAAACAAAAAGTCATCCCAGAAGTGAGGACTAGAACTTTTTTTTTTTTTTAACAGACCATTTTGTCCTTTCTGTAAACATTTTAAAACCAGACTATTAGGAAAGCATAGAAACCAAAGTGTTTGCCTGGGAAACTTATTTTCAAAATAGAAATCCTTCGTCTTATTTACTGTGTTTGCCAATTTCTAAATGAATATGATAAGGAAAAATTGGATTCAAATCTGTACCTCATCAAGTAGTGACCAGCAGGGATGGTACTGATTTATACCCTAGATCCTTTCTCCCTACCTTTTGTCTGTGATTAATACCCTGCTAAGGTTAGGTTGATTTCTTTTCTTCCATCCTGCTGGTATCAAGCTTACCACAGCTTACACACTGTAATAAGATAAAACCAGCTTAGGTAAGTAAAGCCATAATCTGACAAAAAACTGGACCCGGAGGCCTTTTTCTTAGATTTGGGTCATGATTGTGGTCCCACTTACTAGTGGCCCATCAGGCAAAAACTAATGATTGTAAAATTGCCATTAGTTACCAGGGTGGCCTCAGGCCGTCAGATCTCAGCTAATTTTGAACTCTGCTGATAGATTCCTGGGCTTTGTGTCTGAAGATCAGCAGTTAGCTTTCTGTTAAAGGCAAACTTCACAGTAAAGCCACTGACAGAGTAGTATTAAATTATCCTTGTCATCCAATATGTAAAGCTTGGGTGATAATGAACCATAGAGTTCAAAGGGAAAGCCTTGCACTAAGAAAGTGAAAAAGAGCTTATCCATTGTACCCACACCAATTGCCATGTTGACTGGTTATAAAGAAATTAATTTAATTTCCTCTGTGGAGTCCTTTAACTGTACTCTCTAGGTTTGCCCCTAGAGGTGGAGGGACATACAGCAGAACAAAGTGTTACCCTGAGTCTAGTTTCTCTGCTTTGTGAGAAGAAAAAAGGTAGGATCAATGCAAGCGTTTTCACATAGTCAGAAAACAAACCTTGCTACTGTTTGAAAGCGGAAAAGCATTCAGAGCTCACTGAAGTCGACATATAGGCATTTATTTCATGAAACTTAGGATCATATATTATGGTGACATAACAAATCCTGTTTTCTAGAAGTTAGCTATTATAGGGAATAGGGGAAGTTATCCTTGAAATTTCGCTTTTACTTTACCTCAGCTAGACACGTGATCTCCCTAGCTCACGTTTCCATCATTATAAAATTCAGTGGTCTCTTTCAAAAGGTCCATATTTGTACATGTTTTCACATGCAGAAATGCTCTTCCAGGGTAGTCATCATTGCTCAGTGCCATGCTACACAGAAAGAGTCAGCTAATTTGAAATGAGTTAACTGGGTTAACCTCTGTGACCACAGCACCACTATGGCTAAATTACAACCAGTAGCATAGACTTGCTGCAAGAGCATCACACATCTGTAATAGCTGTCATCTCCTTCTGTAGGTCTTGGAAGGAAATTTGGTGTCTCAGACACCACATTAATATAACTGCGGGTAAATTGATGATCTCTTCTTGAGTAACATGTTTCATTGTCTTTCCTCCACTAATTACTCCTTCTACTCTTCATTCTTTTTCTCTTTCTCTGTATTACAGTAATTCTTTGACATCACAGTGAGGATCCAAGGACCCAAAAAGCTGTACAAGCAGACAATAAATAATTAAACAGGTCTTTCCCCAAAGGACAGAATAGAGGAAGAGTGCACTCAGACAAAACTCTTGCTTTCTTTGCATCATGCTGTATTGCCTAAGGTATAAAGAGGAAGCACATAACGTGTTCTGGTTCAGGACCTGGGTTCATTTCTCTTGGTGGTTATTTGCAAAATCCATTGATTAATGAAGTTTCTACTGAACTTATGCATTTGGCAAGGAATGAGTTATGGATCCTCTAGCACGGTTGATTAACACCTCAACCAAAACTCTCTGTCAGGCAAGGAAATTTTAAAGCAATATTTTTCAATGAGATGTCAAAATGGTTTCTACTGGAGCTTTCTGAAACAACAAAGCAGAAACACAAAGATGTTGTGTTTGCATCATTAGGGTTTCCTTATTTATTTGTTCCTCTAATAATTTTTGGTGCAGTATTCTTAGGTATTGTACATTTGCTGGAAAAACTTGACAGGCTTTACCTGAAAAAATACGAGAAAAAAGTGATAACCAGAGTGGGAAGGACAAAGAGAAACCCCCAAACCCATAAAATACTAATACCAAACTAATGAAAACACCTTCCAGTTTTTCATTTTATATTCCTTCCATTACTTTTTTGAAAAATGAGGAAAAAAGGAAAATTGAGTCTTCCCTCAAAAATATTTTAAGGTAATTTTAGTTTTTAAAAGTTTCTAACAAAACATTTATAACACCTGTGTTTGCTCGCAGAATTTTAACCAGATATAGTTTATTCTGATCATCATTCGAATTATTTATGTAAAAGAGCATTTTTGCTTGGGAGTAAGTAGTTCTTGTTTCCACATAAAGCTACTTTCTAAAATGTTTTGGGTAGAACACAAAACATTCCTAATGTTCCCAGTTCCTCTTTCCTGTTCCGCTAATGCTGAAGGAGCATCAGGTTCTTGAAACTTATTTTGGAGCTGCATCCAACACATCACCACTTATTAATCTCCTTATGCTGTAACAGTTTCTAACATATTCATGTTGCAAAGGATTCTTGTCACTTAAAAGGTAGAGATGCTACAAAAATTCCTACCACTGCTCTCTGCCTTATGTGGACAGGGGGTGCTTTGCAATTATTCAAAAGTGGAATGGGACCCACTGTGATGAGATCGTATTGACAGCTTAATGTCCTACGGTGTCTATCAAAAATGGAATGAATGGGTAAAAGCCTGACCTGTTTGGTACTGCCCACCTTACCCTCTGCCTATTCCCATAATGTTACTTGCATTTTACTCCCTGCACTGATGAGCACAGGTAAGACAAACCTAATTTCATGTCTCTCTGCAAGCACAAATGCAACAGCAGTTCTGTTAATCTGCTCACATGCATAACTAACATTATTTGATTAAATGGATTCTCCTTTAAAAAGAATATAAACAATTTCTGAAAGCTCTACAAATATCTCATGAACACCATGTCAGACATAGCCTTGTTTGATTTATTGGTCTTTTATGCATTAACTTTGATCTTGTTTTTAAAACCAGCTTTTACATCAATGCATCTTCACAGTTAGCAAATGATAGATTAGATAAAACACAATGATACTAATATATTAGGTTTGCAAAGATGACAGTTACCGTTTATCTGTGGGCCTCCAGTTATTCCTTATAGTAGGCTCTACACAAAAATGCATGTTTTCCAAAAGATGACAGAATTTCTGCAAAATCTAAATGAATTTTACAATCTGGAATATTGTTCCTTATTAAGGTTGGCCATATTGAACTCTGTGTGAATTGTGAGTGGAACCATGTGAGTCACTCAAAGACAAAAATAAGTGGACATGCAGTTTAAGTATTGCAGATTTTAGCATAAAAGTTAGCATTTTGCATTAATAATGTCGCTTCACTATGTACCTGCATTATGTACACCCATGCACTTAGAGTGTATATATTAAAGACAGATAGATATGGAAGAAGAAATATATATATGGTATAAATATTGTATATCTTTGTTTAGAAGCTACCCTCGTTTAGTAGCTGCACCTTAACCATGCACCTTTACTATGCAAGCCGCAGGGGAAAGTAATTAAATTTAATAGCTACTGCCCTCGTTTTGAAGTCGCCCTCAATATAAAGCTGCACAGGGAAGTAATTAAATTTAATAGAAGGTGCGGATTCTAAACAAAGATATATGGTATAAAGTCCATATAGTTCTTGGAAAAAGTTAATTTCCAGCGGTAGTAGGCCTGTCACTTGAAATATTCATGGTTTTGTAATTGTTTGAATCAAATTTCCAGCTACAAAGGAACTTCTCTGTATCTGAAATGATGGAATGATGAAGGATCTGCACATGTACTTGAATACCACCATAACAAGAATAACAACAACAACAATAATAAAAGAATGAAGAACAAAATAAGATTATAAAAGAAGCCCCCCAAAAGTCACGCATTAATATTCCACTCTCATTTTCATCAATCACTGAAGCAATACCCCCCAGATCAGTGCATTAACTTGTTTATCTTTTACAACGAGGAAAAACTTCATAGCTTCATCATTCATTCCAGAGTGAGGGGAGAAAAAACAAAAGGCAGCCACCGAAATTTGCATGGTGCTCAATTATACATTAGTGAACATCACTTGGCAATCTGTTCATATCAATTTAATTGGATTTTAATACTGCCTCTGATCTTGTTTTCTAATTAACAGCAGTGCCTGGCAATAAAGCAGAACCATGCACCCAGCAACACCTTTGATCTCAACCATATGGAGCTCCTCCGTGCACTTGAAAAAAATTTTTTTTTCCCTTGCCTCCACTGCAGGCCGAGAGATACTGGGGCCCCCAGATGGCCAAATACCACTCACGACTGCGACTTCATTGATTATTTTCTTTCCTGATTGATCCTGATTGAAAATAAATAAAACATGCACTTGGAACTGGATGCAAATTGGTGTCACAAGCTTTTGGTTATGTTGATGGTTTTCTCTGCTCCTTCTTTAGATGACAAGTACTTAAGTAAACATTCATTGACTCGATGGTCTGTATGTAGGAGCATAACTTTATCACAAGCATCTTTTGTTTGGTGTGTAGTTACTGTCCTACCACAGCCACATTTTTAAGTGGGATTGAATGAAGTTAACCGTTCATTCTTTATCTTTCTGATGTTATCATCATAAGCAAACTATTTAGGCAAGATTTGAGTTCAGCAGTTTGATTTATATCTGCTTTTTGATGGTTTGCTCTTGACAGTTGGTTCTTTTTTCTCTCTCTCTCTTTTTTTTTTTTTTTTTTTCCTCAGGACCCCTAAGTAAAAAAACACAGAACAGAGCTCTGATCTTTGTTTCCTACACAGGTCTGGCTTCCAGTACAGCATGCTCAAACAGAGGAAATGTTGGCATGTCACATTTCACGTGTTCTCCAGCCAGAGCTTGCAAAAGTTCTCTGACTTGGAGAAGGACTTCCTTGACTAGGAACTGACTTGGTAGATTTCTTCAAAAAGACATATAAAAAAATGTTCCAGGATGTTTGTTTATGAAGTGTACTATTAACCAAAAATGCAATTTAAAAATGCTATTATACAAACATTATATGTATGATTTGGCTTTTTTTGAGAGTAAGAAACTAGAGGTAAAAACATCTCTGTCCTCTTGAAACAGAAGCATTACATAATGGTAGCACAAAGAACAATTTTGATTTCTGTCTTTTGGGTAAATGAGGAGAAATCATGCTTCCCTTCCTTCTTTCACTTTTTGTTCTGAACCTGCTGTCTTAGCCTGTGCTTTGATTGGGATACAACCCATAAGCAAGGTCAGGTCACTCTTCTCTTGAAGAAAAGATTTCCAGTGAACTCCCTGATGTGCTGCCGCAGAAGCAGGTGCTGCTGACTTTGCAGGTGACACCTTTCCCTTTGTGTTAACACTAACCCAACACAGTGTTAAGGATATTGGCTCCAGGGCAGTTTTCATCTGAGATGCAAGCCAACACCCTGACCACTTGTGTTCATTACAGAACTAGCAGACGTATTCAGCTTGTAAACCATGTGCTATTTATACAGTGTGTGTGTATTACACGGTGCCATCTCCTTTGGTTTCAGCTAGATGCTTTTTCTTCGCATGGCTGTGAGCTCTCATGCAATATTGTTTGTGTGGTAATAAACCACTGCTACACATGCGTACCAGTGAACTGCACTAAGTTTTGCCTCTCCTTTCCCTGCTTTGAGATGCTAGGTTGAAAATCCTCAGATGCAGAAAGCATATTAATTCTTTTGATTTTGTGGAAGTAGTTTATCTTTTCTGTCTTAGCTTCAAAACCCATCTGATCAAATATCTTTATTTTTGACCTCTAGCCATTTAATTACATAAATTAGTTCAGAAGGAAAATGGCTTCCACTTTTGTGGGGATAAGCTGATATGTACCAGCCCAATGCCAGAGCCAATGTGCCCGTAAATAAAAAAGACTGACAGTTGGGATTCAGGCAATGAATCCATGAAGACACCAAGTTCCCTTCTTTGCAAACCAGAACCCAACTCTTGCTGGTTTTGGATTGCATTTCGTATGTGCTATTTCACACATTTACTGCATTTCAATCAGCTTCTGCAAGTGAGAACTTCAGAGAGGAGAAACAAGCCTGTCTGCTCTGGGCATAACCTTCCTTTATCATAAGAATAAAAAGCAATTTGGAGCCCACGTTCCAGGGATATGCTGGAAAGCTCCTCCAATCTGATTGTGATTAGCAAATCTTCAGGACTAACAGGAGTCTGCAGGTCCAAGTAACTGCCATGCTGGATTGATTGCAGTAACAGGGCTTATACACTTGTACCAAAGAAGAGCTTAATCTGGATTTACCTTTTTCTTCATTTACTTTCCAGTATTTCAAGCTACAAACTCTTACATTTTATCATGTAGGGTGAAAAATAAAGCACTGAAGAAAATAAATGACTCAAAAGAGGATAGAAGTTGCATTTTTATTCTGCTTTCGATTTGCTGATAAATTAACACAGTACTAGCTTCTATGGAGTGCAGTGACATATACTGATGAGGGAGCAGAGCTGATAAATGTGAGGGTTTCCTGTTGCACCCTGCAAGTAAACTGCTGCTGACTGGCTGTGTTGCATCAAGGCTGCTGCTGTGGTCTTTTTGAGAGCTGGAACTCATAGGCATTGTCAACATTAGTATGCTGAGACACCATTTTGATCTCTGTTGCTGATTCCCTTGCTCTGATAACATGCTAGCTGCTGTCTTGTTTCCTTTCTGAACTGCTTTCTCCTGTTTGGGACAAAAGTTGTTTTTTTTAATCTTTAAATTGTATATTTGAATTTTTTTTTCTCTTATTTTTGATTAATCACCCTCGCACTTTCCCTCCAGGATATAGAAATGGGTGCAGGTGCATCATATAACATACTTCATTTAAAATAAAGGCTGCTTTGCTAGGCATTTAAAATGTTGAGGGACTAGGCCTTGTTTACATAAAATAGTTCAAGGTGTTGATGTTTAACACCCACCCCACACCCGTACCACAAAGGTCTATAAAAACGAGTGGGTATAAAATTGTGATCGTGTTTAAAAATGCATGGCCAAGGGTTTGAAATGTGTGGACAAGGCTATTGCAGCTTCTATCTCTGGCATGAAGGGTTGCTTTGACCATGTTCTCAGATCTTACAGTACAAAAGATGCAGCTCAGTGACAATAGAGGAGTGTAAAGGACAGAAGTGTTGTGCAGAAACCTCGTCTCCCCTCTTTTTATTTTCTTTTTAAACAAAAAAAGAAGCAAGCAAGTGCATGCAAATAATTTCTCTTAAAGATGAACTGTGGAAAATGTGGATTCCTAGACATCAGAAGAGTGGGCCTAGGGATGGCTGGGAGCTTCAACTGCCCAGCACCATGCCCTAGTGCTGGGTTTGTGAGCAGGCTGCTCACATCAGGAGGACTCCTGCTATCTAGAAATTAAATGTTTTATTTGGATAAGTAATCATCCAGTACAGCAATGAGATTTGCCCATTTGCACGAAATATAATCAAGGAGTGATTCTAAGCATAATGCTGTTTACTGAAATGCTCATAGTTTTAGAGGGACACCATGTCCAGATTGCTGGTGTGACTGTTTGACTATGCCTCATTATTTAGGGTTCCACAGCTGACTCTCCTCCACAAGTAAATGTGCATGTGCTTTCCAAACTACACTTGTTAGGAAATGCTGCTTATTGCTAAGTGCACAGAATAAGTAATTTAGTTTCTCCATGTCTTTGGGTCTCTGTTCTTGTGACTATCAGATGTATTGTCTGGCTCTGTGTGGAGCCAGGAGTTGGATTTGATGATCCAACTCAGCATATTTTATGATTCTATAATTCTATATATTTTAGAAAATAAACCTAGAGTTTTGTTTTTTTTTAACAATACTTGCTAGGCTTATAACAGATTCATTGGAGGAAGTTAGTCATCTACCTTATTGACTGAAAACTTAGTGATGTTACTGCTCCTTACATTTGACATTAGACATTCTGGGGAGGTGTCTCAAGTTTGCACATGTTTTGTGATACAGGATGGCAAAGGTGAGCTGCATAGGTCTTCCAGTACCAGAAACAATCTAATTTCAGTGTTTTACCATTCTCAAAATATGCATATACTGGTTACTTGTATCCAGTCCAAAATGATGAATTAGAGCAGCAACCACTGCTGACCACTAATATATGCTATGTTTCTTCTTGTTTTTTTTTTTTCTTTTGTAATTTTAAAATGCTGTTTTCCTGCATTTGTTCTGAACAACTGACTCTTAAAACATAGAGTGTTTTGTCATTTTTCATTATACTATGTGTATTTTTTTTTGCCCTTTTCATTTCGTCTGGGGCAAATGTAATGATTCACTTATTATTATTTCACAGATTCATTTAATTTACTCTATTGTTCAGGGGAAAAAATACTGAATGGTGGGTGGTTTCTTCCCTGAAGTCTTTTTCCCCTCTTGAATTTAAGCATCTAAAAGCTTTCACAGCAGTGAAACTTAAACATACATGCAGACGATGACATGGTATGCTGTGAACATATCACTGTGAAATGGTCTATATTCTCCGTCAAGGACCTGTCATCACACTAATGCCAGCCATAAAGAACAGCAGCTCTGGCATCTGGCATTAAGCATATGGGTCACTTGCTGTGTTTGTGCCTTGTTTTGCTGATCTAGGCTATGGCTTGTGGGCAACACTGAATTTTCAAAGTCCTCTTATTGCCTACTTATAATTAGGGTAGACTTTTGCTGCATCTACAAAGTTAAGAGAGAACCATCACCTACAGGAGTGGGCTTCCCTATCTCCTCACCTTTAAACTTACTAAATAGGGAGTTCCTGGAGGGATAAGAATGAATTGTTAAGTGGTGTTGATTTTGCTACCTTACAAGAAGTATCTGTACGGTGAGTTACAGTCTGATCTGATAAAAAGGCATAGTTAAGCTATCTCTAAAAACAACAGACTTACAAAATTAGTGAAAAGGCTCTGAGACTCTATCCTCAGCTTCTTGTAGCCCTGAAATATAACCTTCAATCTGCTTGCCTCGTCTCAGACTTTTAGGTTAGTACTTTAGGTCTACCATCCGTGGTGGAGAACTCCTCTCCCACCTTCCTGCTGTTGCCCTCAGTTTGTGATCAGCAGGTTTTCTGGGCCTGGCAGGCTCCCATGTGCCTTTGCAACTCTCCCTCGTCTCCCCCCCCCCCCCCCCCCCCCCCCATTGTTTTTAATCTTAAACTTACATGACCTCACCAGAATCATATCTTAACAGGCCAGTAAACATATCTTTGGTGAAACTGCTGAGTTGTCTCTTTCTTCCAGGCACTGTATACTGGATTTGATATTTCAGAGAGATTTTTCTTCTCACTTTTCCATGCAGGAGACTACAATATGGGTAAGTCCCAGTTGCAAAGAAACTTTCAAAACAAGATTTGAACTGGACTTGTTTAGCCAGTACTTTGTACTCATTGGAAAATAATCCTGAGCTCCAAGTAGGTTTGGGGTGGTGCAGACAGCTACTGCAGGGGTGGCTGAGAAGGCTCCTTGTATGGCAAACAGAGGATGAGCCACTTCCACCTGGCGGTGTCGTCTTCTTTCCAGGGCATGATGCTACTAGCCAGACTTTGTAATCCTGGTGTGTAGGATGACACACATACCCTGGAGATAGGATTCATGTTCTTCTAAGGCTAAAAGTAAGTCTATTGGGTTTGTTTGGCTTTGTCTTATGATTTATTTCAATTTTTATGTTTGGCAATGGTACTCTTTGCCAGTGGAGAAGAATCATCATTCTGCAATGTTTCCTCCTTCTACTCAGGAAACACACAGCTGAGCACACAGAGCTTCTCCTAACTGCATGCCTTGTTACCTTGTTCTGCTTCTTTTACTCTCCTTTCATCCCCAGGAAATAAAGGATTCCATCTGTGTCAGCAAACCCCTTGGACTTTTGGGTGTTTCCTCAAGGGAATTATTTTTCAGCTTAATGCAGTGAAACTCTGGACACTCTCTTGGCTTTCCCTCATGCTCTTTTTCCAACAACTAAATGTGTCTTTCTGCAGGTTAAAGTGGTTGTATTATAATTTTGGGCTGTATTACCCTCACTATCAGCTGTGGGGTGTAAGAAATGACTTAGAGAAGCACTAATTTTTCCATTTCCCCCTTTCCTCTCTGCTCAGAGATGGGACATCTTGACTCAGTTTATTGTCTTATTTCATTGGTCACATATTTTTTTTCTTACTAACAGTGCCAGCCAACCCATTAGGTTAACCAGGAAAAAAACTAGCTTTTATGATTGTCATACCAATATGACTCAAGAAAGAGAGGATCTGGAATGTATATGTTACCTATGTATTATATATTCCATGTATCCATCTATTATCACATTTCCTTACTTAACTGTCAAACCAGCAGTTCTTAATGTTTTTAGCACAGAGACTACTGAAATAACACTGAATTCATGCATTAAGGTTTGAGTGCTGTGCTTATGGTGAAATGGAAGCTACTCTACCTGTATAATTCCTCCATATTTCCCCTGTTTTATAAAGAATAAAGACAAATTAAGTATCTCGTAATTTAAAATATGGTTAGATAATATTTAGCATGCTCTGCTGTCCAATGAAAGCGGGGTTAAAACCTTTTTTGAATGTCAGATACGTGCTGTTGAAAGGTGGGACATAAAAAAATAGGAATAAAAGCATGTGCTAAAATATGTCTGTAGGGAGGTAGTTGTGGGTTGGTTTTTTTTTTAAATAGGTCTACACTTATAACACAGTGGCTGTGGTTATGCTATAATTAGAATGTAATTACACTGTCTTTGTAATTCTGGTTACATGTAATTAACATTAATGCATATGAGGAAATAAACTACATATCTGAATTGCTTATTAGTACCCTGTTAGGAATGGAGCCTATAAACATATATGGAAGTTTACTCACCAAATATTTTCATTGGCTGTTGCTGAATAACTCATGTGACTAAAGCAATGAATGGGTGTTTGTAGGCAGCAACTCTGAGATTCTAATGAAAATTAACATGAAGTTGACTTCACTAACCACTTTGGATTTACCAGCTGCAATTACCCTGAAGTAACACTTTGATTTTTTTTTTTTTTTTTTTTGTGGTAGACATGTAAAGAATTGGTTCTACTACAGAGGAGTTAGTACTCCAGCTATGTGGAAAAAAATAATGAAGACAATTCAAGTACAGTGGAATCCAACCAGTTCAGCCTATGCCATAGAGTGAAGCTGGAATTTTTTTTTTTTTTTTTTTTTATATACACTTGTTTGCAACTGAAATCTGGCCCAGGACTTCATAGCTCCAGCAGAAGTTAACCATTTAAAAAATAGCTACTAACAAGAGCTAGGAGTTCTCTGTGCATGGCAAAATCCAGTATTTTCAGCCTTTCTATAAGAAGTGGTAAGAAGCAGGAATCGTTTGTATCCTGACATTCATAAAGGGAATATAAGTAATGAGCATATTTGTAATAAAACACCTTGCACAGAAAGTTGGCATCTTTAAGAGCTCAGGAGGGAAAAAATACTATTCTCTAAAAACAAGTATTTTTCCTTCCCTTTAAAATCTTTGCTTGTATGAAGAAAGATGGGGACTTACTCTCACGTGACACACAGAAGAGGAAGAAACTTTGCATATAGGGATGTATCTATCATCTAAGTTAAAAACAAATTAATGTCCAAATGCCATCCATTTCCAGCCTTTCTGCTCATCCCCCAATATATATGATAACCTCATAATGAATGAATATCAGAAATAGGTTTTTATAGATTAGATGCATGATAGACTATGGTGCTTCTGGGAGTCTAGTGTGGCAATGGCCGCTGAACTGAGAATTTACATGACCAACCATTATAATCGATCCAGTCTGTATTTTAGATAGGCCCATAATACATATCAATGTGACAAATGGAAATGGCTGCACTGTACAGGCCTCTTGTGCTCCAATAGGATCGTAAATACTTATTGACACATAGCCTGCTCAAAATGAACCTCAATTTAACGAAGTAGAAACGGGATTTTGGAGTCTGTTGAAAAATACTATATTCTGCTAATCATAGATCCTTTTAAAGTTATTTTGTAGGCAGAAAAATCTTCCTAATGAGTACAATCCTGTCACGCATATGGTCAGTAGTGTGGTGACATGTGGGGAATGGTCATGCAGAAGTGGAGCGAAAGCAAGACTTCACAGTCATTCCTCCCCTGCGGAATGGAGATTTATCAGCCGTGGGGCTTCCTGTGTCTCTGTTCCTCCTGTGCAAAAGTGCTGAAGGTAGAGGGCATCTGTAATACACATGCACCCTGTGAAACTTTCCAGTATAAATAAGAGATACCGTCACCTGAGGAGGCTCCTGAGTTTTGCCTCCCAGCGATCTCAGGGAAATCTGGTTTCTTTTTTTTTTAATTTATTTTGTGGGTGAAGTGGGGAGCTTTGTGAACCTATTTACACCATTCCTCTCCTGGGGGCTGAGCAGAGGAATGGAAATTTTGGCACCAGTTGTACACACTAAATCAGGTTGTAGTAGATGTCACGAGCCCGATGCTTTGTTAATGTTTTTATCTTTAAGCATTTATCACAAAGATGTTATGCTGCCAGAAGATACTGATTACTGATATTGATTACAGTTAGTGTTATCTGTTATCACTGAAATACAAAATTTCACTGACTGTGGTGGAAACTTCTTGGGTTTCAATAGCAGGTATTCAGTCACTTGAATTTAGGTACATGTTAACATTTCAGATGCTTGGAGTATGCAAGATATTTTCATGGGACTAACAGGACCTTAAGGAGACCTGGAGTGGCAGCTGGAATACAGCAGGGAAACAGAGCCATCTCAGCTGCTGAATCCCAGCTTACATCTGGGGTCCTCCAATTGCTGTCTATAGCCTTGAGGATATGGTAGGAGTCTTCAAAGTGACCCCCAAAATATGTTTAGAGCAAAGAACAGCTGACTACCTTTCCTTTCCTGCAGTCACTCACTAATTACAGCCAGTGCCATGCACTCCCTTGCATTGAAAGAAGAAATGATCTTGCAATAATAAGTAGAAAACCCCTCTGTAACTATTACAAACATTTGGTCATCATGGGAAGGAGAAATCTGCAGTCAGGGGTTGCACCAAGACAGATGAACCTAAAGGAAGGGTGAAATTTGAGGATCTCACTCTCCACTGTGCTATCATAATTTTTATAACTACAAAGGAAATATCAAGGCAGGGGGTGTGGGGTGGGTGGGGGGGGGAAGGCAAGCGCCCAGCTGAGTATGGCAGCATTTTGTCTCCACTATGCACAGGTGCAGAAGACAGAAACAGTCCAAAAGTCTGAATTTCTAGCTTGCTTGATTTGTCACAGTTTTAATTCCTTAATGCAGGTCATGTTTTGTTTGCTGAAAGGAGTTTTAGGTTTAAAAGTACATTTTAAATTTAAAAAGTTTCTATTTTTTGAAGCCAGAAAACAAAGAGTGTTTGTAAATAATATTTTTTTGTTTGGTTAAGTTCTCCACCATAACTGAATAGGCAAGATACTTCCTTTCCTAAAACTTGGGCTTTAGCATGCAGTTCTTCCTGCAAAGAGTTAATTGAAGCAAATAAAGTTCTTAAATTGTTAATAATCCTCCCAATTTGATCTTGTTCTTTTTCCCCCTCAAGCAGTAAGAGGATAAGTGCGAGTGATAGCCAGATTTATAAATTATTTCTTGCGAGCTGAATGCTTTAAAAGGGAATATAAAAATCTGCTATGTGTCAGGCGATCCATGGAGGCATTAGCAAGCGTGGCTGATTCTCAGTCCCCTGAAAGCAGGAGTGATAATTTGTAAATCTAGGAACTGTACGTGGAGAATGGTAATTTGTCATTAGTAAGATTAACATGATCAAGGGAATAGAATAGATTATTTACATATAAAATACAGAAGATCATTGATGCAGCAGTGATGAATAAATACATTTTGATAAAATTAAGTCAATATTTTTGGGAATCAATACAAGAGTTTTTAGCTGTCATATAACACTGCAGCTTATCTTTTATGGTGTATAAAATATATTGCCTATTTAAGAATGGTTAGACAGACGGATTTTTTGGCCTGGGCTTCTTTGTTTAATCTACCTGTAGAACAATCTTTTAGAAACACTGTACATTTAGCCACAAATTACTTTTCTTAGTTACTTTAGAATGAAATACCACTTACGATGTAGACTATCTGAGCACTCATATGCTATTTAAAGGGACATGACATTTTTATTATTGCAGTTTCATATTCTAGTTAATTTTTTTTGTTCAAATAGATTTGCCTTCTTGCAGAGAGAAACTATCACAAATAATTTAATACATTTTGATCATGTTTTCAATGCTGACCGAATTACAGTTGCTGACATGGTTCATTTACTTACACAAACTCTTCTTATGCTCACACTGTTGCTCAAAAATTCAACATTATCAGGTGAAAAAAAATTGCATGAAGATAGGAAACCATTATCCTGACCACTAAGCAATGCAGAATGTAATATCAATTGGCAAGTTGTTAACTCTGATTTTCAAATACACCATTTGCAATGACTTGTAACTACCTACAATAAGTGGTTATAACCTTTTTTTTTTTTTTAGATTTTATGAAAGCTTCAGTAAACTATGCTATCATAGTGTTTAAAGAATTTAAAGCAAATTACTTGAGGAATATTGCTCAAAGCAAGTGCTATGCAAGGCAGTAAGTGACTTTTGTGGGTGACTGAGCACTGAAGCAAAGCTATGAGGTTTGCTAATGTAGACACTGTTTATTTGCATGAAGATTCCTTTGCTACAGATGTTCTTGACAAAACCAGTTCTTGATCTTGCTGATGTGAATATGTGCAATGCTACACGTGTGTAGATGCAGGGAGTTCAGTGGGATTGCTCATGTGCATAAAATTGTCTGCCTGAATGTCCAAGGCTCAGGGCATTGGAGAGATTTAATGATTAAAAGGTGAAATGGAGGCATTTTTGTTATATTTTATTATCCTGTGAAAAATCAGAAGTCAGCCTTAGTTACTGGATTACTCTTCTAACAGAACAGGATATCCAAGAAAATAAAACAAACCAGAAGACAACATTGTTTTGTAGCAATATAAGCTTTGAACATTCTCTGCCGTAGGTTGCTCAGACTTCCATTGACATCACGAGGGGGCTGTGTTTAGGTGAATAATTTTTTTGGCAAGGGCAAACAAATGAATAAATGCTCAAGGGAGAGCTAAGCTAAAAGAGAAGGCCAGAAATCCAGGACTCATCCATGTAAGGTTACTCTGACTTTACACACAACCACAGTATATCACTCAGTTACATGATTTTGCTTGTAATCAGAACAATTGATTCACAAATGCATTAGCTTGCAATAATCACCTATTTTCTGACCAAACTATTGGCCACAGAGGGCTCAAAATGGCTCTATTTGCACTAATATGCAGAAATAAATTGAAGGAGGGGTGGATGGATGCATGCATACACAGGAAGAGACACATAATATGGACACATCTGAACAGCCACCCCACAGAACATTGGGCAGAACATAGGGCAGGTTTTTATTATCAGCTTTGTCATTTCAACAGTGGAGGCTTGACCATATAAAGACTTATCCTATCCTGCTCCAAAATGAAGTTTTCAGTGGCCAGATCGACAATTAACTCCACAGAAATTGCAAATTCTTTTGTGCTTCAGTTTTATGTCTTAGAAAAATGTGGATTACAATGACTGCATGTTTTCTTAACAGGAAAACATGAATAAATTCGTGCTCTTATTGTTTTGAAATCTGGATGAAGGCCGGAATTTTCAGAGAAAACTAAGGTTTTGTGAAAGATGCTCTTGTGAGATCCCATCTGGAGTACTGTGTCCAGCTCTGGGGACCCCAGTACAGGAAAGATGTATAGCTGTTGGAGCAAGTCTGGAGGAGGTCCATGAAGATGATCAAGGGTCTGGAGCACCTCTCCTATGAAGACAGGCTGCGAGAGTTGGGCTTGTTCAGTCTGGAGAAGAGAAGGTTCCTGAGTGACCTTATTGCAGCATACCAATACTTAAAGGGGTCCTATAGGAAAGTGGGAGATGGACTGTTCATCAGGGAGTGTAGTGATAGGACAAGGGGCAATGGATGTGTTTAAGGTGAGGTTGGATGGGGCTTTGGGACCATCTGGTCTAGTGAGAGTGTCCCTGCCCATGGCAAGGGGGTTGGAACTAGATGATCTTCAAGGTCCCTTCCAACCCAAAGTATTCTATGATTCTACAATCTCTCCACTGATTGTATAAGGGACTGTAGGACAACACAACTAGCATAGTGGCCTAATATTACTCAGATTAAATTTGGGTGCTAAGTACCTTTGAAATGCCCAAGTATGATTTTCACTGTGAAATGAACTTCCTATAAAATTCTTAATGATAAGTATTGCAAACTAAGTTACAGAGATAAGATCTGTTGTAGCCCTTCAAATTGTCTCAAATGAATAATTACTTTCCCAAATTCAAGAGTTCAATTTAATATTGATATTTATTGTGTGTTAATTAAAATTATTAAAATAATGTTTTTGGAGACATTTAATAGCTTTATAAGAATGATGTAGATAAACACAAAAGATATCTTCTGCATTCTTGTTTAAACCAGTAAATATTGGTAATAATTTGATACAACCTTCAGAGTTTCACTTTATATTAATTGAGTTTGCACACTGGAGAAATTGAGGTGTTAAAATAGTGCAATTCTTACTTTAGCCCAATCTTTTTATTCAAAAGTCTGTCATGGATTATAACTGACCATGATCTCTTAACTAGAGTAAGAAAAATACCATAAAATTTAGAGATAAAAGAGAAAAAAATTCATTTAAAATATGACTTTTGAGCATTAAAACTATACACAAGAAAAGTGATGGCAGCAACGCTATTGTGAGTAGCTCCACATACTGTTATAGGCAAAATTTTTACATATCACATCACAAAACAGTTTAAAAATTTGTTTATTTTTTAGGATTATTTATTTATTAATATATAAACATTTCTAAATCATAATGACAATGTTTTTGTAGCAAATAGTTAAAATGTACCCTGACTACTTTGATGTTATTGGAGTGGTGGGTTTTTGCTGGCTTGACCTGAACTTTTTCAATTTGTCAGTTCAGGAAATTTCAGGGATTCAACTTTTATTTGAACAGTGAATGGAAAATTGTTTGAAAACTAGAAAATTATTTGAGAACTATACTACATTTCCTCTGCTTCTATTAACTGTGATGGAAACAAAGAAAGTGCCTCTCTGTACCAAGGAGCATACAGTGTAAAATGTACTCAGTGCAAATGTGCCTTAGTCTACCATATCTTTTAGAAAACAGCCTCAGGCTCTAGTAAATCTTGTGGTGAGGACTGATTGTGGTGCTTTGTATCCTTGGGAAAGGTAAATACTCTCTCTGCAGCAAAGCACATCCACACCCTTCCTTTCTGCTGTGCTTCCAGGTTTCCTGGCTTTCATGTAAGATTGAGCTAGGACCCCATAGGCTAGCCTCACTACACCGTTAAGCAAACATGGACTTCTGCGAGTCCCAAGAACTCTGCTGGAAGTGAATTTAGCTCACAGAGGATCACATGAAACTTTTCTCTGGTTTCAGAGGAAGATGGAATTTTGCTTTCTGTTTTGTATTTAAACAGACTCAAAATCTCAAATCAAGACACTGTCGGACCTACTGAGTTCCACCTGGCTCATGTCAAATCCATGTAATACCCCAAGTTTTATATGGTTTAGGAAAAAACCCATAAATCGAATCGGAATGACTTGAAAGGCTGAACTTTTGTGAACTTTAGGACAAAATGGAGCTGAGCTGCAAGCTTCTGTGAAACCTGAAACCAAGCAGATTTTTCCTGGCTTCTTTTGAGGTTCATGAATTTTGAAAAGATCCATAGTGCTGCCAGTTTTTACCATTTTATCATGAAACTTGCCCCAACTGGTGTTTTCTTTAATGCCTCCATTCTTGAAATGAAGTGACCATGTGAGAATCTCATCTTTCATTTAGAAGAGAGTAGAAGTTTCCAGTCCCTGTGGTTGTGGTGAAAAGCTTGAACATGTGCCCAAGCGCACCAACAGTTCAAAACCAAAGGTGACTCTAGAGACTCCATCATGCACTGTATTATTTTTAAGCTCATAATTTTAGGGTCTTAGCTAAGAGTTTTTGAGCATGAAACCTAGCCCTCCATCTGTAATTCTACATTCTAGCCAGGGGACATTAAGTTCTCCCCCCTCCCCCCACCTTATTGTTATGGTGCTTCAGAAGGCAACTTCAAAGCAAAACTTGGGTATTGGCAAGCTTGGCTCCAGATCTGACAGTTGTGGCAATGTCTCTTTGCTGAAACCCTGCATCTCCGGGTACCTGGGTTTTGTGTAACCAGTGAGACAAAATCCAGAGGAGTGTTTAAGTCTTCTAACTCAGGCCCACATTCAGTAACCTAATTCCTTCCACCCCCAAGTATATTTTAACAGCACTGTTTTCCTTTGAATAGGTAATTCACTCCTCTTTAACAATGTACAGATGGTTTCTGGAAAAATCCCTTTCTTCCTTCAAATAAATAACACAAATAGGCTTACTTATTACATGTATGTAGGGCACTGTGCTGTGTGTGCTTTCCCTTTATTGGTTGACTATGCCATTTGTTTTGGCTTGTGTGTGTGTGTCCCCGCCCCCCCCGTCCCCTGAGGTGTTAAAATCCTTTTTTGCTCACGTTCAGAGAAGGAGTTTGATGCCAAAGCCAGGGAATTTCCTTGATATCAAAGAGCATCACAATTTTACATTAAATACATTTCATGGAGCAAAAATCCACTTGAACAGAACACACATCTTTCCTGAATTTTTCTCAAAAGACGTTGTAGCTGCCTCTAAAAATTCAGCCTTACAGTAACCTTTTCTGAATTGAGCTAAAGCACTCATCAGAAAGGCTAACAGAACTAAAGACCCAGTAACTTGATGTTTGTTGTACAATAGCAGTCCATCTTATTTAGAAACCATAAAGCTATGATTATGTTATAGAATAAGGTCTTGTGAAAACAAAGATGGCAACGTTATTGTTTCAGGAAGAATTCAACGTTTGTTGAAGGTAATAGCAATCCTCTTCTGGAAGTGTGTTATAAGACCCTAATAGGGATAAGTAATCTGCAACTCAGATATGAAAATATCAGGTATATATATAGCCATGTAGTAATAACACTGAAGATTTAAACTACTCTAGTAAGAGTAAACTTAGGTAATAGTCACATGAAACTGATGCCTCAACTGGCAGTCAGTTTGTGGAGGAACACCTCGAAGCCTAGCATGCAAAGAAACTCTTGAAAATCAAAAAATATGTGAACTGAAGCTTCTTGAGATAAACGATAATTTATGTTTCCATTTTTTCCTCCTATATGCTGGGAATAGTTGGTCAGTCAAGCAGAAAATCACAGAATTACAGAATAGTAGCAGTTGGAAGGGACCTCTGGAAATCATCTAGCCTCAGTTCCCCCCCTGCTAAAGCAGGATCACCTAGACCCAGTTGCCCAGAATTTTGTCCAGGTAGGCTTTGAATATCTCCAGAGAAGGAGACTTCACAACCTCTCTGGGCAGCCTGTCCCAAGGGCTCTGTTACCATCAAAGTAAGGAAGTTTTTTCTCCTGTACAACTGGAACTTCCTGTGTTCCAGTTTCTGCCCATTGCCCCTTGTCCTGTTGCTGAGCACCATCATCTTGACACCTGGATTTTAGATATTTATAAGTCTTGATGATGTCCCCTCTCAGTCTTCTCTTTTCCAGGCTAAACAGACACAGCTTTCTCAGCGTTTCTGCTTAAGAAAGATTTTCCAGTCCTCTCATCATCTTTGTAGCCTTTCACTGGAGTCTCTCCAGGAGTTCTTAAACAGTGACTTAGAGGGCAGTGATAAACATTAATTTTCAGAGGTGCATTTCAAGTTCCATTAGCTTCAGTCAGAAATGCAGATAATCTGCTGTTTGGAAAATCAGGTCAATACAGTATACTAAAGACTACTTTGCACGTAACACCTCTTTCCATATTCAGAAGCTTCACAATACCACAAGTCCTTCATAAGAAATGGCAAGACCAATCTTTTCTTTCTATATAATGCCTCTGGAAAGGCCCCAGAATGTTAAAACATGCAAAAGAAATAAACGTCTATGTGGTATACATGGTTAAAATCGATCTCTTACTTTATTTCCATAAATCAGACATAAAGAGTAATGCAAGAAAGATTGTGCAAATGATTAAATTACAAACCTTTTCATAGTCAAATATTTAATCATAAAGTGTGATATAGTTTTAAATGTAAACAAATCATGTTGGGGTTATTGGGTATATGCTTTAGGTAATGTTCCTATATCATTTTCCCTCCAGAATACAGGATATGAGGTTGAAATACTGTATCATGTGCAGATTAAAGACAAATTACATATAGATGAGGTTACATTTAATTACCTGGAATAGCTTTGTATGTTGAGTGAAAAACACAGTTTTCATCAACACCATATTAATTATTGCTGCCGAAAGCTGTAATTGACTACTGTGTTTTTCAGCTTATGAGTCAATGGTGACTAAATGTTTACTTTACTGCTCCTAATTGCCTGAAATGCAGCACTTGTTTTTCCCTGGAAAATCTGTGGTCTAAGTTTTGCTCTTGTTTTTGTTCATATAACCTCACAATGATTTACATGTATAGCTGAAAGCATAGTTTGGGTTCAAATTTCCTGGCAAAAATGGTAAGTTAGGAGTACTAAACAGTCTTAGCATCCAACACAGAGGAAAGGGAAATGCTGTGTCAGTACTATCCCTCTTCTGTCTGCTCTTCATATAGGCCCTGTAGGAAGCCTGAATTTGTGTTTAGATCAGGATGCCTACAGACTTCATTTGCACTTGTGTCAGCTGAATTCAAGATCTCTGTGGTAAAGACACCAGCTCATCTTCTTCATTTGTCTCAGGCATGTAAAGGAATATAGTACACATAAAGATGACTGGAACTATTATTGGGATTTTCTGTCACAGGAATAGTTTTGGAGACACAGAAACACTGGAGAAGAACCAGAGATGGAACCAGATGCTGCAAACCCACAGGGATTAGATTCTTCTCCACCCTTACAGGTGACAGGAGTACCATCCTCTCAAAAGCCCAAGCAGCGTGGTTCCCAGGAGATGGTGCATGGCAGTAGGAAGATTTTTCTGCTACAGGGAATTTAAGAAATTGTGTGGTGCAATCACCAGCCTTGAACTTTCATACTTGTGAAAATAAATTCTATGTGGTGTAGAGGAGTGGACGAGGAATTTTGTGCTGTCTAGGCTACTACTGCAGTGCTGAGCCACAATGACAAAGAGTTAAGTAAATCAAACAACTTATGTTTAAAGAAAACAAAGAGGTTAAATGAGGTGAGATGTCAGTAAACCTTTCTGGAGTTTAAGCAAATCACTTTTACTGAGCTTTTGACAGTATCTGCTGTACACAAAAAATAATTAAAATGTATTGCTGTATGTGGGTTTTTTTTATTTTGTTAGGTGATTTTAGCAGCGAGTTTTACACGTCAGAATACATTTTCAGTAATGGCTGTTTTCCTCAGTTTTGCAAACTGAAACCGCTGGCGTAAGATTTCATTCATATCAAGTTCTCAGTCTTGTTGCACACTATTTTTAAAGTGTCTTGTATCATCAAGGTTTTTTCCCACTAATGGCAATGATCTTTCTTTTCTTGGATCTCTGTACAAAACACTATGTTCATTTTCTGTTGCACGAACCAGTCTGTGTTCAGATGCAGATTTTGTTCTTTCCTCAGACCACAAGACAGTCACATAATGGTCATTACCATCCTTTTGGCACTACTTTCTTTGCCTTTGTTTCTTTACATTTTGACAATTATTCCAGGGGAAAATAAAAGACAACATCTTTGTTTAGTGGTGGATCTGTAGTATACCTGCACAGTTCTGTCTTGGAGTTGGAATGAAATGTTTACAAAGCTCACCTGGCTGTATATGAATTCTTCATGAGCCTACATTACATTGGAGGCCCTAATCCAGCAGGGGTGGTTATGTCTGGAGATGTGATTTTTATCTCACGTGTATATGCAAACACATATACACAGAGATATCTTGCTGTCCTCACCTCCAGATGGTGAGCACTGATTCTCTGATTCTCAGTACTTACAGAACATTCCTTATTAATATATTAGATTAACCTGTTGAAAAACAGATGCATGAAAATGTATTTCTATGTATATAGTTGCTGCTGTCATGTGCACACGCATCCACACAGACACATGCATGTGCCCTTGTCTGTATTGTAGCGTCAGCTTTTTAGAAGTCTATGCTAAAGGAAAAGTGTAGTTTCAGAAAAAGAGTATCACAGAAAAAATATAGACAAGAACTCAGACCAAGGGTAGAAGACTGGCTGAAGAATGCAAGTGTATTTAGGTGTCAAAATGTTCCATGATTTTTTATGTAATGTGCAAGAAATAGATTTCAGAATACTAGAGGAACCTAATTGTCAGTTTCCTTAGATTTAATAATTTTTTCTCTAGATGGCTTAATATAAATTTAGACCCTTGCCTGTGACTATCCGTATTTTGAAACAAGGCTCTTCTTTTTTAGTGAGTAGAAGTGATCATCTATTAGATCAAGTTCTTTAAACAGAATTACCATGTTGTGACTCTTCATCAGTTCACAATAAGATCTGCTGGCCTTCTCACCCTCCGTCAGCTCCATTAGAGTAGCAATATATGGCTTACCACATGAAAGATGCATTCTCTGCCAAGTAAATTAAATCCTTATAATAAGAGGCTGAGTGGTCCAGTGGTCAAAAAGTAGGGCTGGCAGCCAACAAGTCCTAAATTTTAATGCCAGTGCAACTTATTGAATGACTCCAGGCAAGTTACTTAAGCTCCTAGTTTCCACCTCATAAAATTGTGATAATAAAAGTGTTTTTCTGAAGAGCAATTAGTTAATGCTTGTTCTCCACTCTGAAGAGAAAAATGCAAAGCAACGTGGATATGATAAGCCTTATTAATTCTTAAATTCTAATAATATCAAGGAATCATAGTGATTACCACAGTTAAGTAAACTGTTAAGATTATATGAAGTATACAGCCCGGATAATCATACAACACTTTTGATTCAGGAGATCTGTAAGGGACCTGTCATCCATGTTGATCCAAGAGTGCATGTGACAGGTTGAAAAGCCAGCCTCTGTCTTCCTGTAGGATTTACCACCATCTCACAACTCCAGCTGTGTTCTTGTCCTCTTGCATGTGGTTATTGACCATGGTATGAGCAGTTCAAGAGTCAAAGGGTGCTGTTGCAAGTCAAACATCCAGATGGTACCAAATTGTGAGGCTCCTGTTTAGATCTCACATTTTGTTTAGGTTGGATGAGTGTCTGAGGAGGATGAAAAGCAAAAGTTATTCCTTCCAAAGCTCTAAATGCAATTGATGCCCACTTAACTAGTTCCAGATCTGCTTTGTATAGACAGAAACATAGGAGTAATTTAAGTGTTTTGAGAGAAATATCCACTTCTTCCCAAGCCTCCTCTCTGTTGGAGACTAGCCATCACAAACATGGAGGACATGCAGATCTGAAGATCCATAATTTATGGAAGAGGGTGGAATACCAGGCAGATCAAACGTCTGGTGGGGTGGCTGTTGTCGAGCGCTCAAATGTTTAACTGATTGCACTTGTCAAGGAGCTGTAGGATAGATCTGAGGGGAGAGTTTGGCCCTTAGTGTTGCTGGTTTTCATCCCATAATTTTGAGAGTGTTCTTTGTGCCTTGTTTACTTCAGAATATGATTAGATTTTAATTTAACAGGCGAGGAATGCATCTTTCATGTGGCAAGTCAGAACGGCCTCGGAGCTTTATAGTGGGGATGGGGGGCTGGGGCTGGCGCTTGTTGTGAAGCAGTGGAGAGTCCTGCTATATTGCTCATTTTAAGATGCTGTTTATAAATAGGTCCCGCTAGTCTGGGGCATAATGATTTCAATCATTTGTGTTGTATAAATAAACAGGGCATTGTGAGCTTACTTGTTCAGGAATTGTCCCTGGCTTTAGTTTTGGCCACAGACTCCCAGAGGCCTGCAACCAATCTAAGCGGGAGGATTTAAAGAAATAGTCCATCTCTGATCTGAAGCCACTGGGGGAGAGGAGAGGGCCAGTGGGTCTGGAGGGGGAAGGAGGAGAGTGGGGAAGGTGGATTGTGGACAGTTTCCTGGTTTGTGCTGGGGAAGGGGAGCCTGGGATATCCTCTGGCTGGCCTGCCAGAGCCATGGGGAATGCCTAGGCTCATGGGATGCAACATGGCTTTTTCTTGGTCTGGGGTAATGCAAAAAGTCTGCAGGTAAGAGGACTGATCCCACCTGATGTGGAGTGAGGTGTAGGAGGGAGAACAAGGACTGCCTCATGGTCTGTCTGGGAGGGGTTAAGCATGCGAACTGAGGGGTCAATTGAAAAGGGCAGCAATGTCATGACTGGCACTGACACTGGAGGTGATGCCCATTTGCCCTGTGCTGCATTTGCTTCCTCAGATCCCTCCATGGACACAAAATACACAGCCAAGCTCCCCTCTCAGGTCTTCGGCCTTGCAGCTTGCCCTGATGGTAACTTCTTGCTTTAGCCCTGTGGACTTTCATTAGAAATAAGGCTTGACTTAGGAAACCGTTTTCAAAAAATAGAGACTTTTTTGATGACAGTAAATATGCTGCAGGTTTTTTTGACAACACAGTGCTAAACATGTGTAATTCACTTCATAGACCACCCCTGTGTAGCTTTGTATATTTGGGGAGGATCTGCAGTGGTACCATGTTCGAACCTGCTTAAGAGGAGACACAAGAATCTGCTAAATACTCGAATTGTTTCCTACATTCTGGGCTCTTTGTACCTGCAGTATTTGTGTCCTCACTTCCCACAGCCTTTGTTATTTGCCTATTTGTCTGACACCTTGACTATCATCTTCCTGTCTTATTTGTCTAAGTCATCCTCTGCAGCATGATGGACAGAGAAGGGGGACGTCTGAGTATACAACTCCAATCCTTACGCATCCTCCCATCCTCACTTCTTGAGGTCTTAAATGGGTTTGCAGGGTTGATACCACAGTGTCACAGCACTACTGAAATCAGTGAGGATTGGCCACTGACTTCTGTGGGACCAGAAGGTGTCAAGGTGGTATGTTCTAGGGCAAGGAAAACTGAAAAGAGACTATATTCCTGCTGCAAAGTATGAGATGGAAGAACAAATATTATTGATGTGATTTCCTTGCAGCTTGAGGGAGCACCTATTCTGTATCCACTTAAGCAAACTTTTATTTCTGAACCCACCAGCTTAAGAAGATCAGATAAATAACATTCCATTGAGAGAATAAGTAAAGATTGTGCTAGCACCAGGCAGGAAACTGGAATTGATACCATCTGGTCTATATAGTTATCATGTCTAGCAGATAAAGTTTAATAGCTGACTCAGAATTTGTTGGAAAATTTTTCTTCAGCTTCCTGACATAAAAATAAAAATCCTCACAAATAAGAAATGTTTTGTTTGCAGTTTCCCCGAATCGTTTTCAGTATCACTGAATTTCTGGAAACTTTAAGAAAAACACAAACTAAGTGGAAAGAAAAATATTGTAGTTGAATATTTCAGGTGTATCAGTATTCTATTTACCTGCAGTATTCTTGGTACTTTGTGTTGAGAATAAGATCTTCTTTCTCTCCTGTTTTAACTCACTTCAGTAAATATTACAAGCCCGGCATCTCCCTTTGAATTCCTGTCTTGTTCAAAGATTAGCCTCTAAATATTTCACTTGTATCTGTATATCTTAGGGTTTGCTTTTGTACCAAATACTGTTGCACGCAAGGTTAATGAATTATAACTAAAAGGTTGCCATTTGGAAAATTTTGTTTTAAATTACAGAAATTAAAGAAATTGTTTCATTTTATCTATATATAAAATTATTGCACTTTCCATTTAACAATCCAGCTTTCATTTTCATTATCAGAATCATAAAAAATGATTGAAGTGATGGTTTCTTTTTAAAATGCAAAGTGTTTCATGCCAGAAGTTATGAGAAATTAGATTTGCTTTTTCTATTTGCAGGTATAAAAGGAATCATATCTGCTTCTTTTATTCTGTTATTTTTTTTCCACCTCTATTTTATTCTACTTTTCAAATGTTTCCTCTGCTGTTTACAAGTGAGGAAGAAAATCACTACAATTATTTTTAGTGAAACCAAGAGAGGGAGTGAGGAAGTTCAGATGAAAAGTTATATTTGTAAAGGCAGAATAGAGAAGCAATTCACATTAATTCAAAGCAGAGTCTCTTTATTGGATTATGGGCTGATTGTGTTTACAAATACACTGCCAGGAGGGTTTTAATTTTGGGGCAATTTCATTGTTTCATAGATATATATCTATATATAGATATATATCTATGAAATTATGTGGTTATGTGTTTTAAATGAGATACAGCTCCTTACTGCTTAATGTAATATATGCTTCCATTTTATGACATGGTGCAAAAGCAGAGCAATTTTAGAACAACTTTAGTTGAAATGTTATCATAAATGAAAGATGTAAACAATGTTATGTTTATAGACACAGTTTAAATTTGAATTCATTGGAACTTGGTGATCTCTTTATTTAACTAGGATGGACTTTATTATGAAAGTACAATCAAGCCATAGTAGTATAACCCCTTTGATTTCAGGCTTTTCGGCATTTACCACAGCCAGGGTAAACACAAAAGTTTACATCCTCAGACAGACCAGAGCTCCTTGCAGCACAGTATTCTCTCTCCAACAGGAATCAACAGTACATGTCTGGGGAAAAATGTAAGAAAACAGCTAAGTGACTTTTTTTTCCCAGTCATGCGACCAGCAATTTAGCTACTTTTTGAACTGAAGATTGTGGCTAGATTTGATTTTTAAAATCTATGATTGTGTCATAATTTCTTGAAATTTTATAGCCTTCTCAACCTTACAAAATCCTGCAGAAATTAGTTCCAGATATAAATTTGTGTTCCATTAAAACATGTTTCTGTTCATTGAATAGATCTCTCCTCCTCTCCCTCATTTCTATACTAAATTAAGAGTCCATAATATAATGAAATTGTATTTAGGATGGGTATCATCCTCTTAAATCATGCTCAATATGTTTAAGGAATTTAAAAAAATCAAGGACCTGAGCACATGGACATGAATGTGTGAAACTGCACAATATGGCTGGAAGGGATGAAGATTGAGCAGAAGATTTACTAGAGCTCCCTATTCTCCAGCTTGATTATCTCAGTTAAAAGGGAGAAAGCATAATTTAAGACAGAATCTGAGGTACCTGGTGGCCCTCAGCTGATGCCCTGTGCTTTGTTGAGTTGAATTATCAATTACAAACTAGACTGTAGAGTGCAAAGTCAAATCCACACCTATGTTTTTCATTTGTGTACCCATTGCTTACATAAATTCAAGTGTCATTGTTGATAAAGCAATTTTTTAAAAAAAAATCTGCATAGGCTATGATAAAATGGAATTGATATTGTGTATGTAACATATAAAGCTCTGTTGTTTGACAGTGCTGTGTTCTTTGCAAATGTTTCTTTATTATTATTAGTAGTATTATTACTACTACTACTACTTAGGGTTGACCCAACCACAAAGCCTCTTTAACAAGTTAAGTTAAACAATTATTGCATTTACTCTAAGCATGTTTCCCATTCCTTTAAAATACTTTAAAAAGTGTTTAGGCAGTTTCAGAATCTTTCCTACTTCTTCCTCACACTCCATCTTGGGCACTTTTTGACCTCATAATCTGTCCATGCATGACATCACAATCTGTTGCCATGGAAAGGACCATAATATCAAACAAGTAAGATGGCCAAAGGTTGTCTTGCAGAAGAGAGATAGAGATTTCACAGGAAAAATCCATTAATACTTAAATATAGTGCAATGGGAAATATCATACTATCTTTACCCAAATCAGTTACATAATTTTAAAAGGAAGCACTCAAGTCGACTGAGCTCTTATCTCCTGTCAGGATCCTCTATTTTCTGAGGTAATTGAAGTTTTAGAAATATATGTGTATATATATATATAAACAAACTACAAACTGTGCATGCTATAATATCCACTGCAATCCACCGCACCTTTCTCTTTGCATTCAGAATGAAATGTGAGAATTTAATCTGATACATCTGCAGCAGTCCTGAATCTACCATAGATTTCCTAGTGACCCAGGAGCTCTGTAAAATGGTAGGCTTGTTGCTAGCAAAGACTAAATTAAGTCAATGCTTAGGAATATAAGTAGTGTACTGAACTGGTTGTAGGCTTCCAGCACTGCACCCCTTCAGAGTAAGTTGTGGGACATGACCAAAAATAGGCCACACCTGGATGAAGAAGAAAGAGAAATGAGGAACCAAGAGGAGTCACACAAGGTCAGTTTCACTACTCTTTCTGCTGCTAGGGGGATAAGAAGCCTCGGGGCAACAATTCCTGCCTCTGGAAGGGCTCCCACTTGCCCTCATCACCTGTGTAGCACGCACCTTGATGCAGCTGCAGCAGCCAGTTTGGCTTTCTAAGGCATAATAGGGAGCAGGGCCATGGCTCTTTTTCCTTTCTGGAAATTTGCTGTCCAAGTTAGTTGCTTGTTTTGGTTATGCCTGGAGCTGATTCTGTATGCATAGCAATTACCCTTTATTATGCCTTTGAAATTAGGCAATGGTAGGGTAGAGAAGAAGTAGCGCTGCTTTAATGGTTGAAAAGCTTTTATGGACCATAGGTGTGGCTGTTTGTGTTTATGTTCCTAATTTGTAGTTTGCAACCTCACTGAGGTACTAGACCTCAATGAGCACTGAGCTGTAAAGAAAGGTTTACTTTTCTGCTTGCTGAAGTTTTATAACAAAAAAAAATTAGTAACAATTCTTTAAAGATAAGGATGTACCTTTTCTTGGTTCATATCACACCCAGAATGGCTATCTTTGAACACCACCAGGCCTGCAAGTGGCTGACGGGATTTTCTTCAGGCTTTCAGAGAATTTCTTCTGGTAGAAAATAAGAATGAGAAGATTTCAGCATCAAAGACTCAAAAAAATTAGGGCTGTCTGAAGGCAGAGTACTGCTACTGAAATATTTTATAATTTTTCAGTAGCATTAAGGCAGTTGAGTTTATCAAGATTTGGACACTCCATGTGTTATGCAACTGCTCTCTACATATTAAACTAACAATCATCTATATTTTCTTTATGAATTATTTTGCGCTGTTGGTGTAACTAGACTCTACCTGCTGTTGGCAAGGATGAAAAATACATCACTGCTTGTATCTCCAAGGTAAATTATTCTTCAGGGAAGTATGCCTCTGGGGAATATTTTCTTAGGAGACCCATGAACAATGAGAGATTTTCCACGGGGAATGCCCACGGGCAAAGTGTACTTCAAAGGGAGAGATGCAAGATGAAATGAGACTCTTCAAAGGCCAGCTCCACTTCCCTCCTCAAAAAGACAAATGACTTCAAAAGGGAACCCACCAAGGTTGTAAATAACTTTTCCCATAATACAAAAACCTTATTGAAGGCAAGTTCTCTTAGTAATGTGATATTTTTAAAGAAATAACCCAAAGGTAGGTGAGGTCTAAATGACCATCGGTATAAAACATTTCTACTCCTCAAGTAAATGTGTGATCATCTAGAGATCTCAGGAAGTTGAAATGTGCACTTTTCGTTTCCTTCTCACTTATATAAAGATATAGTAGGATTTAAAACTCATAGGTCTCATGGCCTAAGGAAAATCTAACAGCTTTAGGGACCCTAGGGACCATTTCTATCTAGTGTAGTTTATCAAATGAACTAATGACCCAAAGTCAGTGAAGGGACTAAGAAGACCCTATTTTTAAATATGCCATTGCATTTCATAGTAACAAAACCATTTAACAGTGATATCAATTAAAGGTAGTTTTGTTAATGACTGCTAAGTATCTTTCATTGGATCGACATCTTATGGCAAGGCAGCATCCGCAGAACAGAATGTCATAGTATCATAGTATAATTCAGGTTGGAAGGGACCTTAGGAAGTCTCTAGTCCATCACCCTGCTCAAAGGAAGGCCACTGATTTCAGACCAAGTTTCTCTGGTTCATGAAAACCTCAAGGGTTGGAGTTGTGTTTCAATCTCTTTGTTGGCTCTTGTTCATCCTGCTATGCCCTGCTGTGGAGGATCTTGCTCTGTCTTCCAATAACCTTCACAGTGGGATTAGTTCCCCCTTGCATCACCTTTTCTCCAGGCTAAACAACAGCACTAGATGAAGAAGAAGAAAAGAGAAAGCAGCAGCAACAGAGACCCAAAATAACCTTTGTCATTAGCATTACAGAGAGTCCTAAGTGAAAAAAACAGCTACTGAGCATATTGTCAGTGAGACGAATGGTAGGCGAGGTCCATCTCAAGGTATCTCTCAGAGTAAAATCCAGAAAAATTTCATAATAAATCTGACAATAATCTTCTGATCAAGCCCGACAAAGATAGATAAAATCCTAGTAATTTTTATCTACCCCCAGAGATCTACTGTACAAGTAGTTAATGCTGACTTCACCAGATATATCATAGAGAAACAGTTCCCTATTACTCACCATTCACAGCCTCACACATATATGCACTCTAATGGAAAGGAGCCATACACAGTGGCACCAGACTATTGATATTTCTACCCTATTGTTTAAGTAATGCACAACATTTAATATGTCAAATGGCATGACCGTTAAAAAAACAACTAATTACTAGATACTCTTCTCACAAATCAATGATGTCATTTAGAATTGGCCTGGACAAAACAATGGGGGTTGTATACAGTAAAAGGCAATGCTGCACATAATGCTGGAGGTCCAGAAGGATCTCAGAAGCCTCCTTCTGTGGATTTTAGCCTGGTTGTCTGAGGAAGGGAAATAATAATGATTACGTTATGTGTTATCAGGACATCAATACATTTGGAACATGTTGGCTAAACCAAGCAAATTTGTGAAGCAAAGATCTCAAATATGTTATGTTATTGCTGATTTTATGGAAATTGACAGCTGTTCTGAGTAGAGGGAAGTTACGAACATTCTTGAGTCCAACTGAGTGAAGACCTACTGTGTGGATCAACCACTAGTTGACCTCAGAGAGTCCACACTAGATCTCCAGATCTAGCTACAGATTTGCAAATGTGTTCTGTGGCTCACAGAAGAAAATCGCTGAATTTAGATCGGCTCCAGTCTGAATACTCATTTATCTGAAGAAGTTTTGATTGGAAAGAAAATGCATTGTGATGCAGTAAATGTCTATCACAAATATTTGAATCCAAATATTGTCTATTTTTACAAAAGCTCATCAGTTCTCTGACATGATTAGCCTTTAATCCTTTGTGTGAGTCTTTATGAAACCATTTATAAAAATGCCACTCCTGAGCCAACCGTAAGTCCCTTCCTTCCTTCCCTAAAAAGAAGGCTTGAATTTTGGGATGAAGAACTGCAGTGCAGATTAATCATGAAGTTCTCTGAGAGTCTTGCTCTCAAATGCAACCAAATCATCAAAATGAAGGTTTCTCATAAATTGCCTGTGCTCAACAAACTTGAATCACAAACATGAAAAGTGTAGCAATGTTGTGATTGAATGAAAAAATAACTTTCATCAAGTGCTCCATACTGGTTTTAATGAGAGGTTTGTGCCAAATCATAGATGACAATCTGCCATGCAAGACTTTGCATGGCAGGCATGACTTTCCTTGACTCTCCTTAGATGCATGTGTATCTTCTGATACAAATCAATCAGAGACTGTAATAAATATTATTCAGAATTAAGGACAAAGAACAATGATCACAATGAATGTGACTGTGCTTATTTAGTCATGTATACCCTGCTGGATTTTGCTGAGTGTCTAGAACACAGTGTGGTCCCCATGAAAGGGCATGATGGATAGTTTCATTGCATTTTGGATTTGGCCATTAGGTCATAGTTCAAAAGGGAAACAAACTTTGCTTTTAATAATTGGGAAATCTAGCATGTCTTTGAATGATAGAATGAATGATGAATAAGCAATAACCTTAGTTGCACTTTCTGAAGTTCATCGATCAATACTGTGCATGTATAAAATAGATGTTTTATTTAAATATTATGTTAAATTGTTGAGCGAACTCTTACTGGAATTGTCAAGAAAGTATTCAGTTCTTTTTGTGTTTAGTGTAAGATGTTATTTAGATAACCATGTTAAAAAGGTTTTTCTTAACATGGCTGGAATGACTATCATGAATCTTAATTTAGAAAGCACTTAGCACTTACTGTTGTAATGGAACTAAATAATCACAGGAACCAGAATTGATAATAATGGGTCAAGATACCTGAATTAGAATATGAGTAGCTTTATTGCTTATGGATTTCACTAAAATTGCATCTGCTGTTTATGGACATTGAATGGAACTATTGTTAATAAATAGAATGCTAAAACTTGAAAGCTTCATGCATTTTCCTTGTGGCATGCATTCTAAAAATTGAAAAATATTCATAGGAATAATAAGTAATAAATCTAAGTGGAAACTTTGATTATTATGTTTTCATCATTACTCTCCCTTCTTTGAAGTTTTATACCCAAAAGGTATCTAACTAATCATCAGGTATTATTTTCCACTTTCAGCCATTTATGAAAGAAAGAAAATAAATGAAATGAGCTAAAAGACAGAAATAGCTACTGTTGCCATACCAGCAGTGAGTAACCATTGCAATTTATCTACCAAGTTGAAAGCTGTGTAGTAAAGTTACCTCCAAAAAAGTTGTGGGTTTGCTGCAAAGGCCTCTGGGGAAAACAACATATTCTGTGTAGTTTACTACAGTGTTGACCACATCCGGGTACGCTCTGTCTGCCTGTGTACCTGAAACCAGCTGCAGCATGTCAGCGCTAGCTTAGTGTACATGCTGGCCTTGCATGTTTGGTTCCTTTTCGATCAGGCTCGTCTGTGCAAGTTCACTGCTGTCTCTTTCTTGTGTGTATCAGTCAGCTGGTCACTTCGTAGCCTGACTTGTGAATACAAGACCTGGGGATGCACAAAGGCATTTCTAGTTTGGAGTGTTCCTGTCTGAAATGTTTTCAGGCTTTGAGTTTCTGATTAAAGCCCTGTGGAGAGTTTCAAACTGATAAAGAGGTTTTGCCGTCTGTTACAGGAAGACAGAACACTTGTTGAGCTCTTTGTGTATAGTGCCCGGCACAAGCAGTCTGCAGCAATCACCAGGGGAAGCAAAAGGGAATTCGGGGGTTGTGGAAATTACTCTGTGCTTCACAAAGTTCTGAAGAAAAAAATATAATAAAGTTCGTTCCAGTGTGCACACCACTTCTTTTATACAGAATCACTTTAAGATGACCTTTAGCATGGTTGGGAGGAAAAAAATAAAAATGTTTATTTCTGAGAATTCATGTTGGGGCCAATTGTAAGCAGGAAGCATACACATAATATTTGTAAGGAAAAACATATTTCAGTGACAAGTAATAATTTAGTGATTCCTAAGGTGCAATATGAGAAAACCTTAGCTGTCACTGAAATGCAGGTGAATCTATAAAGGAATATGGTAGCAGCTGAGGAGATAATTCTTGCATTAAAGACAGGAAGCTGTGAAGGATATACCCAGATTAAATATTTGTTCACTCATTTCCCATTCCAAATTTGCTGCTAGGCCAGGTGGGGTTAGAAAGTTTTGAAGTGTAAACCAGCAATGAGGAATCTCCAGTGCCCTGCTGTGGTCAGGACAGGGGAACCGCAGACCCTGGACACAATGCCAGGGCCCTCAGAGAAACATCTTGCCCATCTCAGCAAGAAGGTACAAACCACCATGAACTGAAAAGCAGCCAAATGTTTTGCAGTGCCTTGGCTCCTCTTTGGATTCTCCTCTCCACTTACTGGCCAAGCCCTATCCTATTAAGTTCCCAAAACCTCACATTATCACAGCCTGAGGCTGTAGGGCTGCAATGGATCCTGGGAAACTTGTTTCAGCAAATCTTAATTCAAAAGCTGACCACATCTTGGACGGGACAGAGCATTGCCTGGCTAACAGATGTATTACACGAATGCTGGCTGTGGTTTTGCTACAACCATGTGTGATATCTTACATGTTCCTGTTTTCTATTTCACAGAGTGTCGGTGAAACTGGAATATTTTGTATGAAAGGTTTTTGCTGTTTCTTTATTGTGTGTGTCTAAAAAATGTTTAAATCAATTTGAGCGTTCATAGCAGTTGGTACGTCTGTCCTAGAAGCAGCAAGGGAGATAAGAATTCCTAAGCCTTATTCCAAATTTTCAAAGTTTTGTGTCTAACTGGGATTTTTATACTACATGTAAATCAAGTAACACAATATTTTACTTACACAGCTGAATTAAAAGGAAAACATTTAGTCTTTGAGCAAATATACAAAAGTACATATTAGCAAGTCTGTAATCTACCAACTTATATGTACAGATAAAAAATAGAGCTCCTTCCATTTTTGATCCCATCCCTCTGTCTATTTATTTGTCTCAGTATGACTTCCAGTGTTTTGTAAAAATGACATTTCAAAGAAACATTTTTGCAGATGCTTAGCTTTGAGCCTGTAGGACCTGGCCACTGAATTGAAGTTGCAGCTTTTACATAATTCACTACATGGGTGGGTGAAGAAGAAGATTTGAATAGACCTAACTCAGTCTTATTATTTTTTTGTTGCCCAGAGATGAGGGTGGGGATGGTCAGCAAGGAAAATCAATGTAAGTCTGCATTTATATAAAAGAACCCCAGACCTAAACTACATGAGGTCTTGAGTGAAGTGTGTCAATATCTAATAGACGGACTTATTTATACAAGGCATACCACTGATATTAGGTGTGGGAGAGATTGGTTCTATCATGCAACCAAGATAAAAGGACGGATACTGATCACAGAAACAGCATACGATCTATTGTAAATAAAGTCAGGATGCATAATGTTCAAAAATCCCCTGCCTCAAAGCCTATCAAACAGCTCCTTGTGGGATTTGAACATGGTGTCTTGAAATCAAACAAAAGCATGATTTTTAGGGCACTACTGGAGTTACGCAAGTACCTATAGAAGCATTCCTTTGAGAACTAAAAAGGCTAGAGAAAATCTGTTTTGCCTGAAAATCATAGTGGTACTCTTCTTTTTCTGGTTGGATAAACAGTATTCCCCTTACAGTCATGGTGTGCTCCCTACAAAATATATTCAGCAGTTCAGGTTAGGAGAGGTCAGTAAGGATGGTCAGCAATGTGACTAACTTTCTGGTAAGTGAGATTTCCTGTAAAGCAATAATAGAGAATATAATTACGGAAAGGAAGGACTCCTAAAGAATCCCTTTGATTGCAGTTTTGCTCCTCTTTACTTGCTCCTCTTTACTTGCACATGTATACATATCACAGACTGGAAAGCTTGCTTAAAAATATAGAAGCCAGAATTAAAAACATAGACAGGGATAGAGAAATAAAACAGAAAAAACAAGGAAAAACTGTATGTGAGAAAGGAGGAAAAAGTGAACTAACCGTGGTATGTAAAACAAAAGAAAAAAGATCAGAATGAACCAAAGTCAATGGAAAAGAGAATAAGTCTAGATAGATGGCAGGAAGCCTGAGGGAGGCCTGGAGAAAGAAAACTACAAGAAAAGGATATCAGAAAAAAAAAGAAAGGAGGGGCTGAAAGGGGAGAAATGTAGGACTAGAGACACTGAAATCCATGAACACACCAAAGAGATGATTTTTATTTTGGTTTTTGAGTTTTAGGTTCTTTTTTATTATTATATTTAACAGGGGCAAAGGGTATGTTTTTAAACATTTCTTCTTCTCTGAAACCTATAAGCCTGACTCCTGGTAAAAGGGTCTCATACTTGTGACACTAAATTTTGCTTTCAACACCTGGACTGTCTTGGAGAGAAAAATAATTCATAATTGTTGTAATCTTGCTTCATGAAAACATGGTGTGCAGAGAAATGGATGGTGAAATGCTACTAAATTTATTAGAAAAAAGTTTTGTAATTAAAGTGCATGCATACATACATGCACACACGTGTATACATAATATTTTTGTCTTCAGACGGCAAGAATGTACTGCCTAAGCTCTGTGTAACAATTTAAATTAATTTAGCCAGCTTTAATAAAGTATTGCCAACTGCTTTTGTTACAAATAAATATTTAAAGATCAATTTTCATATACAATCAAAGCTTAGGAACAAATCATTTCAGTATGCCAAGATTCCTTTCATTTCTCTGTTTCTCTTTTCCCCTCCTTGCCCTTCCATCAGTGGCTAGCTATTAAAGATAAAATGGTTGTAATCATTATTATAATAGATCCCTCTGCATGATCATTCTAAGTGGGCATAATCCTCTGCTTTTCTTATTGCATTGCAATATCCTACTATAGGAATGGAAGAGATGACACAAAGGATTATGACTACTGGGTAAGAAAAAGGAAGACCAGAGTGAAAGTTACTCTTTCCACAGAAGTGCTTAATAAACATTAAGGTTTCACACATGGGCTGATAGGAAAAAAGCCACGTGAAATGAGCCTCTTCAACACAATGTTTTCCATTGCGATTTCACAAAAACACAAGTTAATTAAAATACACACACACGAAATAGCCTACTTTTGAGTTCTAACTATGAGACAAGACCATACTGTATGCATACAAACTGTAAGAAATAATTTATAGGACAAATTCCCCACAAGACCATTCAGGGAAAGGAGGGGGGGGGGGAAAACCCTAAAAGAAAGAGAGAGAAAAAAAGACCTGGCTCTTGACACTAAAGGCTTAACATCAAATGCGGCCAGAAATCCATTTTCACAGTTTTATTGCCCATTCTGGACGCTTCATTTCAAAGGGAAAGAATTTGAATTCAGACACATAAAATTCCCTTTGTTCTCTTGCCCTCCAGCCTTTGGTGCCAGTGTGGACGGTCCTATAGGGAGAGGTTGAGATCAAAAAAAAATTTGCAGCTTAGATACCTGGCCCCAAATGATGCCCCTTGGCATTCTTAATTAAATCAGCTTTGCAATAGATTGACAATGCACTGTCAATTATAATCATTTATATTAGCAAACGGAGTATTTTTAATGCTTTGGAAATAACTGAAGTTCAGTAGACCTGGGGAAAAAAAAAGCTATAAAATTATACTGCATGATGATCACATACAATACAGTGCATCAGATTGTAGGTCACATAGCATCTTATCTTAACATTGGGTAAAGCTGATGTGATTTCGCATATCTTTTCCCATCTGAAAGGATATTTCCAGTTAGGTTCATCTGGGTTGTTTGTTGTTTTTCTGTTGGCTTCAAAACAGAAGTTGAGCGCACTGTAAGGGGGTAGGAAGGAGGGGACATCGCTGCCCTGTGATGGAGGGAACCTTTGTTATAGAGAAAGGGCCTGATCCAGAGTCTACTGCACTGGAGGGAGGTGTTTCTATTGATCTCAGTAGGCTTTGGACCAGTACCTGCAGAGATTATTTTCACTGAGAGTTCTGAGGTACTTTTGATATTAAAATCTGCACAGGCATATTTATGAAAGGAAGATATCTCCTTTGCTAGCAAACGACATCCCGACTTGTACTGATGAATAAGGTACTTTCTGCTTTCTACAGTGTTATTTCTTTATGTTTTAGCCTCATGCCTCTTTCTATTCCAGTTAATTTGGAATAGATACAGATCAGCTCTCAGGCTTCAGAGTGTAAATTGATCACCTGGAGAGGTCAGGAAGGCATTTCTTCCTCTCCACATATAGCACTGCACAAGAGATTAGAGGTCTGTGTAACAATGTCTGTATTTCCACTTTCTGTGGAGTTTATAGCTACTTTTTCCTTTCTTCTTTTTGGAACCCACTGACTCTGATATTCATTTTGCTTTAGTGGGTTATGCATGACTTTTGCTTCAAACATTCATGTAAGTCGATTTTGATTTTCCTGTCTGAAATATAGCTCTACCATTGGATATTAGAACAGGAGAGCAGATGACTCGCATGCTGGCAGACTATGTTCTTGTTTGGTGGCAGTTAATGGACACTTCTCTGCTGAACTTCCAGATGTAGACAATTTTTAATTGCATATTGGATTGATTTATAGAGAACTTGTCACTGTAGCAGTTAAACAGAATCTTATTACTTACTTGAAAAACATTATTTTCCATAAGCTACCCATGAAGTAGGCAACTTTGCTTTCATTTTTTATGAGATTTTAAAACATTGTTTTAACTGGGAAATTACTGATCAAGTGTTGCAGATTTCACTATAATTAGAACACTATTGTTAGCCTTACATCTTTGAATTTCAAATCCAGTTGGGAGGTTTTGACATGTCTCTCAACTGAACTATTCACAAGTTCCTGAGCGTTGAGTATCTCACAGACATCCTAGCAATTCATTTGTCCAGAAACAGGGGGTAAGCTTAAGAGATAAGAAGGATGCTAAAAAAAAATCGTGACCTGACCTGAATTGTGGAGAAATCAAGACCTGAAATTTGAGAACTGGCCTTCAGAATAACCTACCATAGGTCCCTCAGAAATTGTTCTTGTGAATGGAGATCAAGACATTTCAAGTCAGGACCTATCCACCAACTGTTCTACAGAAAAGGAAGTGGCATCTCATTTGGTGAGGTCCCTTTTGAAGCATGTCTTAAAGGCATCTTGAATTGCAGCAGATTTAACTGAAGATGGAAGTGATTGGGGGGAGATTTTTAAACCCAGATAGTCTGTGATAGTTTATGTAACCATGGTGGCAAGTAGCTGGAAGGGGCATTAGCTGGAGCTCCTAAATACATGCAAAATTGTCCTCATTACTGTAGTTGATTAGTTGATCTTCTCTAGCTCTAGACATTAGTATAATGATCAAATACAGACCCATGCTGTTGCTGCTGCTGTCAAAGAAACATTATGACATTTTTCCTCTTCATCTTTTCATTTCCACATCCATTTTTCTCTTATACTGTTCTTAACTTTCACCACTCTTTTCCTTCTTCCTACAAATGTATATTCAATGCAGGATATTTTAAATCTTGCCTGCAGAGCCATCTGTTTCCTCTAAACATGCCTTGTGAGAGCAGTCATTGAACTCTGAAGAGTATTCCTCTTCTGTTCTTTCACCAACCTCAAATCCCTTGGCAACAGCAAACTTAATGTCATGCTGTCCTCTCTTTTTAGTATCACTGGACATGATCAGGATTTCCAGTCTGCTTTGAGAAACCCATTCTGATTCTTAGGCAGTTCTTCTTGACCTGCTCTAGAATTTCTTCAACCGGTCTACACATTTCTTCCAAATCAGTAGTCTCTGTCAATAAGAAACTTCTGTTTAGCTTTGAGAACTCATTGAAGTGAGGACTACTCACCTTTTTATATGTAAACAATAACTCTCTGGCTACAAGAAAACTGAGGAGCATAGTAAGTGCCTGGTAATTCAAACAGCTATTAACTTTGTGGGAAATATAAAAGAGGAGGAGATGGTAACACCCCGATGACGTCTATTCTGATACAGTGCTTAGCACCAGATCTCTAGATTAAAGAACAGAAATCAAGCAGTTTTCAGATAGATTCTTGATACGTTTTGAAATTTATTTAATCTGAAATCCAATTAAAATTACTAATAAATTTATAATTCATTCTTTGTAGAGATCTTATCACAGCTTATTTTTATGCACTCTGTGAAGGATTAGTGACTGTTGACATAGTTGAGTCCTATACATACTCAATTCCTGTAACTTTTAAATGTTAAGAAACCACAGTGCTACAATGGATTCAAAGGTATCATAGCCTGGAATCATGCTGAATTAACTTAATTTGAGCAAATGTTTTTACAATGGAGAAGATTAGATTTTTTAATGAACCCATTTAAAGAGTGACAGGTCCTACACCTGAGAGCTGAGCAGTTTTTCACTTGAAATATGGATGTGGTACCTCACGGGAATATAACATGGTTCCATTTTCCTTTTTGAGGCAAGTTCCTTTAGTACCTTCTCAATGTCACCCTGTAACCATCCAATTTATATGGTGCAGTGAGATGACACAGAAGAAAGGAGACCCTCTAGGATTGTAGTCCTGCTAAGAAGTGCAATATTAACAAAAATGACTTGGGGAGAAAGGATAGCTGAATTACAGTTCTTGTAGAGCATCATAGTTGCATTTATGGTTCAATATTAGTAAAACTTTGAATTTCAGGTAAAAATACCAAGGTTTTGACTATTTTTTTTGACCTTGCCCTCTACCCTCCCCCCCCCCCCCCAAAAAAAAAAAAAAAAGATAAAAAAGTGTCTTCTCATCATCAACAGCCCATTACAGGCAAAACTGAGGTCTGTAAAAAGTATGCTAAAATACACCCTGGAATAGGAGAGGTAATTTTTTTCCCCCTGCCCCCACATTCCTGTTTCAAGTGTGTATCTCTGAAGATATATTTCCTATGTAGATCCAATGGTAATTTAGGATGATAAACCCCTCAGAGACAACTCTGCAGACCTAGTGAATATGTATACCTTAAGCTAATTTTCACCAACAGTCTGGCTTTTCTTTTTCCAGTTATATTGGCTTCTGAGTAGTCCAGTCCTCTGTTTTCTGGTGAACTCAACTGCGATTTTACTTTTCAGAAAAGGCACAGGGTCTTATTTGTTGGGGATATCCATGAAAATGGTCCTGTTGAGGGTTTTGTGTTAGTATCCATGTAGACAGAATGCCCCCATTCAATCTTCTTTCTATCATAACTGTAACAGAATTTTAATGTACAGTTATTTGAAATAACTTTGAAAGAGAAACAAAAAACCCAGATCTATCCTTGTCTCTCATGGCAGGATGAGCTGTACCTAAACCAGTCTTACCACCTTTATCTAACCAGCTCTTCAGAATTTTCAACAATATAGATTTCATCATCTTTATAGATAATATACTCCAAAATTTACAGTGGGTTTTTTTTTTTTGGTTGGTTGGTTTGGTTTGGTTTGGTTTTTTCTGGCTCATTAGTTCTTGCCTTATAGTGTGGAGAACGGATGATTCTGTTTTGCTTTGTGATGTCCTTTGTTGGATCTCCACTTGTTTTTACTGCCCCATCCAACAATCACTTCAATGGGTTTAAATTCAAGCATGGGGGCACGCAACTCTCAACACTCTGTTTGTGGTTGTATCAGCTCAGAAGAGAGGACAAATTACCCATGTACCTTTTAGATGACACTCTCTACACATAATGTTTACATTTATGTCACAACAGGACATACTGCACGTATGGTGAATATTCCTAAGTGAGCATAGAACTTTACCCTTGTCCTTATTAAGTTCTACCCTACTTATAAAGCAATTATTTTATCCAGTTACTTTTGAAGTCTAATCAAAAGTGCCTGAAGTGTGGTTTAGCTGAGTGCCATCTCTATATTTAATACAAGCACAATTTATTCCATCTTCAAGTCAATAATGAAATACAAATTAATGCCAAACATAGGGCAGTACTCCATGGAACCCTCAACACATCCATCCAGCCTTAGTTAAGTTTCACTGATACTGTATTTTTCTGTTCTTCATAATATGATACAAGTATTTGGTAAAATAGTAGTTGTTGTAAATTATGAAATTAAGAACTCAGATCTCAGAAAGAGACATGTGTCAATTCATATCAACAAAGATGAGCTTGTTTTAAACTTAATTTTGCTCCACCTTAAGCCAAGGACAAATATTATACCAGTTTCATTTAAATGAAATTTGGACATCATTATGACAGATAAGCTAGTCAACATTTAATTATGTTGGTTGTAACTTAGAAGCATTTTCAGTTTGTTTATTGGTTTACAAGTATTCCTTTTCTCCTGCCCTTCCTCCCTTCCCCCTCTTTCCCCCTACTAGCTTGCAGTGAAGATAAATGAGGACTGTTTTGGGTGTTTGGGTGTCTGTTTCTGTTCCAAGCAAATATAATCAAAATCTAAACCTATGTATATAATCCCCTATTTAATATCATTATTACCTAAAATACTTCATTGAAGTTCACTATTTAGGATTTTTAGTATGTGCTTTTTACCTCATTATCTGCTTTTTACCTCATTTCAGCTTTATATTCCATTTAGCTCTTCCTACCTTTTTTTTTTTTTTTTAAATAGGACCTCAGACAGCACAGCTGAGTAACTCAGCACTACAAGAGAACTCAACATTGTATCATAGTTTCTCAAACAAGACTGCAGTGAGGTCTGTTAAAAATAACATTTACCATAGCATGGTGCAAATGTCTCATAGTGGAAAACACTCTAAGCAAGGAAATACTGTGGTAAAATCAATAGCCCGGAACACTATTATGCTTTCTAATGACACCCACTGTTTGAGCAGGGAACATGTACAGATATTTCCACAGTTCTTATGTCCTATTCATGACTACTGGAATCAGATTACATTTAGCTCTGCAACAAAGACATAGATTTAAATACTAGACTCCAAGCTCCTCTGAAGAAAAACTTGTTTGAGGCCTGGAATCCAACCCCAAGCCCACTGAATTTGGGGAGAGATTTTCTATTTTCTTCAACCAGCCCTGAGAGAAGTCTGAAGGGGACAGCATGCAACACAAGATGTGTGTTCATTCAAACATGGTTGGATTTGTGTCCTGCACGCTGGTGCTCCTTGGGACATGGGGGGAGAGATGGGTGTCCTAGCTGCAGCCAGGCATAGGGTGGGGAGAGGAAGTTTGCTGGAAATGACCATTGGAGATGTGTGGAACCTGATTCCACAGATGATGTGGAATCCCAATCTTTGGAGGATGTGTCTCATGCCTGCTTCTTGTAGCAGGGAGTATTTCAGCCTGGGAGAGGAACACACCCATGATACATCCTCTCAAGCTGTAGCCTGGATGGACATGCAGAACTGGCACATCCTGCCTTTTGTGACTCATGGCAATCTCCACACCTTCCAGCTGTTCTGTGTCGGAAGTGTCCCTGTCCTGGCATGCTGGGCTGTGGCACTCGGGAGTGCAATGCAGCCACAGTTTGGGTCGTAGCTCCTTTTGCTGCTTCAGAGCTATTTTGTTTGGGGCTGCACAGAGACAGATGCTAAAAGCACTCAGGTTAAACTACAGTCATTAATTTTTTAGAATTTGAAGAAGAAAACTGGTGTATGCTTATGACAGCTTATATACATTCTTAAAAGAAGTTGGCACATAGGTTCGGTATATCACACTTTTGAACACAAAACTGGATGTATTTCTTCTGTGAATATTATGTCTTGGGGCATTTTTTTTAGCAAAAACAGAAAGGAAGAATTCTGATTTTGCTTACTCCCTGGGAAGTGCAAAATCCATATGAGTAGCGCAAGTCCCATTGTACAAGACAAACTAAATTATTGTCTGTTGAAAGGGGAAGTGATTGAAACTAACCTTTATACATTTTACCTTGGCACTTCCTTGTCATTGTGATCTCTAGGAACTGATGTCAGAATATGGCACAGGAAATAAAAAAAATACTTTAACATCATGTATATGGATACAGGATACACTTACGCATGTATTATTATTTGGGTTTGTTGGTAACATTTCATAAGTAGCATGAAGTACCTGTATATTTATAAGTATTACATCTCTATATGCATGAGAAACTAGACATATTCTAATTGGATAACAATAATGAACCTTTGCATAGTTCAAATGTTTAGCATGTGGTCAAACAATTTAGCTGTGGGCAGATAATGACCCCAATTACAAATAAACCTGCCTTTGACTTGAAGAAGATTACAGAATAGTTATTGTGGAGACAATTTGGATATGTATCTTTCTTGGATGCTTAAATGCCTTTTGGAATCAGCATTTTAAACTACTAGTTAAAGGTGAGAAAAGGTGGAAAGTAATACCTAAAAAGGATCCTGTTGATTAAAATTTCTCCTCACTTAGATTTTTTGTCCTATTCATAATATATTATTTGTGAGCTTTCCTGAAGTATTTTATGCCAGATTCAGGGGCAAAACCCCCCACATTATATAGTATTTAAATAATTGAACGCTGGCAGGAAGGTGGGGTTTTGATGAGTCTGCAGTTTTATATTGAAATCAAATATATTGTAAGCACAGGGAAACACAACTCAGTGCCCTAAGAAGGTCTGGTGTCATGGTCAACGTTTGAAATTTGCATGAGAGGTTATTCAAAAGAGAGACAGGAGACTTCCCTATTGTATTAGCATGGTAATGCAATTCTATGTGTTTATTAACCTGATCCGCGCCAGCTCTGTAATGCACAGGGTCTGGGTTTTTATGAGCTATAGGCTTTTATGCAGTGATATTTTATTAACCTAATTAAAAGTTTTATAAAAATAAATTATATTTATGTTTGTGTCTCCTGTTTGCAATCATTAGGGAATCCAGACCACCTCCGGTGACTTCAGAGAGAGCTGGTCAGGTCCCATCTGTGTAAATCTTGTGAGTTGTCATAGACTCATTGCATTTGATTTACATGTGAAACCTGCGGACTGAGCACAAATGCTAACCAGACAGCTGATAAATAACATGATGCCAAAGCAAGACTTGCATTTCTTTAACTCCTTTCTTACAGGGACCTCCAAGTGTTTTTCAGACCTTAATGAGTTAACCTTCACTGTAAAACGATCTTACAAGACTACTCACAAAATCAAAATACTAATGTTTATATACCTTGTTACATTATCACTTTGATACCTTCTAACTTTAGTAATAGACTAAGACTCATTGCACAAGTTTTCTTAAATACGAAGCCAAAACTTGGTCCTGTCCCAAACATATCACAAGCTAGAGGCCTGACTGGTGATTTGCATCGATTGACAGAGGTAGTTCTTTACACTTACAGCCCCTCTGCTGAGACATGTCCATGTAGATCTATTGCATGTGAAAACCAAACAAGCTCAGGTTACCCAGGAAGTGGCTTAAATCCACTGTGAGTTTGGTTTCAGGCAATCAGTTTCGTTTCATATTTGCAACAGGTTAGAAGCACGTATACATGCAGTTATCAAGTCTCAGCTGAGAGCTGTACCTCAGCTGCTTGCGGTTGGCCTGCTCATACACTAAACCTTGTACTGCTTCAGATGATGAGACATAAAAAGAGGTAGCAATTACAGCTTTACAACCATGAACAAAGAGAGGTTGTACAGAAAGCTGATGGAATCAGGGGTGAAATCCCAGAATGAAGGTTCTTTTCCCAGTGTGTAGTTATAAGGGCTAGGAGACCTGTTGCACAGACCAAAAGCAATTTAACATTGGTATTTGGGAAACAGGTCCCAGGTAATACAGAAATGGGTCAGTGTTTGTGCGTAAAATTTATTTGGCTCAGCAACTGCTCCTCTGGTGTCTGATCCACTGTCCAGTAATGCCAGGGCATAGTCTTGCAACAGCCTCCAGAAAGACATTGGGCTCCAATGAGATTTCTCTCTGAAGCCGAGGAAGGAAAAAATGTGCTTAGTGATGGTATGGAGGAGAGAAACCACAGGGACTGTAACAACCTGCTGTTTGCTGCAAATCAAACTATTGACTAGTAGGCATGGGGAATTTGCATGACCGATAGCGATGGTCCTTCTGTCACTGCGCCTCTTCATTCACCTCTGAGAGTGTCTAGACAAAACCTATCAGTATGACTGTCTCTCTTCTTTATGTCTTTTACTTTGGCTAATACACTGAACTGTATTAATAGTTACTTTGGTGGATGCTGGACTAGCCCTTGGATTCTCTATAAAACAGTGTTATGCACCTAGGTTAAGCAGCTCCTAAGGGGGAAGAAACAGATGCCAGGAGTGTAACAGAAAGGAGCCTTTGAAGAAAAAAGTTGTGAAACAGACCTATTAGCAACTGGTACTTACAGGTCTGAAAGCCACCTTGATGGTGGGGGCAAAGGAACAGCAGCACATCAGGTGACATGAACCATGCACTGCACTGTGTGGCTTGCTGTTCATGGGTGGGCAAAGGAAACACATGCCAAATTCATGTCTGTTTCACAGCACACCATGTGTTTCTTCATGTAGCTGCTGTTGATTATTTGGAAATATTTACTTTACGAGGAATACAAAACCTAATGGCTACTCTAGTTGTTCTGGGAGCATGGTTTTGATGGTCACTGCTGCACAAAAGTAGCCTCTAGACAGTGTTATAAAAATAAAATTAAACAACATGCAATATTTTAATTAGAGCGGTATTTAATAGCTGCAAAGTAGAGCAATAAGATTTAGATAATGCCAGAATTAAAATTGGTGGTTCAGCTTTAATTGTCATGCTTCTTTCCATTAGGGTGCTGTCAACACCGTATCAATCAATGAAGACCAAATTTTACAAGGTTTTATTTGCATCACTGTTGGGTCAAATGCAACCTGGGTCATCAGTAAACAGAACTTTTTATAGTCTTCTGGTTTCCTTGAGTTCTAATGGGCTTTTTAGACAATGTCCTAGGCTATGCAAGCTCACATCCCAGAATTTCTTTGCTTTGGCTTTATAAGTGTGCCTCCACTGCACACTAAGTGCATTACAGAAATACTGCATGGTAACAAAAGAATATCCATGCATCACTCTCAGGGTAAAGTCTTCTCAAATTAAATGCTGAGGAACAGGATACATCAGCTTAGTGGAGTTGTGTACTAACCTCAGACCTCTGCCTGTGACCCCAAATCAACTCACTTGAGTGTCCCTCAGTGTCAGTGCCTTGTGACAATAACATCTATCAACTCCCAATGCAACTGGCAATCTCAGTAGGGAAGACAGTGCTGAACAAACACTGACAGTTCTCACACAGTGCAACTGAAATACATCATAGAGTTGTACTTTCATCATGGTTGTGGACCATGGTAGGCTGTGGTACCTTTCAACAACACAATTTCTTTTGGTTTTGCTGCTGAGTTGGAGATGACCTTCAGAATGAAAATAGAACCATTCTCCCATGCAAGAGAATGGAAAGGGTAAGTACTGATTCCCTGTATGGAATACAACAATTTTTAACTGTAGTAATTTACCTTTGATGCAGGAGATGCTGTATTTTGTGGATGCTTTCTCTTGCCTTGAATTATCATACAATATAACATCCCAGACTGCCCTTTCTGGGTTCCAGAGTTTTGGGCAATTATGAATGGTTACATACTCTTTTTTTTCTCTGTTGGTATGGAAAAAACAGTGAGAAACAAGTTAGAGGAGAGACCTGAAGGGGCAAAAGGAACGAGTAGGCACAAGATGAGTCAGGAATGCTCTGTGTTTGGGTGGCAACCTGTGGAGGATTGAGGGCAGTATGACATTTAATAAACCAGAGGTGGTTCAGCTGCTGACATTAAAATAAATAAATAAAAAACCAAACACATCGTCTCTGGTACATAAAGCTATTCTGGGCCCCATAGAGCACGAGGGTCTAAATGAGGCTTAGAATCATCTGCTTTTTTCACCCCTAAGGAAATTTCAACCCTGCCTCCACCAGAAAATGCGCCTTATGTAATAGAGGAATATTAAATATATTTTTTTTAAAAACAGGAGATGTAGGGAGTTTTGATTTTTTTCTTGCAAATTCCATACATCTGTATGTCATTTTTCTGCAAATTAAAAAAGACAGAACTTGAACATGGTCATTTAAGAAAAATGAACCCACTGTACATAAATGGTTGCATTTTTTGTGAGAGTAGGTGACAATGCATTCACCAAGAACCGTTGGTGCTTCACTCTCAGGTCATTCGGATTCACGGGTAATTTACATTCCTCTCACAGTGCTTTTCAATAAGCAGCTAACTCTGATCTATAATATAGTCAGTTCTAACAAGCCAGATTTCAAAAGATTTATCCGTCTAGCTAAAATGAACCTCAGTCATCTTTGTGCACAAAACACCCACATAGGCTATTTGTCTTGGACTTGAGTGTTTGGCAAAAAGCCTGACTTCAGCCTTGAGCATGAGAGCTTAGCAAAAAATGCTGCCATTCACGGGGAGGGGGGTATCTGGGGGGTGGGGTGCTGGTGGGGGGTAGAGGGTGTGTGTGTAGGTTGAGGGGGAGGGGACGAAGGGGTTGATGTCCAGGATTGACCCCACCCTCTGTACTTAGCCCTGAGCTTCTTGGCAAAGGCAGAAACACAAAACACAAAACAAGTTTTATCATCTGGTAAGCCTGTCACTTGAAAAAGAAAATGACTTCAGAAAAATACTTCAACAATTATAGTACATTTTAATTAGGTGTATACCACATAATCACAGCTCAATTTTTTAGCATACAGAATTTTCAAAAAGCCCCATCCCAAGCCCAAGCAAACCGAAAAACCAATCCAGTGCTATTCTCTGTAAGACCTTTAGGAAAGACGTTTGGTAGTAGTGATCTGTCCTCTCACACCTGTGGAATACCTTCTAGCTTTGGCTATTGGAAAATACAGCGATTAGGTCATAAGTTGAGTAGGCAGCTAGAGATGGGCAGACACAAGCACTTCACTGTGTCCCTCTGTCATCTCAGAATAAAAGAGAAAATAATAGAATGACACAGAAAGAAGAGTGAGATGGCAAATAAACAGCTTGCAGTGGTAGAACCTTTTCCCAAGACAGGGCTGGTACAATACTGACATATGGATGCAGGGGAGGAATCTTATAAAGCAATGGGAAATGCTTATCCTGGTGGGTTGTACCTGCCTCAGTTAGTTATCTGATGAGTCTGTCTTTTTCTTATATTTTGGCAAGACTTACTTAGCTCGTCTTGCCAGTAAATTCTCATCTAATTGAATTGACAAGCACGGACATTTTTAAATTAAAGCTTCCAATCTGCCCCAAATTCAAATGGTTATTTTTTGTTCTAGTGTAGCGTCTGCCATATGAGTTAATACATTGAGTCACTTGCAGTCATTGAAGAAGAAAGCTGATAAAAAATCTTTGCACTGGCCAAGAGTAGATGTACGATCTTTTTAGGTCATGCTTTTTGGTGGTGTGCTGACTTTAAGACCCTTGTGTCTGTTTTGGCATGAATAACACATTTCATTACTACTCTCATCCTTAATTTTCTCCCCAACTTCAGGCAGCAGATCCTTGGCTGTGAGTTCCTCCCATCCATTGCAACATCTCATTTGCTGGTCATGAAGCACCAAGAGGGTGTGTTCAAAGAGCTCAACATTAAACATTTTGAGAAGTCCTTATAGCTGTTGGTCAGCCTCAACTCTCATTATATTCACAACAGCAAAGGCTTCTCTGTTTTTCTGCAGATGGCAAGATGAAGCTGTAAATTGGTGATTATAACTAGATAATTGTTAGGTAGCATGGAATGTCTTGAAATACCTCTGTCCTTCACTTCTGTTTTCCCCTTGCTGAGACATTTGTAAAAAACCTGATACTCTACAATTTTATACTATTTGTGAAAGTATAAATTTACCTTTTGTACTTCTATTTCCATATTTTTGAAGGGTGTGCTTTTAAAATGTATGCCTGTGTGCATATTAGTCTTTAAGACCCCTTTTTAAGAGATTAGACTCCATTATGGTGAACATAAAATACCGAGCAGTCCTTGTTAAGGAAGGAACATCCAAAGTGATGCCCACAGTCACATCTCTGTAACACAGTCATCAGCGAGACACTGTGAAGAGTACTGATGTGCAAGGAAATAATATTTATGTATCTTGTGTGTTTGTACACACGTGCATGAGAGTGTGTTTTGCCAGAAAGTGTGCATACCCTGTGTGCTAATGCTTTGCAAATGTAGTTGCCATATATGCAGTTTTAGAACAGTTTGCCAAGTTTTACTCAACAGCCTCATGATTTTTAAATGACAAATATTTGCTTGGAGGCTGACAACTTCTATGCCAAGTTTCAATCCAAATTGCCCACTGCAATATCTGAGTTAAGGAGCCATGAAAAATGAAATATATACTGGAAAGCAAGGAGGAAAAAAGTTAGCTTTTGCAGTTTTGCCAGGTGAGTACTTAAATAGTTGATTCTAAGCTCGCTACAGTAATTTACAATTACAATTACCTGCTACAATCTGTATATTGAATGATGCCATTTAGGAAAGAGTTTTATCTGATTGCAAGGAGCACTTAAAAAAGACACTTTTACATATCACACAGTTTGGAGTTGTGACTATCAGGACCTGATCCAAAACCTTCTGAAATCGAGGGAAAGAGACCTGTTAACTTTAAGAGCTTTGGGTTGGACCTGAATGACAGTATAAACCAGATTTTTTTCTCTGCTTAAAAGTAATGCAGACTCACCTTTTAAGTTTTGTAGGTTAAATTCTATCCGGATTATCATGAGCTAAGAGCTAAGAATCTTTGGTGTGCCATGTGCTATATAATACTAAACCTCTTCATAACATTAATTCCTCATTGAATATTCTCCTGTTCCTCAGTGGTCACAGTAAGTTGAGTAAGAAATAGTCTACTGTCTTTTGGATTTTTTGCCTGCAAACATATATAGCAGGAAAATTCACTTGTCATCTCAGTCACACCTATGCTTGGATAAAACAACCCTGTAATTGTATTGCTGTAACCCTAGTCTTTTACCCCATATGGCTCTTATCAGAATTTTTTTCCACAACAGCAAAAATACAGAATGAGACTCACTTGCTTATGCCATAGCACCACAATTATCTCCTTGCAGTACACAAGGCACTGCCAATCACCCTATTGGTAGCGATGTTTAGAGGTTAGGTTGGGAGCACTTAGAAAACGGGGACTGCATCATTCTCTGCCTGCCCTAGCACCTGTGGTGAATTGATCATACTTGATTACAATATATGAAATCCCAGCCTGCAATACTGCAGTTATATTGCAAGGCTTGTATGTAATCAGGGAAAAAATCCAAGTGTCTTGCTGTGTCACAGTAGGGTTGGAAGGTAGAACAGAAAATATGGGTAGTCTGGAGGTAGAGAGGGAGGTCCGGAGGTTAGGCTAAACTGGGTATGTTCCTTTTTCCATGTTTGTCCCAACAGAATTCCCTAGACAAGCCAACAGCCTGAAACTGTGCAATATATTCCCCTTTTGCCCAAGAAAGGGAGTGTCCAAGGAAAGGCATGATGTGAGGCAGCAGTATGCTATGCCTGAAAAGGAAATGCATGATGATACAGTGAGGAGGATAACCATGGTGGAACTGTTGAATAACAAATTACCATAAGACAGTTTTGGGTTGCAGTGGGTACTTCAATCCTGTGCAAAAATTATCTGCCTGCAACAGTATAGTTTAAACCATTTTAAAGACACTGGAAAAATCTGCTTCCACAACAAAATCAGAGAAATCATTACTTTTTCATACACTGGTTTATTCCTTCTTGTTGACACCTTCCACATTAGCAGTAGTCATCAGCAGGGATGGATCGTTAGACTCACAGCATGTCCACAAGGTATCCATGAACCACACGTGCAGTAGATGCAGTGTGCCCTAGACAATGGAGTAATCTCTCAAGCACTGCAGAGGTGAGCCAGACATATTTGGTACTGAATGACAGTGCCATGTAACTTTCTTACTAGGCTGTCTTATGTTAGAAGTTACAAACGATCTCAGACCTCAGGAAGTTCAGATAGAGTTCCCTCAAATATATTCCTGGAGATAGACCATTTCTCAGTTCAGCTTCAGTCCAATGCCTGCCTACCTCTATCATCTGGTCTTGTATTTCCACACTTCTGCTTATAGTCTCTTGCTCCTTAACCAGGCAGCTACACAGCTCAGGTAACACAACTCTTTCTCTTGATGGTCATGATAAAAGCTCTCATTTGTTTTTAATTCTTTTCTTCCAATTATGTGCCAGAATCCTACCATACATATGAGGAATCTGTGCAAAGACTTTGGCAGAAATCAGTAATTTTTCAAGGCAAAACCAGCTCCTCCATAATGATAATGACTACATAATGAATAAAAAATGAATACACTTCAGGCCAACTTGTTCTTGTCTTTTGTAGTTTTTCTCACTGAACTTCCTAATGCAGTGAGACTACAATGCTAACTGTAAAATACCTTCCAGATTAAATACAATTAGATTTGAATATGAGGCATGAAACAAATCTAAGTTACATATGCATGCAGATATATTTATGATATTCTTAAGTTCAGTTTGACATTTTTAATGGTTATTCTGTGACTATAAAGCAAAATGCAAACAGTCATACAGAACCTAGTCCAATGAGGTGATGAGTGAATCCCTCTATGTTCTGGGAATTCATTTCTATGAGTTGAAGTTGTGAAACATCTCACAAGACAAGCTCCTTGTTTTCCACCTTCTGTCCCCACAACCTGTAGCCTGGTAAAGGACAGCTGAATAACAGAAGAGAATAATGCCCGTGAAGCCAGAACTGCTAATTTTGAGTCCCATTATCACCTGCAGCCCAGCTTTGTATACTGATAAAGGGCAAAGGGTAGATGAGCCGAGGCTTTTCCTGAGAAAAACCACTGGTTGACACTGAAAGAGCTCAGCTCTGGTTAATAAAGTTTGCTTCGAACTACCACTTTCTGCAAACCTTATGTAAATATTGTGTATCTACTTCATCTTGTCAAAAGCTCTGTCAGTATCAGACTGCACAGGTGAGTGCAAAAATATGTAACCAGTTTTACAAATGAATGAGGTTAACAGGCATCTCCCTGAAGAGCAACAATTTCCCTTTTATAAACCCCACCTGAGCTGGGTGAGTGCTGCACGGACATTCTGTTTTCAGCCTGCAGCCAACATTTAAGCAATAATCCAAAGTGACAGTTTTATGACAGATCTGAGCAACTCATGAAACAATTGAAAGGATCCTTTTCTCCTTTCTTAAGTGAGGTCCACATACAGGCAATTTACAGATGCTGAACAAAGGAAGGACTCTCCTCAAAGAGCAATCTGGTATAAAGAAATGACCAATTCTTAAAAACGTTAAAGAGATTTAAATCACAATGCCATTTCCAGGTTAAAGCTTCTGATCTCTAAAGAACCAGCATAAAAATGTGTTAATGACAATTGACAATGTTGCCCTTCCTGGGCAGCTAATGACATCTTAACTCACAGAGCTAATAACTCTCTACACTTCAATTTGCAATCTGCTGCAGAGTTTATTTAAAGGGATACACGTGTGGTTACTTTGTTCAGGTCAAGCTCTCCTACTACTAAATACAAAAGCAATTTTTAAAGCAATGATACGGCTGACATAGAAGCCTATAAAAACACAAGAATTCCCAGTTAAACCTACAACTGGCCCCTCTGCTCAGTTCTGTTGTGTCTAAACATTTCAGTCCACAGGGACCTATAAAAGAAACTCTCTGCAGTAGATGATATTACACGATCCATGTGGTCATTTGTAAATACTGTAGTACATATAATGCACTGAGGAATTCACTGAGGTTTTTATATTAGTATCTTGTTTGGTTTTCCCAGTTGCACAATAATGGATCTTCATAGATTGGATTCTTATTAGATTATTATGCTGTCCTTTTAAGGAGGTGGTCCTCTCTAGAGACTCTGGCAAAACATGCTATAGAAAATAATCTAGCCCAAGCATCTTCTGGGATCAGATTGGAAAAGAAGGACAAAATCCTACATCCTTAGGACATTGTAGCTAGGTCTTTGTCAGCTAAACCCAGGAATCCCAATCGTGGCAACAGTCTCACTTATGGACTCCTCTGGAATTATTAAACAACACAAAGCATAACAATGCATGGTGTTTGTGGCAGCTTATCTGTAAAGTTATGAATAAAATAATTTCCCTGTAGATTTCTTTTTTTCTTTTCTAAATGGAAATTATTGTCTACTTTCCTGGTGCAGGGGGTGGGAGGGTGGGGTAGGGTTGCGAAGGAGGGAGATAATTCGAGGTCTCCTAGTCTCAAACTAACGTTTAAAGTATTTCAGTATTGGTACCTTTTACATTTTTGACAAAATGTACAGCTTTTTTCAATAGAGGAAAAGAATCTACAGTAGGTACTACCACAGGTTAACAGGTATTACCATAGAATAGCATAGCTCCTACTAGACCCAGTGCCCTGTGGCAGGTCCACGGGAGCATTTCAGGTACAGAAACATTGTTCAAAGAGCCATATATGTAGAACTAAGATAAAGTACTTTTCTACAGCTACATACCAACAGAAATTGCCCCTCAACCTTAAGCTTGGTTTTTCAGAGGGAGCCAAAGGCCTGTACACTCCTTGCCTCATGCTGGTGGCTTTTCTTTCTGTGCCTACAGCCAAGGTTTAGCAGCCTTATAGAAGTAATAGAGTGTTGCTTTTTAACTTCTCCTTTTATTTCTGTAATCACAAACATTTTAATTATGCTATAGCAATGCCTGTATTTAAGCATGTAATAGGTATATAATGTTCTCTGGAACAAAAGATTTGAAGTCATATAATGGTATTGCACAGTATGCAGCTTTCATGTTGTTACTCAGATTTGCCGTCTAGAGCGGTTTTGTTCCCTATTCCCTCTGATTCACACTTTGCCGCATAACAGTAAAGCAGCTTTGAGTACAGTATGGGGAAAAGACAGCCTGGCAGACAAGCAGGGGTCTTTTCCTCCTCAAATAGTTTTCAGCATGACACAAATGTTAGCTTTGTATTAGCCCTGTAAAGGTTACACGGCACCTGGCTGCAGACCCAGGAGGAATGTGCCCCAGGACAGATAAGAGGGCTGAGCAGGGGCCCTGTGCATGTGTGGGGCTGTGTCTGAGGACACACCGCAGAGCTGAGTTTCTCCGCATCTCTTCCTCAAGCCCAGCACTGCTTTGTACACCCTTTCCTGTCACCAGACATGCTGATGCACGATTGATAGCGTCTATGATTTCTGCAACCTTTAGAGGTCTGTAGGTGGATGGAAAAGACTTTACCAGTCAATTACTACTGTTAGTGTTGGGATGCAATGATTATGTACTTTAATTTTCATAGCAAATTTACTGTGTCTGATAACAGTCACCTTGATGGGTACAAAGTTCTTATGCATAAGCACACATTAAAACTGTATGAGGTACCAAGCTTTTTTTTTTTTTCTTTCATTCAACAGTTGCACTGGGAAGAGCTATAGAAGAAACTCATGTATCAGTTTGATAAGTTTCAAATAACTCATTATACTATACTACAAACAAAATGATTAATATAAAGAATAATGAATCTCTTTTGATGTGAAATAATACGTTAAAGTTTTCTTTGCATTCCTGAAACCCACATCTTTAAAAAAATCATTAACGCAGATTATTGAGCAATACTAGAATGATTATATGCTTCTATTATTTTATATTTTATTTCTTTATTTTTTCTGTTGCTGAAGATAATCCAAATTTTATACATATTTTGTTAAATATAAACCTCAAAAAAATCCCTCTGTAAGATTTTTCTTCATTTAACAAAGGAGAACACACACCATCTTCTGCAGCATCTCGTGATTAAAGAACTTTTCAAACCCTTGCTCCCATGTGTAAATCTTATTGAAGTTAGCAAGTGCTTGTAGAGTAGAATTCTGGAAGGACAGTCATTAGGAACAACAACATGATCAGCTGTTGGCAAATCTTTTTCCTTAATGATGACCACTAAACTAGGCTGATATTATTTAATCATGAGTTTAAATTAGCAGTGATTGATGATGCTGCCGATTACAAGTGAAAAAGGCAAATGACAAACAAGAGTCAGATCACTAGAAATAGTTGAGAGAATTTGGTGACTACATTTGGCTCAAAAACATTGCCTTTTGCAACTGGAGCTGGGTAGTGAAATTGTATAATAACAGGTTCAGTTCTTCATTGGAATATAGATTTAATCTAGCCCATACCATAGTTTCTCTGCAGTAGATGGGAAAACTGAATATCAACCCTATAATCTGAGATCGTATTTATTAAAAACACATCACTAAATGAATTTAAAAGTAAAATGTTCCATCTTCTTTTTCTTACTTTAAAAAAGGCAAAAATAGAGTTTCAGTGTTAGTTGTAAATGTAGCAAATCCAGTCCTGCAATGAATTCAAATCTGTACATTTCATAAAGGCTACTTAGGGACAAGATAGTTTTAGATCTAAGAAACATGTAAAAAATGACTCATTGTTAATAGGGTGAGCTCTTTGCATTTGGATTAGGGTTAACTGACAGTATCCAGTCACCTTTTATTCTCACAGATTCTACCGGAGAAATGCTTTGTGCTGGCCTGAAAAAGAGAGAATTAGGTGTTCCATTTATACTATTGATCTTAATAACCTCATCTCATAAATACCTACTTTATGACATCAATAAAAAGAGAATAGCAGCAACTCCTAACAATAGAAATTGTTACTTTGTAATTCAAGTATTTCATTGAGCATCTCAAAGAGACTCCATAGTGGTACAGTAGTGATATTTTATTACCAGTTTTTAAATATGTGCACAGAGAGACCATTTTTTTAAACAAGTGAAGATTCTAATTAATTGAGCACACTATAGCTTCTAGGTCCCACAGTTATCACAGTTCTTCTTTTTCATCTCTCATCCTCCCCCTGTTCTTCCTCTCACATGTTAAAAGTAGCATATCCCTTTAAGGGCGATGGAGGGTGTAGGACTAATTTTTCACTGGGCTGAATCGGATGAAATGAAACTGAGATCATTTTACACAATGGTCTTACCTCCCTGGTATCCTCCTTTACCATGCTGTAGATGAAAATTGTCTGCTCCTAGGGGGCGGATAGAGAGATATTCCAGAGTGCACCAAGCTCACCTTCCATAGGCACCTTCTGCAGCTGGGAGAGGGCTGTCCCTACAGCTGTCATCCACCCAACAGTTGCCACCAGGATGAAGTGGCTGTGTCAATGCTGGTCTGCACTGAAATCATCCTCAAAAGCTCAGGTTCTTTTAGCTTCCACCTAAGGTGGAGGAGGGAAATAATCAGAAATCGTAAAAAGAAGAGGAAACAGAGCCTTCCCTACAATGAACATCTGAAGTGGAAGATCACGGGGTCATTACTCAGGCAGTGTCCACATTGCTTCACATGAGAAGGGGTAAATTATCTAGCACATCTGCTGGAATAGAAGCCTCAGATCAGCCCCAGATGTTTCACAGATTATAGTGCCTATGGGACATTGCAGACTACCTGAGAAATAAATGTGAAACACTCCCTCTTGTTCCTTTAAAAGATATTTGGCTTATATTACACATTGATTTAGCTGTACTTTTAGATATAATTTTCTTTGTGCAACCAGATTCTTCCTGGTGAACCCCAGTAGTGTAAGCCCAAGACAGTTGGTTTTTGGTATCCATGAGGAAAGTCAAGTTTCCTGTTGACTTCATCAGCCCTCATAAAGGGGACTATTCCATTGCTTAGAATGGAGTGGAGTAGAATAGAATAGAACAGAACAGAATGGAATGGAATGGAATGGAATGGAATGGAATGGAACGGAATTGAAAGGGACTTACAATAACCAACTTTATCCAGGGGCTTTGGGCAACCTGGTTTAGTGAAGGTGTCCCTGCCCATGGCAGGGGATTGGAACTAGATGATCTTTGAGGTCTCTTCCAACCCAAAGCATTCTGTGATTCTATGATCTAGTCCAACCTTCTACTTCAGGGCTGGTAAAAAGATAAAGCATACTAATAAGGGCATTTTCCAAATGCTTCTTAAAAGCTGAGACATTAGACATTTGAACATTTTCAGATGAGTATCCAAAATCCCCAAAGTGTCTAATCCTTATTACTTTGCCCATTAGAATTTGATTTTTTTCTTTTTTCTGTGATTATTTCATATGGGCAATGTCTAGTTTATCTCATCACAGTTCTTCTTCCTGTGAAGAGCTAAGGGGAAACTATAAGCATGCAAGACTTTTTTTTTTTTTTTTTTTTTTTTTGGTTTATTCAAAATGGCAGAATAATGGTGTGGACCAGAGGGGGGAAATAATACCATATGGTTGTCATTGAACTGCTTTGTCCTGTTCAAGTAATGTCTCCCAGACCGAAAACCTTGTTGATTTAACTGCCTTTGGACTTTTAAATAAAAATCCTTTGCATTGGTAGCTTTAAAGTGTAAGGCCCCTAAATATGAGTCTCTACTTCTCCAAATTCTACCACTTTATTTCATGCCAGCAATTCATCCAGTTTTCTTAGTCGACTAACTGAAAGAGCCCTAGGTTGCTTCTGTTTTCAGAATACTGTAATGATTAATAATTGGACTAAATTTTCTTTACTTTTAAATCTTCACTGTAAACTTGCTCACATTTTTATTTCTCAGACCCTATGATGCCACCAAGTGTGTGATATATAATGATGTCACCACAAAACAAAGTGACCCCTTTTTTCCTACACCAGTGAGTTAAACATATTTGAAAAAGGTATGCTGGTAGCTTGATAGTAATCTCAAAATTTCTTTAAAACACATTGCTAACTCAAAAACCTTGTCTGGCATACAAAAAACTTTCCAACAGGAAATTCAAGAGAACCTAGCACTAAGATTTCAAGTACTCAGCACCTTCAATGACTGCCAGATTTTTAATAATACTCAGAATTCATAACGAAGCACAGATTTTCAAAAGGCCTTGGTTCTTCTTTGTACCCAAAAATAAACTCAATGTGTTGGAGGTTGAGCTCTCTGAAAGTCTGTCCCTGTTTTTGGGTGCTACTTGCTTCCAAGCTGTCTCCTGAGCACTCTTGAAATTGGTGCTCTTAAAATTGGTTTTAATAGTCCAGAACAGGTTTGTGAGCTCAATAGCTCTTTAGATCTACAAAAAAATAGAAATGGAGAGAATTTGTTTTTAACTTATGGAATACTTAATGAACCAAATAATTTCCTTTCAGTCATGATAGTAAGACTGAAAGATATGATAATTTGATATTTTATGGACTCAAATTTTCCATTTAGAATTTTGTCACAGGCTCCGTATTGAACAATAAACCACTTCCTATTTTACGTTCCTATAAAATGCAAAAATCCAGCAATGCAGTCACATGGAGAGATCCCTTTGGGATGAACATTAGTTTAACAAATATTTCTATTTGCAAATATGTGGCATGATTGTTCTTTGAAGATGTGACCCACTGAGAAGAATCAAACAAAAATGTCATGGCACTTGTGATCAGCTTCTAGAAGTGTAATTCAGCTGGGAGATGATATTACGAAACGGAAAAGTTGATTGCTATTTTTCTGCTTTGTCATGAAGGTACTGAATCACCAAGAACTTTAACTAGACACCTAGCTTTAATCATATGTGTTATTTTTTTAATTTAGTGGACTTCTACATTGTGAAAGTTAGAGCATGTATAAATACTTAATTTTCACACACTTACTAAGAAAAATTAGTTATCTGACCTGATTTTTAGGATCAAAATAGTTGTTTATTGTCCCTGTGTGGTCAGGTTCATCCAGAATATGAACCAAAACTTTGAGATGCTGAGGAAAGAGCCACAGAGAGCTAGCCAGTACCAAACAACAATCAGCAGAGTTTCTAATTTTCTGCTGTTTTCTCAACTGAGGATGTTTTGGTTTGGGTTTTTTTTGGAGGGTTTAATCAGAATTAATTGATATTTCTGAGCAGCATGTTTTTTTATAACCAGAGGCAGCTTCATAATGTTGTTTTCTAACTCTAACAGGAACTATTTCATTGCAATAAATCATGCGGTCATCAATGTTACAATGTTGCTAATACCAGAGAGCTCCTCATGCATCCCATGTAATCCGGCCTCGAAAAGTCTAATAACTACACAAAATTTTGGAGACAAGAAAAGGATTTTCTTAGATATATAAAGCTTTATGTTGTTGTTTTTAGGCAATAATTGTCTGACTACCTTTTAATCTATTTATTGAACGTATACTGTTAATTCTCATAACATCTGAATGCTCTCTACTTGAAATTAGAAGGTTAGTTAAAATTGCTAGCAAGCATTCTAGACTCCTCTGCATTTTCAGAAAGACTTTCTGGGTTAAATATTTTAATTTCTTTCTTTTTAATATATCTAGTTATTATTTTGTTACTGTATTATGGATTCCTCAGGAGATTTTATTTCTGAACAACTTTAATAAAAATTTTTAAGGTAGCTGGAAGAAAACTCTGGCAGTGTGATAGAACGTGTCTTGACATTGATACCAATGAGTTCAAGACATTACTTTAAGAGTTTTCATTTCTACAAAAAGGTTTATGATACAGTGCTCCTTAGACTGCAGCGTGCTAGCAGTTTGACTGGTCCCCCCTTCGTAAAAAAATTCCTAATCACATTTCAGTTTATCCCTTTTATTATGCTTCTATAGCAGGTAAGATGCGAAGGAAATAAGGATGGACTCAAACTCCGTGGGACTAAGTTAGGCACTACTTGACAGCAGTCTTAGTGCTTCTGGCATCATGGGCAGTTCTGAACTGGAACAGTGATGGGACTGCTGGTCCTTCTCTCTTCTCAGGGGGGCAGGAGTGGCATGTAGCCCAGCTGGCATGAGAAGTCTGATCTAAGTTATTTCCAGCAATGGAAGATGGAGGAGAGAGAAAATTACCGTATATCTCATAAAAAAGTTATTAATTGATTTTAGTGGGCCTTTTTAGTAACACGGGCTGGTGTATTTATGAGCTCACAGTTGGTGCAGAGGAACATGGACTGCCAACCCCTCCTTTGTGAGGAGAGAGGAGTGCTTTCTTCAAACACTCTTCTCCTGCCTTGCTGACCAACTTTGGCAGGATGTGGAGTACTTTCAGCAGTGATGAAGACATTCAGCATCTGGCAGAGAGCACCCAGCACTTCACAAGCTGGTATTCCTCGTTAAAGACAGATATCTGGTCCATAAAGCAAGATTGAAAAGCCATTCCTCCAGACTGACATCCAATTGATGCATGTGTTGCCAAAGTGAACATGAGGATGTGATTCTTGAAAGGACCCAGGATTGGTCCAGCTCAATTGTAAATTTCATAGTAAAAATCACTTTCCAGGATTCACTTAACATGTGAAAGTCTTCCATATTTGTGATCTTACTTGGGATTTTCAGTAGGGGTTAAGGGAACTAGCATCCCTCTTTACAGCAGTGTTTACTAAGAGTGAAGCACCTGTTTCCTTGAGACAGTTTTAAATGTTTTTTAGGAATAATCCAAAACCTATGAGAAGTCATGGTATGATCCCCACTGGTGTCCACAGGCTTTGCATCAAGCCCTTATTCAACAGCTGAGTGCTATTTCCTGTTTTTAAGATTTCCTGTTGGAAGCAGTTGTCACTGAAATATCTACTCTTTCAAGAGACAGCAGCAACAGCCATAGCACAGAGAGATGTTTGACAATAGTGGTTTCCAAAAGCGTGTTCATGGTATCAGGCCAGATCCTTGGCTGATACAAATCAGCGTAGTTTCATTTCAGTCAGCACAACTGTGGTGATTACAACTCTAAGGATCTGGCTCTCAGGACTTTTTTCCTCTCCAGATCTTTTTTATTCACCTAAGTCGAAAGTGAACACGGATTTTCTACTTTAAATAGAAACCTCATAGATCTCATCAATCCAAACTCAGCAAGGGAGAGAAAGGGATGAAGGGATGCCCTACTGAATGTCTCTCATAGTTGGCAAAATATTTTTAGCAAGGAAACAGAGAAATCCCCTCAGCTCTCCTCCATCACCTCTGCCTCTAATCACAGTGGAAAATATCCTGGAGAAGGCAAAGACATTCCTCCGCTCATACAAGGTAGTTTTGTTTCCCTGCTGGCTGTGTTTCTGTAGAAATTAAAATTGTGCCCCTTAGTTGTCTGTCCTGAAAAAAAAAAAAAAAAAGCTGCTTTGATGTGCAATTGGATCCTATTCTGTCTGGGATCCTGATGTTCTTGTTGAAAGGGGATAAAACCTCTGGGGAGTGTGGCAGAAGAAACTGTTCCAGAAGCAGAGTCAACACACCTATTCTCCCTTGCTGCTGCTTTTTTCCAGCAATAGCAGGGTCGTTCACTACTCAAATGTCTGATTACTCTGAATATAACAAAAGGTTTAGTTTCCTTGGGAGTCCAAATAGCCAAGTATGTGGCTGCATGTGCTGTTCTTACTCATAAATGCAAATGCTAACCTATAAATCTTTCCTTTTACAGTACTGTAATAACATTCTATCTAGTTAGCCTAGTACAATACCATCACAATAGCTTTTTCATTGTGCTGCATTCATATTAGACTAATATAATGAGATGCTACCACAATACCATGAAATAAAACGATGTTCTTGACGTATTTCCAAAACATTTGAACACTGTTTCCAAATCGACCTTGTGAATAAATTAAATAATAGCTTGCAAAAACGTCCTCTAGCATTTTCAGAATGTATGCAAATGCAAGCTCGAATGTTTACATGTTTCTTACAGTGTCTGGGATTATACGGCGTATTTGTGCACATGAGTGTTGTCTCTGGGTGTATTTGTCATTTGTGCTCAGTGGCTTGCACAGAATTCTAGCATGATTTGCCCTTCAAGTTGTCCAATTCTTCCTCCTCTCCCTGATGACCTGCATATTAAACTTCTCTTCTGTAAGACTTCAGATTTCAGTGGCCCTTTCCATTTGTCATATGCATTATAGTCACTCAGAAACCTTTCAGTACTGCTTATTCGGTACCTACCCTGATGTAGTTCCCCTCTGAACCATCCAGTGTTTTTGACTTCTAAAAGATATCTTCTTCAAAGTTACTATATACATAAGCATATATATATATATGTATACTATGTGTATATATATATATATATATGCTTAGAGTTCCCACGTTGGAGAGTTGTTTTGGAATAGTGGGGGGAGAGTGAAAATTGAAATGAAATCCAAGGGACTCATTTTCCTGGAAGTTACTTTAGTGAATATTTTTTCTTTTACTTTCCCCCACCCCTGCCAAGATCACAACTGATTGAAAGGGCAAATTTTGCTTACCTTGGAGCCATTATTGGCAGGTTCTACATAGATAATCTCTCATTATTGGTAGAATATTTTCTACTGGTGGTGTGCCCCTCTCTCCTTTACATATTGCCCAACAACAGTATGTTGTAGAGTGAAAATGAACTTGGGTTTTACCACCTTTCCATACTCTACAGATGTCAGGGATGCACAGATCATGGGCTGTAAGATGTGGTATGGGTTGGTGATTAATAAAGTCCAAGGGATCATTTGACAACGTTGACAATATTGCCTCTTGTCCTACACAACACAGACTGAAGGATTTTGTCCAGCCATTTCTGCACCCAACACACAACCTTTGGCTGAGCTGCACTGTACTTTTTAGAAAGATATCTGCTGATTGTAGTAACTCCTGTTTCAAAAGTGAATCCCCCTAAGTGGAAGGCTCTTGCAGGAAGCCTCAAAAGACTTCTTCCATTGATACACTAGCACATATCTTTTCAATACTCCCATTGAGGCATCTAATCCAAACCTCAATGATTTATCTTTAGTGACTTTAATGGGCTTCACAAAGCTAGTTTAAAGTAATGGGTTGTGAATTTCAACCAGTGTGTTCTTCTCTTACGCCATAAAAATCCACTGCAGACAGAGACCCAGTTGTCTTTCCCCAAGATACACTAGCAGCATTTCTCTGCATTGCTGTTGGCTGGAAATAACAGGTGGGTTGCTTCTAAATGCTCCTCTTGATAGATGCTATTTTACTTGACCTTTCTGAAGAGGAAATGGTGCATATGTTTATGAGAAACACTTTGACACTGTTTCATGGGAGAACGTGCATTGTTTGTACAATGACAATGGGAAATTTTCCACTAAGCACTTTGCCAAAAAGTAATTATTATGGTTGGCTATATGTCTTGTTTGCCTGTTTTTCCAACACTGTGGAAATTTTCATCTTCCTGATGGTCAGATCCATAACAGAAACTGGAAAAATCTTTTATCCTTTTAGACAACCTGCTGCTTGAACATGTAATAATACACAACTAAGGAAGCATTCACAGCATATGCATTTAGACCTGCAAACAAACACGTCGAAAAGCTTTCATATAATTAAAACAAATTTGGGTTTTTTTGTATTCTAAATTTCTGTGCATGTACATTTTACATAAAATGAAATCAGCTGGTAAGTGCCTGTCTTCCCTTCTCCCAGAGGTGCAACTGAGATCTATTGGTAGAAAAGTAGAGCTGAATCATGGAGACCTATGGTCTGTTCTTCAGTTTATTGATGATTTTCATTGTGACCTTGAGTAAATTACTTCTCAGCTCTTCATCAGCTGTAAAAGAAGGATGCTTAGATTTTATAGAACACCTTCAGATCAGTGGGATGAAGCCACTATGTATATCCTTACTGTTATTGTTTATTATAAGACAGGAAAATGCATGGGATATGGTTCACCTGTAATATTTGGAATCTGAACTTCAAGTAAACACATTTCCATGTAAGTTGTGTTGTTTGCAGCAGATGTAGCTGAGTGGACAGATATTTAAAGTGATCTGCTTTTGGTGGCTACCCCCGAAAGTCATCCTGGAGCCTAGTGACCACAGTTGGTTTGCTTGGACACCTGCTGTCTTTTTTCTTCTTCTCCCTGCAGTTTCTGTTTAAGATCCATACAATCCAAAGACAACCCTCTGTTTTACCTCTGTTTAGCAATTTGTCATGCACCAATGCATTAATTACAGAAACAATGGACAGTAAGATTAGACTGATTGTATCATGGCTAGAAAACCAGGGTGGAGAATACTCATGCTGTTCCTGCAGCAACTGTAGAGGAGAGACTGGAAAGCTGATCTAGCAGCAAGATAGAGATGTAGCAGAGGGAACAAGACCTCAGTCCCTCTCCTTGTTCCACGTAGTAAGATGGACCACTGTGTGCAAACTCTCCTGGACATCAGTGGGACTTGACTCAACTGTATTGGACCACCCAGGCATATGGAAACTAGAGAGAGGGGCTGCCAGCAGTGGATAGAAGCGATAATATATGACATGTAGGCTGTCAGGTATTCATGATGTGGGCAGCAGTTCTGTCCAGTTATTGCTCCCTGCCTCCCAACTGGGAGGATTCCTTCCCTGAAATAGGGGATCCCTAATGCAAGAGCTAATAATTCAGTAAACACACTGTTGAGTGAGTGTTTATACACCTAAAGAAAGGGAGAGCAGAGATTAGCCCCAAACACTCCAGAGTACTGAAACCGTCCTTCTTTCTCCCAGTAAAACCTCTTTGCCAGAATTTCCACTAAGATGAGGACAATACTCTTTATTCATAAAAACGGCCAGGCCTCTGATTTCTGCTTACCCTGCAGACCCTGATCTGAGATTAATGTAGACTCTAAGATTCCTTTCAAAGAGCTGGCTTCCCATTTGAAGAAATTATGCCCCCTTATCATTGATCCAGACCAGATTGGTTTTATTAAAAACAGAAGTTCCTCCCACGGCATGTGGCGATTATTTAGCACTATGCATTTTTCCTGTAAATACCATGAAGAGCTGTTAGCCCTCAGTCTGCACATGAAAAATGCTGGAGAACCTGAAAAAAATAATAAAAAAGCTGTTTTTAATGTAATATCTTGAAGTCCTTCAAGTTTGAGGGGATTTTTATATAACGGTTGAAAGAAAACCTATATGATCTCTCTTCTTCCTCCATGTATACTAACATTTATTCACATTACAGTAGCATCTGGCAGTCCCAACTGACTTCAGCACCCCAGCGAGCTAGACACGGCGTGCACATAATAAGAGACAGTCCTGGGCTCAAAGAATGTAAGAGAAAATCTTTGCTGAGTGAAGCTAATGGCAAAACTCCCATAAACCAGTGGGGCTGGGATTCAAACTTACAGCCAAATTAGTCAAGACAGACAAAGGGTGGACGGGAGAAACCGGGACCTGCAGAGATCTAAATCTGAGACCTGCACTGAATCATCTGTATTAAAACATAGCTGTAACAGAAGAGCAACCATTCCTCAGCAGAAGAACAACCTTTCAAGTATCCTGTGTCTGGCAGGGCAGTAATGAAAGCATAGGAAAGCAGAGGGAAAAAAAGCAACTATGAACAGACCTTTCCATGGTACATCCTTTCAGTTTCTGTACTGAGATTTGATGAGGTTTAAAAACCCTAGATCATTCATACCACGATGTTTAAAGGACAACCTCTCTGCATGAGCCTAAGCCCTCTCTGGACCCATAATACACCTCTGGTCTTGACATCTTCCATAGGGGAACTTCAGCACCTCCACTGAGAAGCTGAGCTTAAATGTGCACAAGGTCACACAGGCGTCGGTGAACTAGGCTGGAACTGAACTTCCTGAATTACAGGAATAATTCTTTCCCTTCACCACAAAGGCATCTTTTCTTTCATCTCAGTTTCCAAAGCAATACTGGCAAATAAGATCCAGCTCTGTTACATCCTTTACTGGTAGAACCTCCTAACTGGGTTAAAAGATGCAATACTTTCTATCCCCTAGCACTCCTTATACCAACAGTTATTTACAGGTGGGGCTCAGCATGCAGGAATGAACCATTTTGCTCCAGACACTTTAAATATAATCTTACTAAAGTATTTGTCTCTACACTGACAATAGCATTATCTCCTCTCCATCTTTCCAAATGCCTAATGAGTTTAATTCATGGAGCACTGTCGCACTGTGGAGCAGACTATCACAGAGTGCAACTTTTTTTTTTCCTCCTGCACACATTTCTGCTCTTACGTTATCCCATAGCACTGCTGTTATTATTTGATTACAGCAACATATGTAGGCTCCACTGTGCTAGAAACTACAAAAAAGAAAAGGGAGAAGATGGGTAAGGAAGGGAAGCCAAATGTGAAGCAACAGATTCGCACTGCAGGATGATGATAGGGCCAGGAGTAATTCCAGGACCTCTGAGTGGTAATCTAGTATTTTTTCCATGAGATCCTATTTCACATTGCATTGGTATTATCTGCTTAATACTCCACTGAGTGGACAGAGTGAAAGGGCTGCATGCTTCTTGAGACAGACACCACTTTGTCTAGTTAGTGTTGTTATCCAACTTAATCCAGCTGGGTTAAACTCACCTCAGAGTATTCTTGTTCCCATTCCCTCAAGGACAATGCTTATTTCATAAATTGAGATCAGACTTTATGAAGGGCTGAAGCTGCCTCTCTGAAGCCCAGAGAGAAGAGATTAGGTATCAGGTCTGATATTTTGTGATTTTGTTGTCTTCCACCTTCCATAAAATAATCTCCTTTACATATTTATGTATAGATATAATTTGAGGCCATTTGATCGGACCTAGGCAAATGGACTAACCTCCATCATCAGCTGTTTGATAAGAGTGTTAGTGTTCTTAAAATCTATGTCTTGCCAGCTGTCTAGTAACCACATTTCCTTTAAAGTATCCAGTTCCCTTTTTATTTGCATTATTAAAATGCCTTCTTCCCTCTTTCTTCCTGCAAGCCAAGGGCCCAAGCATGGAGACTTTTCCACTGCAGGAAAAGACTGTAATGCACAGAGTTGGCATTGTTTTACCACACCACACCACATATAAAATTGTATTATTTCACATGCCAGTTTGAAACAGATCTTGTATAGATTTATGGCCGAGATGGGCTAATGTCACATAGAGCACTTGGTAGTATGTTTTTTATATGACTGAGTTTGCTGATATTTCCATTGAATGACCTCTCCTATTTAGCCGTATGACACTTAATAATCTCACTGCTTGAAATAATGTCAGAAGATTCTGTTAACGGTAGAGCAGTCCCACATTGTAAGTTTGAGACAGCTCATTTGCTCACAATCCCTGCAGCACACTTCCATCCAGACATTGCCCATTATGTATAATCATCTGGGAGTAAAACAGGCTCAATGCAATATTTGGGATAGTGTAATGGGAAGTGAGATTCATATGGCTATAATGCTAAATGCTCATATACTTGGACTGAATATGGAAAACTGTCCAGCATCAGACCAGACCTGTACCAGTAACTTGCACTTCGCTATCCTTTATTACTTACACAGAGAGGGAAGCTGGAGTTTAAACCTTAGTTCTGTGCTCATTAATACCAGACCTGTGCACAACTGGATCATCCTCTCTACAAAATGTGATCTGGCTCAGGTATGAGAACTTGACAGTATTTATGTCAAATTAATCAGGGCATACAGTATAGAATTTGTCCTGGCCTGATGATGGCTGCAGGAAGACAGATGATAGCTGATCCAGCATAAAATTATGCTTTTGAAATATATCAAACAAGTGTGAATTGGCCAAATGAGTTTGTACTAGTTCTGCATTTTGCCTCAAGTGGCAATAACATTTTTGATGCATTAAGTATGCCCCAAAACAGTTTTTGCCATCTTCCCAACTGCAAAGAAATAAATTTTCCATTTGTAACGTGTATGCAGAAGTAAAGCTATCCACAATGAAATATACATTTGCTGGCTTGTAATTAAGTGAAAGCCCAAAAATAATCTCAACTGAGAAAATAATAAAAAAGGTTAATTACTTTTATTTAGATGATTTCCATTTCTTCCTATATTTACCTACTTGATGCTAATGTAATAACATGATGGGAGAAGCAACCATATCTACCACATTCGTGTTGAAAGCCTAAGTTCGTCCATCAGTAATGGAACAAATTCTGTTTAGAAGATAAAAAACTTTTGTCCCCTAAACTACCCCTTAATTTTCACACTGTAATCTGTTCTCCTCCAATCCTTCTCCTACATTTCATCCCTGTTGAGCAAAAAACATCGCAAGCTGTTGTCGATCAGCCTGTTGGCCGTTGCCAAACATAGTGGTCAAGGCACTATTTTTCTCTTTTTTCCTTCACTGGATGCATCAGTTTTGATTTCCTCTGCCTACGGATTTTCATGAGTACGCTGGAACTTCAGTGTTTTTATCATTTTGCATGCAATTGAAATTGGTCAACTGATTTAGTTCGGGAAAAAGCTATTCAAGGGTGGGGACAGCCAGCCAGCCCACCCACATAACCACATCAGCCTTCTTTCTTCAAGGAAACAAGACTGAAAAAAAAAGGGGAAAAATGTTACAGTGGCTAGCATAGCAATCTAAATTATGAGTGGAATGAGTTCAGTTAAGAACTCCTGTGACCCTGGGAAAGATTCACAAAGGTGCTTAGCAAGGTGCTTTTCACCTAAATTTTGGTGTTGGGTTCCAGGAGTCAAGTTGGCAAACCTGTACTAAACAGCTTGTGAAAAGACTCAGGTGCCTCAGGACTGGACTTCACAAATACTTACACACTAAAGGGTGTAACTAGAAATGTAACTGAGATAACCTGATTTAGAAGCGCAGCCTCCACAGTCTTTCTACGCAATCAGGGGAAAGAGAGGTACAGGTGTAAAAGGCAGTTTCCCTTGCAGTTGATGAAAGTTGAATTCCCTTATGGAGACAGCCAGCCTTCTTAATCAGTTACGTAAGAAATTGAGTGACTTTGCTTCCGACATTCAGTTAACTACTTAAATAAAATAGAATGGAGCCAACCTTGAATGGGGCAAGAGCTAACAACATACAGTCAGAGAGGAAAACTTGGTGGCAGATCCTTTGAAATCCCAGCTATCTTCTCAGTCTTGCCCACCTTGCAAGTCCCCCCTCTGTAGGATTGGAGCAGTGCTCTTTCCTGCCCTTCCCTTCTTTGTGAGTGACAAGTTTGCTGTCATCTTTTCAAGCTGATTTGGGTGTGGTGATATTTTAAAGGGGTTAGAATAATTGCTGGTGAGCAACAGAGTGTGGAGCGTTTGTATCCTGAGGAAATTAAGCCTCAAACCTCCCATCTGAATGTCATGTTTTCCAACCAAAAAGCTTCCCCTCAAAAAGCCCTCTCAACAAAACTCTTCCAGCATGGTGTGTGAGGCATATCCGTATAACAACATTGGAGCCCTGCAGTCTGAGTTGAACGGTGATCCTTAAGGACTTGAACTGGGTTAAGATTTTACATATGCCTGACAAAGTACTTCCTCTTATAATATAATCTAAGAGAAAAGAAAAAAGATAAAATATTAACATTCTCCTATTCTTTAAAATGTCTTAAAACTTTCTCTTGATTAATCCCATTTGTAAGGCTTCTATGGTTGGAAAAGTAAGGGAGGAGGACAAAATGTAAGGTGGGACTATGGAAGTAAACCTTCTGGTTATCTGTTCCACAAATATCTTTCAATTTGCAGGGATGCACAATACTGATTAGACTCACCTGTGATTTACCCTCATGAAAAATGTACTTAATAAGCAGAGTTATAGCAGAGCTGCATATACTGGAGAAGGCAGGAGATTATATATATAAAGTTGATTGGAGGTAGGACATTAGTTTGAGCTTTATCTTCCTCAATAGTGATTCAGAGATACAGAAAAAACAATGATGCATTGTTCATAAGACTTATTTATCTTTTCCACATAATTATTTTTTTTCTTTCAACAAGAATTAAGAGTGTTCTTTCTTTTTTTGTCTCTGCTCCTGTCAGTTTGAGTTGCTGAAAGGTGCCAGATTGACTGTGCTGGAGATTAAAATCCTTTAATTACCCACCAAACAGGTTATGTGCGGACAACAGAAGTGTAAGCTTCCTCATGCCACCCTGTCGGTGCATGCAACCAAGCTCCTGAGGCCTGAGAGAGAGTCTACCAGTCTTGCCAAGTGAGAGAAAAATCACAAGAACAGATCTGCACCTAGTGAAAACTGACAATGTTCCAAAAACCTGCACAGCTTTAAGCTCTCTCTCTTTGATTTGATCTAGATATTTGGGGAAAGAAATAATCAGTGGAAATTTGCTCTCTGTAAAAATGATTATTTCCAAGTAGAAAACTGACTGTCACCACTTAAATGTATTAGGTTGCAGAAAGTCTTACTGTATTTGCTTAAATATTAATGCAGCATATCTCTAACATTTGAATTTGAAGTACCTTCCATCTTTTTATCAGTCTTTGTGATACAGTTTCCCCTTAAATTCTTCTTAAATATATTCCCACTTTATTTAAACCTAAATCCTCTAGTTCTGGTCTCTTCAACAAACTCAAATAGATCATCAAGCTTAATTTTATAGTAATCTTCAGTTAGTTTAAATACCTCAGTCATGTCACCTCTTAATCATCTCTATTATACTTCCAAAACTAAGTAATTCTGTCCTCATACGTAAACTCTACCATTCTATTTATCAACTCAGATTCTCTGCACTTTGCTGTCTTGGTTCTGTTTTCCTTTATATACACTGACCTTATCTAAACAGCATGGGCCAAATTCTAATCTCAGTCCTGGCACTCTAAATCTGGACTAACTGACTTCAGTAACTCTGGTTTTGATTTGATGTCAAATGGATTTGCTTCAGATTTTCTCTGCTATAACTAAGCTCACAATCTATCAGTCTTTAAAACTTGAATCTCAAAATACCCTTGTGCTTTTGTTATTCATTATCTTTTAAACCCTATCAACATTCTCTCAATCCCTTTAAAAAAAAATAAGTGGAAGGGCCATTTTAAATTATTTTCTGCTTTATTTGATGCTCATTCAGTTCTTGCAGTCTCTGCTAGTAAATGACCACCTGAAGTAATGTTAATTTCTTATGTGGAAGTTAATGTCTTTTTGTGTTGTGAAGGTTTCATTCCACCTTTGCAGAATAAATTTTTGGGAATGAAGGATGATCACAAATTCTGATACTTCCTTTTTTTAACCTACACAGATTTCCTGGGGCTTGCTTCCCTATATGTAGATATATATAAGCTCACTTTCTCCCAGAATGGCCCAAACCTGAGAAAGCAATCAAAGACAGGTTTGTTATCACATGACATTCAGATATTATACTGGTAAGAGGGTTTAGGAACTAGAGACTAGAATAGACTGGCAAAAAAATCTAATTTGGGGAAGCTACAGGTGTGCCACGACACCAGGGTGAAGTGACTCAAAGATGTTTATAGTATCCTTTTCTGAATGGCAAAATAAGTTTACAGGCATTTGATACAATGCCATACAGCAAGTTTTCACCAATGCAGATTAAACATCTTAATATTGCTTCTGCAAGATTTTTTCCTAGCATTTTCTGAAGGTTTTAAGAATAAATATTTTAAAATATAGTCTACTCTTTCAGTGTTGTCTTCCCACCTGTGTTTGACTGTACCAGTCTGTTGAAGGAGTTCCTTGTTAGGTTCAGTGGTCCTGCTCTTTAACTCTCCGGTGAACTCTGCCTATCTAGCTAAGAATTTTCTTCACCTCAGTTTGTGCCCCAAAGGTAAGCAGAGTTTTTCATTCATAGATTTGTTTGCTGGGACAGCATGTAACCTCTAGAAGAAGTTCAGAATAAAACCAGTAACTCTTCTTATATAAGCATTTCAGGATTCCTCATATGTCTGGAGTTTTCTAAGAGAGACACGGAGCTTGTGAGGGTCCTGAAAAAGCTCTCACTTTAGATACATGGTACTTTACAAATGGCTGAAATGTATCCAAGCATTTCTTCCTGCATTCTCTCCAGATCAGTTATGATTGCCCCTCTGAAGAGCTTATGCTGGATAGGGCTGGTAGAACAAACTATGGAACAGACCTCAATGATCTGAAGGTGAGAGCAATTGTGCTAACCTACACTGCTGCCAAAAGCAGCTTGAGCAAAACTCAAGTGTTGAATAATCTGTGTGATGATCTGTCTCACCAAGGAAATGGTGGGGATGGTTACTAGCAGCTGGTGGGTGTGGTGGCTCGAGACTGTCCGTGAGAAAACAGGTTTCTTCCTTCCACAGAAACCTGCTTTAGCCACTGAAACCCTGCTCTATGCTCCCAAGAAACCAGGCTTCCAAGGTATGGTGGATTTTAAGTCTTATGTATTCTTTCACCTCAGAAAGTCACAATATGTTTTACATACTAAAGGGAATCACTCTGCCAATCCACTGCTAAGGAGAAACATGGCAACGCGTTAACAATGCAGAGCGATATAGCACAACACCTGCTCTCTTCAAATGAAAAAAAAAAATAAATCCCAGATCCAATTGAAGCTTCAGGGAGTTATTTTTTTAAGTAGGGAGAATGCAATTACTCAAACTTCATCACTGTTCTACCCAATGATTTTTAATTACCTTACTTTTATGTCTCTTGTGCAACTGCTCACCTCTAGGCTCATTGCCTCTCCTTTTCTGCTGACTACGAGGGCAAACTGCTGAATGTATGACAGGTTCTGCAGGCCCCTTTAGGGTGGGTCTGAACGGGTCAGTATCTCCACATGTCCATCCTTTGACCACCTCGGTGAAAATGGCAAAAGGTATTGCTCCTGTGTTACAGCTCCGAAACTTGAATGTGAAATGACTCGTCCAAAGTTACACAGGAAGACTAGGGCAGAGCATGTACTCTGTTTCATTTCTTGAAATCTATGACAGTGTTTGTAACCCTCATTCATTCTTTCTCTCTGAATCACTAAAACAGCTTCTGTTACAGTTTTCTCTGAAGTCAGTTAAGCATATACCTTCTATACTCATGCACGTGTTATAAAATCTGAGGCGGCAACCTCAAGTTGCAATATACTTTAATAACTGGATATAATTAGCTATTTCTTTGAGAGCCTATATTTAAGAATCCAGAACTTATTATGAGAGAAAATCTGATTCCGCCTTTGTGATATTTTTTTTTTTTATCTAGCAAGTTCGACCATTCAGAAGTGTTGTAAAGTTTGTGCAATAATTAGCATATAATCTGCTCTTTCCTCCATGTGGATGTGTTCTGAGCTGACCTTTATTTGACCCTTTTCTTTATTGAGATGCTGATTGTATCTGTTGTTCTATAGAAAAAGTAGCCATTTGTCACTATACTGCATGAGGCTATCTCGATACGGACTGACCTCATCAGAGCTTGGTTCCTCCTATATATATTTATATAGATGTTTAGTTGCAGCCTTAAAAAAAAACCTCAAAGAGAAACTGAGAATTTCAGTCTATGTACACTCAAAATATATTAAGAAGGAAAGTTGCTTAAAAAGATGACTGATTTGCTGATCAAAAAAACCCAGAGAAATACGGTGGCATTTATTTAGCAGGAATACAATGTAATGACATCTAAAACATTTCTCTAGTTTATTACATGTGAAAAAGAGGACTTGGTTCTGAGCAGACCAAACTGTTACGTACTGGTTTCACTAAGTTCAATAGCGAAGTGCAAAGGAACACATTGGCAAAGGGATATCCTTTGGATACACATACCTAGCAGTCCATATGGAAAACTGTTTAAAAGGTCAGGATGCACACAGGCCTTCCACAAGTCCGATCAGCTATGTCTCAGCTCTTCCACTGTTAGATGGGACCAGAAGTTCTGAGGAGATGTTGGAAGGTTAACGTGTGAAGGTATGAGACTGAAGCACTGGAGTGGGGGGCATTGTGCATACCTAAGATAGATATCCAGAAAGATAAATCTTTAGCATGGCCACAGTTTTTCACAGGGCAATTCAGAAAGCCCAGCCATGGAACAAAAGCACATTAAATCTTCTCTCTCTGGGTTGTCATCAGTTATTGTGAGAACATTTCCCTGGAGCTATATCACTTCCAGGATTTTCCCTTCTATCAGGACCATATCCCAGCTTCTGTAGCTAAAGATACATTTAAGAACCTCTGTGGGCCTCAGAGATATTGATGCGCCTTGGATTTGCAACCCTGTGATTTGCAGAAGATGTGGATGAATAGCCGAACAATATATATAGTAGTAGTTGAAATAGCACAGCATGCAAGTTTTCAATTAAATGTTCTCTTCTATTGTATGCCATCCAAGATGGGCTGTATTGCAGCACTTCTGATCAGAGGAAGATGAGAAGAATACAGAGTTACCAGAACATCTCTGCTGGCCAGCAAAGAGATTGTCTACCCAGGGGGAAGAGGGGTGGAGTGAAGGGAAGGGAGAGGGGAGGAAGGGTGGAGAACAGTGGTTCCCCAATGGTAACATGCTGGCAGAGCCCTCCACTGGCAGCCAAGTAACAAAGGATTTTGTGACCTTCAGTCACTTGTAAAGAGAAGCATGTGTACAGAGTGACAGCAGCTTGGACCTAAGGTTCACAGGTCCCTCTCCCATTATTAGGCAACAGACAACACGTTCTTCCTTGAGTATTGATTGTAATGAAGTCTTAACCCGTATTGTTTACATCTGATGCCTTTTCAGCACAAACCATTTTTTTAGTGTTAAAACATCCCCTTATTTTATGTTCTTTTGTTACGTGATGAGTGGAGACATGTAATACAAACTTTTCATTTCATCCATCTTTATAGCTGTATTCAGTAACCAAGCTTGATTATTAAATTTGAGCCTTATTCTGCATCAATCTACTCCTGTGCTATGTTCTCAGGCCAAGTCGTCTAAGACAGACCATAAACCAGATGTGATTCTTAACTTTTTCAGGACTTAATTTTGCCACTTGGTTTGGATCACAGAGAAGTTTTCAGCCTGCAGTCTTTGATGCCTTATGTTTGTGTTCATAAAAATTATATAGAAAGCTATAAAAGAGTGATAAGGCCTTCCAGTTTTACCACCAAATGGAAAAGTTGTCCACACAAAGAATTTATAACCATCTTGTAGCAATTTCTCGGATCTAAAATCATTTTAGCTGATTATGCATTAGAAATGTTAAAAAGAATGTAAACCTACCAGTTTCTATGCAAGAATCATGAGAACCAACTCTGTTTCCTGCTTTTATATACCAGAGACTTCTCTTCAAACCCTACTTACATGCTGAGATACATTGACTTCAATGGGACAACTTACATGAGTAAGGAAGATTTGGATGAACGAGGGTTTCAGGCATGGGATCTAAGATCAAGAAGCATGAAAGCCTTTTAGTTAATTCACTTCAGCATCACTAATACTGAGTGACTGAAAAACTTCAGTTATGATTAATGATGTTGGGATTGTTTTTGAAAGGTAAAGTCAGGATTCTTCGTAAGTCTTTTTGCCTGATTTTAAAATGTGATATCTAAATTTAAAGCATGTTTTAAAAATATTAGTTATTCAAAATAGCATGCATATTCAAAACCTAAAAATTGGAAAGAGACAGATCTTTAAGCCAAACTTTCTAGTAATTGAACGTCGTATCGGAAGCTTCCTTTTGGAAATGGGTGTATTTAAAACCGTGAATGCTTAAAACAGTCTTTTATGTGAATTTTATGACAAGCCAACAATTCTGTCATATTTCATGCTATAAGGGTTGGCAAAAATGTAGTTTGCAAAAAAATGCAATGATTTTAAAGGGAAAACTTAGAAATGTTCTTACTGTCGCTTATTGTCAAACTACAAACAGTACCATGTAAGGCATGTGTACAGCCCTCCTCTCTCCCCCCCGCCCCCCCCCCCCCCCCGCCCCCCCCATCTTTCACTAATATCCTTTTGGTAGACAATATCATTTTTGTCCTAACAATTTAAACCCACCCAAATGTGAACGTAAGTTAAGAAACATTGATGCACAGAAGGAAAAATTACACTAACCTCTACACTTGATATGATAGTGCTTTCACTTGGCAGGTTGCATACAGTTTACTCGTAGTAATAAAGTCTTTGCACAATAAGTGTTGTTGCAACACCCTGCTATTAACAGTGCTATTTCATGCACTTAATGATAGCTAAGCAGTGGAAATAATAAGGCAATTTACAAATACTAAAACAAAAAGAAGTTGTATTTCCTCATATATGTAGGGTATGTTCTGATCCATTTATGCTTCTGCTGAGTTCTGCTGAAGCATGAAAAAGGTTGTAAATCATATTTGACATACATCCCATGGGTCAGCCACCACTCTTCTAAGACAGCTGAATGGAATGGGAATAACCACTTTTGGAGGCAGAATATGAAAAAGCAACTGTGATGTACTGTATAAGGCAGAAAACCATCATTTAAAAATGATCAGCAGCTTAAACTCGGGTGCTTGCACTTCTTTTTTTCAATCAGGACAAGGAAACGGTAGAACAGAATGGCAAAATTGCAGTCCTCCATGAACTTTAACATTGCCATGGGATGGTCCCCAGCAGGGTCAGAGACTGCTTCAGGAATGCAGGGGAGGTGTCTGGATGTTCACTGGAATGATGACCTGAGAGAGAGGCAGCTTCAGTTCTTTCAGTTCATATTTTTGAGGAGCAATTGACATCTTCTTCCAACATTTGAAATTCAGGACCTTCTCCTGACTCACAGCACGGCAGTACAGATATTTTATGTGTTCACATGGACAGAAGCCCTTTGAGGAAGTATGATGGAAAGGGTGAGATACATTCTATTTACGTTGCACATACTGTAGGAAATTACCAAGGCAGACCCAGTTCTGCCCCTAATGAAGATGATGGCAAACTCTTTCCCAGTCCAGTGGGAGTAGGATCAAGCCATGACAGTGTTTGGTATGCCACCCTCTCAACCCCAGAAGCATATGACGAAGATGCTCTCATGTACCCAGGCAGAAATGTTATGACATTCAGCGCATCTGCAAATGGAATGGCTGTGTTTGCACCTGCTCTTTTGTCTAGGCTGCCTTCTCCTATTTCAATCAAGTTCCACCCATCTCCTCTCTTTTCTCTGGCTTTTAGACATTCACTATAATCAAAGGAAAAGAGCAGCTTGACACCTCCTATGCAGGGATGTAAGTTGCTGTTTGTTGAAGGGGCCGAAAGTGATGACAGTGAGAAAAGGCAACTCCTGCTGCTTGCAAAGCTTACCCACCCTCTCCTGCTGGCCAGACTAGCACTGTCCATCCCAGGAGCAACGAACATGAGCTCCTGTGAGATGCAACATCTACGCCACGTTGCCTTCATGTACCACCAGCCCTCAAACACGAGTATCAGGATACAGAAAATAGGAGATACTTGTATGCATGCATGCTTGCACATATGTGTATGTGTAACTGTGTATACGCCTATTAATACATTAACTCATTTGTAGATGAAGGGTAATCAGCAATGTCATGACGTCATGGGGGCCTGTAATTGCACATCAATCTGGACTCTGCGCCTTGATCTGCAGGCTCACATTACTGGCAATAACATTTCTGGTGTAATCATGCATATACTTCGTATTCCTCTGGCCAGGATGAAGCTGTAGGAGCTAATGTATTCTGAGTCAGACCAACTGCCGCTCATGAAGGGAAAAAAAGACTTGCTTGAGTAACCGTAATAATTGGAAAATTATTTTGATAGCCTGAAACAATCTAATATATTACAGAATTTTATTAAAATAATATCAAATCAAATTAACTGCTATTCCATAATGAATTAGGTAACAAGGTAGGCAGATATTAATCGGCCTTGGCTCCCAGGCAGGGGAGCCAGGAATTTATTAGCTCTTGCGGCTTGTGTGAGGGTGAAGACAGAAATCAGTATCACAGGCTGCAAGGGAAGCCCCTGAGACAGCAGAGCTTTTACTTTTTTTCTCACTTTCACTTTATAATCCATCATTAAACACTTGTATTTCTTTTATGCAGGGTCTTATGAAATTTTTAATTTTTTAATTGCTTTGTGATTTAATAATGAGGATTTTCTGTGCATGTGTGTGTGTGTGAGCATAGCATGTGTAACTCAGCTGAAAATATTAGAATTAACTCACCTTTGTCCACCCATGGTTAACCTTTATGAAAGAAATAAGTCATTTTACAATTTGTCTAATTATCAGCAAAAGGATTGCAAGTTCATGGTCATTATGGCATCAGTAACTGAGTTTAATCAGATACCAGACTTTTCTTATCCTATCCTATCCTATCCTATCCTATCCTATCCTATCCTATCCTATCCTATCCTATCCTATCCTATCCTACCCTTCCCTATCTGAAAGGGGTTTTGGAGGAACAGTGGGAACAAAGCATGGAAAAAGGAGCAAAAATACGGTGCAATGTCCTTCAGTGAGATCTTAGTGGCAGTTATACTAGATACTTAGCAAATGATGAGGGTATGCCTTGTTAATTTCTTTTGTTGGCATCAAAATTCTCTATGATCAGCACTAACTTTATTTCATGGTACTTTGTGCGGTCTGCTGCTAATTTCTGTCTGGGTGATAGCCCTAGCAGCTAATTTTTGTGCTAGGTTTCTGTTTGTACAGAGAGATAGATACCCCTTAGCCTGATCTATGACAGGTGAAGTAACAAATCACACCAGCTATCAAGAAGGAAGACGCTTATTTGATTCAAAAAAATCTCATGAGAAAAGCAACTTTTGGAGCTGCAGCTTATTGAGTCATGACAATAAGTGAATCTGGAGTGGTGTTTTCTTGGGAGGGTGGCTGTTTTGAGTGGTTGATGGGATAACAGCAATGGATATAACAGCAGAGAGCAGAAGGGGGTAAACTGAGCAAGAGAAAACTATCACTAAAATCAGACCTCCATTTCTTTGCAAAAAACTGATTTGAAGTCCCAGATTTGGAAAATAGGTGAGGAGATGAAAGTGACAGGAGACAACTATATCTCTGAAATATCCTCTGCATGTTGGGACAAAAGCTGGAGAAGCATGTGTGTCTCACCCTGTCCCAGAAGAGAACTGAGGCTTGTTCTTGGGACCTCTTCAGCCAAAAGGAGAATATGAAGGTCATGCTGCATTTCCACTTAACATTTGTAAAAATGTGCCTAGTTTTGATTTTCATACATTTAAAGGCATTAAATGAGCAGGGCTGCTTGCTGCTTCCCGAAGTTCTGCCTTTGAGCAAGGCCAGCTGAGTCAGTTTTGTGGTCCTGCTTGATAGGAGGAGAGAGACTGACACTGGTGTTACCCCAAAACATGAGCTCTGTGTGTCCCCCCAACTTTGCTTTTTGCAGTTTTTCTTATAATTCTGGTCTGTGCTGACTTTTCTTCACAAGCAATAGGCATTCCCAGCAATGATGCTTTCTGTTCCCTTCTTGGTTTGTATCTGTGGAAAGGACAACAAAGCAGAGAAGGTCAGAAGAACAGAAGCCTCCAGTGCCCTTTGCAGACACGACACAAACTTGATTGTGCAGTGCCTAATAGCATACATGAGACCCATGAAGTCTGTGCTGCAGAGCAGCATCAGACCTATCCATTACACCTCTCCTGGGCATACTGCCCAGACACTGGTCAGATGCCTTCAGTTCTTGCACTATTTCTGTCATGTTTCCTCCTTCACATCTCCTGCCTTCTTTTCCCTTGCTTGGTGTTTTCATTTGTACATACAATTTCTTGAGCATCCAAGACAAAGTCACCAAGGAGGAGAAGTAATAGAAGTTCCCGTCCTTCCAGCAGGAGTCTGGCAACAGAAGATAACTTTATTGTCTATGTGGCAGCCTTTAACCATTTGACATGTCTATTAACAGAATACATTGCTGTCCAAATACTTAGGGATAATTCAGATCCTTTTTCAGTCAAAACTTAATGTTTTTTCTTGATAGGAGAGTATAAAGATGGGCAGGAGGGTACCTGAATGAGGTCAAAGTAAAACATGCTCTCTTTGGGAAATAATCACTGATGGGTGAAAGTGTGTATTGGCTGCAACTGCAGTCTTTCAATAGGGAAGGGAAAGAAAGGATGACATGTTCCTTAGAGAGCTACAGTTTTCTGGGGTTAGTGAAATCACTGCATACTTGCTTCAGGCCTTTGAACTAAAACTCCAGCGATTACCCCAGCTGAGAAATCCATTTTTCATCCTGATAAATCTAGGCAGAGAGTTTTCTCCAACAAATATATTCTTGTTAAAACACAAAGGCAGTTCTAAAGAAAAACACCTCTTGGCATTAAAACTGTCTTGGACTTTGGGCACATAAAACAAGTGGAAGAAGGTGCCAGTCTGATATCACAGAGTGCTCAGTGTTGTAGTAATGCCATTTATGACAATTAATGCCTTGAAACTGCTGTTTGGCTGCTGGACTTTCATGATTGTCATTTCTGGACATGACAATCTACACAAAGCAGGTTGCATAAAGATTGGTTCTCTGGTAGTCTGAGGACACAGTTCCTTAAACTCCCTTACCCTACTACTGCATCTTACAAGCCATAGCTCTAAGCTGAGGGCAATGAGGTAAGTACCACATGGCTCAAACGGTAGGGCTGATGGGAAATGCTGGAAGTTATCTGCATGTTGAAGCTGATAGAAACCACTGCTGCACTGGGCAACAGGTCTGGCAAAACTCCAGCAGGAGACCCTGGGGCCTCTCTCTTCCCTCGGTTTGCCCAGCAACTTCATGATAGCACAGTTCAGCTCATGGCCATGTATCAGAAACCTGAAGCCTCAAGAGCCACAGGATACAAAACTGATGCTTGAAAATCCCCATCTTGTCTTAAACAAATATCTGTGTGTATTCCAAGGTATTAACACTCACACTTTGGAGGTGCAGTAACATGTGGGCCTTTTGTTTTTCATGTTTTGCACATAAAAAGATCGAAAATGAAATTAACAACTCCCTGCTTGATAATTACTTTGAAGGGAATGAGGTGATTTATACAAGCCCAGTGGTTGGAGAGATAAATAAGAGACCTTAAATTAAGAATGAGGGGAATAAAGGTCAAATGCATAACAGTTGAGATGAATGTGAGAACAAATTGTCTTTTTGGCTGGATGTTTGTATAGAAATATTTAGTTCTAAAAGTCATAGTACGGAAGTGTGAAATGGAATATTTTTGTTAAATATCATATCATTGACTGAAGTGATGCACAAATGAGAATAGTAGGCACTGATTAAAACTAGTTAATGAAGACTTTGTTTTTGCCATCTCCTTCCAAAAGTTAGAGAAAAATTTGTTTTGCCTGCTTTGGGAGCTACACAAAGGTGAGAAGGTTTGTTTCAGCCTGATGGAGATGAGAGAATAACAGAAGGCTTCTAGGGGATTAGTGATGGAGATTTGGGAGGCATCTGCCTGGGGATCTGAACGTGTTAGCTCTCCCAGGGCCCACAAAACTGAAGTCTGGACTGGGCTCAAATCATGTTTCACACAGTTCTTTCTATCAGTTTGAGCTCTGTGTTTCTAACCCCTTTGAGCTCTCCTTGGGGTTTAGAGTGAATTTAAATGCAATAAAGCTACCTAAACAAATTATCTTCCCAATACTTGCCATTTGTATCTCTCTCCTAACTTACCTCATCCTGTTTCTCACACAAAATATCCAGGTCACAAATGCAACTTCTAAAAAGAATATTAAAACTATCTTCAAATACAGCCAGATGGAAGACTGAAGGAAAAGGTAAAAAACTACTAAACCCTCTGGTATTACTGTGAAATCTCATCAGTTAGTTTCTGAAACTTCTTTCTCTTGGCTGCTTATTCATTAGTCCATTTGATACAAGTAATTTCAAGTTGGTTCCTATTAATAACATAATCAAACATAATCAAAAGCCACCATCACAGTTGAGAAGTTCTCTATGCAAACCATGCCACACAGCACTGAGCTGCTGGCATACAGAAGAGCATGAACACCCTCTCAGCTCTAGACTCCCAGATGGAATTATTAACTCAGATGCGAATAGCCTTGGCTGCAGAAATACCATCCCATCACAGCTGGACACAGCTCATGAGAAAAGCAATCACTAAGGCTGCAGCAGTGGAAAGATCTGACTGTGTTTAGTACTAACAGATCTTTCACATCTTAGTGGGCTACTCCTTTTCATGTTAAAAGGCCTCAAATTACCAGTGTGCTTATGTGTTCAAGCATTTGAACAGTCAACAGAGCTGGTCAGATGTTAAAAGTTAGGGAGTTATTTAGATGCTTTGGAGGCTACCTTCTGCTGTGGATCATGCCTGTCCTGGGTGTTGGTGCTGTAATGCTCTTAGTGGCCATTTTGCTTACCTTCTGCAAGGTTCAGGCTTCCATTAAGATAATTAGTGGAATACAACATGCTTGACTGATGCATCTCCCTAAGGGGATAGTGCTTTAAAAATAAGAGCCTGAATTCTCACTTACATTGAGGCCATTTTACATCATTCTGGCAAGCGTAAGAGGTCTTTCAAGTGGGTGTAGAAGTAACTTATGGCCCGTTTACACAGCCAGATCAGTGTGAAGTGACCTTCATGTAAATGACAACCAGGCCCCAAATCATCGTTACTTTTTTTAAAGACCCATGTTGGCCAAGGATGTTTTGAGAGGGGAAGTGAAGTGTTTTTCTTCCTTTTTTTTTTTTCCTTCTCAAATTAGTCAAATGAGGTTGATCGCTTTAAAGGATGGAAGAGTTCACCACGGCTCCAGAAAAACATCAAGTATGAGAGCCTAGATTATGTCAGAAGACATGCAGCAGCCCACGCATTAGACTTAAAATCTGTGCTCGCACCTGCCCCGACTCATTTTTTTTCCCTTTGCATTTATTGAGATGACACAATGTCAACAGAATTCTGCAAACTTTATGACAAAATTGTGACAGATCTGCAATGGCAGAATGACTTATGGAAATGTTGAAGTGGCTTCTCAATCAAGCCTCAGGATAGCTTGTGACTCCATTGTCTTAGAGGTCAGAAGTCAGACTCCACCGAGGAGAGACATCACTTGATTCTGGTCCAATTTCCTGCCATATGCTGGAGGTGGGAGGGGGGAATCAAGGCTTTTAATTGCTCGATCCCTATGTTTTCTCATCTGCATTCCCCAAGCTAAAAATGCTTTCCACAGCATACTCCGTTGTTCGCAATGTGGCCTGGTAAGTTTTTAAAATGCTTAAGATCTGATGCTTATGGTCCCAACTCTTATCAAACCATTTACCTTTGCCCAGAAAAAAGTAATGGACTGGCATGTAAGCAGACAGATAAGACTGGATATCTGTGGAAATAACTTCACAAAATATAAAAGAGGGACAAGTTAGACCTGTTGCACACTGTGAATCAAGCAGCTTGGATAGTCTGTCCAAGCATGGCTAGATGGGCAAGGGCACTTTGTGGTACCTTGCTTAAGCCAGTGGAGAACATCTCTTTCTTTTTGTTGCCTTTGGTAGAATTTCTCTTGCTTTTTCAAATGTATTTTTCAAAGTGGTAAATATGCATTTCACACAACTATGGATTGAAAACAGAACTGAGAAGCAAACTGCTTATTTATTAGATCTAGACTTTAAATTATGTATAAAAATATGATTGAAGAGCTCCACCCTACCGAGAACACAAACATACTCTTCAGTCAGTCTGGCAAGAGGGAGATGCTGAGCCCAGTGCTTTCGTCTCTGCTCTATGTCCAATTTAATGCCTGGGTTCAAGGTTACAGCCTTACTCTATGGAGTTCCCATAGACTGCAGTAGTCCTCAGGCAGCTCCTCTCATTGCATCCAGCTGCAGCTGTGCCCTTCAGAAAGGCTAAATCTGCCTGCCACAGGAGCAAGATTTAGGAGAGCCACAGGTTGGGGGGAATGGGACATGTGAAGAAACAGTCTTAATTTCTTTCCCAAGTCCTAACTTTCCAAGTATTATTACCCTTTGGAGAATGTCTGCAGCTTTCCCTAGCAGCATTTTGGTCACAGGAGAAATCTGCTCCTAGGTTAACAGGCATTAATTAATTTCCTTTTCTTGTTGCTGTTACCAAGTTCCTCTCTTTTCAGATTCAGATGCATCATCATCCTTCTAACCTGACTTCCCCAAAAGGCAAATAGAAAATCCTTTGTAAGAATGAGAAACTATCCATCCTGATAACATTGGAACAAGGGTGAAATTCTTGGCAGTGTCACAATGAGGGATGGGGACCAGACAAACCGAGAGCAGCCAGCAGTTCACACTGTAATAATGGGCTCAGTAACAGAGACAAACCCAGCAAATCAAACAAAACTCACAGCTCACCTGTTGGTTTCTGCCACTGTCTCCTGCACCTCAAACAGGGTATTGCATCTGAAGCATGTTGAACGTGATTCTACAATGAGTGCTGAAGTATTTGGGGAGAGGGCTCAAGTTACCTATTTATGCTGGTAGCATTAGGAAACTACTTCCATTCCCAGAAAGCTTAGTTCACCAACAGACTATGGAGATGTAATGAAAGAAAAAACTGCAAGCATAACACATTTAAGGGACTTTCCCTGATAGGAACCTCTTCACAGTTCACTGAAAGAGCTTAAGGAAACTTTGATGCTTCTGCACAACTTTAGCATGGCAGACAGGTACCATGACCACTGCTTGTTTATATTTAATGACTATAACATTATGGTACCGTTTGTTTATTTAAAGATGAACTTCTGTGCTCAGTCAAACTTTAGACACATTATTTAAACATAAGCCAATTTGCCAATCAGGTATCTGCAGCTATTTTCCTCCATAAATAGTTAATAATTGAAGATAAATGTTTGTAAACAAGAGATTTTTTTCCTCAACATTCATTTTCTGCTCCTGCTCATTCATACTGAGGTCATTGTAAGCTTCTGGTTTTAGTATTTTATTTTGGAATCTCCTTTATTTTCATTGGGAATGTCCATGACCAAACAACCCAATGGATGGATGACAAGCATTCAGCATGAATCACATAAAAGAAGAGACAAAGGACAAGGAGGAAAACATTCACACAAGAATTCACAGAGATGACTGGAAAAGAAAAAAATGAAAGAAACAATCCATTCTTCAGACAGTGTCAGAATGAGAGGTAAATACAGTGCTGAACCATTCTTTAACCCATTAACTGGTCAAGATAAACAAACGAGATTTACTTCAGCTGGCTAAAATGCACTAGAGCTGTACCTGTTTCTCTTCACTTTGATTTTAGCATTCATTAGGAATATACTGTTTTTCCCAGATAAAACATATCCTAATTCAGCTGTAGGATCTCAGAACCTCCTTTTTTTCTCTTAAACACTAGTGGATAAGTGCTCTAAATCTGGCCAGTGATAAAGCAGGAAAAATTAAATATGATGCTGCAAATCTTCCTCGTTAATGAGGCTGTCTGAAAACCAGTACATTTTTTTTTTTAACAATACAAACACATTTCTGCTCATCCAATGTGAAATGGAGACATTTTGAAAATTTTGTTGGATGAGGAAGATTATATTCAAGTCCCTGCCCTGAAAAAGTTTGAAGTGAGATTTATTAAATGTTCATTATGAAAGACAAAGTCAAGCAGAAGAAGGATTTGAACCTGAAGTTCCTTCATCCCATACAAAATCCTACCCTTGCCAACAGGTCCTCCAGCTTGCACACATGGACACAGCTCTACCCTCTTACCAGCACAAATAGTAGGATTGGGGTTCTCAATATCCTGCTGTTTGGCTTTTTCAGCTGTCTGTCTTTCCTGTGTTTTCTCTCTCCTAAGTAACAGTTTTGCAGCAAACCAAAAACAGAGTTGGGTCAAGAGGAAGGAAGTGCCCAAAATGTACTAAAAATGGAATTGGGTCAAGAGGAAGGAAGTGCCCCAAATGTAGTTGGGTTTCCATAAAAATATTGTATTTTCGTTCTATTTTTGGCTAAGCTTGAAGGTTAATATTCAAAGCATTAGTAAAGTTTTCACCATTCCTTTCCTGGGTGCTTGAACAGATTGTCAGTATATGGAGAAGAATCCAAAAGTTACTAGTTTTTGACAATATTCATGGTGTCTGATGCCTGATAAAAGTAAAGATTTTCAACAACAAAAATATGCATATCACTTTATTTTTAAAGGTGTTACTGAAGAGAAGACACTGTTTTAAATTGCTTGCTGTTGGGGACAGGACAATATGAGGGTGGATTCAGTAATTCATTTTCTTCCAGCATATTGCTCTCTTTAAATATACTGTTTCCTGCTCTCTTCCTAGAGGACCTTATGTGCCATGGGCCCCAATTGCTGATATACTCATTTTTTTCTTGAAAGGTGCTGTATGCCTGTGACTTTGTTACACATCGATGGCACTGAGCACTGTTCCGCCTCTCCTCAAATGGGAACTTGAGAAAGTCAGGAGTGAGTCAACACTTCTGTGGGAGACGCAGGAAATACCAGGAACACAGGGATGGAGGAACAGCTCCTGCCTAAACCCATGATGTGGTGGGACGACTGATTGCATTCTGCTTTTTTTTTTGAGGCTTTTCTGGTGTGTAATTTTTAGGTCTGCCTGTGCTCTTTTAATACCAAGCTACTAGCAACTGCAAACACTGAAGAGCAGCATCCATCTCTCTGCTTTGTGTTGCACTGGGTGCAGGATTACTCTAGGATTCACAGCATTATAATACATGCAAAAAAGAAGGATGGAAATCCTCCCTAATTTGCAGGGATTCCAATCATACCGCATTACTTTCCAATTTCAAATTATTGCTGCACCCTTTTCCTTCAGAAGGGTGACACCTGCTCTGGACCTGCCATGCCTTATGGTTGCACTTTCAGGTTGAATACATGTGCTCAAAAGGAAAGCCTCTGTCAACTTGCCTTTCCATGTTTCCTTGGCGACAGTGGTGCAATATTGGGCAACTAGGTTAATCCAAACCATAGTTATTTAAACATTTATTATTTTATAACAGTGCGTTAAAATTTAAACACATTTTAAAGCTATTCCAGCTGCCTCTTTATTAACTCTATACTATCAATAGCCGAACTGGAAGGAGTTAATCACTTCTTCCTAATTTTCTTTTATAAATATGTGATTAGCCTGAATTATTAGGAAGGCACAATAGCTTTATTCTTCCTGTCAACTGTGTGCAGAGAAGTCGGGATTAGTAATCTCCAGGGATCAGGAGCTGATTTGGTGGAGGCAGGCAGGAGGACGGCTAACTTTTGAACCTAAGAGGGCTTTGCTGGGCAAGGGTGACAGCTGTAGCATCTTTAGCCTGGATTTGAATTTGAATTCTATCTACTAGTGCAGCAATGCTATGACTTGGCAATATGTTATAATAATCTTTGTGACACAAATGTCGGGGGCTTTTTGTTACATGTCCTCAAAGAGATTTAGGTAATTAATGTTAAATTGATGATATAAAACCTCCATTCTATCTCTCTTACTAATTCTGATCTACTGTAAATAGACAGAAATATTCACAGGCCAATAATCCCAGTGCTGGTTTGGAGTTTTGATTTCTTTTTTATCATGAGTGTGAGGTCAATAGTTGCTGTAAGATATTCAGCTCTGAATCTGAAAGAGTTTATATTGAAAACACATTGAAAAAACCAGGGATGGGACTTGAATGCATTCTCCTGCTGAGAAGGCCATATACTATTTCATACTGTAGGCTTAAGTGAGAAAATGGGCCAATGTGTCAGAATTTATCAGCTTTTCAACACAGTTGTGGGCTATTAAATGTTTATGTAGCAGATGGGAAGAGTGGAGAAATACAGTGCATAGCACACATGCCGTGTTGGGCCAAGAGGAAAGGAAGTTCTCTAGCCTTCCCTCTTTGCTGTACTATGAACCTATGACCCTAATGCCCAGAGGCAAAAAAGCTACCTGCAGAGATGTCAGCAGTATGAAAAAAAGGAATTACAGTGAAACAGAAACACTCTGCTCTGCAGAGACGCTTTTCTAAGTCCTTTAGGCTTTTTGTCCACTTGGCTCAGTCTTGGCAAAAACATTGAAGAATTATTTTAGGTGGGACTAGGGCACAGAGATCGAGTAAAATGAGTGAAATGAGTGGAAAATAACTCAAGATGGAATATTTGGAATGAAGTTGCTGACAATGGAATGCAATGGGCTAGAGAATTGATGAGAAATGCAAACTAGGAATGTCCCATTTCTTGGGAAAGTTCAGGTGAAATAGTATATTCAACAGGGAAAAGTGCTCCTGTGCTAAACAGGAGCTCAGATCTGAAAAGAATTTCAATGGCCTTATGCTTGATATGTGTATTTTGTTAGGAGCTGGGATCTGTTTTTCTCGACGGGAAAGAGCTCAGAGAGAAACCTCTGCCTGAGTTTTTCAGTCAATTAGCATATTCTTTAATTAATGAATTAAATTAGAGAATTAAACTTGGGCAATTGGTAAGGATAGATAGCAGCGTTGTAAATTTTACACTTTGGGGATCATTTTGCTCTGGCCTTTTCCTTCCTAAATGATTGGTTAATAAATCTGACTAATGAAGCATGCAGATAAAAGGTAAAATTTTCAAATGCATCTAATTGACTTAGAATCCAAAGCCAATGGGATTTATTGTCCTTAAGTCATTTAGATGCCTCTAGAAGTTTTACTCATCTATTCCATTGCTAACATTGATAAAATAATGAACACTTACAGTCCACAAGGGGAAAAAAAAAAAAAAAAGAAAGTAAAAATAAGATTACTATGGACTTCAGGAACTGTACTGGCCACAGTAATAACTCAGCAGATCTTGTGGTTGAAACTTGCCTAAGAGCTCCTGGCAGTTTACTTCAAATAGGCATCAGATAACAAATGACTAAACTGCTGCTGCACTAATATATGATGTTCTGTAATGTCTTCTCATCTCACATTGAATCGTGGGATCATTTTCTACAAGTCTCTCCTGCTGGACAGGCAGTATCTAAGTCAATGAGCAGTCTTATTCTTTCTCCATAATGTCAGATATGGATTTGGAACACTTTTAAAATGTTTTAAGACTGTTCCTGGCGAGACACTTCCCCTCTACCCAATGCCTTCTTTGCCGTTTCCTGAGAAACTGATGAACTGTCTCTTGTTTTGTACCTCCCTAAGGTATGGAAACCCAATTTTTGCTGGGCCATGGCAGGCCTGCACACTCCCATATGTGGTGTAGCACAGACTCTCTCAGCCCAGACCCAGGTAATCATGTGTGTTTGTAGAAAAGTAAATGTAAAATGACTAAATGACAGTCCAGTCTACAAAACTGTAAGTGCCACAGTCCAGTGCAGTCCAATGCAAAACCGTAAGTGCCACAAGTGTGAGGAAACTGTGAAATGAAGGAGCCTCCGTGAGCAGGACATTGAGGATAGCCAGTGGACTAGTTCCTTGGTTTACCATGTTTAGCCTCAGAAGATACTCATAAATTCACTGGTGGTTGCAGTGTTTTCAGCCTTGTTTTCAAATTGTAGGGTTTATTGTGACGACAGTGCTATTGTTCATTATGCTGTCAAAAAAGCCATGCAGCAAGATGACTTCCAGGAGTTCAGCTTGTTTGGATTGTATGTGGCTGTTTGTACTCCTCCACAAATCCTCCGAAGTTATTGGCATTGGATTAATGTGCTAGCTTCTGTTTAAAGTGGCCTTGAAAGGCTGTTTTTGACCCTAGCTTTATGTTTGTCTCAAGGTGGCAACTTTGAAGGAATAGATGAAGTGCATAAGCATTGCTCTGGTATTCAGTTTTACAAAAGCATGAGGCTAATGGCTGTTTTTTTCATTTTAAGACTCTATGTTAAAGATTAAATAGACCAAATTTACAGGTCTCATTCAGTTCTTACTCAAAATTTACATGGGTTTGAAACCATTTACCAGCCTGGGTAAAGACTGGAAAATAAGATCAGCAGATAGTGTCTTCAGTAAATAGAAGCTTTCTTATTTCTATTAAAATGTTTAATTTTTAAAATCTTCAGTGTTCAGGGCTGCTGAGAGCAGTTACAGTTTACATCATAGCATCATCTCATGAATACAGTGTGATGATTCAGCTTCTGAGATGAGTCCATTTTGTTTCTACCCTCTTTTTCAGATTAAAACATTTTTGACATTTGAGGACAATGTGCATGAAAGGTTTTATGCTAAAGAATGTTGAGATAAGCAGGGAAGAACTTCCTCATGCGAACCATGGGAGTTCCTCACATTAGTCACACTAATAAATAATAGACTGTACCTACTGAGCTCCCCTTTGAAACGGACCTCCCTGTGCTCAAGAAAAAGCTAGCGTTGGATTCTTCCTTTTAAATTGCTCATTTGGTTTTGCATCTTGCTTTGCAGACAGCTGCTATTAGTTATTAGTGTCTTTAGGAATAGAAGAGGTGAGAAAATACTTCTTTAGATGTGTTTTGTTTCCTTTCACTAAACGTCCAGCAAATTCTTAGTTAAAGAAAGCCTTATCCCCCCACCCCTCCAGCTTTCCTCTGGATGATTTTTGTGAATTGTGCTTCTAATTCTCTAAATACATGCCAACTCACTATTTATCTTGGTCCACCATTTCCTTTCTGTTGCATAGTTCCCCTTTGCAGGACCTTTTACAAGCAGACCTCAGTAATTACTGTTGCACCAACATACCGACATACCGTGACCTCTGCTAAAAGCCCAGTGAGAATCAATGCCTTTTCATTTAAAAGTTTGTTACGAGTTACGTCTTCCTTGCCTATTTAGCCGGTGAAGACCAGAGCCCCTCACAGCGTTATCTGAACTCTCTCCTTTTGAGTCGTGCCAACAGCAGAACAGCCCAGGTTTACCTGGTCTCCCACGACAGCAGACTTGGTGGCAGCCAAAGAGATCGAGAGGCAGCCGAGCGTGACAGCCGACATCAAAGCGGGAATGCCACACCTTGATCCAGGCTTCACTCTACCTGCCGGGGCAAACTTATTAACGTGACCACCCTGAGAATTCAAAGGAGCAAACACACACAGGCACACAAAACCCGACCATTCAAATTTGAGAATGAAAATAGAAGTCTAGACAGCTTTTCTTCAGAATTCATTGCTGCTGACCTAATTATTTGGATCCTGTGCTTTATCTTGCTCTTTTCAAAGAACAAGAAGAATAGTTAATTTCACTTAATAGTATAATTGAATGTCATAATTGTCGTTTTTTTGTTGTGGGGTGGGTTTTTTTTCCCTTTTACTTCAACAATAATGTTTTGGTGTAGCTGCCATCTCTCTGTAGAGCTGCTAAGGACCAGGATGCTCACACAATTTTTTTTTTTTTTCCCTTGCTGGACCATTTTGACTAACTTAAGCTGACAGAGATTTTTTTTTTGTACAAGCATGTGCTACAATGTTTATATTTATTTATGGTGTCCTGAGATGTAAATGACATCTTTTCATTCATGATTTGCCACGTACAGGAACTATAGAGAAGTAAAAGATAATTAAGATACGGATTTGTCTGAACAACCTGGGTATTTTGAGATGGGAGTGTTACATTTGTCCATGTTTAATCAACATTGCATATTGGAAGAGTCCCAATTCCGAATAGTTTGAAATTAGCAGAGTGTGACTCTGTTTTATTCTTGCAAAACTGGGGTTTATCTGGGTGCAGGCCTTAGTCATACAAATTGTACAGACTTTTGGGATGGTTAACACTATTTAAATGAATTTGGTGAGCCCTCTCTCCTAGCTGAAAGGATGGATGACATTTTGATGACTTCAGTGGTAAAGTGGTTGTGAAAAGATCTGGCTAATACAAAGTGGAAGTTTCGTAATAACTTTAATGAGCTTCACAATTTCTCACATTTATAGTGTCTTCCATCTTGCAAATCCCTAAGCACTTCACAACAATATAAAGCATGAGTGAAAAGCAGCTACCTCTAGGGCAGAAAGTGGTGACCAGCTGGCTCCCAGCAAAGTACATAACAGTGAAATGAGAAGGAAAAGTCATTTTGGCCAAGTAAACTGGATTATAAATTAAAAGTAAGTATTGTATTGCCTAAAGGAAATACTTTGTCAAACACTGTGCCCCTTTTTCATTCTGCCTTTAAAGAAAGCACTGTGAATGAAGAGCATGTTCTGGTTATTAAATGATTTGTCTATCTCAGCCTTTCCCCAACTGTGGTCTGGAGGACATTTATTAGTGGTTTGTGGAGACTTTCTGGTCAGAGTGGCAAGACAACTTCAGCTTTCAAATGCTGTTTGTAGTTTCATGTAGCCTCACCCAGGATTTTTCTTCTTCCTCCACTCCCACTGAGTATTCCAGTGCCATATGCAGTAGTAGGGAATACGAGTGCTTAGAAATATTGGGGATATGGGGGGTATTAGGAAACTTGCTTTTTTGGTCAAAGCCAAATCTGAGACATTTCTGTAACTTGCATACAGAATCCTGTGCAGCAGAGCATGTAGGGTGAAATGATGGCCAACATTCAAAAAGAGAAAAAAATGAAGCCAGATAGTGTTCTGGTCTGCTCAGAACAAATATTCTGTTAGAAAGGGATTGATCCAAAATTGACTCCTAAGTCCTATTCAGCTTTATTTGGACCTGGTCTGACCCAATAGGGGGGAAACAAAAAAGAGGGGAAAAGAAGAAGGGCTACAATTTATTAACTTTATCCAAATAACATATGTTCATTTTAAGCTCCTTTTTCTCAATGTCCCCTTAGCAATATTTTTCCACAAGGGATTATAAATAGAGTCTATAATAGGGATTGTGAAATAGAGAGAAGATATTGTTCATGAGAAATTCCTTATTTAAAGTTGTTGAACAGTATAAATGTGTTTAGAACAGTGAAGCTGTCTAATAAATACCCTCTGGTCTAAAACTTAACCCAAGCTTGTTCCTATATAGAAGGTGTACTTTGAAAGCCTATAGCTAAGATGTGACAGGAGGAGCTCCTGCAATGAGAGATCCCAAAATGGAGCAAGGAGAGATTATCCCAGGGAAGAGTTCTGAGTTCATTCCAGTGTCCTTCATGCTCCAGGTCTTGCCTTGCCTTCAAAAGATGCAGATTTTTGCATAATCACCTCCAAACACCTCACACTACATCATAGTCTAGTATAAACCTGGTGAAATCAGTCCATCTCTATGGGATAAGAATTAGGAAGCTTGTGTGTGTCTAAGTCAAATGAGTTTGAAATTTCAGTCTGTGCCCTGCAACAATAATAAAAGCATAATTCCATTCCTCTACCCATGAGATAAATGCTATCAGTAAGGAAGTATGATACTGATCTAGAATTTTCTGGCCCAGTTTGGTCACGTGTCTGAGTTTATTTGCTTGCCATTTTACATCTATTGCATGCTAATTGTACATCATGATTTCCAGGGTGATTAGCATGCCTTTTTAGCTGTGTATTCTCTCCAATTTTCATTGCACACTTTGAACATAGATAATATGTAAATATTTCCATTCTGTGGTGGTTTCCACTGTGTGCTCTTTGGATTTAGCTACTCTATGAAGTAAATAGTGGAGCTGGTCGAACTCTTCATAACAAATAATTCATCCAGCAGATCCAGCTCTTCTGTAAATGTAATACAGGCAAGCTGATTGTGATTTTCCCAAATTAGTTCATTATTTGTAATTGTCTGCTGAATTATTTTTGTGAGCAAACTGTACCCTATGAATTATCTGTAATTTGACCATGATGATTATTTACTATAAGTTATTCCTTGTGTATGACTTTTCACCTGGCCTTATTTCTGGTCCCTGATTGGATAGGCTGAATTTGAGAAACAGGTACTTTAGCTGGATTCTTCACTCAAGAATTAGTGTGAAGAGGAATAAATGTCTCTAGAATAAAGATGGCAAAGAAGAGTTTGGAGGTGGGGGGGAGAAGAGAAAAATGTGTCCATTATTATTCTTAAAAGAACTTTGTGTGGGAATAGATATATCTGAAAACAAAAAGCTTCACTTAATGGGTTATATACTTAGTAGTACTTCATAATATTGAAATTAAGGTGTATTAGAATTACAGTAGTTTTGTGAGGCCTCATCTGATATGATAATCAATAATACTGGCTTTGCCAAGAACAAGAGATTAATGGAGAGCCATTGTTCTCATGTCCCTGGGTCTCCTTGTATCACACAGACCAGAAGACCATTAGAAACTGCCTATTAATGGAACTAAATAATACTGAAAAAGTCACACTTGGTTTTAAAAAGCAGAGAGAGTTTGCCCTTAAGCATAAAGAAAGCAGAAACCTAGAGAGAAATTATTTAATTGGGGTGACATAGGGGACCATTGACCATACTGAAAATAGATCCCAGCATCCCAGGTTGCTAAATTGGTGCCAGTCCATGAGCCACCACCATCCCTGTTCAGTCACTGCATGTTCTTAAGGCCATATGAAAAGCTGGTGACCAGGTCTGGCTTGTTTAATTTTTGGTACCTCTGGACAGAAATTGCTGTTGCATTCTCCAAACCCAGAACATAATGACAGTCTGCACACTTTAATATATCTGCCAAGCACATGTGTTGAATCTGTTAGTTTTTATTATATGTACCTTCATCATTCACCCACCACTCCTCACAGTCACCAATCAGGTGTACATGTGTGGGGCTCTGCACCAAGTGCCTTTGCCAACATACCTGCAGGAGGAAATTTAACTTCTGATCTAGATTTTACATCTGGCTGGGCTTTATGTGAGCACCTGTGGTAGACACTGCATCAAGGGCACATTAATGAATCCTGTGTCTAACCTGGCCAAAATATACATATATATACACATTTTTATTTTTTTTCTGCTTGGGAGCTCCATTTTGAGAGCTGTACCATATTTTTTTTTTCTGTCTCAAGCAGCAGAAAGTAAAGATGACTTCTGGCACTACAAGTTGTTTCCCTTTCCTTGAGACAAGACACACCCTAAATTAATGAAAACTCAGATAGTAATTAAATATATATGTGCGCACGCACGCCCCCCCCCCCCCCCCCCCCCCTCCAATTCCCTAGCTGTAGCCACTCTGGGGCCAGATTCACATAGGGTGGGCACATATTTGCACCAGATTTAGACCTAAAAGCATGTCTAATTCTGTGAAGTCACAGGCATATTCATTTCCTGGTTTTAACACGCTCATATGGCATGTAAAGTTTTGAAAGGTTAGGCTGAAAAGATCATAAGCCATGTTGTTAGCATGTGTGAGATTTTGTAGCTGTTTGCAAAGTGCTGAGATCCTCAGATGGCAGGTGCTATATAAGTGCCATGTATTATTATTTGTAATATTATCATTCAATTATATATATTAATCGCTTGCATGAATGAAAGATTTTACCATATGGTTCTGCCTTCCTTTCCTATGCTTTCTTAATCTCCAGAGGACATGATTGTATTTGCTTGAACCGAATATATAATAACAAATATAAACACAGAACTTTGTTTTTAATCCAACCCTGGTATTATGCTTTGTTCAAAGGCAGATAGATAGCCCTTTGACATTCAGATGTTGGCCTCCTGCTGAAAATCAGCTGCCAAAGGTGTTCAAAGCCGTGCCCTAGCTCATTCTGTGCGATGGTCCCAACATCCCCTTGAAACACTGGGGAAGAAGAGGTTAATCCTTAAACTGGCTAGAAAAAGGACCACAGTTGTCTCTCCATCCTGTAGGAATTAGGCCAGCTGCGGGGAGTTAATTGCTTCCTGTACACACCCCTCCACACCCCTTCACCAACAGCATAAAAGGGGTGTGTTGGGAGGCACTGGGTGACTTGGAGATGAAGGAAGCTTGGTCTGGTCTTAAGGATCAGGTCTGAGCAGGGTGATGTACCGTTTTCTGACACACTTGCCTTGTGTGAGCAGTGTTTAGGCTGAGTACAAACAAGCAATCCTTCTGTGACGGCTGCTGCTGAGAAGGAGAATTTCTTATTTGCTCTTGGCTTTTGAAACAGGCTGATGTCACTTTCCAGAGTGATCCCCTTTATGAAATGCTGTGCTCCTGTAATCCTTTTTTTTTTTGCTGTTTCAATAGATCACGCTATGTTCATGGGTGTAATTCAGGGCACCCATGTACAGTAAGGATCCTAAATTATAGGCGTTAAGCAGATAGTGGTGGGTGCTAGTGGCATGCATATAGAGAACTGGCTTCTTCAGGCTGCCTGTTGATGTTTGGAAAGTTGCAGTGAAGAATATTCAGGTTCTGAAAAAAAGCCATTTTGGTGTCCTTAATATCAGATATGATACAGGGCTATAATTTTTTATTCTGCTTTCACTTTTTGCCACTCTTAGAGCCAGGGTGTAGCACTTCAATTCAGAAACTGATGCTTTGTATTTATTCTCTCTGTAGTTTAATGTTACTGATGTTGGCTCTGAGTTTAAGTTGTGGTAATGCTTTGAGGGGAAAAAATAATATGTCAGGAGCTGATTGACACGACCAAACTAATGCCTCATCTGTTTGGTGCAGGGCTGCTGATTCCTGTGCTGTTTTGTATGTGGCTATTGGGGCTGACTGCATACGTGCATGGAGACCCAGGCACACTAGTGTGAACTGAGCATCTTCCATGCTGCTGGGGAGGGTACACTTTGCTAATCTATCTCCTCAAAGAACAGAGTTTCTTTTACCTCTTGGGCCCTGACATGCCTGTTCAGGGGGTAGGATTTGGCCCTTAGTGAGCTGATTATCCATTCCCTTGACATAACATAAAGCTCTAGGATTTACAGCTGTATAAGAAAGTAATAATCTTGCTGGGATATGTGGGGAGTTACATACAGTATGTAAATCCCATCTTGAGATAGGAATATGTTCCTTTGAGAGTACAGCTAGCTGTAAGAGACCTGAGTTATGAAACCTGAATCCATGTAAAATGGCCTGGTTTCATTACGAACTTGAATCTCACTTTATATCAGTTGAAAGTTTTGCTATGGTTCATGGACATTTCAAAGCAAACCTGGGCCCAAGCTCAAATAATTCTTTTATTCCTCTGTATCATGTGAACTTCATAGCATCATGCAATTTCAACACAAAAGCAGATGAAATACAAGGCTTTTTACTGAGCATTTTGATACTTTTTTTTTCCTTATTTTTGTGGTGTTTGCCTTTCTCAAAGTGCAATTCAGCAGCAACAAACCAAGTGAAATCTTTGGGAAAAGTCTCTATAAAAGCACGGTGATCCGAAACAGTCAAGTTCTGCACAGCTGCGCTACAGAGTAATGGGCAAGACTTTAGCTGCTAAGTTTGATGCAGCCACACTCCCTGTCAGAAAGGGACTGAAGGAATGCAACTCCTCTGGTTTCCATTTCTGCCTGAAGGGGAGCATAGCTCAGTGAACCCACAATGAGACTTGGGGGAAAGGAAAACTAAATTACATTTAAAGAAAGAAAAGAAGCCCTCTGCTTTTTTTTTTTTATTTAATGATTGAGTGATGCTGATCTCTTCCACATAACATAGATAAGGTTACAACAAGCCTTTCATTATAAGCTTAATATTGAAAGCGACCCCCACCAAACTTTGCCAAGCCAAAAATCAAGCTGTCTGAAATTTCACAGGCAGTAGTTCAGACCAGAATCTCCCCTCCTGGCATATTTGCTAAGGTGTGTAAAGAGGAAAGAAGGAGGAAAACAGAGAAAGTATGCAGAAGGAAACAAGTTCTTATAAAAGAATCAAGTTTACACTGCTGCACATGTCACGTTGGGCTGTGATCGCTATCTGATGTTTTTAAATATAGCCTTCCAAATTCATTTTCTTTACAAGCAAGAAAATGCTGAGCCTAATGAGATGTGGTGTGTGTTATGAGGTTTGTTAAACAGGTCAGGCAGAGGAAACAATGCGAACAGCAGGAGAACTTGCTCTCTGCCCTGGTCTTTGGTTAGGGTCAGTTCATAAAGCAGGTGACTCTTGTCAGATCCTGGAATCAGTGCTGTGCTTTGATTCCAGAGAATAGGGGTGGTCTTGCATGGTCTTTGAAAAACTCTGTTGCAGTGCTGATTTGCATGTGCAAATTAAAGAAGTTATTGCTTAGATTCAAGTTAGACCCTTCTCTTTCTCACTGGAAGCACACCTGCAAGACACCAAGTATTTGTAACAACAAGCAGAGAAACTACACTGAGGAGGATTTAGTGATAGGAGCAAGAAGAAACATCATCTTATAGCAGCACCAGTATAGCTGTCTTTAGTGAGAATGAAAAACTTCAGTTTTCAGTTTGTCCTGAATGTGAAAATGGTAAAAGTGTCAATGAGAAGTCACTGCTGTTACCTGGTATCTCCACACTGACTAGCACACACCCTGGAAATGAAGCATGACAGTGAATTGTGAAATTACATAAGGTAAACTTGATCTTTTTTTTCCCACCCTCACAGAAGGAATTCTAGGAGATTCATAACCTCAGAAATAGAGGAAAAAATTAAAACCATGCCAAGCCATTTTAAATTGGACTTCACGATAAACTGAGATTTGATATTCCTGGATAATTACTAATGAGAACACTTTCCCTTTAATTATCTTGTGGTCACCATTTCAAAGGTGATTAAAGCTATTCTTCACTAGATGTGGTTATAGATTTAATGCAAACCTGGTCTTTCTTGTGGTTTTATCACAGCAATTAAATCTGGCTTGTGCACAGACTTTGTGTGGCATGAGGGATTTCACCAAGCAAAATGATTTTACCCTTCAGGCAATGTTAAATTTAGGAAAAATATAATTAATTATATCAGACAGGTATCTATTATACATCATGCACACATTCTTAGAGACCAGGGGGCCCATTTCTACTCCAAACAGAAACAGCCATTCCTTACAACTCTGGTCTGAAGCACAGTAGCAACTGTTGCCCGTTCAGACATGTCTTAATATGATCATTTTTATCATCTGTAACAAGCAATCATCTGTTTGCTGAGAAGAAACAAGAGAAAATCCCAAGGTTTGAACGCAGGTTTTGCCTTACTATCCCATTTTCTCTGTGCATTGCGTGGTGGTTCGCTTTCTTTCTGATTGTATGCAGCAGTTATGCCTTGGAAAGATGCAGTGTTAGCCTATTATAGTTACAGGCTATGTAATATGTTTCTATTTAGCTTTTATCTGCTGATTGTAAGATTGCCTGATTGCATTTTATTTTTTCCCCCCTGGACTACTTGATGAGTTTGTTGCTAACTTATCTAATACTGTGCAATCCCCCAGCCCACAAAAATCTCCCAATTTAATTAGGGTTTTAGGCCTCCTTCTAAAGACAAAAGGCCGCATTTTCAAAATGCAAGTAGGCACTCAAGATGCCCATGCCAGCGATACTGCATGCTGCTAAAATGGCTTTCATCAGTGGATCTGAAAGCATTCTAAAAACATTTGCAATGCATCGGGGAGAGAGAAATGTACATCCAGTTTACAAATGCATTAACTGATAGGCTGTGTAAGTTATAGATATACCATGCTTAAACATCTACTTAACTTTTGATTACGTTAAAATTATGATGTTTGAGATATGGGGGTGAGATGGGCATATTTATCATTGGTGTGGTTCATCCCAAATCCTTGGGATAGGTTACCTGTAGTAGAATAGAGCTGAATTTCAAGTGCTGCATCTATATGCAAGCATAACATTAAAATGAGGAGGTAGAGCTAACTTTTCTTGTTTTGATTTCTTCTAATGCTTCCCAGAAGTTTATTCATCTATCTGATTAAAATAATATCAAATAAAAGATTTAAAGATGGTCCTAAGGAAAAAATGGCAGTAGAGAACTAGTTTTACAGTTGAATTATTGAAGTAGAATGCTGTTTGGGAAAATAAGCTGTGAAATCTTACAGAGCTGTTACCAGATTTCATCTGTATCCTCTTTTATTGTTTCTTTTTAAATTCAAAAGCCTTAGTTCTTGAAAGAGTCTTGGAAGTATTACAGCATTCGGAGCAGTGACATTGTAAAATATAGGGTACTAATCACAGAGTAGCTGTGCAACATACAGCTTTTTCTATCTGTCATATTTAATAACTAGACTATCATATCATTTGATTCTCATGTGCCAGAATCAGAGTCCTACCTCTCAACAGTTTGGAACCATGACAAAAATAATATCACTCAGCCAATCTTATGACTCAAGTGACCTTGGCCTTTGATCCAGTCAGATCTTATCAGATCTTCAGAGGGTCAAGGTACACCTGTTTTCAGTATTTTAGCATTTTAGCCTTAAGCATTAAAGGGCTACAGGGGATGCAGGATACTCAGAGGAAAAGTCTCTGCTCTGCTCTCTGTGTGTCTATATGTATGTGTATATATGCATGCATGTACCTCGCTCTGCCTAGGGAGGGGGGTATGTATAATAATGCAGCCTGTTATTTAAAACTGAGTTTAATCCAAAGCATAATGAGGGGTGGGTTTTTTTGATTTTTAAAAATGTATTTATTGCAGACAGCATACACATTTGCAAGTGCTGTTAATGAAGAATATTCCATTAGAAAGGTTCTTGCAGCATGCATAGAGAAAGAGAGGCAACTTGGCAGAACAGGTATCATATACATGAAGTGCTTAACAGCACACAAACAGGCTTTACTGTATGGGAAACAGCATGATCAGGTGCACGTCTGCCATATTAAAGGATTATGAGAAATGGGGAGAAAATAATACTTAATTCTGAATGTAAAAATATTCTGTTTTTAAAAAGAGTTGTCTCTCGAAGCAACCATATTATGAGATATAATACTGCAAAATCTTCTTGATTTAGCACTGTAGAGATACTTAATGCTTATGACTGTTTAATTTCTCTTTCTGAAGCATGCAAGAAAGCCATATGCTGGAATGTAGGAGGTTTGTAGCATGTCCATTTAGTCAGGAATAATATGCAGCCGGAGGCACTGAAAATGACTATTTTGTTGATAAAAACACGCCAAGCATTTTATTCTCCAGCTATGAAGTATGGAATAAACTTTTGATGATCAATGCTGACTTCTATTGGAAAGTTGTGCTGTGTATACACCAGGCTAATGTGTATGCATTGTAAGCTATAGAGATATTATTATCATACAGATCATTGTTTGCAAACGGGAAGCTTAGAAGGTTGTGAAGATAATTTCTCATGACAATTATTATGTACAGTAGGTGTAGAAATTGTTTGCCCGTGACCCTTAGTAATTGTTAGTGAGGCATGCCTGCACATCTATCAGGGAGAAAACGAGGACTCTTCGTTTACAGAAATAGTATGGTTTTACTAAAATGCACACACTGAAGTGTTCCTAAGTTTCCCTGTCCCAGCCATGCTGCACTATGACCCTAAACAGCAGAACAGAAGATTTTTGTGGCATGTTGCAGAAAATGGTGATTGTCCCACTACAGGTAAGGATCAATGAATAGTGGTTTTAATCTATTTAATGTAAAAGGGGGGCTGCTGTATTATGCAGAGGTTCTATTCTGCAATACTGCTATGGGTTCCAACTAACCATATCTTAATTTCATGGGTGGTTTTCAATAACAAGGAAAAGGGTACAATTTTTTCCTTCAGTGGCACTAGACCAACCTCCAGTTTCAGCTACTTCCACCTTTCCCCTGTGGCCCGTTTTAAAAATTGCCATAATATTGCAGTACTACTTTCACTAAACTCATGGGGTGCTTCTGCTTGCAAAAGGACTGCTTGTGCAAGCCAGGGTTATCAAATTAAAGCTTTAACATTGCTCTAACGATGCAGAAATGAGCAGAAACAAAATCACTGTAAAGAAGATGGGAAAGGGAACAATTACTTGTGCTTTTGTCCAAGTCTGGCTGTAGCTTTTCTTACGCTGCTTTGTGTCATTTACTTTTTCTTTATTTTTCCCGCTTGTGCAATGGAGATAAATGATCACTCTCATCCTGCATGTATGTACTAAGGGGGATGCTGAACTTGACCCAACACTGCCTGTATCACAGAGCTGTTAAGGAGGTAAAATATGTTCGTATTTGTGCAATGCTATAATGTATGAATTATCAGTTATGTTAACAATGATATTTTTATAAATCAAAGCAGAGGGGGGCTGTATTCCCTGAGAGGTCTGGGTAATTTTCTATCAACCTTCCTTTCTACACAGGTGATATACAGTGTCTTAAAACACTTGGATCGTTGGATTTGTAGGTAGGATAAAACATAACAGCCAAATGTATTGTGGTAGTCAGTTTCTTCACAGCCTGTGTGCTGCTTTTTTTACATCCATCATAGACAATTAAAAGGGGATGCATTGGTATAGTCTGCAACATTTTCTTTGTCTTCGAATGTGCCAAATTTCTGTGCCACAAATGATAGTGTGAGTCAGGTGAACTCAAGACCTCTTTAAATTGCAGAGTTCTTTCTGTTTTTCCATATCTGTGTTAATTAAAGAACATAAAGAGGCAATAAAACATTTTTTTCCTGCCAAAGGCTGGATCCTGACTAAATATCTTGGATTGTTTCCATTTCCTGTCCATCCCCAAACACTATATGCTCCATATTGCTTTCATTTGACCCCAGGCATTGTTTTCCCCTTTCTTTGCAGCTCTAGATTCTTCATCTTTTTCTAAAATCATAAATACTGTTTTTTAAGTGTCAGGGCAAATAAGACACCAATGCATATCATAGAAAGTGCAGTTAAGCAAAGCAGTGTCCTTTCTACACACCCAGACTCAGAGAGTCTCAAAACACCTTAAAAGACAGACCTACACAGTTCCTCACAACTAATTGCCAGGTGCCCAGGAACATGGTTTAAGGTGAAATGCAATTGATGGGACTGAAAATCTGCATTCTTTCCTTTCATATTGTTCAATTTTATTCAATGACTGCACTGAAGATTTTGTGTTAATTAGTGATTTCATACACTGTTTCAATCAGAGAAGTTATACTTGTAGGATCAAGTGCTCTGTGTAGGTGAAACAGAAGGAATGATGCTCTGGCTCTTGGACTTCCTAAGTAGGTATTAGTTGCAAAGTCAGAAGTAAAACTTGCAAACACACACGTTCTTAGCTTTAACATTGAAACTGCCATTGCCTTAATGGGAATGTCATATAATTAAAATTAAATTTGTGGGTGAGACTGTGGACTTGCACTTCAGACATATTTCCCTGTTAAAGCAAAAGGATCAGTAAACTAGTTCTGCTCTGTAGTTCTGCTACTAATAGGGAATAGCTGCTTGGATTTCACTGCTGCAAACAGCATAGAGAATCTAATATTGTAAACTCAAGGATATGAGTAACTGTGTAGTAGTTGGGGCACTAGAGTAGAAACTGGAAAATGTGGATTATTTTGGTGTATGATCACTGCTGTCTTCCTGTGTCACTTTCAGCTATGAATTTGGTGACTTGACAACAGCTTCTCCATGGTATAGTATCAATATAAATAACCTAACTAATACATAGACTAGCTACTTTGCAATCACAATACATCATTTTCAGTAAGCCAAGTTAGCCTCAGCAGGACCTTATACTGTTTTCATGCTTCTGGTACTACTCCTTAATATATTCTGGAGGACATGTCTGATGCTTTAGGAGCTGATTGTGATGGCCTCAGTGCAAGTATAGCCTTGGAGTGTCTTTTCATACAACTTGAACTTTGCCTAAACCATTGAGGAGACTGAGAATGGTTTCCCCCAAAGCTTGCTTCATCTCAGGTCAGGAAGGATAAAACTGAGTTAATTATCCCTGGTACCTATATAGGATTTGGGTGTAACAGCTGTAGAACTGGTCATCGTTAAATGTATGCAAGAATGAACTGAATGTACAGTCCAGCTTGGATAAACTCTCATGACCCTTAGAAGACAAATAGCTGACTCAAACCAGAAGTGTTTGTTTTTATACACATGTATTTATATATCTCTCTCTGTTCCTTCTGAAAATGACAGTGAGACATTGACACCCTATTCCTTGGACTATTTATCAGATGAGTTCATATGTTACTGCCGAAGGGCATTTAGTGGTTCACACTGGTAAGTTGAGTGTTGTCTCCATCTACTCTTGTTCAGCAGCACACGACTGCCAGATACTATTCCCAGATCTATATATAATCTTGCATATATCATAGATGATGCTGATACAGAAACTCATTAAGGCTGAGTCTGTCTGTCCTTATATATGTGAGACTTCACTGAACTGGGAACTTTGAGCTGAGATCAATTGGAGGATCAGGCCATAAGAAAAGCACTGAAAAGCCCTCTTGATTGTTTACTATGTAAGAAATGCAAAAGAAAAAGTAAATTTTGAATGATGCTTAGTATTCTTAAAAAAACCCATAAAGATAAAACAGTTGTCTGATACCTTCAAATTAGGTGTTTTCTCTAATAGTCTAAGAATTCACCTAAGGTTTCTAAATTTATTTCCTAGCCTGACTAGCCAAGTGACCTTTCTGAAGTTATTTATATTGTCTTTATATTTGTATTCAATTACTCAGCATAAATCAAAATGAGAATTCAAGGCTCCCTTCTGCTTTACCTTTATCAGTATGCAATGAGTCTGATCCAAAGTCTGCTGAAGACAGCAGATGGGGCCCCATTGACATTAGCTGACTTTGACTCAGAGCATCATATACACCACACCAAACTGGTCAACTTATAATGCATCCCAGTTCAGCCAAGTCATAAGTGTTTCATATTCTCATGCAGATAGAAAAAATAGTTTTGTAGGTCTCTCCACATCCTTACTCAGGTACATAAGAGGCTCTTGGTATTTAAAAAAAGAAAGGAAAATGTTCTGCTAGCAGCATAATTAAGGGATCATGTTTTCTTACACGTGTGTGGTGTGTCACAGTGCTAACTTCTAACCTGAACAGTGATTAAACAAGTATGTCAGACTGGGAAGAAATTAGTCACTGATGGCTCAAAGTCAGTGGGTGATGTGGATCAAGAAACTGGTCACTAGAATGAAAGTTGTTATGAGTAGGAGAGATGTATGGTAAACAAGCAGTATGACTGCATAAGCCTGATTTCTGCTAAATATTTCAATTCTCTGTGCCAGCAGTGGGCCAGGTAATTATTGGTCTTTTCATGATGGAATGAATACAAACAAACATTTTTTTTTTTTTTTTTGTCCTTTGTTAATCCACATGAAGGTATGTGAAGGAATTTGTTGTCCTGCTTTGTCATCCTGACTCAGGAAAGGTGGCATGAAGATAATGTCTTTTTGCTTTTCTTGAAAAGCCGTCAGAGAGGTAGATCCTGGCACACTGTCTTTTAGTGCTCTGTTGGCAGATATCACTCCAGAATGGACAAGAAGAATTCTTTCTTGGAGGGTTGTTTGGATAATTTTTTCCAGTGGATTCTGTAACTTAACATCACAGGCCGTTCCTGTCTGCAGTGTCTGTGTTATCAGTTCCCCATATAATCCTTCATGTTTTAACTGGGACAAAATGCACTAAGGATTTTCACATGATTAATGACAGCCATTGGGTTTAATGAAGACTGGCTCCAGACATGGGGTCACTGATGAATTTTCTGACTCTGATTCTTACAAGTTCAGTAGACCTAATGGGGAAAACCATTCAGCACTTCCCTTTTGCATATCTCAAAGCTTTAATGCAATGTATATTTTTGCCGTGTACTATACGAAGCCTGATGAATACAGTGTAAGATGCTCAGTTTGTTAAACCATGATTTTGTGTCATTTAATATATTCCTATCTTTTATTTTCTGAGTACACAACCTAAAGAAGAAGTATCTCATCAGCCATGCTAAACCCATTGAAATATCGGGGCAAGAAATCGTCCTCGAGTCTCAACAAATCATCTTTTTACAGCATTGTGTGTTAAGAATTCATTTAAGAAATGATCCCCAAGAGGCCACATGTGAATGCTGTGCCATCCTAATCTATCTTTTCCTGACTATTAGGTTGATAATGGGGATTCCTTTGCACAGTCATTATGCATTGTTGTCAGTCTTGAGCCAGTTTTATGACCTGTGTCCAGAAGTACCCTCATTCTCATTAAAGGCTTAAAAAGATCCATTAATCTCTTGCTTTGTTTCTCTAATTTTTCTGGCTTCTTATAGAACTTTAAAATACTGGTATTTTTTAGATGTCAGGGGATTCACATAGCCAGAACTGTGATCCATTCTTGGTTCAACAAGCAGAGATATTTATCTATTTCTATTGTGAGCATCAACTTTCAACAAAAAAATCCAAAACAGTTTAACACCTAAACAACTCTGTTGAATGCCAGCAGTAACACTGATTGACCATAATAATGAAACCGCTCCTCTGTCATATTGGCAGTGTGCACACTTAGTTATTGTTGTTATCTGCTAAAATATGCAGTCAGCATCCATGTAAATGCTTTTCTAGAATGTAGAGAAGGTATGGTCTCCTTTAAGAACTGCAAGAGAGAGTTCTCATTTTAAGCTTATAATATAGTTTGGAAATCAAAGTTTTTAAAATAACAAGTTCCTCCTGCCGAAAAATTAATGCTCTCTAAATCAGAAAATGAAAGTCCATCAGTCTCAGTTTAAAAAAAATACTTTTGATGCATGGCACACTAAAAGAAGATGAAGTTAATACCTTAAAAATCATAGTAGAAATGCATTAAGGGTCCAACACCAATACATTGTGTATTAGAAGTTCTTCTTTTAGAGAACTTGATAATACACAAACCTATTCTAGAGAGCACAATCAGTATAAGAATGCAGTGAAGGAAAAAAAGGTCCAGGCAAATAACTTGTTACTGGTTCATATTCCACTGTCCTGGAAGTATAGCAGTCTGGGTAAAGGCAGGTAGACTCAGCCCTTGTCTTTTCCTGACTGATTGCTAGCCATAACCTGCTGGTATTGGAATTAGAAACTGTCTGCACACTCTGCTCTCTATTTGGTTGACAAAGTACTAACAGAGCAAATTGTAGGTTATTTCACTTTTCAACATGGGCTGTCACCCCCTAAGTTTGCTGATATGGTGGCACTGGTCTGCACCATCTCTATTAGAGTTTTTTAAATAAATAGGGTGAAAGTGGATGGGTAGGCTTTTTGCAACTCCAGTGTCAGCTGTGTACTGATAGTTCTCCACTTTCCTACATTGCCCGATCATTAGCTTGATCACTATCTAATGCCTGATCATTCTTCCTGCAGAGCTTGCTGTTTTATTAAAGTGCTTTACCAGCACTGTGAGTCTCTAAAGCTAGGTTATTTTTCTCTTGAGAGAAGAAAAAAGATCAGAGATACACCTACTCTAAGAGAAATTGTACCGTCCTTGGTAAACTTCTGTCCTTGCATACCTACCAAATTAATAAAGTAGTGACACCTGATGAAATGACTGACACACATCTACTTTTGTTTATACATATTGCCATCAGTTTACATGTTAATAGACAAAATGAGTGTTTATGGCAATCATATTTAATCCTACTCTCAATGGATCAGATGTGAACTGTGGGAGGTTGGCCCACTCTTGCTGTTTCTGCTTTCCACCACTGTTTGGAAATACATCAACTTTCCTAAGAAAAAAAAACCTCCAATCCCTTACAATACACTTCATGCTTCCAGGCACCAGCTGTCTCCTAAAACACATCACCTGTAGACTGATGCCATGTGACCTTGTTACTCATCTATCAACCTATTTCTGTCTCTCTATTTGTCTCAGGTATTTTTAATGTGTTCATCACCATGGTTTCTCATACTCCTTAATACTCACCCCTTAACTGTTTAGCAAGCCTAGCTTTTAACATTCCTGTGTTTGATTAAATCTCCTTTGCTTTCAGACCTCCACTGCAGGCAGTGGAAGCACTTCTGGGCATTTTAAAGGATATTGGATTGTTCTGTTAAGCCATGCAGTGGCTTTGCTCTAAGTTTTGACTATTATGGATTGTATTTATATAAATAATAAAATCGTCTGGTGTGATCTCACAAAGAGCAGGTAACATCTCAACTATTTTGAAAGTATGGGTGGTTTACCATGAGCTTTATTGTTGACAAAACATTGCTTACTTGTTTCAACATTTCTTCACCTGATTTACCACTGATGGACATGGTGCCCTGCAATCCAGATTCTTGTCTTCATTCCGTATTTTTTAGCATTGCTGCCCATCTTTGATTCTTCAACAGAAGTTTGATATTTACTGAATATTCTAAATGTGTGGGACTATTGATGGCATGGTTTCCATACACAGATTGGAGGTGCTATATTTGTACAGATCCTATTCTGTTAGAGAACCTAGCATGGCTGGGACTCTAGGTGCTATTGGATTAATAAATAACACCCACTCCCATCTTTGTTGTTAATGAAAGCTGTGTACCTGTGTTATGAATTTTACCTGTACTACAGCACTGTTATGGTCACTGTGGTCCCTATGGTTTCTTTTAAAAATGGTCTAATTTAAAACTATAACTTAATAAGATGAAATCCATTATTATCCAGATTAGTTTACAAATACAGAAGGTCCACTTTTGGCTCAACACCTTTAAGAAATTGGATCTGTTTAGATTTGAGGAGCAGATGGGAAGAGCTGGCATTTATCGTACTTACAATTTTTATTACAAACAATGCTAGATACATGTATGGGACATTCTGGAGAACACTGATGTGTCACTCACTGTCATAGGCCCCATTCTTACAGCTTCTTGTGAGTGAAATGTTGTGAAATTTTGCACTTCACTGGACTATTCTACTTTCCATGTCTAGTTAATGGTGGCATTTCTATCCTCAAAAGTTCCAGACTCACAATTCTACCTTATAGTCAACAAGATGTACTAGAAAACTATTTATTTGGTGTTCAGATTCCATTTAGACCACATATTCAGAGTTTTCTCAACAACAATGAGGGTTAGAATTGCCATTGAGCAAAGCCCATTTGAATAAAGATTAGTGATATTTATGTGTTAGAGTCCTCTTCATCTATGACTGAGAAGAAAGCACTGATAACATAAGACTTGTATAAAATCAGGACAACTAGTATTGTTGAGCTCAGTAGCAGTAATGGATTGCAAAAAGTCACTTTATTTCTGTAGATCTGTAGTCACATCTTGCACCATAATGAAAAATTTCTCATGAAATCCTGGCCCAAATCCCTTTTGAAGTCAAAGACAATTTTGAAGATGGCTTTGTTAGAGCCAAGATTTCTAGCTTTGTATTTCGGATCTGTTTCTCTGGGGTGCTTTTAGTTGCTGGTTGTGGAACATTTTTGCCTGATAAATTAAGTGTGCTGATCACCGAGGGTGCAGAAGTGGTGCTGCTTTCTGATGTGCGTACTCTACCCAGGCAAGTTCCCCAGTTCCTGGTGCTGCAGCCCTCACTGCCACCATAACATGTGCTCCTTGGACCTTCAACAGCAGGTCTGAATCCTGGATGCTGAGGTGTCCTGTCAACAAAGTTCATATGGTGCAGTGCAATGCCAAAACTAGTGGTGCCTCCTCTCAGGGATGCCTGGCCAATACTGTGAATCTATCTGTGTGATTGATTAGGTGACACACATCGGATACAAAGTAGCCTCTTAGTTTGTAAGCATCCTGTATGTTTTCATAAGCTAGAAGGATCATGTATGACAGAGCATTGCATTTGATGAAAATCATTACTTTCATCAGCTAATTCTGCTTGCACAGTCCTGCTGATGAATCCTTAGAGATGTTGACTGTGCTGATTTGCATGGGTATCACTGGGAATATATTTAATGGGACTATCCACTAGCTGTGGTTTGTGTGCTCCTGCTGCACAGCTACATTCATCTTTGTCCACTTACTAATGTTTCCAATGGATTGCTTTGAAAGAGAAGATGTATCTATTACACCTTAGTTTACTGTTAAATCCCTAGTCATTTAAACTGACCTTTCCAGCTCATCGGGTTACTGCTCTGAAAGACCCAAAATATTTAACCAAGATGTCTAACTCAAAGTCTATTCTAACCTGTCAGTATCTTATTGTCTGCCCAAATGTTCAGTTTCATCCTATAAAATAAAATTTGTATCATTGCCTGCTGTCCTTCATTATAGAAAAAGAGCAAAGCATATACTCTTTCAAGTGACTGGAATATCAAGACTCTTTGCACCGTGTTGGCCTTAATTTTTCTTAGAAATATCATTTCAGTTTTCAGTGTAAAAGAGTTGCTGAGAATTAAAATTTACCCAGTTTGTGTATAATAGCTATACATTAAAATATATTCTACTAAACATTGAATATACTCTGATGGTGAGTCAAGTGCTTGCATAGATTGATAAATTCAGTAGCTTTCTATGTCTGGAAAACTCACAAGATACATGAAATAAGAAAAATATATAAATATATTTTTTAAAAAAATATTTATGTTGTTACTGAATACTTGTTAGCCTGCACCACCACCAATTCAGATGTTAGGGTGAGTAAATTGGGTTACCGTTTTGGCCATCAATATCTAGCAGGTTTCTAAATACTTATCTACAAAGATATTCCCCAATATGGCTACTCCATATGTTCCCTTAGGTGCTGACTTATGAGTTTAGATATTTACTATATGATTATAAAAGCTGTATGCAATGATCATTCACTGATGTGTTTGATTAAAATACATTCGACATTAAATTTTATCAACATGTAAGTTAAGAAAAAAATAATGAGTGACTCCGTTCTTGGGAAAAAAGGTGTTGTTCCCTCAAGCATATTATTTTCTTTTCACTTCCCTTTTAGTTACACACTGCAGGGGAAACAAAACAGAATACGAAGTTGAATCAATATAATGGCAAGCGTAAAAAAACCCAACACAACAGTGATCACTATCTTTTGTTGCTGGTCTGGAATCTCTCTCCTAAATTTTTGATAGCATATAATGAAGATGCATTAATGAAGAGTTAAGAAATAAAACTATGTTTTATAATAACAGGAATTAATCTGTTATTCTTTTAAAAATAGATAATAAATAATAGATTTCCTCAGTCTTTTAAGTAGGACTTCCATTGACATATGCCGAAAGAAATAGAATGTTTTCTTTATACATTCTGTAGTAAAAAATACCGTTAGAGACTGGGCTATTTCCTTAAGAGTAGATTCATGACTGAAAACCCTTAATTTCAGATGTAAAGTGGCTTGGCTGCATTCATAAACAGAGCTGTGAATTCTTTTCCATCTGAACTTATGTTCTTTGATTTTCACTGAATGACTGACCATTTCAGCACGCTCTCCTGATCGTATATAATTCAGTCCTTGACCATGACAAACCAATCATTCACAACTGACCCTTGAAATTAATTAATGCCAATCACTGCTATCAGTCAAGAGACATTCCTAGGGATTTCAAAAGAAGAGATTGATGTTACATAGTGCTAAAGGTAGATGTAGAAAATGCAGTCAGTCTGAGAATTTCAGACAAAGTTAAATTACATTTATAGATTGCTAATATCCTTTCCAGTACATGTAGTTGCAAGATGGTAGTCGTCAATGTATACTAAAGCTGGAACAAGTGCTCAGTGTGAAAATGCTAATTTTCAGATACTTATATCTTGAAAACCATAGGTGGTCTTGGCATGGAAAATAACATGCTACCTCCAAATTTGAATCTCTAAAGCATAGCAGGAGGCAGATCTACCAGCACTGTGACCATATGTGTTTGGGATTTCATACACAATAATTAATTTCCATTCTGTAAAAATGAATAATTTAATATAACATTCCACATCAAGAGATGCAAACACAAACTGATACTTAAAAAAAATTAAAATGCCATAGAGCAAACTTTTTTCCTAATGAAAAGGAACTTAAAATGTTATGAATAAAAATAAAATTAAAAGAAAACTATTTAACTGGTTTTATTTCTCAAGGTAAGACTGTTATGAAGGCTGTCTCTTGGCTATCAAAGGATGTTTAATCAAATAAAGGACTTAGCAGAAATACGTTATCAGCAAATGGATGTGATTTGCGTGTGTACCTAGCATCCATGTTCTTTTCTAACTGTTCTTCTAGTTACAACCATGTTTCCTCTTTCCCATTTGATTTGCATATGAAGATGAACCGTCATCAAAATACTCAATATTTTTACCTAAACTCAATAAAGCTGACACACCTGCAGGCTAAGCCTCTTCATTGAAACAGTGATAACCAATAGGCTTTAATGTCATTCTCTGACACAGGTCAGCTCAATAAAAGTCTTTCTGGAAATTATCATTCTGATGTCAGATGATCAACAACATCAGTGCTGTCGTGTCATCTGGGGGGCTAATTTCCCAGTGAAATGAGAGGTAAAGCATGTATTGTCACTTTCTATGTCTGCTGAGAACATATTCACACCAAACTATCCAACACGTGGTACTTGTATAAAAACATGTTGTGCCAAATCTTCTCTCAAGTGATACTTGAAGTTTCTAAAAAAATCCCTGTTAGCTGATGCATTTGTCTCCTGTTTACCACATTCAGCTGCCACTCCTAGCTCTGTCCAAGAGCAAAACAGCCTTTTTTTCTCCCAATAAAAAAAACAAGTCAAGTTGAGAGAGAAACAAGAACTGAATCTTTAGATTTGAATTGCTCCGCTAGCAGAAGATTGACTACAAATCAAAACCACGTGCCAGTATGGAAGTTTTTAGCCACCAAAAAGTGTTGAGCAGTGCTGAAGGAGGGAGGGGGCAGGGGGGGACACACACGACAGGGACGGTTCAGAAACCCAGTTAGGCTTCTAGGCACATTTCAAAATCCCACTAGATGCCAGTCTGACTACATATCTCAGAAAAAACTGTGGTCCTTGTGTGTATCCTCTAATCTCTAATACCTGTTGGATCTTCATCCAAACACTAGAATTAGGCCAGGATCCAGGTCCTACTGTGCACCTATAGCTCCCATGGCCACTAATGATGGAGTAGTATTTATTGCAGAGTGGTGATGGCTTCTGGGAGACATGTATGCCTTTTGGGATGTCTTGCATAGGCTATATCACAGCATTGAGGTTTGCCATTCAAGAAGAGGATATTCCTCCATCCTTCTCGGCTTTGGGTATCAAGGTTGCATTATATGACTAAAGAGCGCTTTTCGGCAAGCAAAGTACAGCTTTAATTAATCTATGAGTAGAAAAAGTGTTTGTTTTGTTGCCTGTGTGTTTGTGAGAATAGCTGATTTTATCTTTCAGAGCAGCATACCTATAAGGGCCATCAGGAACCAGACTTCCAAAGTCCGAAGCCAGATGCAAGGGCTAGCTGTGCTGCACCACTCCTGATATCTTGATAGATCACATTCATTTGCAGTGGGTGTGAAGACTGTCATGTGGAAGGATGTTGTTAATAATGATCTTACTCCCATTACACAGTTTTTGCTTTTCTTAAGCAATGCTTAAAAGCTTGTCTCCTATCTTTGCTACTTGTGGTATCATCACTGACATCTGTTCTTTTTAGGTTACAGCACAGTCTTGCCAGATCTGCAGTCCAGCAGAAACACTAATTGGAATTTATTTACATACACATGTATATACATATATTTCCCCTAAAAATGCTTATTCAGAAAAGAATTAGCAGTGTAATGATTTTTGACAAAATTTTCAGTAAGGTGGTTTCTAAAGTTGAAAGGTGACAATTTTGAAAAATAAAGTAGCTTGAAAAGTTACCATGTGAAATTTAGTTTCTGGATTGAAGAACCCATTAGAGATTATTATGTGAGAATGATACATATATTTCTCCAAGTATTTCCATTCATCTCTCAGAGTATATCTACATAGCAGGAGGCAACGTAATGTAGCGTTCCTGCTACTTTTAAGCTGACTTAGGTTTGAGACATTCTAGCTTGCTGCATATTCTGTAGTGGCAGGATATGTTTTTTCCACACTGAGCTCCCTAATGTCCTGACTACACTGCCAGGAGGACCTGAAGAGGTTTGCGTGTCCTTCCAATGCAATAAACTTATTACTGTGTGTGACTTCAGTACTCTTAGCTCACTGATGCCTAGTGCTACCTGTGTGAGTTCAAATGGCTCTGAGACAGCAAAGTGGGAAGGATAACTAATGGGTTTAACTAATGCTTTTCAGAGCAACATATATCAACAGAAGATCTGTTGTCCTTCTGCAAGTATTGCTTTTTGCTGCTCTGACTGTTGTTAATGAAGCTGCAGCTCGCTTCTGTCTACCCCTGGTTTCCGGTGTCTGGGTTGGTTTGAGGTTGAGAGTGGTTTCCTGTTTCTGTGCAGCTCTGGGGTAGCCTAATTGAAACGACATGTCAGCAAATATGTGTCCAGCATGGCTAAGGAAAGAGCCAAGGTCCAGTTTTCTGCAGCAAATTGACTGAATATAGAAGTCTCCATAGAAATAGAAGAAAAATCCACAAGCTGATGCTTTATAAGAACAGCAAAGTTTGTCACTTTCTGTAAAGGCTGTGAAAGTGCATGAGTGGGAGCATGGGTCTTCTGCAAGAAGGATAAGACAAGGAAAAGAACAAGAGGAAATTTTAGTGAATGGAAAATCTGTTCAGTAATTGTCCTGTTGGTTTATTCCAACTTGATCCCTCACATATGAATAAATAGAATTCATTGAGAAAAAATACTACATCTATGCATGAAGTCCTCAGGAATGAGTGTAACAGAAACAGCTTCAAGTTCATACGCTAAGCAAAAAAATTATTATGTAAAGAAGAGTAATTCCAAGTATTGCTTGGTGTTATGAAGTGGGATTTTTTTGGATTGTGAAGAAAACCATGGCCATTGTACGAAGAATGCATCTATTCATATGGTTTGATTGAATTTCCAGCACTATTAGTTTTCAACTACTAGTCTCTTGGATGCAGCATCTTCTTTTTGAAATATTTTAGCAATCTCAACAGACGGTAAGAATCCATTGTTCCATAAAAAATACATGCATAAAAACAAATGATGGCATTGGTTCAAAAGGGTTGACAGTATAAGGTGCAGATCTTGCATTCAATTAGTTGGAAGCATAACTGTACTCAAGCTTTCTCCTACACAGAGTACACCCTTCCAAGGAACTTTGTATCAGCATGCAAAACTAGACCTGTGTTTAAATCTTGGCAGATCATACATCTAAATACATAAGTTAATCAGTGATGATGTTCCTGAGGACTTACTCTCCCATTTTTACTGATGGAGAGACAGAGCATACAGTCACATTGCTGCATCTTCAGTTCAGATTCCAGTTGCCCACACTATCTAGTGTGGTTACAGGTATTACAATGTATCTTCTTCCCTGAGAAGTGTATGAAGGCATATTTGTCCACTGGGGAAGGGTTGAGATGTGTTTGGGACTACCATAATATGATCTCTCCCCAGCCCTAAGGTATGTGTCATTGCTGTTCACCTGGATTGAGAAGTTCACCTTTTGGAGTGATGGCTTGCCACAGCTTGCCAGTACAGCAATTTCAGTATGGAGGACACAGAAAAAAAAAAGTTTGGGTCCTTTATAGAAGCCTGTCAGATACATAGCCTAAGTATAAAGAGATGGGAGAGAACATCTTGGGGTTCTTCTGAGAGTTGTGTGGTGGGTTGTGGCCTGTATTTATCTTCAAGGTCCAAACCAGTTTTGATAGTATTTTTTTTTCTCTTCAACATGCATAGGGGTACTGCAGTCCTTGTATAGATGAAATGAATTCAAATCTCAGTGCCAAAACTACAGATAAACCAAAGGTAAAATCTGAAGTCAAACACACATCACCTTTGTCCCAATCTTAGGAACATAAACAATTGTCCTTTGTTCCCTGTTTCTTTTACTGATTGGTAAAAGTTGAGATGGGTTCAAGAGAAGCCAGAAAAGTTTATGGAAGAGAAATCTTTTGAAGATTGCTAATATATAGAAACCACATTCAGCTCTGGAAGTCCCCATACTGAAAACTGTTGATGTCTGGGAAAGTATTAGCTGAAAGTATCATGTATGCTTGTTTGCTTTACTCTTTATCTTCCTTAACTGTCCTGTAATGACTAGATAATTTTTTAATATTTTCTCTCAAGTTGAGGTTGTGGATTGATTCAGAAACTCTTTCCTTTTTGTTACAGATAAAGTCATATTCCTTCTCTTGCCATGAAACAGATGTTCTAGATGTTATTCTAGATTCCTTCTTCCACATTCTGAAGACAACATCACAGGCTGCCCAGGACCTTATTCTTCATAATTGTTGTCTTGCATTTGCCAGAGATTGTCTGAGTCTCTTTCTGATTCTGCCACAGATTTGAGATTTACCAGGGCTGGAGGATGTTGAACCCCTACTATATGTATTGACCTTATGCTTTACTAGGGAAGGCTTTTGTTCCGAGTTGAGTGCCATCAAGCTTTTTATTTCTCCTCTGGTGGGCTCTGTAACCTTTATGTATTGGATGGATTTTTTAATAAGGTTCTGCTCTGTGTCATTCCATCTCCCTTTCAGAGCTGGAGATGTGGTAGGAGGCCCTTGACGATTTGAAGAAGTTTTGTGCCCACCGCAATGGTCACATTTTTTGTGGGATGTACTGTCTGATTGGTCTTTGGCTCTACCCAGCATGATTATTCCCTTCATGCTTTGTTATCCTTAACTCAATCTGTTTATTATTTTAACAAGGGTTTCTATTGTGCCTTCCACCATTTCTGTCTAGGGCATACATGGCAGTGTAAACATTATGGGCATTAGTTATGCAAATATAAAAGGGGGTAAAGTATTTTGAGGTTCTATCCTTTGCTAAGATTGAAAGAGTGGAATCCTACCTTGTTAAATCTAAATGGACTCGCAGTTGTGAAATACAGTAACTGAAAATGCTGCTGTTAGAAAAATGAAATGGATAAGTGTTGCAAACCTTTCCATGCACTGTGGCAGATGTCATTTTCTTCTGTTTGATCAATATATTAAAAGTACCATATCATTTTGCTCCTAACTATGGATGTCTGACAAGAGCAACAAGACGTTTGACCAGCGTTGTGTAGTATTATTGCAGAACCTCTAGTACCTGCAGCTCTGTTAAACCTTCCACAAACCAGTTCAGGGTTTCAATCAGGGCACAGTCAGATGATATATTCACATTATTGCTGGTCTATAGTAAAATGGTATACTGGCTGCTGACATTCTTCTGCTTTGGGGAATAAGGGGTTAACTGCGCGGGAGGTGGATCTTGTGTCTCCTTGAGCAGATGTGGGGTGTAAGGGGAATGATAAAAAGTTGCAGTGAGACAGAGGGAGACAGTGTTTGGGAAATTAACCTTGGTTTTGGGAAACATCTAGCCAACCTGGATATAATTATGAGGTTGAACCCTGGACACTGAGAGTTTTATTAGGTTTTTTTTTCCTCCTTTTTTTCCCTTGAAAATATTTGGCTTTGATTTCTGATCATAAGGATTTCCCCAGGAGTTACACCTGAACTTGGCTGAATCTGTTTTTTCGGCATTTAACTTGCTTACAGTACACAAAACAATGTTTGCCCTGATTTGAAGGGGGCCAGGTTAGTTTTGAAAAACCAAACTGGGGATCAAAGAAACAAAAAGAATGCAACTTTTTGTTGTGGCAGGAATAGAACAGGAAGAAATAGGATACTATTGAGAGCCTTTATTGATAGAGTTGTAGAAACACACTTTATTTGCCAACCTACTTCTACTTTTGCTAAAATACAGATTTTCTTTGTCTTAGCAGTCAGAATTTTGATCACTCTATACAGCTTATCCTCACTTGCTTTCTAATGGGCTTGGGATTTTTTTTCTTTTTTTAAGTGTCTGGGAGATCCATCACCCCAAATAAGTGGACTTTAAAGGTCAAGAGACCTCTTATCCTTTTAGTTCCTTTCATGAGAGCTCTGAGCAGCAGGCACAGCAGTCTCAGCATGGACTCAACGATATTTCCTCGCAATGTAGCCAGAAACTGCATGCCTGCAGGGTAAAACAAAATTACCAGTGTTCCCCCATGAATGTCCTACACCTCGAGAGGCCACAGCCAGCTACAGAGCAGTTAGCTGCATGGCTGAGCACTAGCAGTAAATGCTTACTTCAATTGTGGCAACTGCCACTCAGAAGGGATGCATTTAATCTTGAAGGATAGATGTCTCAAGACATCTCCCCTAAGTGACACAAAGTCTCTGGATGTATGAAGGAATGCTGAAGGATTCTGTACGTAGACGGTTTCTCTCTGAATGTGGGGTAAGTGGAGAGAATTTAGATAGCTGCTAATAAATTAGTTTTAATATTAATCTAGTCCTTATGCAGAATGAAAACGGCTAATGAATGCACATGGAAAAAGTGAAACCTGCCAACACAGAAGAATACCAATAACACGATAAAGAAAACTCCCTTTTCTCATTTTGCCTATTATTACTGATGGCAATGCACAAATGATTGCAGATTTGCTTAGAAACTGTTTTGATTAAGCCATGTAATACAGCTGATGAGAACCCAGAATTCAAGATCAATAGAAATTTCCTTTGGGACTAACACTCCTAAAAAAGATGACCTGGGGGAGAGTCTGAGTGAGTGAATTGCTGCTTTTGATGGACCCCTGTGAGGGCTTTTTGACACCATCACTTTCCCTGCTCAATCCAGTCAGAACCTGTTGCTAAACATTATTAAGAATCCTGTAAGAAAATGTCACTGAGATTTCATGGAAGATAAGAAATAGCATTGAGATTTCTTGGAAGATAAGCAGCAACTAAGGTCAAGTATGAGTACAACGGGTACAGTTTTTCAACAGGACCAAAAGGTCTAGGGGTCACTAAGGATTTGGGCTGCAAACTCATCCAGGCAATTTTGAAAACTGTGGGAGAATTCTTACAGCATTATATAAAATAGATTTTTAAAGCCTTTCCTACTGTCAGTTACTTTGTGGATTTTAAAAGTATAACCTGGAGGTGCAATAAATACCATGCAACCTGATCTGAAGGGAACTTTAGGTAACTTGCTGTAAATGCACATACACACACATGATTCTTTCTAAATATATTGGCCTATTTACTATGGTAGTTATCTGTTTAAGACCTGCAGTTATATTAAGTAAAATAGTGTGCCTGGGCTAATACATTTTCAGAGAGCCTATTTGTTTTACTGAAGAATTTATTGCAGCAGTAATAACTGTCAGAGTGAAAGCGTGGTTAAAGTGCTAGAGACAGGACCAACTGCAAAGGGTATCTATCAAACTATCGACTTCCTGCCAGCGGTGTTGTGAACTCTTTTGTCATAAACTCAAGCACCCAGAGTTGAAACCTCGATCAATGAAAGGGGAATCTGGTATCCAGCTCTTTTAGAGAGGGCATCTCTTCTGTTTGACCCATTAGGACACAAATAACAGTTTTTATACAGTGCGGGTTTGATTTACAGCAAGCCTTCAGGTAAGCCTGTGACATTTATATTTTAAATGATGTGAATAGCACTTACCATCTGAAAGAGTTAAATACAGAGGTCCCAGTTGCACTCCAATAAAACTTTTTAACTTTGTAACCTGCAAATAGAAATTTCATTACACTGTTTAGTTATTTGCCATGCAGTGTTTTATTTCTTTTTATTTATTTTTCCCTCTCATGATTGCATTTCACTTTTAGCATCCTGCTGGCATGGAGAGTATGGTCTTGTCTGAAAATACTGCTGACTGTTGTTTCCTCAGCATTCCCAAAGGTAGTATACTTGGCAGTATATGTCTGTCCACTATGGACATAATTCACTGATTCACCTGCCCCTCTGTCTCTCAGAGATTCTATTTCACCTGTGGCTAGAAACTTGTTTAAAAATTCTAGATATTAAGATCAAATGTATAGATACAGGGTAATAAAAACTTTTGCAATAATTTGTATTTCTAGCCCATTCCTAAAATCACTTTATAATGCAGCAGCAAGGTGGATACAAGCTGTGGCACATACAGTGCATTTCATTCTTGGGATATATGTACATCATAGAATCACAGAACCACAGACTGTTTTGGATTGGAAGGGACCTCAAAGCCCATCTAGTTCCAAACCCCTGCCATGGAGGGGGACACCCTCCACTAGAAGGGACACCCTTCACTAGAGCAGGTTGCCCAAAGCCCCATCCAACCCATCCTTGAACACTGCCAGGGAGGGGGCAGCCACAGCTTCTCTGGGAAAGCTGTGCCAGTGCCTCACTACTGTCATTGTAGAATTTATGTGCATGTGCATGCACACATACACATACACACACACACACGTATATATGTAATTAAATAGTGCATCCTTGTAAGTAGTTTAATTATATTCACTTGTGATTAAATGACATATGTTGTAACGTAGTGTGAGAGACATTGTAGAAGAACCATGTTAAATGTGTAGACTAAGTTTTTATCTAGGGTCCCACAGGTTCCTTTTTAAAAAAAAAAACATGGACAACAGAAGAACCCAAACTGGGCTCTGATTCAGTTCAAAGAAGCACTTGCCAGCTGGAGGCAGTTGGATGACACTTTGCTTGCCTCTTCAGAATTCCACCAGGAATTCAATTTTCAGATCTGCATCTGGTTATTTGACATACAAATCTCCCTACATGTCTTCTCACTTTTGTTGGGCTCAGACTGGCTTGCTGGAGTTTGTCAAGTTGTGGACATAGACTTTGTTTAATGTTCTGGTGGACACCCTAGATGTGCCTGCCCCATGAATGGGACAACAGGTGATGCTATCCAGGGCATTTCACTGCTGTGCAGGGTTAAAGTCTGTGCTTCTTAGAGTAGCAGTGTGAACACTGAAGCCAGTGCTTTCCTACTACTTTGTGTACATTAGTAAGTTTTAGCATAATTTTAATTCACATCAAGAAATGTCTATATAATTTTTTTCTTATTTTATAGCTCCAGTAGAAGTGGGGGTTGACATCAGCTTGGTTTCTAGTTCCTTGCTGCAGTCTATTTATTTTTTGAAGGCTGAGGGGAGGTGCTCATTTATATTATGCCTTTCATATGTGTTTCCTATTTTTACAAGGGGAAACTTTCATTGAAATTTGAGTTCTGTGGTGCCATTAGCTTGATCTTTACAGTAACATTTCAATATGTTTTGCTTCAGTGCAAACTTTTACAAATATGTTCCATTCTCCCACCAACAAGAAAAACAGCCTAGGTAGGTTATTGCTGTGTGTGGCACAAGACTCTTCACCTTAGGAGGAACTTTTCCCCTGCCTCAGAAACAGAGCTTTTCCCTCGGTGGATGAGGTATGTTTGTGCCATTTGTCTGAGGCAAGGTGATATATTTGAACACAGGACTGAAACAGTTTGGTGCATTCTGGATGTTACACAAAATATGTTGCCTGTTTCCACCTATGGATAAGCCCTTTTTCCTTGTGTGCCATAGTTCTTTTTTTAGTTAAAAAAATAGTGTCTCCAGACACTGATACTATTTTTGAAATTTAGCTGTATATTCCACTTATGTGCTATATAACATCCCAACATGAAGCAGTTAATAACACTTTTATGTGTGTGTTTTAAAATAATTAAAGGTTCTCTGTGTACTTGGGGAAGTGATTCCTGCTTTCATTTCAGTAGTTCTATACAGTGTGACGTATGCAATTTTATCAGCAGATCTTGAATCATCCTGCTGTGTATTAGGCCAGTTCAGCTGCTTCAGTCTAAATCTGATTTGCTCATCAGGTTCAGTGCTGCTTGTGTTACACACCAAAAATTATGTTTACCTGCAAAATTACGGTCTGCAGAAACTATTGTCATAATGAAGATGAGAAGAGTTGTCTGTCCTAAGCACAAACCTAAAATAGAGTTTTTTGCATAAACAGTAAGCTTTAAGTGAATTTTTGCTTTGAAACACGTAGGAAAAGTTGACTCATTCATAGGATTTCTCATTGAAAAGCAGGCTGTGGTGCAGTATTAACTCCTGCACTGAGGACACATTGTGGGGAGCTTTTCTTTCCTTTCTTTCAAGCTTGTGTTCTCACAGCTCAGATCCTTATGAGCCACAACTGGATGCTCCTCCCAGATTTCTCTTAACATTTGCTGGTGATGTGGTTCAGATGTGTTATTCAGTCAAAAGCAAATATCTCACCATCTCTGACCGACACTTTTTCAGGTTCCCGTGCAATTAGCATGGTATTTTTGTTTTAATTAGAATGAGTGATATACTGCTAGTAAGCATACATATCATGTTTCTTTCTGTAGACTCGAGGCATTTATGGCTTGCCTTTTAAATTTACTCTGCTTACAATCAATAAAGTGTGCTATGAGCTCAATAAGACCAAAATTAACTTAACACAATTAGCTATAATTCAAACTTTCTGTGAAGCTGGTCATTTATTCGCTGTTTGCTCTAGGTCACTAGAAAGTGACAGAAGGTAGGGCAGAATCAGATCAGCCTCTTTAAACCTGTCTTTTATTTTTTGCCCCCTCCAAAAGGTTTCTGCTTATCTTATTACTTTAGAAATAGGAGAAAAAAGAAAAAAGAAAAAAAAGAAATCTCTTCTTAGTCTGTGCTCTGTAAGAGTCTCTACTTGAGAGACCGAATCTGAGCCTCTGGACCCAGGTTCGTGGTACAGTTAGGAGTCAAACCTTTGCCTCCTGACTCAGAAACTTGGGCACCAGCCTTGAACCGTGGAGAGGTATTTTAGAGTGAGGTGTGACAGAGCACACAGCAAATTTCCAGACATGCTGGCCAGGTGAGGTGCCACTGATGCACATGCCTCTGCCCCGGCATGGGTGACGCTCCCCAACAGGTCAAGAACAGGTGCAGAGCAAGAGCCACAGTTTGTCCAGCCCCCATCAGAAGTTGAACAAGCCTCTGTGCTGTTTGTGTGCATTAACAAAGCTTCAGAAATTGACTTCCCTCTTCTTTTAACTAAATGTTTTCATTGCCTTGGCCAGCACTGGCAAACTGAGCCGAGAATTGAGTGATAAACAGCGTGAGTGATGTTTATTGCTATTCTCAAATAATGATAGCAATTTTTTAAATGATTTTTCACCTAAATGGTGTTTCTCTAAAATCATGTAGGAGTTCAGGCTGATATTAAGACCTAAATTGGTGCCAGGGGAGATGTGATTTGAACAGAGATCATATATTTTATTTGTAAACCCACATTTTTTCTGGAACTCGGCAAGTATGCAGAAGATTGTAATTGTTAACATTCACCCACATTCAATTTGGTAGATGCTTGACAAATCCTTTTTAACTAATGACTTTACAATTGAAAGAAAATATGTAAATAAGTCAGAGTCACAATAAACATTACAGAAAAAGGATAATTAAAATACATTTGTCCATGTGCCTTTTGAAAAAACCTCTTTAATTTTATAAACAGAAAGCAAAGTTATTTAAGCAGTTAAGAATCATACTTTCTTCTGGTATGTTTGGCCACTGCATCCAGAATTTTTTAATGCCCTTGTTTCAGAGTTTTAGCTGACAGAAATTGAGAAAATATGCATGGATAGAGTGTTTCGGATGCTAAATTAAATGGTGACATGTTAGAAAGCAGTGTATATATTTCCAGCCTGGAGCTCCCAGAGTTATTGTACAAAATTCCACATTAATATCTTACTCAGTTTCTGTGATTATATCCTTTATATCAGTGAATGTCATGGCTGCCAGGTAAAATAAAACCATCCTATGTGTCCTCTTAGAATTATGCCAAACCTAATAATGTGTGAGACTTGGTCCGCCTTTCTCCAGAGCCGGCGATGCCAACCCTTACTTGCAGACTAATGTGTAATCAATACATCTTTCACCGGCGACCAGAGCCCTAGTCAAGCATGCAGAGACGCCAGTCAATAAATCATAGTCGGAGGTCACCGCCATGGCAGCTCGGCGCCCCCAGGTCGCGCAGCTCTGCCTCAGACCTGGCCGTGGCTCTTCGGGCTTCCTGGCAGCCGCGGGTCAGCGTGAGGTCAAGTTTATGCCCTGCGGGGATTTGGCCTCTCAGATGCCGTTTTGCTGTTTCTGACACTGACCATTAATTCTCCTCTGTTGCCATGGTTAACCCTTCCCCGCCAGTCCTTGCACAGCCTCAGCTGGGGCACAGGCACACCGTGGAAGGATGCCTTCTCTGCAGTCGACCCCTGTAGAAATCCTGTTTTGATATATATTATTGTTTCTCTGATGGATTTTTGCTTTTTTTCTCAGACAAGAGAAAACAGAGGCTGTTCTTGTGGCTTGGAACAAGTCAGGAAGGGCTGCAAGTGCTTGTGAAAGTCAGGTATGGGGTGTCTAGTTTGACATCCAAAATGGTCCAAGTCATTGAGCTCACCCCACAGTGTGTCGGGAGTGATGTCTGCCTACAAGTACAACATGCCTTTGTAGCTACAGGCTTGGAAAATGAAGAGCAATATTAAAGTTCCTTGAGGATAACTTAATTTTTTGGTCTTACTCTTCAATGCCTTAAATAAATACATGATCTCAAGGATTCACCCAGAACTCATAGTGAGATAAAAATAACTTCACAAAGCATCCTTGCACTACCCTTAGCATCCTCAAGCGAGCAAGAAGTACTTATCAAATCACTGGGAAGCCATGGGCTCATAAGATTTGCAAAATTTTAAACCTCATTTGTGGACCATAAAGTTCTGTACAAGCTCAGATATGCAATATATATTTGACCTGCTGAGTACATTGCCACAGGAGGTAGCCAAGTAAAATAATTTGACTTGAGTAAAAAGGGGCAGATACTTTTACGATCACTAATAATATTTTTATAGCTATGAAAGCCAAGATAATAAGGATAATCAAATCATACATTTCAGGACATAAGCTGATTATAGCACCAGCAATGGTCAGGAAGGAATTTTACCTTTTGTCACCAAAAAAAAAAGAAAAGTGCACAGTGACTAAAATTATATCTTAAAAGAACTTAATCATCTTAAAGTTAGGCACTGACAGCTGTAACACAAAAGACTAGGCAGGGCTGAAGGCTACTCTGGTATGAAAAAGCCTTTGATTAGCTTCTACATTCTGGTATCTAAATCCACCCGTATAGCTTGGACTTGCCAATTGTCACATGTCTGTGCCTGCCCTCGGTACTGTCCTGCCAGTGCCAGGTCTGACACCTCATTCACTCATATTCTTGCTCTGTACCCTGTAACTCCACTTCCTACAACATTAATCTTTTTTTCTCATTACCCAAGATTTTACTCTTTTATCATTTACAGCTAAACTGTTTCTTTTCCAAAGCCTAGAAAGGGACATGTTTCATACTTTTTCGTGTGAGGTTCCCTTCACTTTGCATGTGCTGCACTTGACCCCATCCCATTTGCAGTAGATAGAAATAGCCTCAGAGGCTCAGCTGGGGCCCACAGGACCCAGGCAGGAGATAGACCTGCACAGCATTATGTCATTTGGGTGATGTGTCCTCTGTGCCAGGGGAACTGACTGAACTCTCCAAGAAGCAGCTTGATTTTGCAGTGCCCCTTACTCAGCCCATTACCAGCCATAACAATTTAGCACCACATGAACAAAAAACTAACATGTATGGTTACAGAAAGTATTAACCTGCAGCACCATCTTTCAACAAGAATAATAATGTTCTTTTTCTTAGTGTGCAAACTTTGAAAGAAATATTTGCACTGTTAATTTGTATATGCAAATAGCTTTATGAGAGAGATGCTGCTGCTAGGAGTCAGAGTATTTGTTCTTTTCCATATTATTTCTAACTATAAGCTATTTGCAGAAAAAGCTTTTAGGCAACCGTGTGTAGATAGACAGAATGAGATTTCAGAACAATTGTGTGCTTTCTACAAGGGCTAGAACAGATGTGCATGTATAAATTGAGTTATACTTCAAGCGTTACTTTAGTAGTGGAAAGTTACATGTCTTCTGGAATCTCTCCCATGTCAGTGAAGAGCCTGTGTCAGCTCTAAAGTGCCACTGATTTAACCAATCTCTCTACATACCACCTTACAGTAGGACAAATTGCCCAGGTCTCTCACCAGCTGCAGAGCAGCATGGACAAACAGATCATAATAAACTCTTGCATTGTAGAGTTAAAGTTAGGTGAGAGAAATCACAGTATCAGTATGTACTCTCCTTTTCTGGAGTCCTGCTTCTTACCTGTACTTTAAAGCACTCAGAATTACTTTTCAAATAAAAGGTAGTTATGCAGACTGGAAGAAGGTATTCTCTAGAAGCCACCTTCCCTCACACTAAAGGTAGGCTGTCATAAAAAAGCCCACAAACAAAAACTGTCCAACAAGAATCTGCATCCAAAACTAAATCAGACTAAGACATTCAAGGAGTCAAACAGAGGCTGTTGATGAGATCAAAGTTTCATCAGCAGGAATGGAGTTGGCTGGCCTGACACTGTAAGATGAATGAGGGTGGCATGTCATCTGCATCTTTCCAGTGCATTTGAATTTATTTGTGGGAAGCAAATATTAAGTTACATAGGACAGCCTATTTTTTCCTGTGGATCCTAATTGTAGGGTGAGTAAAATTTGTCCCCACTCTGTCTCCCCTCCATCCACCTCCCTTCTCAAGAAAATCATTAGAAAAGTAGAGATTAAGTTAAATCTTATCTTGAAAAGATTTGGGGAATGTATGTTCAACTGAACAACACCCACTGTTATATTGAACTAATTTCTTATGCTCAGATGGTGTAGCTGAAGCAGTGTTTATAAAAAGCAGGACTATGAATTCGTACATTGGGTATCTGCGGGCAGGATTATTCACAAGTGCTTGGTACTGTTGCCAGTGATGGCTTTTGTCAGGCAATGGAAAAGATTTGTATGTAACCATGTTTAGGGAAGAAAGGATGGACTTTGATCCTTACAGGAAAAAAAAAAAAGTCTATTGAGGGATATTTCTAGATGGATTCCAGAATAACAATGAGACTGACTAAAAATAGAGGGGAATAGAAATAGCAGGCCCCGTTTACTTTCAGTCTTCTGGTACCTGACCTAACATCCATTGGTTGAAATACGCTAAGCTGCTCAGTGGCAACTGGACACATCTAGTAGTACAGTTTGCTCATTTTCTTCAGGTACTTGAAATGCTACTATATTCTGCCTGGGTTTCCAGTTTCCATCTATTTTTCTTGATACTTATAAAATTGAGCTCTACAAAACCAGAGCACTTTACAAGAATATACAGTCATTGCTTCATTTCTTTTTCCTGTCAAGATAAACCTCATTAATAATGTGATAATAAATGCTGTATTAGAACCCAGAAATGACTAAGATTCCTATAATACAGAAAGTTCTGATGTTTTAAGATGAATTTCTGTTAGCATGCTTGCACAGATGCTAATGAATTAATCTGAAGTGTTGTGTGAAATTTGTTGGTGGGTTTGAGACAGTGGATTAAAATTAGAAGGAAAATTGGTACAAAAAGAAAAGAGGCATGAAAGAAAAAATGCAGTGAGGGAGATCAGGATAGGAACAAAGAAGGCATGCTTATCTAGGACTTGGGTTCACTGCTGAGGAAACAAGAGAAGTTCTAGAGAGAAGGTGCATACAAGAAGCTCCTAAAGCTATGTTAGAAGTCTGCTTGCCTGTAGGGCTAAGATAAAATAGGGTACAAAGGCTGGCATGGAAATTGCTTCTTTTTTCCTTTTTTTTTTTCTCCTCCCCAAAGGAAGATGGGGACACAGAAGCATGTATGCCTAGAAGGTCTGGAACTAATGTGGAGAGGACACCTGGCATAGCAGGGGCTAAGATAAAGAAGGGCCACAGGAACTGGAAAAGAGAGAGACAGAGAAATAAACAGACTAGTAAAGCACAGCTAGAAGTTAAGTTGGAATACATGGTAGAGACAGCTGTTTGAAAGTATGACCTGATAAACGACTGTAATGTGGGGGTGCTAAAACTGATATGAATTTTTTTTGTGAAGATATTAGTGGTTGGAATAAACCTAGCAAACACAGAAGTTGCTGGTGTAGTTTTGAGAAAATAAATTAATGGAATGTGCCTTGAAGGTAGGACATTTTTGGTCAACACAGAGAGGTTAGAAGTGACAGAACACTGCAATGTCAAGACTCCTTGATCACTTAAGATAGTTTTGTCAAAACCATCACCCAGGAAAGTCAGCTGATAACCCAGGAATGGAATATAGAGCACAACACAGAATAGCAAATTCCAGTGGAGGAGAATAGTACTAATGGCAGAGGTAGTAGTAGTGCTAAGAAAGGTGAACAACATTAGTAATATGCAAAATTCAACATTTCATTTTAGATTTCTCCTGCAGAAAAATGAAAGTTTAATCTGCTTATTGGAACATGAAAATGACTTGGCCAAATATTTTGAGGTTAAAAATTAGGCTGGATGCAGTATATTCTTGTATGGCTAAGCAGTCAACATAGTGCACTCATGAATAAAGACTGCAAGAAGGTACTTTCATGATAGTTGATATAACAGATATACCTCACAGTATTTCTGACTTCTAAGCACAACAGATTCTAGTTGATTAGATATGGGCATATAGGCTGCAAAAAGTTTTGTGTGCTACAGAAATTAAGAAGTCATTTCAGATAATCAAGAATAGTTTGTATTCTAAAAACTGTACAGGGTAAAAATTATATACCAGACAGTCAGAAGTTACTTCATGATGGAAGAACTGAGGAGAAGCAGTGCTATAGCAGTACTACCAGCAACTTTAATAAAGAGATGCTACTGCTTTTCCATAATCTATTCAAATATATCTCTGCAAAGAAGAGAAGGTTGGCAGAGAATTGCCTCCACACCTAATCCTTTTCAGTCCTAATTCATATTAATTTGCACTCCTGGATGATTAATGTGTCAGCAATCTCTCTTTCTCAACTTTTCAAATAAACAAAAAAACCTATAACCCCACAAACCTCACAAAGTAAACCAGAAAAGAACTCATAGTGGGAATATTAAGAGCAGTATTCTGCCCCTCCCCACCCCCGTGTCCCCCAAAAAAACCCCAAGAAAACAACTGGGCATTAGCAACAGCCTGTGAAATACGGAGTTACTTGAATTTGGATTTGCAATACAGCCACATTTCTTACTGTCACTGAAGAGCAGTGAGTTATAAACCCCACTGCTCTTAAACCCTTCAACTGTATGAGATGACTAGGTGTAAGTGGCTTTTATAGCCTTCCATAGGGTTTTTTAGTATGCTGGGATCTTTAAAAAGGCACAGAGTAGATACAATGAAGTGAGTTAAATGAAAAAAGAAAGTATTAACAATGGATTTCATCTTAGTATTTTATTAGCTAGAGGCCATGTAGAAATAGACTAAATATCAGCACAGGGTTCTTGATTACAATCTTAGACCAGATGGGCATTTTTATCTTGAAAGGATGACCAGCTTATCTGTATGTTTCCAGCTATCATGACTGATCTGTATCTTCTTTATCCAGGCTAATCAAGTACAGAAAGTTTATTAAGATAATAACACTGAAAGTTATCACCAGTTAGGCTCTCTAATCTTGATACAGTTTTGCTGTGTACTGTGTTTCAAGAGGTCTGTCAGCCAACAAAGGCTAAAGTTTGAGGGGTATCATTTACAAGCCTACAATGATTTTTTTGCTGAACAACAAGCAACTTAAAACCCAGTTTAAATTGATGGCAAAAGGTTATTGTCATGACAACTTCAACAGGTTAAACACAGGCTCTGAAAACAGGGTAAAAGGTGGAAATCTTCCCCCAGGACAAGCAGATTGCTGTGTCTCCCACCAGAAAACTGACTTTCCTTTAGTTTCCTTTCACTGCCCACTAAACTGCCTTTTACAAACATGGAGGAAGAGATTCAACTGGGAAAAAAACAGAGATGTCACAGTACTGGAAACTATGTCAAATGATGTAGACAAAATCACACTCAGCCAGTGGATGTATGTCTACGAGAGCCAACTGTCAGGAATGTAAAATTAGCATTTGCTTTCTAATGCATGTAAGATCTAAACATTGTCAAAATAGTCCTTTTGTAAAGATTTTTTTTTGAGAAATTAAATTTTAAGATTAAAAAATATTCCTGAAGACATTTTAAATTTGGATTTTTTAAAAAACCCAATTATGTGTTGAGGGATGACTGCATTTTTGCATAATAGAGAAGAATCAGTTGATTTTGGATATGTTTTACACCAGCACAGCACTGTGTCAATGATCAGGTTATTGCATGACACTTAAGTGGAAACACAGTTCACAACAAATAGAGGTCAAAGTATTTTAATAGTCTGGAAATGTTTTTTGTGTTTTAAACCTAATTTCTTACCATTTTCCCCCATAAGAACATAAGCATGCATACTGTTGCTACTTGAATACTAGAACCCCATCTTGCTCTTGGAGTTCCTTGCAGTATATTGCCTGAAGAGGTGTCTTGATGTCTGTACAATCATCTGCACGTGTACAGAACTGGTCTATACCAATTGTTGTGGAACTTCTTGATTGGCCTTGACAAGTCAGAAATTCTCAAGGAGATGAGGAATCTTTCTTTTGACTGAAAGATCAATGTTTAAGTAAAATCTGTGTGCTAATTACACATCTCCACAATCAATGAGTCACTGAAATCCCATAACAAGCTAAATATTGATGATGAGAAAACAAATGTGTACAATTGCACTTCACTGTTTTTTCTCTTCCTCTTCCTAATTTCATCCATCCTTAATAAATATGAGGTTGTTACTGCCAGTTATACTACATGTAACCAGTTATTGTGCTGTAAAGTGCTACCATTTGCTGTTATTGATCTTACCTATCTTTTTAATTATTGAAGTGACCTGAGGCTTGGTTTGGTCAGCCATGCAGGTCATTCTTCCACCTTAATGATGTGAAATGTTATTGTCAGGATGAGGGAACCAGAGTGCCCAGAGTTTAATGCTCTTTTACATGCCAATTATTCCCCAGACTATAGAACAGCTGCAGTCAATTAAATATCAAATCTGGAGGTCATCTGTCTTTTTCTTGACCTCTCTCTGACTGAAATCTAACAACAGAAATCTTTGATAGTCTTGCCTTTCCTATGAAAGAAGTTGTGTACTAAAATTTACAGGTGATGCCTGAAAAGCCAGGTCATTTTTTGCCAGAGACAAGTTTGGGAACAGAGGAAGAAACATAGCTGTGTTGTTGTAGATCAATTTGATTTTGAAATGGACTTGAAGAGTCAGAGAGCTTCTCAGTTTTGACATGTGCATGTTTTGTAGGCAAGTGGGTTAGGTTGGTTTTGGGGGTTTTTTTAATGACCAGAGACAGTAAAATTTTGGTCTTGATCAGAATATGACCAGTGATGTCACAGTGGTGCTGATATGGCAACCATTTAGTGTGTTGTTACCATGGATAAAAATACCGTTATATATAAATTAAACACATTTTCAAATGTGGAGAGTAGTGTAATCCGAATGTAAGATAATCCAAAGTTAAACCTTATGAACAGGTTTTCCAAAGAATTTTCCAAGACCTTCAAACAACTGTTCGTTACTGTAGCATCCTACTAATATTTGAGATTTTTTTCCCTTTAATTTTACTGCTAAAATATTAAAGAAGTCTCATATTTCTTGTTCCACCTCTACCTAGAGCTCCTATGAAGTGGCTTCAGCCTACAATTTGTTGTGGTTAGATGTATTTTTAAAGAAATATCTGGCCATTTTTTGTGGTCACATGTAAGTCTCATATAACTCTCCCCTTAGAATGGTATTATTTAAGCTATATTATTTAATTAATTATATTAATATAGTGTTATATTAATAATATTAAGGCAAGGAAACATTTTGATGTTTGAATTTGTGTTGTTGCAGGGTTGTGCACCTTTCCATCGGCATATCCAAACCCCACTCCTTTAGGAAGAGAGCACAGCCTAGCAAACAGCAGTGCCTGAACACTTACACTCATCCAACCCTCCTTTCCCAGTTTCTGTTGCTTGCACCAGCTAGTATAGGTCTTACTTCCTGAAAAAGAAAAAGTTATGTAGTCCTTAGAGACCATTTGGAAACTGAACCAAATGTTCAGTGCAAAATTTTGGTATCTGCTTAAACATGACTTTTCTGTGGATGTGCCCTGGCAGGCAGGGAATTTCTGGCTAGTTCACTTTATTGGCATTAGTCTTTAGAACCCTAGTGGCCTAGGATTTGCCTATTTGAGAAATTCTCTCTTCAGCTGACAGAGCAGTGGGCAGCAAATCACTCTGGGTGCGATCCAAAGCCCAGTAAAGTCAATGGAGACATTTGTAGAAAGGAGGTTAGCAGGACAATCTTTAGTAATGATTTCTCTAGAGCTCTGTCTTACAGTTGGTTTACCATTGATCTGATTTTTTAACCTTTGTAGCAAGCTGAAAAACCCAATTCACTGTTTCCACTCTGCTGAGAAAAGCCAAGCTGAGACCTGGAGGGATTTTGTGTTTGTTTTCTTGACGTTAGGCTGGTGAGTATTTACCTTTCATTATAGGGACATTTTTTTCAATTTAAATTTTGGGATGGATGCAGCATAAGATAGTTGCCTATTGAGGGTTTTGTAAATATAGACGAATAACCTAAATTATACTTATAAATGGCTATAACAATCCTCTTCTTACTTTCCCTGAGATATTTCTTTCTTTGTACTTTCTACTGCCAGAATAACTACTTGAAGCAAATGTGCTTTGTAATATTGCACTGGGGCGCTATGGATTTTTAAAAAGTACCTTTTTTTGCGATAAGTTAAAAAAAATCTTGGCTGATTACACTTGTTAGCTTTGCTGCTGCTCCAGTTCCGTTTAGGAAAAAAAATATGGCTTTATATTCCCTCCCACTGATTTTCAACTAAAACAGAACTTAGTTGCCTGCTGATCCTGCTGGCTTTTTTAAATGAAAAACTTATTCTTCTTAAACTACTGGAAAATTATGTTTAAAAATCAGCATAATTTCATTGCCTTTTATTTCTGTCTGTCATGAAAACTGCTAGGCTGCTTTCTGGAACAACCCAATGTAATTTAATGCACAAATTTAGTTATAGTTATGAATATACTGACTGAAAAATATTTTAATGATCCAGAGATATTAGTCACTCTACAGTAAAATTGGCTGTGTGCATACATTGGAAAAAAATATCTGTGTCTATAGGTACCTCTATCTTCATAACAGATAATTGTGTAAGATTGAGAGTTGGCAGGTTCAGTAAGGAGTGGCTTAGCCTAATCAGCATACCGGTTGTGGTTCAGCCATTTAAATTGCAGAAGACATAGAAATTAATACAAAATTATGACATCACATGCCTGCTACTTTGAAAAATGGTAAGGACAGTCAGGAGAAAAGGAAATAAGACAGTTCACTTGAAGACTGACAGAAAATTATAACATTTCTGATTATAGGGTCACCTAGAGGTTTTGTGTATTTTCCCATACCATACCTCTTTAATAGGAAGGGTGTATAGTGGAAGAACCAGCAATAATGGCAAGTTCAAATCTTGCAGAGGTCAAAACTCACATGTTGTCCCAGATCTCTTGTTTATGAAAATTTGGGGTTTTTTATAAAGATAGCTTTTTCTTTGTGAGTTCCATTTCCATTTATTCCTTCTGGAGTGACTTGTACCTGTCCTTTTCTGTACTTATACTTTCTAGGAAATAGAACCCCGATGTACCCTCTAGCACATAGTACAGTGTGTAAGTCAAGGAACGTGTTGCAAGACAAGAATAACCACTAAGACCTTATGTAAAAGGCATCTAATTACACATTATAAGGGTTATTCTGCAGCAAAGCCTTATTTTTTGACTGAGTAGGAGGCAGGGGAAGCACTGACTGCACTGACAGAAGTGCAGATGTAATGAAAAATCTGGTCCATTCCCCAGCTTCCAATGGTTAGTTACATTCCCTGACCAAACCACGTGCCTGGCTGTGGTTGAAAAGATCATAAATGCTTGAAGTGTACATTTTGTGTATTTTCAATTCAGCCAACTGACCATCAAATGATCATTAATGGAAAGTTCAAAGAAAATTGGTACTCTATTGCAGATTTCCAGCTCTGTAAGAAACTTCCTGGCATCTCTTCTTCCCTTCATGTCTATACCATTATTCTATGGAAGGTATCACACAGTTCTGGTTTGGCCCTGTTTAGTCAGTGTCTAAATAAAAGTTAGCTGGGGAAGCAAGCAGTGGACATATTTTTCTGCCTTTGAGTGGTATGATTTTGTCACTAAATTCTGGCCTAGGGTGTGTGACGAAAATTGCAGGACTTTGTCACGTACTTAAAAATGAGAGGAAAGCACTTCTATCTCATTATTTTTGACTATGAAGGAATTCAACATACCTTGTGCCCCTAGGCTTCTAGAAAAACTTTGTTTGCTGCTGGGTCACTCAGAACCTGATAGCTGTTATTGCAGTGACTGTCATATTAACAAGTCTTCCAATCATTTGGAGTAAAGTGACTGCCACAGTAAATCAGAGTAGTGTCCCAGAGATCCTAGTGCCCTATCTTTAACATCGCCTGGGACTGAATGCTTCAGGAAAAAAAGAATAAAGGGTACTCTTAAACTCCATCTGTTGGGTTGTTTGCACAGTTATTTTCTACTAGTAACATGATATTCATAATTAGAGTGGTGGGAAGTCTCTTCCACCAAACTAGACTTGATCTGGTTCTTCAGCAATAGCCTCTGAGCATTTCAAGGAAGTAGACAGAGTCTTATAAAGTTCACCCTTCTGCTGCCTGTATTCCTCAGAGACTGTTTCTCACTCATTACTGCAAGTGGGCGAGTGCCTTTTTCAAGCCCTGTAAAATTGGAAAATCTAACAGATGGTAGATATGGCCTATATGCCTGAAGTCCCTTCATATCACTATGTCGTGTTTCCCAAACTACTTTCCAATGTGCTTTCCCTTGGCACTCATTGGAATATTCCCATTCCTGTTGGGCTGGATTATTACATTTCCTTTTCCTTTTTTAAAAAAATCTTTTTTTTCTCCCCCCCCCCAGCTATTATTCCAAAAAACTAAGGGCTTTTGTCATCATTCAAAAATGTATTTATAGTAGATTATGAGGGAAGAATAACTGGTCAATCTAAGTCTCCTACCTCCTGCAACACTCTTCAGGGAATCCAGGTTTATATTAAACCTTCCACTTCCATTAGTTCCCATGGAGTATCATCACACAGTCTAGCATTTTTTTCCTACTCATCTTCTGTGTTTTGAAATTGTGATGTATTGACATCAATCTATACCATGGACTAGTCTAACATAATCATTACAAGCATAACCCTTACCTACCAATGATAATCAGAAGGATTTCTTTTGCAGAAAGAAATGTAGGTTTTGAAAGACCACATCATAGATAACATCCACCTCTCTCCTCCCTAGTCTGGATTACTTAGGTGTAACTGAATTTCAGAGCTCACAACATAGCTATAAAGTAGTGACAACAACCAGATTAAAAATTAAATTATCAGAATTCAATTATTTTATAATATAAATTAACCAGTGAATTTTAATGATGCATTAATGTAGACATTAAAGTTAATTTGTTAATGAACATTTTCCATTTTAGATTGATAATCAGTTATTTACAGTAGCTAAGCCTCTATCACCCTACTACATTGGAAAGAGAGGTATTTCTGTTAGCATTTGAGACACCATACAGGATGTTACCCCTCTGGGCTGTGTCTCTTGGGACTTATTATGGGAAAACTGGTTTATATCCCACAAGGAGAATGTTTTTATTTTCTACTAGAGGTGTCTGAAGTTCAAAGACAAGAAGTAAACATTTACTGACCTGTATATGGTCAGCTTGAAAAATTTTTATAGGGAGTATCTATTTTCCTTTTTGTCAAAGCAGGTCTAATATTCTCGAAAGACAGATCAATATTCCCATTACAACATGTCTAGAATATTTTTTACTGTATCTATTAGAAACTATGGACTATTCATACTAGGAAATATTTGTTGGAGAGGGCAATGTTTGTGAATTTTCTAATGAAAAATCTTTCTTTTTTTCAGTTGACAGTATTTATTTATATTTGAAATCAACTTCCAGCTTCCAAGAGATAGTTTGAAACAAAGTAATGCAAAATAATTTCCGCAAATCCCAGTTTCATCAGTTCACAAAGATTTTCAAAATTTTGGCTTGTTCTGGCACAAGAGGGGAAAAACTCCCCTTCAGGATTCAAGGACATCTCTTGTGCTGGAGAATAGGTTATTAGCAGTCAGCTGAAAACCGGTTCCAGTTCCTAGGAGTTTAGGTTCTTCCATTATGGAGTAAACACTTTTAGTCTCAATGATGTATTACTGCAAATTCATCTTCTCCCTTGCAAGACAATATTTTCTTACAGCATCTTAGAACTGTATTCTACTAGCAAGATTGTTGGATGGCTTATGTTGCAGCTATCAGGCCTCTGTATGTGTACTAGAAAAGTACATTATCTTTGCTTCAGGGATCACCACTGCCTGCCTTTATTTATACTCCACTACTGTACCCTCCAGCCCTGTCATTCCAATAGTATTCTTGAAGAGAGCTTGATCCAAAGCACATTACAGAATTGCAAACTCTCTTAAGAGTTTTGTGGCAATGTGGCAAAAATGGTTATAACTTTTGAAATGCTGTGGAAATGTTTGCTGGAAGCCAATGAATTTCCTTGCAAAAATGTCACAAACAAGTGGAAACGAATAGAAAATCTGGGAAAACAGTCAGATTTTTACAAAGACAAAAAAAAAAAAAAAAAAAAAAAGAAAATTAAACACACCCACACCCCCCCTAACCTGTTGGGCTTTGCACAGCTTTAATCAATTTTGTATGACTCCTTCATTAGTCCAGACTTCAAGGTCAGTGTATCGAGTCTTCTATCTGGAGAGGAGCTTTGAAAGGAAATGTCATTATACGCAGTGCCTGCACAGATCAAATATGCATGTGTTAGTTTTACAGACTGGTGTCAATGTTGCATTTATTTATTTGGGACAGTGGTGATGATGTGTAAGCCATTTTGCTCCAAGAGAACAATGCACTGGGATATTTTTTTAAGCATTAAATTCTGGTTTACTCAGGGCCTTCTCCACCCACTTTAGATGAGGGAGGAAAAAATCTTGGCAAGCGGATGCTCTGAGGGGGCACATGGAGGCGTGTGTAATCATCTTGCCAGTTTAATTAACAGTGCTTTTGACTGATATGTGTTAATGAGGATAATGTACAGTATGGAGGGAAAGAACCCTGTGTGCTATATTAAAGGGACAGGTGCTGGGTATACTGGGAAGTTCATGCTACTAAAAGGAAATAAAGCACATGAAATGATTTAGTGAGGGAAAGGAAATATTTCTGAGAGCACATGTAAGGAAGTAAATCTTTGCACCCAGTTCATGTGCCTTCAAAGTGGCTCAGGGTGGAAAATGAGGGAGTGGAGATACTTTTCCCGTTGGCAGTGTCTCCTGCCTACGTGAGCCCAGCAGACCTCACCAAATAGGCTCACCAGTGTAAATGCTTTCCTGTGCATAAATGTTTGCAAGAGTGGGCCTAAAGTGTAACACATTTGACATTCTGTGCTACTTCCTCTGAAATGACACAATTTATAGTTAAGAGCAATCAATGAAAGATTTCCTTCTGCACAAGGGCCTGATCGTCTGATGTTGCAAGAGCCTCCTGCAAGGTGCTGAGTGCCCTCAACTCTAAGTGAAATCAATAGGATTGGGCACTAGCATTTTTAATTCTTCTTATTTATAGGATACTTCTATTCCCTTTCCTATGCTTTGAAAGTACAACTAACTTTACAGAATTCATTGCTACACTAGTTCAGTGTGCCACGCTTATTTATCTTGAAGATATCTTTGGAGATTGGCAGTGTCCTATTAGGGGCTCTAAACATTTATAAAATTTATGTCTTCTTGCAGTCTTTACTCAACAAAGTTGGATACAAGAATTTCCAACATGAAATCTTCACTTCCACGAAACAATGGTATTGGTGGTCCAAGAAAGTTAATGTCTCAAACTATCTTGTGACATTATTTTTCCCATGTCCTTATTTATTTTGGAAAAGGACTAGTGAAATTCTGATATTTCAGTTTTAATATCATCCTCTGCCCTTAGTGTTCACAGTCTTTAAGTCTTTCTATTCATTTCTGTTTGAAAGCCTTATTCTTTCTGCAAGAATGATGTATTTTAAACCAGAACCTATAAACGTGAGTTACAATTAAAGGAGATGTTTACAATACGTTATTGCTCTGAATACCTTAAAAACTCATTATGAATGTTCATTTTCTTAAACAAAAATCTGAGATAACTACATATGTAGTGCACTGAAAATGATCTAGATCCGTAAGTATATGCTTCTGTAACCAAAGGAGAGATGATAACATGCAGATAGCCTGTTACTTCTCTTTGAAAAGAAGCAGCAGACATCTCTTGCAAAGTATTTCCTCTTCTACCAGGGACTGTACTTGTTTTCTGTGAATCCTCTGCCAGGGCTGTAATGGCAAAAGTGCTCTATAGGCTCGAGATAAGATCAATGGATGGTACAGTGCCTACAACAAGGAGAGAAAAACATTTGTATTACTTCCCTTAGAAAGAAAAGGTTCCCAAAAAACCCTACAAATCAGGGTTGTAGGCTGGCAAAATCATGTTACATGACCAGCTCAATGATAGGAGGAAAACAGTGTTTGCCTTCATAGAACAATGGCTTTTGTGTAAATAGCCTTAAACTGGTGCAATCCAGAAGCCTTGAAGCTTTTGGAAGTTAAGTTTCCTGAGTTTGCTGACTGTGAGAAACAAAGCATACCCCGGAGAGGGGTGATTTGACTGGTAGCTTTTCAAAATAGCTGTTAAGCAGGGCTAGAAAGTAGATAACAAAGTTAAATCTTTGTTTAGGTACGTTTGATTCTAGGGGTAGATTCTTGGATGCTTTGTATTCAGGAGGGCCCACACTTAAAAATCTGTTTCTCAAGAGAAAGATGGGTCCTACCAAAAATCAAAATCAGGATAAGGGAGCATTTTCTATCTTCTAAATTTGAATGGTGTCAGTATAACAGATTTTCTCCTTTAAAAATTTTTACTGTGTTTCTTCAACTTGAGAGGGGTTAATATGCAAGACAATGTTGGCATAAGATCAAATGGGTATAAACTGGTTGTAAACACATCTAGGACAGAAATGAGAAGATTTATAACTAGAAGAAGACTGAAGTTCTGCAACAGTTTTCAGATACGAGCAATGAATGAAAAAAAATCTAAGGGCTTTAAACAAATTGTTTGATAAATTTATTAACAGAATTATATGACCTGATTGCCTCCATTAGCCATAGACTGGACCTGATTACAGAGGAGTTTGCTTCTATTTCTGTTTTCCCAAAGTAATAATGAAAGCACCATTATTTGTGCAGCAAAAATACAATGCATGAAAAAAATCCCTGAATAAATAGAAAACAAAGCAATCTGGAATCAGCTCTTACCTGTAGTAAACTGACATGAATAAACCTCAGACAAAAGACAGAGCTGGTACTATATCCAAATGCAGCTTCCCCTCCCCCCCCCGCCCCCACCCCACCCCCCCCAGTTTTGACCTTCTTTACTTCTTTTCCGAAATATGGCAGATTTCAGACATTAATTTTATTCCATCTCTATTCAAAGCAGACATGAGCAAAAACATTGGTTGAATGTACTGTTATTCATTTTAGGGTCAGTATCTCATCCTCCCTGGACAGCTTTACACATAATAAAAGAACTAACATCCAGCAGAGTTAAAAGCCTTCAATAGATCAAGGATCAGGCTCACAGTTTTGGGATCTGTGCCTCAGCAAAGCATCTGTTTAACCCTACATACACGCTCTATTCCAATTGAAGCATATGCCTAAATATTTAGATGATTGTAGACAGACTTCAGAGCATGCGTAAAGTTAAGATTGCATCTAAATGCTTTATCAAATTAAAACCCTGCTTAACCTACAGGAAGCACAATCTATGAATGGATGATAATATTTGAATAATCATCAGTACAATACTCTCTATTATTTTGATTTATGTGTTGAAACTTCCCTTATAAACAAGCATCTCAAAAATACTGCGCAAAGTTAATGGTACAAATATTAAGCCATCCACTTATTTGTAAGAGGAAAAAAAGAAATGAGAAAAGGAACAAAAGATAGAGACTTTCAGATAACTTTAAACACCACTATCATGTTCATCATAACAGCATAGATATTAAATTATATCAGATGCCCTGTCTTTTCCCTAGTTAAATAATGAATAAAAAATAAAATACAATATTAGACACATTGTTCTTACCCATTATTATCTAATGATGTTCCATTCTTTTTCATTCAAACATTTCTGGTATTGTGTGTTTAACCATCTCACTATCAGTTGCATCCCTGTTAGTCTTGTTTTCCTACAGACAGTTTTTTACAGGATTCAGCCAATATTATTTCTTCTGCTAGTAGGACTTTTTTTTTTTTTCTTCTGTTTAGCATTCCATTATAAATTTCATTATACTAATTTAAATGCACCTAACATGTTCTCTCCAGATTCTAGATAACTGTTGTGACTGATTTTACTTCCTGGGAAGAACATTTATTTTCTTTTTTTTTTTTTTTATTTAAAAAATCTTCCTACATCGTTGTAGTCTGAGTCTTTTTCCTCTCTTCTGTACTATCTGATATATATCCTGAAACATTTGTGATCAAGTTTTGAAACAGCAGGTGTCAAATTCTCAGACCGAGTATAATAATCACAATGATTTGAAGAAAAACATTGAGCTCCATGGAAGTGGCAATAAAGTCAGAGAATTAAATGTGTCATTTTTCGAGGGATGATGCTATTTACAAATAAATGCTTAATAAACCCAGATCTTCCATTTTTCTTCTGCACGACATTATGCTTCATATACAAATAGAATAATTTTATTTCCATTGTAACTTTTCCACTTTAACAGCATACAGTCCATCAGCAAATAACAAAGGTATACATTGCCTTAGAGTTATAAAAATAAGCCCTCTTAAGCACCCATTGCAATAGCTTTTACATTTACCTCTAACATTTTTAATACACAGAAATAATTATCAATCAAAAATACTGTCTCTTGAGGGTTATGGCTCAATTATTTGCATATATTTTAATTTTGAAAATGGATTTTGCTGTTGAAAATAACATTAGTGCCTCTGTTATAGAACAGTTTTATAATTAGGCGAATACTGTACCATAAAATACTCATCACCATAGCAATGGTTTTTCATGGGGCATAAGTAAGTTGATAACAGAGGCAATATATTTACTACAGAGACTATTGTGTTTGAATAATGTAAAGTTATAACTTCTAGTAAAGCACCTACTAACATAAGAAATCATGGCACAGTCACACTACATATTGACATTAAGAGTCATTTTAATGAAATACATTAATATTTTATATAGCATCCTTCATACAAAGCATAATAACATTGCAATGTCTTACAATGTAGTGTCTCATATACTGCCTCTCATCTTGAAGGCACATGTGCTTGTGTGTGTGCGTGTGTATAGAAATCACTTCAACCACTCCTGAAATTCCTTTATTTATTTATATGTATTGTTCTAATATTAACCATTCCAGTGTCTACATTGCCATGAACCTCCCTCTGAAGAGCAGAACAGCATTTGTTTAAAAGCGGATTGCACCCCTAACCAACATTTGAATTCTGGCAGCAAAAAAGGGTTAGTCTGTCTAACAGAACTCCAGAACAGAAACTCAGGTAGGCAGGATGCAATTATCCCAATTTGAAACCAGACATAACACCAGGGATGCTATTGTGGAAATTACTCCAAGGTCATTAATGGAGGCAAATAGCCAAAACATAGTTTTATTTCTCCTTTTGAAATTTCCTCTAGCACAGTCAACTCCAAGTGCCCAGCAGAAACACAACTCTCTTACTGACTTGAAGTAATGGTGCTGTTTGCTAAAGTTTGAACAAGCAGCTTTTCCCCAAGTGGTTTTCCCCTCTGAGGACTGATATACTCCTGCTTTGCTAAACTTGTGGGTCATGCTAACTCACTCCCGATGAGGGAAACATGGACAGAGAAATCAAGGTCAGCTTTGTACATATATGCTGAGACTTACCTGGGCTAGAGAGCAAGTAGAGTAATGCATGTGGGAATTTGTGAAGGGCACGAATAAGGACAGTAGATCTCCTGCTCATCTGAAGGGTCAATCACAAGCTAAAAGAGACAGGCCATCCTCATAGAAAACCATCAAACAGAAACAACACCAGCATCAATGCAAGACTCCATTACAAGCTTTACAGCTCTGAGCGCTCCCTTGATGTCAATGGGACTTACCTTGTCCTGAGCATGGCTTCAGTAACAGAAGCATGGTACTTGAGGAGGTGAGATTTTTCATCTCAATGGGATCCCAGTGCTTAAATAAGTACTGCATATAATCATAACATGGCCTACAGTAGGTATTTTCTATACAACAATTTGATTTCCTGCCTTTTTATTTATTTTTCTTGCCCCCCCCCCTTTTTTTTTCCCCTTTTCATGGTGCCTGGACTGCATTTGTCCAAATCTCTTTTTATGAATTGCAATCAATCACATGTTTTGGAGAAAGTCAAAGACTGAGGCTTGCTATATTGGGAAAACAGAAAGAAAGGGTTATACAATGCACTAAAAATATCCATAAAAGCTTGCTTGTTCTCTTTAACTTGTAACAATGTCCATATCATGCTTATTCATTTGATTCATTTTTTTTTCTAAAATATTACTGGATTATACTGAGGACTCTTGAATTAAAATTTGAAAATAAATAGAGTTCTGAGATTTGTTAGAAGAGCTCTGAGAGCAGGGGCTCTCATCTGCTGTTCAAGGTATTTCATCTTTACTGACCTGACTATGTATAAAATGATATCGCTTCTGAGACTGAAGTTGCTGAGAACTGAGGTTTCTTAGTAACAGGTCAGAATGAGCTTTCTACCCTTCCAGTCTTCTGAGAGCATCTGTTGAGTCTGCCATATTTTAGAATTATTTTATACCTATTGTTTGCATAGTAACTGCACAAAAACTTAAAATTATAGAACATTATAGGAGTTTGTAAGCTACCATGCTTTAGTTTTTCATAAATGAGCTTAAATTTTGTGTAGTATGAGAGTATTTGAAGCTTGTGAAGTACCAGTGCTGGGAACACACTTGTGAAATGACATGAAGAAAGGAAGGGGCTTGTCATGAAAGCAGAGAACTGGCTGTGTATTACATTTCTCTTGTAGAGCTTGTAAACCCCCGATATCTAAAATGAGACGAAAGATCAAACCTATTTCTATTATGTTCTTTTGCATTGGCTAAACAGTATCGGATGAGTAAGGGATGCGTAAGGGATTCTTGGAAGCTGAATGCATATGAGGAAATTATAATCTTGGGCTATCATGGCTAATGGATTTTTTAAAAAAGGAACAGGTTGATGTTAATTATGTCAGGTAATTTTATAAGCATTCTATTTAGAAGGCAGGAAACTGCGTAACATTTTTTACAGCATAGCAGATAACCAGGTTGACATTCTGAAAAAGACATGGTTTGTTTCAGTCCTGTGCCTTTTTATTATCACATCTTATTACATTATGGTTTGAGATAAAAATCACACCTTGGGCAGTTGAATACACTCAGTTTCACCTCCTCCCTCACAGGTGTCCCTCGAGGTACATTGTTATGTTACAGTATCACACTCCTTGTCATATCTTATTGCTTACTTGCAGATTGTGGTAATATTTTGAATCCTGACAGAGTGGGCACAGCCTCTGAGCATCAGCACCAGTTTGCACTAATGTAATGTGCCACTGCACCAGTCCCAAAGACAACAAAAGCAAAAAAAATTCTGCAAAAATGTACTGAAGACATCTCTGGGAAGTGCATGTTGCCCACTCTGCCTTATCTATCGCTTGCTTTTGTTTTAGGTATGACCGCAAGGTCAACCTCCCTGTCACCTTGGTGCCTCTGCCAAGAAAGCAATGAGCCACATGGAAAAACTTTTGGGTTCATTGTCTTTCAGGGTTCTGTGCACTCACTGATAGACACCAAGCCTTGGCCACTCTGCTGCGTGGCTACAGGGGTTGGAAGAACAGTAGTCAAAGGTGGGAGCCATGTCTACGGATGTTTCCTGACCACCATCAGGCAAAACTGGGCTGGAAGCTGAGGTTTCTTTGCAGTGAGTGAGGGGGAAGAGATGCTTTCCATTTCTCTTCTCATTGTGAAGGTCAGATAAAGGACTGAAAGGGTGGTGTGGTGAATATGATGATGGGGAATGTTCCCTGTTGTTGGTTAGTAGGTTTGAAGAGGTGAGATTTCAGAACTAAATTAGAGATTTGGGATGTGAAGAACAGTACAAAAATAAAGGGAAGAGGTAAAAATCTCCTGTAGTCCAGATGTCAAGCAAAAGGACATAATGATGCCTATACAGAACACTATAAAGGGGAAGCAAAACTCAGAATTTTCTACTGAAGAACAGAAATCAACCTTAAAGGCTCCTTGTTGGATTTGAGTATAGCAGATGCTCCAACAGTGGAAAGGAGAATTAGGGCTGCAACGTGTAATGTGGTAAGACTTGCAGCACCATCCTGGGTGACGATATCTGGGATGTGCCTTTCATGTTACCACCCTGTGATAGACAAAAACCCATAAGCTTCCTGGCCTGTTCAAGAGCCACAAAGCAATTAGTGCTGGCCTGGGCACCTTCTGGAAAGATCTTGAGGACTCTGGAGAGTAGGAGCCATGAGATTTGGGATAGCAAACGTAGGAGTTCCCAGATTCAGGCCATTCCTAGGAGGGTTGTATCTTAAGTAAGCCACAGTGACCTGTGACAGCCTGGATGTGCAGTTGTAATTTAGAAGGTGCTGACGGTTGCCTAAGTGATTTTAAGGGTCTTTTCAACCTCTGAAGCAGTCTAGGACTTGGGAGATTGCAGAAATCTTAAAATGGCACAGAGTGATACACAAAACCTGTCAATGGACTTCAAATGTGTGAGTGTTGGCGGCAGCAGTGGCTGTGTGATGGGAAATATAAATGAGTAATTTAGGAACACAGAAAAGAAGTTTCTCTGGGGTAGGAGAAAGGAAGGAATCACACCCACACAGCCTCTCCCCTCCCCACACCACACACACACACACATTTGAAAATGAGCCAAATTTGCACACACGTTTCATTCAAAAATTTCAAGCTATTCTGGTGAATAAAAATGAGACTGCCAAAGTCAACAAATCTGAGCTGTTCAAACTTTAGCTTAAGTCTCTAATGCAGTTTCTTAAAAGGATGGTTGATTGAAGTGACCACATAGCTGGGACACATGTGATTTTTCTCTTCTTTTGAGCACTTTATAAATTGATTTCTACTTTTGAATCTAGTTAAATGCAGCTGTTAGAAGACCCACTGATGAATGAACTATTGCATAGAGGGGTACTGTCTGGGGCATATAGACATTTAGTTATATAACCCCCAATTAATGCTGAAAGAGTTGTTCACTTGGCTCTCCTGGGACACCAGGTACAAACACAAAAATAAAATCTCAATGCATAAAGCAGGGCTTGCTTTTTTTCTGGCTTTATGCACATATCCACAGTTATTTTGAGTCTGATTCTGCTCTGCCTATCTGAGCTACGCAGTATCTTTTTTCATAATCAACACAATTTAAATACATAGATTTTCATTTGGCTGTAGTTTGATTTGTTTAAAAATAAACTTGGTATGCTTCAGCCATTCTGCTTGCATTCAAGAGCTGATGTTGTGCAACATATGACTGTGGTCAGAAAGGAACTTGAGTAGATGATAGAGACTCTATAACTAACCCAGCCTCGGTTTTTGCCTGAATACTCTGTTTAGGAGTTGGGGACCTGTGTATTTTTCCCTCTATTCAGTAAGAAACCACGTGCCTTTGTTCTGAGAGATAAAATGAAGTTCACATCCCTGCACTGGTTGCTCTCTTTCAGCCACAGATGCTTTGTAGCCTCTCTTCATGGGCATGTAGAAGAGTTCATAGTTCAACAAATTTAGGGCAGCTGTAAGTTATTGCATGGTTTTGGAGTATGTCTAATGTTACTTAAAGATTTCCTTGCTGCTAACCTCATCCAGCTTTATTCATTCATCTAGCATGGACAACATCCACGCATGATACAGTTGTGTAATTTGTTTTGGGTTTAAACACTGTTGATGCACATGCAAATGGTAAGAAGCTAATGGATCTCAAATGATCAGAGAGCATGCTCCTGCACAGACCTTGGGAATCATAAGTAGGTAGGCGGCTCAAAAGATGTGGGAGATGTGGGACTTCACATGGTATACACATCTCTTCTACCATTAATCAGAAGGCAGCAGTAAACTTGGTCCCACAAAGTTTAACCTGCTTGGCAACACTGCTTGAGGCAGGAACAAAGCTTTAGCCATACTGTTGGGATCTGTCTTGACACTCTTATGCACCTTTCAGATGGATTACACCCTGTCCAGCAGAAAAAGCAAAGACATGGTCATTATAGAAGTTGCAGAAGCCTCTTCTTTCTTTATTCCCCTCCTTCCCCGCCCCACCCCCACTATGAACTCTTTTTTTTTTTTCCCCCCTTTTTGGGTCACACATGTCTGCAGGCCACAGAGAGCTGAGAAGCAGCCTGGGAGATGAAGAGCTTATGGAAATGAGCTCTCCTCCTCCTCCTCGTGCGGACTGCTAATCCTGATTCAACAAGATTTTTAATTCCCCCTCCGTGGCTGTGCAAACAATTTGCTGATCCCCGAGAGTTGCTCCAATCCAAGGCTGGAGTAACTCTCAGGTGCAGCTGTGAACAGGATTTTGGTTAAAGTCAAGTTCATAAATATTTGCCTAATAAACCAGACTCTTTAGGTGCCAAATATAACAAGCCTGGGCTGGGGGGGTGGTGGTGGAAGGCAGAAGGAGGGAGAGAAAAATACCCTTAAGTTTTTAAATGCTTATTTAAATACTTTTCAGTACTGCTGATATTTTATGTAACACTGGCCTTATTTATGTATTTATGTATTTTGCTTTGATGGGGGATTATTTTTCTCACTGCAGTCTTCTTTTGATTGATGCAATGTGCCTGCTCACTTTCAGATATGGTTAGAGAAGAAGCAGCATAAGTTGGGTGACTGTATTTAAAATGGGTAATATAGAATGGTTTTAAACTTTAATATTTCATATAGACATTTAGTCTTACAAGTAATTTATTTTGTGAGATGCAAGTTTCTGCCTGGACAGTGTTGATTTTGAGTAACTTGATGCTCATTTCCCACCCCTGCATATTAATATTATTTGGACTGTGTGGTTTACAAGTACCTTATCACTGATGGATTTTTTAATAGCCATGAAGAAAATAAAGTGAACTTGTTTATATCAAGATATTGTTTTTTGCCTTGTGATGACTTTAACCAATGTATTCTTCAATGAGAAAAACAGCAGCATCTACTATATGAGACAACTCTGTTAATCATAAAAATACATTAGATGTAAGAATGAATAATTTGTAAAATCATGGATGTTTCCCAACTAAAGTATATACAGCCTGGGTTAGATTCACAGTTGATATAAATGAACATTCTTCCATGAACTTTAAATGAACTGTTCTAATTTACTCCCGCCTTGATGTGTTTTTGGTGTGTTTTTGTTTGGATTTTTGGTTGGTATTTTTAAAATTTGGCAAAGAAAAAGTCTATTTTTCAAAATCAGACGCCTCTGAAAGTTAGAGTCTTAGTAAAGAGAAACCAAGCAAACAAAAAAATACCCACTTGAAGTCCTTGAAGAGAGCTGATATCTCTCTCTGATTGCAGTATGTTTAATTGAAGTTCTAATTGATTCTTCAGAAAAGAACAGACCAAACATATTTAGATTTCTCACTGCATTGATTCTTTTTGAAGGCAGATCTCAGCATGTTTTGAACCAGGACAAAAAAAAGAAATGTTTAATTTAATGTTTACTGTACACATATTTTTTTAAATGAGGGATGCAAACAGTACTTACCTGTAGGGCAAAGGCTGTGAAATGTGTCTGTGAATCAAATGTGTCCAGCGCTATATTCATCAGTTTTGTGCCACCAAACAGATATACCTAGTAAAAGATTTATTTAAGAATGTTGCAGGAGTGCTGGGAGAGGAAAAATATGCTTCCACCACTTATGCCTGGTACATTTAAACCTTGATTATGCATGCTTAGTATTTCCAACTTCTGAGTTTAAATTTCAAATATGCTTAGATATTGAAATAGTTGTGACATGTCAGCTGTCTCAACATGGACTGGATCAGTAATGGTGCTTAGCATGCATTACATTGCTTAACAGAAATTATTATTTTATCAGATCTGAAGGTATTAAATGCTCAGAAATATATGTTAGTCAACATCTCTCTTTTTCAAGTAGAGGGAATAGTGTGTTTTTATTAAAAAAAAAATCTTACTGATGATTAAACATTAATTGTGGTTTGACCTTGGTATCTTAGGAAAAGTAAGTGAGCCTGGGACCTGGTCTAGTAATGAAAAGTGGTTTCCATGGAAATCTAAGTAAAGAGGAGTCAGGTTACATCTGTCTAATTCCTGCCATGACTTCTAGGACTTGGTAAAAGCCCTAGGTTAATGTAAGGTTGAGTTAATATCTTTCACTGGTACAATCCTGGTCTGTAATGTTTTAATCGTCATATGATTGTCTGAGAGAATCTTCACCTGTATTAATATTAGTGCATCATGGAATAAAATTATGTGAAAAAGGTAAAATATCTACCATACATAGATACAGATAACATGGCTCGTGATTGTAAATTGTAAGACTCAGGATAGAAAACTGCAGAAAGCCTAGCATTTGTATCACTATTCATGTTTCTGTTGTCTTATTCTCCAAAGAAAAAACATTTGTGTTTTCTTGCTGAAGAAACGTGACTGTGAGATTCACCTCCCTCATCACTCATGACCACCAGTTCTGGAGACGCTGTTGTTCTAGAGCAGGCTGTAGGAGGCAAAATGCAAACCTGTTGATATCTTCTCTGCTAACCTATGAATGCAAACTCTTCATGAATCGATAAAAAGAATGGTTCCTGCTAACTCACATGAGCAAAATGAATGAAACTTGGCCTTCCATTAATGAAAGATGTCACATTAAGTAGTGTAAAATATGTGGCAGGGAGCTTGAAATTCATGAGAACATATGGAGCGATGAACACTTTGCAAATATCTCTTCCCAGGTTCCTGCTTTGATGATGATTCTCTATCTTTTTATAATCTGAACTGCCACATCATTTCTGGATAAGAAACTAAAGATCCCCTCTGATCACTTGCACCAGCCTTCCGCTCCACTGACCTTCATCCAGAAAAGTCTAGCATCTTTGGTTCTCTTACACAGGAGTTTGTGTTTCACAGCTGGTGCCTCTCAGTTCATGTACTGCTGAAGACTTCTGTGGAGAAGCACAGTGACCTTTACTGTCTTGAGCGATCACTTCTATATCTCAATAGTTAGGTTTTGCCATAAGAGCTCTTATACCTTTCTTAACTTTGAAGTTCAGCTCATTGTGGCTTGGTACATTTTGACCAGATCAATTTATTATGCCACTTTTGGTAGGAGCTCTTGCTGCCACTGCAATGCCTTGGAAGGCTATTAATATCTCCTCTTCCAACCCACCAACCTCCATGAATGTTTTTTTCTATCTCACTTTTTTATTTGTAGTTCTCTGGAGGCCTTGAGTACCTTTTCATTGCTTCTCTTTGCCTTGTAGCATTAAATATTTTCTTGGGTTTTGCCAAGTTTCTTTGTGTCAGTGGAGATGTGATTAGTCAGCCAACATTTCTGACTTTCCCCGTCATCTTCATTACCACACTGCAAAAAGTTTGACTAAAATCACAGAGTAATGAAAGTTAGAAGGGATGTCTGGAGGTTATATGGTCCAAAACATTGGACAAAGCTGAGTTAACTTTGGTGTTAGATTTTATTTCTCAGGGTTTTGTCCTATAATTTATGACCATAAGCCTTTAATAAATTTAGGAAATATAATCAAAGTGGATTTAAAACAATGGGAATTCTGCAAAGGCAGATGTGAAGGTGTAAACCATCCTGTTTCCACCAACACATTAAAACATTATTGCCCCATGAACCTAACTGTTGAGTGGGGAAGTCACCCCATTCCATTCACCTGCTCCTATTAAGTTATGAACATGAAACTCTAATGTTTTAGTCAAGAAAGTGATCTTTTAGATCCCCAATGATTAATGTTGTTTTAGTCAAGAAAGTGATCTTTTAGATCTCTGCAGAACCAAGTGACATTTGAAGTGTTCTGAAAAAAAAGGAAAAAAAAAAGAAAACCAAAATGAGACAAAGGTATCCTTATATATTTTGTGGCTTTGGAAATCAGGGCACTTATTTAACTGTTAACTGTAAGCACTGACATTTGAAAATACAGGTCATGACTAGATAAGGAAAGTGACACAAATCTCTTTTGCTAGATATAATGTGCTAGGCAAACTGTACACCCCCAAAATTAAGCCATCTGCTCAAATAACCCCTCCATGGATTGTGTCTCTCTACACGTACTTGTGTGATTCCACTGAGGGCAATGGGTTTTTAGAGGTGTCACAGATCAGTGTTTGGCTCTGTGAGCACCCGAATATGAAAGATCTCTCTCCTGGCCTGCATTCTGACTCATAACAATAATAGAGTGTTTCCTGATGTTTTGGGACCTGTTAGATTTTGTTGTCATTTTCTCCCTATTTTGTTACTTTCTGAGGAAATACATTCAAGATAAAGCTACAAATAATATTCAGGTTGTGGCACCTTGGAGAGAGCTTTCACAAAACATCACAGAGGAAATGGGTGCACACAAAACCTGTGAAGAAAATACAGTAGGTTGTACATACACTTCTCCCACTCATTGTTTGCAATTTGCGCCATTTGTGTCAGTGTTTGTAGGCAGCCCTAGAAAACAAGCCACTGCCTCGCTGTGAAATGTAGCTTTGGGACTGAAACTATGTAAGCTCATGACTCTGCTTACTCTCCTGGACTTTACTTGCTTGTAAAACCCTGTCCAATGAATAGTGCATTTCTACCACTGTCTACTTAACCTACAGCTTTCACTGGAGTTTTATGTAAACTTCCCTGACCACCCATGTGGCAAATCTTCCAGCCTGCTCTGGGAAGTGCCTTTATCATTTGACACAGTTAGAGTGGGTTGCACGCTGAATGCTACTCCAGCCCCCACAGTGATCCACTGGCAGGTGGGAACGTGGCCCAGATGCCTTCACTCAGTTCTGGCAAAACTGGGATGTGAACTTGGGTTTCCCACCTTCCAAATGAATGTCCTCTCTCTCCCTCTGCTGTTGACTAGAGAATAGTGAAAAAAAATTCCCGTTCAGTTCTCACGATGAGAGAACTCTTCAGTTCTGCAGACCAAGTTATAATAAGATACAAGACTTAATATCAGTCAAATTCAGATGGAAACTTCTAATGGTACATATTTTGAGGGACTGTTTGGCAGTTGTTTGGATAGGAAGAGTAATTATGATATGTTGCAGTGAATTCTACATTCAAGGAATCGGTTTTTTGCTTTTTCAAGTATTTAATTTGAGAAAGACCTAAGTCCTGCAATGAATCTTAGATGATCACAATAACCTTTTGTGACCTTGAAATGCAAAGTCCTGATTGAGGACCATGCAACTGCTGACCTGGAGCAAGACCTCCTCCTCTATTATCTTCCCCAATCAATCTCTTTCTGGATGCACCCTGCCCACACGCTGAAGAGTATTTGCTTTCATTTGACACTTTTGCAAATTACGGAGTTACCGCCTCAACTCACAGTCTCCTGACAGCAACTGCAAGAGGGGAAAAAAAAAATTAGCTCAATTGCATATGTGAGTTTTTTTATCAATCTAGCCTTAGGTGTGCAGGGATCTTATGCTCATCAAGTGTATTCAAGTATGCATTTTCGAACTGGCACTTTACAGAGCTAATTTTCCTTGTCAAAGCAAGCAAAGGCAATTATATAATGTAAACATTTGATTCACTTTCATTGTGTAGACTGTATTTTTGTTAACCCCACATTCTTAAAAGCACCTTAATTTCAATGGAAAGCATCTGCATTTGTATAAAGACTATGAGGTTGATTTTCTCCACTGGTGCAGTCTTCTTGCTCCCAGTGCCACTAATGGGAGTTAAGCATGTGCATCACGGGGCTGATATTCAATTGATGGGTTGATCTTGCAAATTGTCTGGTAAGTCCCTATCTCTGCACTCAGCTTCTCTGGCATCTCTATGTAGTGTGAAGAGGTTTTTAATTGAAAAACGTATTTCCAGGATTCAGTACTCAACTCTACTTTTCAATCTAATGCACTATGTAAAAACATTTATTTATGGTGCAGATGCCCCGTGGTGGAAGCTAAAAATCAGTCTTAAACTGACCTTATGCTGGTTCATATTACAGAAACCATTAACTTGTATTATCACTGGTATGCTGTTAAAAGGCTCTGGGGCATTACATGCATTCCCTGTACTCCCCTGTCCCTCTGTGTCTCTTTGACATTGTGCCACCCCATTGTTTAGAAATTAAAATACGCAGTGTTCCCTGCACTGCATGCAAACAAATGAGCGTTCATGCAACCCATACAAAATAATGGTGTTGACCTTGTTAACAGAAAGATATCCTCCACCTAAGACTAACTTTCAACTGCAGCAGAGAGCTACTAAATGCCTGTCTGCCTTTTAGATAGGAATAAGAGAATAATTAGGTGAACTTCTTTGCTAGCAGAGACTATATTCCGCCCTGCTGAGGGGATAGCAGGCACTTCTGTCTGTAGTAAATGCTGTATCATGCCCATCTTCCCTGTGTGCATCCTGTCTTTGTACAGAAAGTGATTCAGAAAAACTAGTACCTGAAAACCAGAGTTCAGCATGCCTTTGTAAACCAAGTCACCACAGTCAGCCCTGGATACTCTACCTGTTACATCCCAGCAAAGTCGAATGACTCCTGTATTCTCATTTTAAGAAAGATGAAAACCAATCGTCCTTCCTGGAGAGACCTTGCTCTCTTGCTCGTCAGGACTCTTTCACATTGCGAGGGTTCTTCATGGACAGACAAGAGTCTGTTTGCACCAAACATGCTGCAAGGATGCAGCTATGAAGGACTGTGTAGAAGGATTATTGTGCTGCTTCCAACCATATGCCAACAGTCTCTTTTCCTCTCAAGAGCAGACTGTAATCTGGGTAATAGCATCTTTTCCTCAGCTAACGATTCCTGTTTTGGGTGAAATTCAGACCAGTGCAGAGGCCTCAAGAACTTAATTGGTGCACAGGCCCTTTCCTAAGACTCTTCAAATAGTGTTGGATTTTGCCCTTAATAAAGTATTGAGTGGGCTGCCTATGAGTCTCAGGGGAAAATGTATTGGAGTGCTCTGGCACCATTGCTCCCACTTTATGTAAACCCACTCCAGCTTGCTCCATGCTTCTGGCTCGGTGCCTAGCTTTGCAGACAAATGTCAACCTGCCAAATATCTTCCATTTGCATTCCAGACCATTTCAGAGACCATCCAAACCAAACAAAAAAAAAATGAAAGGGGAGAGGCAGTGACTTGTCGAATTTCCTTCCTTGATCCCTTAGGGAAAGGGGTTATTACTGAGTGTTGTTGCACAGGCACCACCGTGAAGAATACGTGAATGGGAGGGTGGGAAAGAGGCAGAAAAAATGCCTTTAAATCATAAAACTGACAGTGAGCTTAAAAACATAGAGCAACATTTCAGTCTCAAAGCTGATCGTGTAGGAACTGTTGTACATGTTATGGTTTCTAAGGGACTTATTCAAAGGCTATACTTTTTTTCTTCTGCATTCATCTAGTAGTGGGCACAGTTTCTGGTGGACAACTTAATAGATTCATAAGAAAGTTTATTTCTTAATGTATGAACATAAAGATGTGTCCAGAGTATTAATCTGTGAATATAAAAAGGGGCTTAAAACACTGTTATAGGTATCAGAAGCCGGTAGCTGTAGTGTTCCTGCAAGAGAGGGGTTTTTTAAAGAGTAATTCTTAGGAGAAACTAATTCACCTGCTTTGAATCGTCCTCTTGAGCAGCTCAGCTGACTAGATAAGGAATTGAGGGAGACCAGTTTCCTAACAGAGATAGCTAGAGTTTACCACTGGGAAAATGAGCCTAGGAGCATCACTCATCTTTTCAGTAGAAGGAGGAATAAACATTACTGCAGCTCTGTGGCTGCATACATTATGTCTGACAACCAAATGTAAATGAGGGATATTTGTCTGCATTTTGGAGCTGGGATGGGGCACCGTGGTGGATACCTTCAACCAGACAAACTGGAGAACTGGACAGCTGTTGGGGAGAATCACCGATACATGCTATACTTGTTTCTATGGCTGGGCATTTGATAAGAGATGGAGCCTCTAACACTTGCAATGACCTTGTGCACCTGGCCTGCATGTACAAGGAGCTGGTGCTTGTGTGCAGGCAAGTGGAACTTGTGCAGTCGTGGGAAAATGTAGCAGGCAGCAAGTTAACCTACCTCAGCTCCCTGCCATGTGTCCTGCTTGCATTTGCTTCCTAAACACCAGTTGTACATAGACACCTTAGCTGTTGAACTGCTGGGATGGGAATCCAGTTCAAATCCCTTTATGTTTCGGAAAACACAGTGATAGCCAGAAAAGAAATTCCTGGGTGGATTTGGTGAACTCTTGTCAGTGTATTTAGTGCACTCTCTGGAAAACCTCAAAGCATGTTCTTCTAAAGGGAAAGAACGTGACTGTACCTCACAGACAGGCAGCTGAGGACTTGTGCAAATTTATCACTTGCCCTCTGCTCAGTTGAAGCTGTTTTCTGTCAGTCACTGCCCTTTTTCAAACTTTACTCTGGTAATTAAAATATTAGCATCAGGAACAGACTTCCTCGCCTCAGACCACTGCAAGTAAAGATGATTATGTTATAAACTGACATCACAGAAGCTGAACAAAAGCCACATGCCACCAACGACTAAACAAAGTGACTTCCTGCTTAAAAGCACCATAACACATGCATAATTAGCTAATTAAGCTACAAAATAAATAATTATCCAGTATAAGAGTGAGAGGAGGAAAGAGAAAAAGAGTTAAAAGGTTACACAGAGACACATTGTTTTCCTCTGGAAAGATAACTAAATCGTTCCACCAGGAACTCACCAGCTTTATTTGTGCTTTTCATTCAGGACTGTACTGAATGGTTTGCTAATTACACATATCCACTGGAAATGGCAGTGGCTGTTAGCTGTGATCTTTCTGCGTGATGAACAGTCTGCCTTGTCCACCCTCGCTACAGACTTTTTCTCTTCCTTGAGAAATTGCATAGGAGTGCTTAAGAGCAAAGAGGTGCCTGGCTGTCAAGGCCAGGGCTGTGCCTCAGGAGATGGCTGTTCACGTCTCACTCCTCCCTGGGCTCCCTGTGTGGTCTTTGGCAGGTGACCTGGGGCTAGATTCAAGCAAGGACAGAGGCGCTTGCATCCCCACAGAGCCCCTGGCCAGCCCCTGCTTGCCTGCCACCTCCCCAGTGCTCCTCACATCCGGGCGGGGAGAACCCCTGGTGCCTCCAACTCTGCTGCTGGGCATGCCACCAAGTGTCTTAGTGCTGGGTAACTCAGCACCTAATTCATACCTGGCTGGCTGGGGATCTACAGATGAGGTATTATTTTGTGTGTGGTCCCCTTAGGGGTTCAGTCTGACGGGTGATGTCAGAGCATGCAGAGCCATCAGAGGAGCAATGCCACTGCTCTTGCTGTGAACCTGAAACTGGGGACTAAGAGATTTTGGCTGAGTTTCCTGCTCTGCCAGAGAGCCTTTGAACCCACCTCTCTAAAAACAGGGCAAAGGTGGTGAGGGAGGGGTGCTCTCCCCATCTTTGCTGTGGAAGCTCTTACACTTTGCATCAAATAATTACAGATTCATTAGAGAGAGATAGGGAGATACAGAGATAGCAAGACTGAGCATGACTCTCTGGTGGTTTGGGGCCCTCACCTGGAAGGGGAGGGGGCAGACCCAGGTTTCCGTCCCTGCTGTAATGACTATTTAAGTATTTTATCCAATGGCTGTTTAATATAAACCACATAAACACTCATTGAAACAAGAGACTGGAGCCCAGGTCTCCTCCCTTCCAGGTGAATGCTCTAACCAGGGAGATAGAGATTCATGCTCAGTCTTGCTTTCTCTCCTTGGCCAAATGAATCTCTAAATGCCTTTTGCAAAGGGAAACAGATTTGGGAGGGGGGACTGAGAGCTCCTAAAATGGATTCCTAGATGGGAGTGGCTGATGGGCAGAGATCCTCCAACAATGGGAGCATCTCCTATCTCTGGCATGGGTGCTGTGACTCTGCCTTACACAGGGATGGGCAGATGAGGAGAGAAAACATTGTGGGGAATCCCTACCCTCTCCCTCTTCTCTTTGAAGGAATGGTGCCTTATCCCAAGAGAAAGATTGACTTTGGTCCCAGTTCAGCCACAGTAAGTCCTGCAGAGGTTGAATCAGCTCCTGGTACTAGAGTCCCAGGCAGGGGCATCCCATGAATGCTATCTGTGTCATAGGACAGGCACCAAGAAATGTATCCTTGTGCTTCCAGATGTCGCAGAGAGGATTTTTCCTTGCATAGGCATCCCTTCATCTCCTTGTGCCTCAGTTTCTCCCAAACATATTTCTCTCACTCATTGTAGACCTTGTTTATCTTGGTGACTGCCTCTTTTACTGTGAAGTTGAACAGTTCCCAGCAGTGCAAAGTGCTCATTTCAGTCAAAGCTTTCTAGGTATTTTCAGATTTGATGATAATAATTAGTAAAAAACTCCTTTCCTCAAAGCAAAAGTCTTCAAAATTTAGAAATAGGTTACAGAGGGCATGTTTAGGCATTTTGGTTCAGTATGGGGTAGTATTCAGGCTTAAGTTAGATTCAGCAAAGGAAGATCTGACCCTGAAGATTCGTTTACTGAGCCATAATCACCAGTCTGGGACTGCTCACTTAAATTATCTTCTTACAGTACTTATTTTGATTTGGCCTAAATGAATTAACTCTATGGTAAATAGATGCATATAGAGACATAGGTTTCTCTTAATAAAATAGGGTACTAAAAAATTATGGCGAAATGTTTATCTGGGTAGTGAGATCATACACTTGCCTAGATTCATTCACTTGAGTACTGAATGTTTTCTCAAATATCCCCTAGTGCATATCTGGCAAGATCTCAAAACATTCTTAACGCAAATTGTCTTTGGTCAATAAATACCAGAACAGAAGTGTCCTAGAGGAGAAGATTTATGATATGAGCAATACAAACACACCCATAAATCAGGACAGGAACGCTTTCAGGTAGCACAGTCGGCATTTATGCAAATCACAGTAAAGGCAGAAATATACGTATAGGACTTTTAACCAATGACTTACTTTTCAGCAGCTTACATTAACTAAATAAAATCCCAGAATTTGCTTAGCAAACACATGGATGGGATATCAGCTACTTTGACTGTATTACCTGTAGATAATACATATAATTTCACTGATTTAGTGAACTGGATGCTTCAGATTTGTAATTGAAATATCAATAAGATTGCAAGGAGTTGGAATCTGCAGCCTGTGTTTTCTGCAGAGGATGCTGAAATACTAATATTGGCACTAATTTGCCCATTCCCTCCTTCTTTTTATTCCCCTGGACTGCCTCAGCTCTCTCCCAGTCTGGAATGTGTATTTAGGGCAGTGCAGGCAGTGTGACCAGAAGGTGATGGGTGAGCAGCAGAGCCATTACAAACACAAGGAATTGTGTCTAAGGTACAGTCAATTACTGCTGCAAGGGAAACAAGACAACGCATGAGGTGTGGAGCAATCGGGCTGACTGTGGTGGAAAACAACACGCAGCAACACCAAGTGAAGCTCAGCAGTGCATCAGGACATAACTGAGATTAAAGCAGGTGTGCATATTAATGCAGGGCACACAGAGGCAAAGGGACCAGATAACTGGCTTTGCAGTTCCAACATCTCTCACTCTCCCTTAATTCTTGTGTTATCACCATGTGATACATGGTTTTGAAGCAGAACATAGTCACATGGCAACCCTATATTTTACTGCTTGTGGGTAATTTTCTTGTCCTGTCAGAATCGAGTAACTTTCTCTTTGCTATCAATGCGTGGTCTAATGCATATATCATGTCAGTGCTGCACCAGGCTGACAAACGCATTAGATGCACTGACAGTAAACAGGAAGTAATCCAAAGTTATTAGGCAGCAAAAATATACAGAAGCCACTAAGCTCTCACATTGCAAAGCTATCGGTTTGTTTTTACTTGTAGCTTCTCGATGTTGAGGACTATAAATATACATATTAAAAAGCTTTGTTTTAATAATCTGTAAAAGCAAGAAAACCTACAGATCTTCCTGCTGAACAGAGTAAGGGTCTAGGTGAATTCTCATTTCACTGATGATGCTGCCAAAACACTTGATGGCTACCCTAAATCTCTCCCCAGTTAGCAATGTAATAACTTTACCAACTTCATAAAAGGATTGGAATATCTTTTACTATCTCCCTAAAAATTCACATTTCTCCTCACTTGCAGGCCTCCATATTCTCCCTGCCTCATAACTTTTCACAGTTGGAAACGACGTTGTAACTCAAAAAGTAGTTATAAAGTTGTAACTATATAACTTATGCTGTTTTATCTGTAATCAACTATTTTTTTCCCTCTTTCAGACCACTATATAGCCGTACAGTTTAAACAATTGTCGCTGGAAGGTGCTCCAGCTCTGTAAATATCAAGTTACCTGAAAATTTGTCTGTACCTCCTCCAGAATTAAGTAAATAGTTTTTAACTTGGCAAGAGCTGGTCCTGAGAAGTGTTTGCGAGAGCCATTGTGACAAGGGTGGATAAGTCCTATGGCATTTGAAAGGAGAAAGATGAGGAAAAGCAGTAATCCTCAGGTAAAGAAAGGGTAGAAGATTTGGCTGTCCCTGTAGGCACCTTGGTGGGGCCTGTAATCACAAGATCTTTCAAAAGGTAATTTAAAGAAAAAGAATGGGAAGTCCTTAGACTCTTATTCAGGAGCACTAAAATTAAGAAAGATTATTGTCTTATGTCTTGTTGAGGGCAGAGAGAAATTTTTGTAGAGGGAAGCTGGCTTTATACTTTGACAATTATTTAATGCTGCCAAATCCTGCACCACATTTTAGAGAGGCTAAGAGGTTTCTGTAAAATAAATGGACTTTCTTGGGTTCTTGATACATCAGGAGTCTTAAGTAAGTACAACAGTAAGACAGAACAACATAAGACAAAGTAAACAGGCAGCTTAAAAATGAGGAAACATGGGCCATTTTTTTCAAAGTCCTAAATATCCATATTCCCCTGCATTGCTCAAAATTCCTTCCAAAATTATTATTATTGAAGCCAGACTTCCCTGGTATGAAGTCCTGAATTTTGGAAGTCCACTGGATTATTATTGAAGACACGTTTTTTACATTGAAACCTCTCCTTTTTGTATGCAAAAAGGTGTGGGAGTACAATTTCATGCTTGCATAGTTGAGACCTGGACTGAAAGACAGTCGTGTGCTGCCAGCACTCCACATGACTTAGGTCAGATTTTAATGTTTTTGTACAGGGACCATGTTTTCCATCGGGTAGTGCCTACTTCACTTTTCATCGTGGGACAAGTAGTCATATAGGGCATGTTTAATCTGTGATCTAATGCATCAGCATGAAGGATATCTTCCATATTAGCAGCTTTACTAAAGGACCATTTTTCTCTTTTGGAACCACTGAAGCCTAATCTCTTATCTTTCACATCCTGTCTGCCAGAGGTAGGGCATGGGGTACGGAAAGATCATAGACAACCTGTAAAGATGGTGAGGAGTTTGAGGCAGCCTGGGCAGCAGCCCAGTCAAAAACACAAGAAAATTAAATCAGAATAAAACTTATTTCTATCCCAACCCTGGGCAAAACACATTGCCTATGGCTGAGCTGAGAACCTGACCCAAGGATACTTTGCATTCTCCAGGATGCCTTGGAGCAGTTGTGGAAACACATGGAGCAGGGACAAATTTTAGGACGCTGAAGTGGGGCCCACAGATGAACTTCAGTGTTAATTTGAGACGTGAAATGGGTATCCCCTTATCTGATGTTCAGCCAAATCATCATGAGCTGGAAATTCCAGTGACTTTAAGCCCTCACAACATTCCTGCTGTTAGTGTTTTGCCACAGTGGACCACTTAAAAAGACCCCAAAAATATCCAAAACCCCCTTCAAATTCCACTGAACTGTGGTGGAGAGGAGGACTGAGTGAGTAACAACGCTTTGGGTTACTTTTGAATTAAGGCATGGTATGATTCTTATTACAGTTAGGTCTGGGCAAACTGGTTAAAGTAAATGATCTTGTTGCTGTTTCTAGCTTTGCAGCTCTTGGAAATATTTTAACTTTTCTTTTTTTTTCTCCCTCAAGTTAGTTTAAAGAAAAAAAAAGAAAAAGAAAAAGCTGTGCTCCTGGCTGGAGACACTTTCATGCCAACTTTCACCCTGGAGCAAATCTTTCATGCCTGAGTTATAAAAACCTCAGAAAAATAGGTGGTGATGCGTAAGGTAAACATCAGAGGACCTTGAACTACAATTTTGCAAAGGGTGTTGTGAACCTGACAGGACAAAAGATTAATCAGACAAAAGCTTCTCTTCATAGCTGTTCATCTTAACAGGGCCGTGGTGTCTTGTGGTGGATAGGATACAGGCACAGGAGACAGAACATCTCACTTCTGCTCATGTTTCAGCTTGCTGAGTGACCTTTAGCAAAACACGGTATCTGTAACAAATACCCATTTTTTGCAAAGATCCCCGGATAAAAACTGCTGTGTAGTTTTTAAATACTTGCATGCATCAGCGTGCAGGTTTGCTCTCCAGACCCACTCGCTTTTCAGACTTCTATACGGTGGAATTAATTGCTTGCAAAAGCATAAAATATTTCTGGTTTTCCTGTGTACTCCTCCTCCTCCTTTCTGCCTTCCTTAGCTCTCATAAACTTTCTAAAAATATGCTGAGAGTGTAACTCATCATGGGTATAATTCCAGAGATGAAGCTACAAAGGAAGTAATCAAACATAAGGTGAGTTTTGGATATTCTGAGTCCAGTGATAGTAAGGAATTTTTGGAAAGGACTTCTCTCTCACTTGGTGCTCATATTTTTTCTGACTGCCACCTGAAATAGAGACACAATGGCTAATACAGATGGCATCCACAATATGTCCAGAACATTAACTTCTATGGTCATAATTGGAAATATTTTTTTTCAGAAAAGCAATATTTTAATCTCTAATAACACCTGTGGAAAATCAAAACCACAAAATACATTTGTGAACTGGAAGCAATAGGGTTTGTAATGCTATAGTTCTTTTTCCAGGGGACTGGAGTCTTGCATAAGGATATTATACAAAAAATAAGTTGAATGAAAATGCTTAACCTGTAAGGATCTTTTCTTCACTTTTCCTTCTGTTTATAGACTGTCACATCTGTTTAAATGTTGCAGAGAAAATGAACACCCAACTTTTCTTTTTTTTTAAGAAAACAAACTGGAGGAACTAAAAGACTCTTGGCCTTGGTTTTTATTTTACAAAGTAGTCCTGTTATATACCCACTTGAACAACCCATGTGCTCATTTTAGAAGACTGTAAGAGAGATTCAGTCCCTAAGAGTAAAGAAAAGAAAAGGAGAGACGTATCCACATCTGCTCTATTTCATTCACAACTATTAAGGATGGTAATAGTGTCTGATTTATTGTAAACATCAGTCTGCAGCTTATTAACACTAAATTAAATTACTTTTCTTTCCTTTGCTTCTTTTTTTACCACAAAGAGAGAAATGTAGTTAGATGATTCAATGGTTCTCATTGATACTTTGTAACAAAATTAAAGGAAAATGAATCAAATTGCATGGATTAAGTAAAATATATTTAACGTCATTCAGAGCACAAAGAGTAAGATGAAGTAAAAGTACAGTTGGTTAAGTAAACTAATTAACCATTTTCTGAATATACTTAAATAATGAGCCATCTTTCACATGAAACAATTGACTTCTCTGTAATTAACCAGAACACTCAGACTGTTCTTAGTGTGTGGGTTAACCACGTTTGTTACTTCCTCTTCCCCTACACACCATGTTATTCTTTCTCACTGAGGGAATTCAAATAGATATATGTATGTGTTTTATGTCTCTCTTACTGTTTCTTTTTCTAAAACACAGCACTGAAAATATTTCATTTTCCTGCAACCAATGTAGAGATAACAAGGCATTGTAATATTACTACTGATTCCAACTAACTCATCATGATTTAGCAGCATGATGAAATACAGTAAGATCCAATAATTTATGGGAAAATTAAGTGATATTTGGAGATTGATGCAACTTTGGTGACTTTTAAAATTTGGTGCTTTTTGAGATAATTACAGCCTAACTTTATACCATTGTTTTTCAAAGGAAATGCAATTTTCAGATAAAAATTCCCTTTCCAGCATGTTCAAGTCAGGTATTATAACCTTTCCTGCTATCTAGATCAGTGAGGGAGGAGGCTGACAGAGGAGTGCCAGTAGTTTAGCACTTGAACAACATCAGTGCCAGCTGAAATCCTAACCTCAGAATTTACAAGTTCCTTTGTAAAACTGGAACCTCATGTTTGTGAGATGGCAAGGGGATAAGCAGAAGACATTTGCATACACTTCTGTCTATCTATCTTAGCTGAACCCAGGACAATGTCATAAGTATTTAATCAGCCAATTATTTCTTTATATTTCCAACTTTAAGCTTATTCAAACTTGTCTCTTTCTCTGTCATTTTGCCCCAGTTTACTTGCAATTTATAGTCGTTCAAGTCACAGTCTGAATGAAATCAAATAATCTTTAAACTTATTTTCAGTCACAGACCTATTGAGCATTTTTGAGTGCATGAAAAAGAACTTCTGTCATTAGCCACATAGGATTTCAGCTGATTAAGCCAGGACATTTCTTCTAATCACAGATTTCTTTCATATTGCCTCTTGTTGGCTGGATTGTGACTTGCAAATGCTGCTAATCCAATGAACACTGGCAGTTCTCCATTTTTGACATTTCCAGAGCTCTTTCTCCAACTTCTGTGACATTTTGATGTCTGAAATGCTATCCTGTCAACATTTTAAAATCAACACATGTTGTTAACATTATTCAAATTCACTGCCTTCATTGGGCTTCCATCAGGGGTGAAGTTGGCCCATGAACTTAAACAAAGGCCTGTATTAGTAAATTCTTAAGAACTAATTTCAATTACATGTTGCAGTACCAGGCAGTATTATGCAGCTGCCATTATATGAATACAAGGATGACATGAAACCCATAGCTATTCAACTTTGATAGTTATTCTGAAATTTGTGAAAAGTGGGTAAATTGGAGAAAATATTCAGGAACAAATATATTATTTAGCAACATTTCTGTTGTATTCCATCTGATTGCCTACTGTACTGGTGACACAAAAAAAATCAATGCTTTTTTTTTTAATGCATCCAGCAAATACAAAGACAAATTCTTCCCCTCCCTGAAAAATGCCAAGTTCCAAGTTTTGCACAAAAACATTGTTAAATACAACACCTTATTGCTAGTTTATTAATTGTTCTTCTGTATAGCACATTAGCTCCTTCCATCATAGTCTGTGAGATGAAAGGTACTGCTATGATATCCAACCACAGGAGTTCCAATAAAGCACACTTCTATTAACAATAGACACCTCTCACTCTTTTCTGTACCCTTCTATTATTTTATTGTTAAGAGAAATTATGTTTGAACAATAGCTGGATATCCCAATGTTATTCATTTGGCTATCATATGTCAATGATCTTAAATGGAATTTTTCCAAGAGTTTGTATACACCAAATGACCAACCAGATCACTTGTCACCTAGAGTGTTTTAAGTGCAGATTTGCTAAATTAATGACTATGTTGAGAATACACACCATTTCTGTTCATGTAAAGCAGTGATTCTAAAAAAACATATTCATACTGGGTCATACTAGAGCTTCATCCAGCACAATATGCTTTCTCAAACAGTAGCTGCAATGCAAGTCCAAGAACATACCAGGAGAAGACATGGCAAAGGTATATTATCTTCCCCTGTCATTCTCCTCAAGTATCCTCTTACATTCAGCTTAAAGGACTTCCTGAACATGCTATTTGTCTGTTTAGTAACCTGAAGATTTTTCTTCGATCTCTGGACCCTATGTAAATGCTCCTTGTCCTTCTCCTTTGGCCACTGGGCTTCTATTGCTGCACAAAGAAACACTTCTTTTGTTTGTTTAGCTTCTTTAAAGTCCCTTAGTATTTGAACTGAAAGATAGCAAGGAATACCTGGGCCTGACCCAATCTCTCCAGAGATGACCCAACATCCAGAGATGTTGTGGATTTCCACCACATCCTCTGTATATTGTTTCTTTTCCAAAAATGCAGAGTAGTTTTTCCATCCTCAGTCATTCCTTTTAAGAAGCTATTCCATACTGAGATCCTTCTGCCCTGTCTCTGAATCTTCTCTCATTCTAACATGTTTTTATGAGATGAGATCTGAACCCTATACAGTCATGGAATGGGCTAATCATGGATTCCTAGTGTGATATGATGTTTTCTTTTTTTTATTCTTCACACTTGTCCTAAGGATTCTGAACACTTCATTTACTTTTCTGATGACTACTGGGCATATATTTTTCATGGAATCATCTTTAATATTTTAAAGATACTTTGTCCACTGATCAGTAATGTTGTGGATGTTAGACACTTTTTCCCAAAGTGCTTCCCTTTATATGTATCTAAATGTAACACATTTTATCACCCCAGCATTTACTCCATGTCATCTCTGAACATGTTGAGCAGTGCTGTTTTCTGCAGAATTTCAGAGGCAAACTTCTTCCTGTGCAAGAACAGACCATTTACTCCTAACTTTTGCTTTATACTTGCTTCAATCTGTAGTCCAAGTACTTTTGGTCGTTTCTAGATTACTGAGAAGTTGAATCTAAGGAAAAAAAAAGCTTATCATGCATGAACTTGAATTCCTAACGGGAGTTACAATTCTTTTGGAAGACTTGTATGGGATTCCTAAATCAAATAAACTCAAAGTCACTGATTCAGACCATTTTCATAGGGAGCATATTGCAAAATCTCACTGAAGTTTTTGGCCTTTGCATCTGCTAAGCAACCAAAATGATTTTTAACAAGCTCAACACCCACGTAGGCACTTAAATAAAGAACTGATTTTCAAAGGTACCTAGTTCTCTGTAGTTTCTGATGATAGCATTCTGGGCCAGTTTTTCAAGCAAGTGTAACATCTTTTGACAATGCTCCATCTATTTACTAAAAAAATTAAAATGCAATGTTGTTTAAAGTCTGTTATATTTTTTAGATTTTACATCCTCAGAATTTTGCCCTTGATATGTTTTCAAGATATGCAGACTCTGATCTCCCTGATCTTGAAGGGAAATCCATAAGTCACTCCAAAAATTATGTTCAGGAGGTCCTTAATCCTTTCAATAATTTTCAGATTAGATTGGTTCATTTCACAGGCGCAGTGGTCTTTGGGTCAGGGTTGTGTCTCTGCCTCTCTATAAATACTGAGTGCTAACATGGTGGGATTAATTACAGAGTGTGAGCAAACTGGTAAATTCTCAAATTGTCCATTCTGCAAAGTCAGGCAAGTATCTCAAAAATAAAGCTGTTCTTTTCTGTCTTCTCCCTCCTCCTCCTCCTTCCTTAAGGGTAGTAAGGAGTTTTGACATTACAGGTTATTAAAGTAATTATTTGGAAAGAAAAATATTACTCTGGGCAGTAGAAGTTATATCCCTAGTACATTTTGTGAATGTTTTATTGTCAGTTTTGTGAGCTTTGGAATTATTATTTTTTTCTAGAACCCATCTCAACTTGTCCTATATGACTTCCATAAATAAATAAAAAAGCATTACCCATTAAAAATGTTCTAATCAGAATTTGTTTGACATTTTTTGCTGAGGAGACATGACAAGATCTGTCTTGATCTTACTGTTTTCTGGCTCCATTTAGAGTGGGATATTTCTATTCACAACCACACCAACCTTATGTCTTTCCCAACAAAATGGCAAATTGAGTCACATAATCCAAAAACTGAACAAGACTCTGAGGAAATGGATGTCCCATGACCCATGTGGGTTTCAGGACATTTTGTTTAAATTTCTGGTCTTCTTAAGATCTAAAAGCTTGGGCAAAAGACCAGTTAACTTGCATGCATTTGCCAGATAATGCAGTAATGTTAAATTGTATACAGTGTGATACTCTGATGTTGGAAGTTTGGAATAGAAATTCACTACTAAGAAAATTTGGGTGTGCTTGCCTCTATTGCCTTTTTCTCTTTCGGATAAAACTATTTAATTCAATACCTATATCCTACTGAACTGTCAAACATATCAATCTCTAGAAAGACACAAAGAAAGTAAGGTTCTTCCTCTTATTTTCCTTATTCTCCTTCCTATAGCTCTGTAGAAATCTTTATAGACAGAGTATCACATTTAGGTCTGAAGTAACAGAGATGATTTCCAGTGATATAAGTGGATTTATGTCCACCTGACTCAGTATTCTGAGGTTGGTCAGTAAAAATTGTTAGGCTAAAAAATGCATGATCCACTTCCTAGTTGCACAAAGGAAATTGATCCCTTGAGGCGACAGGAAAAGCGGAGATTACATGTGTGTGATACTAACATGACAAGCATCAAGAAAAAGAACAACCTTTATAATCTAAGTTTTCTGGCATGGTTTTAAAAGGTAAGTGTGCACAAAGAATGGATGAATTTTCAGAAAGCACATAAAGTCAACATTCTTCATTCAAGGTACATCAGATTTGCTTCATCGTGTACTTTAGAGAGTTGCTCAAGTCAGTATCAACAGAAACCAGCTGCTGCCAACAGTAAAACCCTGCATACAAAAGTAGAACTGGGGATGGGGGAACAAGGGAGGAGCAGGCTGAGCCCTTATATCTGGTGCCTATGCTAGCTACTTCAGAGATTCCTTCTGAATCCATAGCACCATTGCTGCTCCAGCACTCATTTTTCATCTGCTTTGAATCCACAGTTGTCAGTGCAGCCTTCAATATGTTCTGTTTAAATTCTCACCGAATCTCCATGGGTTCCTCTGTCTCTTCACACTAAGAGAGACGAGAGAGGGAAAGCAGCAAAGTGGTTAGAAATCTTCTGCCAAACACAGATGGTATCCTGATTGCTCTTTCAGCCTACCTGTGTCTGTCTGTGGAGCTGTGGATGTTGTGGACATGTGTGCGAAGAATTTCCAATGCTCTCAGAGCATTCACCCAAAGGAGATTTTCCATCTGAATTTTAATATGCACCACATCAGACAGCCTTGAGAAACAAATATGGCTATTTAGGATTTCTCTCTGTAAAAGTGTGGTTTTGCGTGAATGTGTTTATAAGAAGAGCCAAGCAGAGAGGAAGAATAGGAAGACTCCGATATTACACAGCAGTCTGCTTTTAAAAAACACTGACAAAAGCACTTGCTTCTACAGTGTAGGCAGTCTGTGAAAATCCAAAAAGCTGGGGAAAAAAACCCCTACATGGCATCCTAGCCTGCTCAGCTCTTTGTCCCTCTGTGCCTCAAGATGCAGGCAGGTATGAGGTATAGTTGTATTGCAGCAGTTTGCCAAGTTAGTGCCTGTCAGCTGACTTGCTGTAACCAACTGTGTACTCTCTCTTCATCTGCCCCATTTGCGAGATAAAACATGTTACCTTAAATTCATATACAGTGGATTTCCTTTCTGAGACAGATCTCTAAATAGGTTTTGGCATACCTGGTGCATTGAACTGGTATCCTCTTCCCATCAGATTAAATATCCAGTGCAGCAGAGGAAAGGGGAACCTTTCTCCTTGCAAGGAAAGGCATCTACTTACCAATGGTGCACTTAGCACATGGAGGAAAAAGCCTTGCTTAACTACTGTCGGTAATCACTTTGTAGAGTGAAGCATGAGATTTGATTATCCTCATTATCTTAGTTCAGACAGCTTCAAATGTTGCCAGTTGTCATGAAACATACAGCCCTTTAAATAACCCAGATACAGTGATTGACTTACTGACCTATTCTGGCATTAAATTGCACAGTGTGCCAATGCACGGTGAAAATTCAAGTCCCTTTTTAGGATCTATGCATATCACCTTTAGTTGAAAGGAACGATCTTTGGATCTCTTACCTTTTCCTTCTCTTTTTTTGGTGATGCAGGCTCCAAAAGAAAGCTATCTTCCACTAACAACCTTCACACATTTCAATTGTTCAAACTTTTTCATTCTATTTATCCTCTTTTTAAGCCAAAATTCTGAAGTGTGACTGTGAGGTTTGGGGTCTTGCTTGGCATTTCTCAATGCTCATCCTTAATAGCGATGTTCTGAGAGCTCTGTGCTGGACCTGACTGTAAAGTCAATATAAGTGGTAGCAAGAGGAACAGCTCATGGTAGCATTAGGAGCTGTTAGGACTTCTAACAGTTTCCTTTCCCTTTTGTCACTGAAGATCAGGACAGATAAAATGTTCTTTTCTGCACCTCAGTTGTGGATGGTATTTTTCTGTATTGCTAACTAGAAGGCCAATTAATTCAGGTGGACTTTAGACTACTTCTAGGGAAGTAACACAGATGTAAAAAAGTGGGTGAAAGCTTCACATCACTGAGTCCTACAAAGCTTCTTGTTCCTTCTTTCCTCTGTTCCTGCCTCCCTTCAGCATCCTGTGTTTCTTTGTGACAGGGAGGTCTATGACCCCGGGTGTTGGTGTTTTAACACAGCTATTATTCATTGATTCATTCCTTGTTGCTTTTTTACTTTTTTCCAAATGAGAACTTTACAGGACGGTTGTCACGGCTGCAGTTCTTGCTTGGCAGCATTTAAATGCATGCTAAACAAAAGTCTCTGTCTTGCCCATCTCAAATATAGGCAAGTTAGTTGATAAATAGCATTGTGCCACCCGAGGGTGTGATTATACTTTGAGATAGCAGCACCCGTAGGATGGGTGAAGGCCCTTTGATTTTGGCCCTGTGTCTAATCACCCGTTTTAACTCTTTCCAAGCGCTGAGTTTCTGTTGATCTCAGCAATTCTGTACATGTTACAACTGATATGGTTACTGATATACCTGATAATGTAGCTGGCATCAGTGAAAGAAACCATTTGGTCGGGCTAGACAGAGCTGCACCAAGATTGCAGTCATCTTTCAGTTAGCATGCTGGATTATTGGCAAACTTCTCCACTGCCTCCTTCTGTTGTTTTCTGCAAAGCATTAATGTGGTTGAGAGCCATGGTGATCCGATCCACCACTTTAGGTTCTCGCTAACCTTAATGCTCTTGGTTCTACCTGGGCATGTTCTCATCTGTCTTTTTTGTGCCTTGCAGCAGAAGACTTCTAATGTTCCCAGTATTCATGTTGTGCTATCTTCCCATTTTTCGGGGTGAATTTTCATGAATCCCTAGTGTTGTTCTTCAGCACTTCCTGGAGAGTTGCAAGCACTTTGGTAAGTGGGCAAGTCTCTATTCTAGCCACTCTTTTAATGTCTTTCAGTTTAGGTACTGAAAAATTATTTTAATTTAAGAATGAGAGAATTTAACAAAAATATACTATGGATTCATGACATAGTATGGTAAAGCTCGCACTCACAATTTTTGTGCTTCCCATCTATACTAATATATGCTCATACAAGACTGACAGAGGAAAGTTTCTTAATGTAAATTACATTTGCATTGGCTTTAAGTCAGCTTTATACTATCAGAAAAGAGAAGAATAAATTCCAAAGGGTTTACAACCGCAAATACTCCAAGAAAGTAACTGATGGTGATTCCCTTATATTTACACTAATATAAATCAGGAATGAGTTCATTAAAGTGGTTGAGATTATTTTCATTTATACTGTAACTTTATTATACTCTGAAGCACTGTATATTTATGCTACCACTGCAGCATGAAGGGGGACATAGTTTCAAGTCCAATGGCCCTACATGGGTGGAAGAGAGAGGAGATTGAAACGTGCTGGGACGATATCCAGTAGTTATTGTCTTCAGGACTGGGATCTTTGATCGTAAAATAAGAGAACATGCTTTCCTGGAATTCTGCCTAGCTGTATCTTTATATAATATTCACTTCTAAATAAACCAAACAAGCTACAAAATCTTTAACTGTAACATGGACCTGTCACTTTTAATACTCACCTCACCCATTTCCCTAGCCTGCAAACTTTGGGCTCCCAAAATTATAGTTGTTTGGTACTTACATGATTTTACATGTAAAAAAACCCCAACCACTTTCAAATGCATTCTGGTTGCAACTCATTCTGGTTGCATAATATGAATGCCTAAGAGTCTGGCTGCTTAAAAAGGACTAATTTTCTAGGTATGGGAGTAAAAAGCTCTTAAAGATGTTCCCACAGATATCTAAATAGGAAGGAAGTTGAGATCCCTTTATCCTATTTGCTTTCAGTGGATGCTGCAGAAAAGGCATTTACTAGCTGGGAGCAAGGTGTAGGTTTAGGATGTAAGGAAATCCTGGACAGTATTCACAGAGAATGAAATATTATTTATAAAAGTGTCATTATTACATCTTAATTATTTATGTTTTTTAAAATGAATAATATATTTTCTGAGTGCTTGCTAATTATTAAATGACAGAAGCAACTCCACATTTCAATTAGCTTGCCTTTCCTGGCAACAGCTTCAAATAAAATAAAAAAAAAACACAAACAAAACTCCAGCACATTGCCCTAGACTTCTAAGAGTTCTAGCTTTTCATAATGGCCTGGTGAGAAGATTGACTCTCAAACAGGAAAAATGAAAATTTCACCTCATTTTGGATCACAAAGGCATCCTAGGGCACTGGGTCATCTAGGGACAACACCGTGCTAACTGCCCTTTTTATTTTCTTTATGTGCAAATAATATCAGTGAAACGAATGGCACTAACTAACTAATGTTACTTACATAGGTGACAGTAATGTTTTTCTTTATAGCGGCATTGTTCAGACACATAGAAAAATGTATGCCCCATCTTAAAGATCTTGTATTCATTTTCAACTGTAATACCAACTTTATGAGTTTTGGCCAGCCAATGCTTGCACTGACACCTTCAACATAATAGGAAATATCAATATTGCACGTAGGAAAGAATGAAAAACTCAGAACTAAATATTGTAATCTACATTTTCAGCAAATGAACAGGAAAAGAAGCAAAACCTCCCAGCTAACTTTCATTCTAAGAATTCTTAGTCAGCTCCTGCTCTACAAGACAGGAAGCTTATTGTACTGTGGACCGTATCCTCCAATATCCTCTGACTTAAAAAAATCCTCTCTCAAGAATAAATTTCTGTGATTGGCATAGCTCTGGGTATGATTCTTTATGAAATAATGTGGCAAATGGTGGCAGCTTTTTTTTTAATTCAACAAAGTGCAAAAAAATTAATTGATTTGATAAATAAGAGAAATTTGTTTCTTTTCTCCCTAGACAGAAAAGTGAGGTTTACAGGCCATAGAGGATAACCCCAAAAACCTTACCAAACCTTTCTGTTTATCAGGCTCTGTATGCATCCAGGAAAAGTGCAGAGCTCAGAGACCTCCTGGTTCTACTTCCAACTACATACCTGATTAAAGCCGAGAGGTATTTGGGACTGCTGCAGTTTGAGAGAACAGCCAAGCCAAGCCTAGAGGCTTCTTTCTTGTGCCTAGAGTTTATCAATTAACTTTGAGCTTTTTATGTTGCAGTTCTAGCGGGAAGCTTCATTTGAACTTCCTCCGCAGACTTTAATTTCCATTTGATCTTAGAGAGACACCATCAAATAGCTGGGGTTCTATAAAGCTGAGAGATAACTTTATTGCTGTGTTTCATACCAAACCTGAAGAAAACATTCAGTGATTGCTGAAACATGATACTCACTGAGTTCTCTAAAACCACAATAGAGCTATGATTATTTACGTACTTAAACGATGGCTTTTTTAGTGGCAAGGTGGTGTATCTATTGAGAAAAATCAAGTTTTCATGCCAGGGAAGGGAGGGATTGCAAAGGTTGTCATTTCCGATAATTATTTTTAACTGCCTTTACTATGGGTTGAACTACAAGTGGACATGAAAAAGTTAGAGAATAAAGACTATGCATTCATACTTAAATGAATTTTCCTCCAGACAGATTTCTAGGTTTTATAATCATAGTCCCACAAAACTTTAAAAGAACACTAAGTTATATGCGGCAATGCCAGCATGATGATGGTGTGATTTGCAAAGTAAAAGCATATATTGAAGACTTGAGATAGGCTGTAGAGGGTTAACTTAGCCTAGCCACAAAGTCCAGCAGAGCATTTGAGAAATTCTAGTCACACACATAAACTGAATTATGCAGGTCTTGTCAACAACTGCCTCAGAAGCGTAGAACTGGTAAAGAGGAATAAGGGAGGGTAAAAGTATGTGTTCATCCTTTTAGAAAAGGGGAAAAGAAGTCTTTTATCCTATGTTTGAGAACCGCTTGTAGGGGTCAGAACATTTGTACTCCCATGTCAAACCTAAGACAAAAGACATTTGACTGAGAGGATAAACAGATGTAAATACCTAAATGGCAGTTGTTGGCATCTGTCCAAAGGTTAGGGTTGTTCTCCCAAAGGTTGAGCTGATTAGACAATTAAAACAATGTCTTCTTTTTTGTCAATTTCCAACCTCTTTCTCATTCTTTTAAAGTATTTATATTTTGAAAGACAATGTATATAAAAAAGAAAAGTAAATAAAGACATCGTTATTTTCTAAAGATCAAAATGAGGAGATTAGACTACATTCCAGCATGTCTGAATCTATGTCCTCTCACAACCTTTTATGAAGGAGACCACAATGATTGCCAGAAGAAAAAAAACAACCAAAAAACAAAACCAAAAGACAACCTGTATGTCTTTGTGCGGTGCTGAATTATGCCCAGAGAGATCTATAGCAGATTTCTAGATATATGTCTGACTCTCATCTCTACACATGAGCTTAAATCAAGAGGAACTCCTTACTTGTGAAAAGTTAATATAAGATCAAAATCAGAACTATGTACTTCATTAAGGTTGTGACCAAGATATTTATTGTGGTTTGAGAACAGACAAGATTAAACCACTACAATGCCAATAATTGTACATTGTGTGGGATTAATGGGGAAGGAATTTAAAAGAAGTCATTGCAAACTGACTCCTCTCTCTCTCATGTATTTTGTTTATATTTCAAGGCGAATTAACACATTCTGTTTTGTAACCGATGGAATAACTCTGTTTGATATAGCTTACAGGCCTATAGCTGTAGCATCTGAGTGTTGATAGCAGAAATTCCTCTCTTGTAATTCTCTTTGCTGAGATGAGTGATTACACAGCTACTGGTCCATATCTGGTTGCCACTACATTTATGTCTCCACATTTAAATGCTAATTCCCTATCAAAATGAGAATGTGCATGCCAGTTTGCCTGCTGACAATGAGACAGTGGAAAAAAAAAAAAAAAGAAAAGAAAAAAAAGCAATTTATAAATTGAGCCTGTATGTTATTCTCTGCCCTTCCATACAAGGCCATTGGGCCCAGCTAATGGTGGGTTTCTTAGGCAATGGAGGAGTAGCAGAGAATAGAGAAACACTATTTTCTGGGAAACAATTTGTGTTGCTACCTCTTTTTACCCTGTAGGTAAAGCAGTTTTTAAGAACATGTTGCTACTTTCTATATTTAACAGCAGAAACTAGTATTAGGTACAATTTGCTGACTCTGAGACATAGACTTCCATGCAGCTGCTTTGAAATAGTTACTTTGTTTCCCATGTCATTGTTTAGCTTTCTTTTATGCTAAAAGTCCTGCCACAGCCTAAATATCAACAGTAACATGGCAAACACGGAGGGATAAGGATTCCTACTTTAAATGCACTTTTCCTTCCTTTTTTCCAATCTTTTTTAGTTTGGCCTTTGGAGAAAAGAAGGTCTGTTTCTCACTAAGCATGCATAGAACAGGAGAACTATATAAAGCAAACACCTTACTTTAATTAATATTGTCTTACAACTGCAGCCTTTATCAGAGATCGAACACAGGTTTGGGGCAGAGATATGCCCATTTGTAATTCAGATCTGATACTGTTTGCTCCAAGAGGTGCTAAACCACTAATGTTAGTTAATTAGGACTTTGGGGCCTGATTTTCAAAGATGGCTGATAAAAAGCAATAAATTATTATCTTCAGCTTGATTCTGCAAATCTTTCCCTCCAATGAAGAGGGCAGTTTGTAGAAAATTGCAAACAATAGATAAGTGCTAACCTCTTATATTGGTAATTCCTTTAAGAGCAAATGAAACAATGCATTTTCACTAGTTGTATGTTTTTAATTAGCTACAGATATTTTTAGCAATTTTTCTGTGATGACTACAGTTGTTTTCCAGGGAGGTAGGAAGTTTGTTTTTCAATCTACCTATAAGCCACTTAGGAAAATTAAAATTCATATTGCTGAACTTGTCAAGAATAAGTTTTCTCACAATTCAGTTGGGCTGCTAGATCAGTAAGACATTTTGGACAGTCAGGCTTTAATTATCAACTTAGCCTCAAATGTTGGCAAGATTCTCCTTTAGTTTGCTTCTAGAAAGTTCCTTATAAATCATGCCTATGCAATCCTATTGTTTTCCACACAGGGATTTGGAGATGCACAAAGCCGAATGTCAGAATATCACTTCCCATTGCATCTATTCTAAGCAGCAAGGAACTGCCACATGCTGCCTGGGACAGAGTGTTTGGTTTCACCAGTCTAGTTTTGGAACCCTGGGCAAGTAATGTAAAATTGTCTTTGTAAACTACAGATAGTGATACGTACTTGCAAATCTTCTGTAGGGGGTTTAGTAAATTGATAGAACACAGCCTTTGTGATAGCTATGTAGAGATTATTGAACTTTACCAACCATTTATTAGCATTGTGACCTTTTATTTTGGGGTTAATTTACATTGGTGTGAATGAATACTCAGATGTGCAAGTCCTAAATCTTGTCCATGCGGTATAATCCAGGGTCTTCTAATCTATGATCATTACCTTTACCTAAAGCTCCTTCAGTACAGGTATTGGGGAAGTTTGCTCATTAACCTATCCTGTCTGTTTAATGGTTGCGGTTCTCAAGTCCTGTGAAAAGGTCCTGATGGTGCAGTCCTTCAGTTTATAAAAAGATTTTGCTACTTTTCACCCACCCACCACTGATCCTTGTTTTACTGGGTCTTTTAACAACTGGTGTAAATGAAAGCAACTTTATGCAGTTTTCTGCTGTGCCAAGGGGCTGACCCTGTGCCCAGTAGTTACAGTATCATAGAGGAAACGATGGGGTGGTGGCTGTTCATTCAGTTTTTTGCAGCTTGCCCCAAACCTAGGATTTATTCAGCTGAAACTATGGTTCTGGCCCACAATGCATGGACACTGCTAATGTTGCAAGCACTCTCATAATTCAACTATTACAAGTAGTAGTGGTAGTAAAATAATCTTATCTGCAACTCATCAGAGCTTTTTTAATTGAATTTTACTTAACATGAGTGTTGAAAGAGTCAGGCTAAACATGCAGCCTTGACTTTGAAACCTCTGGCGTTTTGCGGGTGTTAGTCACATCCCTAACATTACAGTAATGCAGTTTTTGTGGCTTAATATTTACATATTTTTATTGCTGTCTGAAAGATAAATGGGAAGAGGATGATCACAGGAGAAGCCTGGAGCAGGATTTTAATATGTTAAATTAAAAAAAAAAAAAAATATATATATATATATGGGAATGTGAACTTAAGGTTGTATAGGTAAATTAAAGACACTCGGAAACACAAAAGCAGAGGCTGGTAAAACAGCATTTAGTTGGTGTATAGGAAAGCACTGCATTTTGTGGAGTATGTATAGTGGGAAATTTGAAACTGAGGGCTAAATGTTCTAGAAGTTCAGGCAGCTGAATTAACATCACCAAAGAAGTTGTAATTTTTACATTTTTATTGTAACTTCGTAGCTGTAGCATTTAAAACAAAAGGTCAAATCAGAAACTTTTACCTCCCAGAGCTCCTCTGATGTTTACTGGAATTTACCTGAATAATTCTGAACAAGGAACTGAAGATTATAATTTTTCCATCTATTTTGTGATTGAATTGCACAAGTGATTTTAAAGCACCTTGATGCACGTTGTCAAAGTCTCTGTTACCTGCCTTGCATACCCTGAACAATGATCTCTAGGTTTGCAAGCAAACTCTCTGCTGTGTTAGAATATGGACTTGGGAGAAAGGTCCAGCTACAAGCAGAGATCTGCTAAATTCCATCCCCAACCCTGGTCTTGACCTCCTCTCCCTAAGGAGGGAGAATTTCCCTTTAAGGCACGGTTTCACATCATCGATGAGCCATGATTGAATGGCAAATGGTGCCTTCTGCAGGAAAGGAAGCATATGCATGCCTCAGCACCTAGCAGGGACCTCCAGGTACTTTTTCAGCTCTTTTCATCTGTCTTACAAATAGGAGCGACCACCATTTGTGGAGGATCACTGCAGTGCATGTTCTGTTGATACTGTGTTTTTCTGAAATCATCAGAATTTAGAGCAGGACAAAGAATAATCCAGCCTGAATAGCATTCAGACAATCATGTCCCAGGCTCTTAAGCACTTTTTACCTCAACAGACAAAAGTAAGGGATTCTTTGGTAGTAGCAAGAAGAACATGTTCTACTGGGAAATGGGAATTTATCCATTCTTACTGTCCTATGCTGGGATCATTTATTTAGGCTTTATTAAGAGATACAGTTGAATGGTACAAATCTGAATTTGTCTGTGATAAGTGCAAAGGACATTTTGTTTTTCAGAAGAAACATGGAAGAAGAAAGCGCTGATGGTACACAAAGGAATTTGAAGATAGCTGAAGGCAGAGGACTCCCTCATATCTGTAGTCTTTTAATGTGTTCTAATGAAGAAGAAAAAGGATTTATAGCTTATAGTGGGGAAGTGGAGAGCACATGTTTTCTCTGACACCAATGTCCCTACAAAGTTTTTGAGCCTCAAATTGAACTGTGAATTCAAGTACAACCAAGGAATGCTCAGAAAGACAAGACCTGTCTCAGTGAGGTTGGAACATCGAAGATATGCAGATACTGCCTTTGTGATCATCTCATGGGAGAGGCCACTGATCTGATTAGGCCAGCAGACTTATTTAGAGGGAGATAATAATTTTGAAACTGTTTTTAGAATTATGGGAACAAATAAATGTTTTTTTTTCCCTCTACTTTGATAAGATTTGAAATGGCAAAAGGATCTGACTCAAACTTTCAAGGAGGTGGAGGGAAACAAAACCAACACATTTACATCTCTTTTGGACAGAAGCCAAGCAAAGATAGTACTGACTGGTGAGAGCGTGTGAAAATGAGCTTTTATATTGGTAACCAGATGAATACTTTAACTCATGTTTTCTTAGGGAAAACAGTGATGCAATACAGGAACATATATACTGACCATATTCATTACAGTAGCTATCATAAGCGTTCTGTGGGAGACCATTCTAGGACTAAAATCAATTGATTTTTTTCCAAAGGGGAAGGAAAAAAAAAAGGTATTCTTATCTCTTTTAAGAGAGGGCACTTCAGGTATTGCAGAAAACAGGCGGTTATTAATTTGGGCTGTTTCCCATAGGAATGCTAGATTGTTGTGGAGCCAGAATTCATGTTAGGACACATGCTTTAAGTTAATTGTTTGTGTGAGAGTAAATGGCTGCAGGTCAGGGTTGCTTGTTTAGTCTGGGAAAAGTACACAGGAGTACTTAAGAGGGGAAATAAGAAAAAGGGAGGCTTTATCCTCCAGTGCTGAGTTTGGAATAACCAGTTCTAGATGAAGCTGTAGGCTGAATTCAGGGAGTAACCTGGGTGGAGAGTTGACTCCTTGAAAGCCAACCTCAGCATTCCAGTGAAAAAGGTCCCATTTGTGTGAGGTGATGATTATCTTCTTCCTGATTCTGAGCACCTCCTGGAACCATCCGGAGCTGACGATGCATGGCTCGGGCACAGAGATGTGCCTTTCCCTGCTTCACGATTTGGAATTATTTTGGGACTTCCTTAATGAACTCTAGTAAATTTTTTCTGGCGAGCAAAGACATCTCGCTAAACCAAGTAATCTAAGGAAGCAAATGAAAAAAAGCTTTGCTTGCAAGGTACACCACCCTATTTAATTTGCATTTTCAGCCTTCCATTCCATTTGCTGCAAGATCGAGTTGACGGGTTATTTTCTCAGCCTGCAAACCCTTTCCTTGTTGTTTTTTAGAACTTTATAGGCTTCATTTTTAAGGGTCCTTGGACCACAAATACATTCCTGAAAGGCATCTCTCCAGTCTTCCTAAAATGGGAAGGGTAACACTAATTGCACAACTGTGAATTTAGGACAAAGTTGTAATACATTTGCTTCATACAAAGTCATATTCAAAATCTGGTCTACTGAGTTTAACCTGAGGATTTTTGCAGTAAGGCAGTAGGCCCCAGAGTGAGAAAAGTGTCACAGTTCGGTCCTTAATACTGAATAAAACAATTTTAGTACAAAATTTGGAAAATCTGTCATCCTTTATGTCTTACTGTCATATGTTTTGTGAAGAACAAAAAAATCCCCTGATATAGCTGTGGCCTTATAAGAGGACTTGCGTGTAGAGCAGAAAAAATTATGATCTCTTGGAACTGCATTTTGATCAAGTGTGGATTTATGGGGTTAACCATTTGTAAGTAAATATGCAAGCTTTTTTTGCCACATAACAAGACTGACTTATACAGTGCTCAGAGAGAACCCCCTAGGAATCAATTGGCTTTATTTGCAAGCAAATCTCTGCTTGCTACTGGTACTCTGAGCTCCAAGTGTCATTTTGAGATTCAGCAGCCGTTTATAAATAAGCTAGGAGGGCTGAATGCTAAAAGGATAAAGTCTGTAACGCTTTTTTTTTCCTAAATTGAAAATGCCTATGACCATGTGGAACTTATGTTGCTCATGTGTATGAATATGGGCTCTCACCAGAGGCATGGTTCACATTAAATCTCAGTGTTACACCGCCATGTATTTTTGCAGTTTGATGTGAGAGAACATTATTCTTGAGCCAACCTGGTCAAGGTTATGAATACAGGGGCAGAAACCTTAAATCTGTTGGCAGATCTGCTCTGGCCTATTGTATATCTGTGAGCACACCACAGTGCTTCTGTTCCCATCTTCATCCTTTGTCTGGATAGCCTATTTAGACTGAAAAATCTTTGAGGCAAGAACTTTCCCACTGTGTTTGAAAAGGGGATCTGATCTCACTTGGGGCCCCAAGGCATTGCTGAAGTAAAAATAATAGTAATAATTGCATTCAAAATTGGAAAAGGAAAGATTTCTTTACTTTCAGGGACTGAATAAGTTGATATATTACATACATAGGGTTTTTTTGGTGGGGTTTTCTTTAGGACTTCAGGTGCTCACTGTGTTTCCACATGATTAACCAAAGTCCACAACACAGCAAGACTGAGGCTCAGTGATATTTTATAGTTTAGAAGTTTTATTTGGGGATTTAGAAGTTTATATTTTTGACCTAGCAATTGGTTCTGTTATTGTGTCATTCTCAGAGTGCTTACTTTGCATCAACAAAGTAGATTTGATTGCAAATGATTAAAACTCTTGTTCCTTTTCTGAGTTACCTGACGAAACTGTATTTATTGACTCCAACATCACACAACATGGGGGTATTTTCAGTCAAAAAATGGAAATATCTTTTCTGCTTTTTCTGATATGGTGTGTTTTAAAGAGACAATACCATAATAGCAATAAGTAGATTTTAAGAGGAAAGAATGTATCTATCCTAAATGATGCTTGGGTTGGAAGAATTAAACAGGAATAAAGGGACCTGGCAGCTGTTACTGGGAGTTGTGAGACTTCACAGATTTGGGAAAAAAGAAAAAGTCGTGCCATGACTCAGCAACTTATGTTATCATCTGAAACAAACACTTAAAGAAGTATGAGTTAATGAGAACTATATTACGTTGATGAGGTCCTTTGTAGGGTATATGTTATTGGGCTTTGTTCCTGCAAAGGCAGTATGCTGTCATGAAATAAGACAATGTTTTTCATTTACTTTCCCATACCTTCCATTTTTTTTACTAGTATTTTCTTCTAATTTCACAATTAATTAAAAAAAATGCCTAACATCACCTGCATGATCAGATGCTTTGATGAACAGAAAAAGACGGTATGGTTCACTTAAAGTTGATTTTAAATGTTTTGGTGAATAGACGACTGAAGGCTTTGGAAGAAATATGTGCCACTAGGAGTTGGTCAAACAAAGCTTTTCATCACAAAGCTTTCTGTTTTGTTAGCCAAGTGGAGACATACCTGTTCTGAAAGTTAAACGACATATCAGTTTATCATAGTTAAGATACTGAAAGAGCATCACATACAGGAATAACTTGGTTTGAATTGGTCTTACCTTGCCCACAAGGTCTGGAGTAGAGGTTTTTCACCTATGCCAGCCCCTTAAAAGTAGGTATCCAAATCTGAACTAGTTAGCCCAGCATCCCTTACACATCAGTGAGAAAGCCATATTTTTAGGGAGTTGTTTCTTAGGACTGTTTGAGATGATTATTTAAAAAAAAAAAAGTAACTGCAAGTAACTGTGCCCTCAAAATGCTTATTTTTCTATGTTGGCTATGAAGTTTACGGTCAACTTAGCAAAAATCATTATGCTCTAGAAACTTATAGTAGATAAAGGTGTCCCTGCTTATTGCAGAAGGATTGGACTAGATGACCTTTAAAGGTCCCTTCCAATCTTACCCATTCTACAATTCTATGATGAAACTGGTCAGTTTCTGATCACTGCTGAATCAACTGACGATGTTTCTTTGCCATGGCTTCCAAATATGCCCCAAAATTCAGACTCGTTCCTGATTTAGACACAAAACCTGATATAATGTCACAAACCCCTTGCATTTACAAGAACATAAAACAAAGACTGTGGTGGGGAGAACAAAAACAACAAAACAACAACTCTGTCTAGAAAACTTTTTGCCTTTTCTTGTTCTGTTTGGGATGGAAACATACTTTGGATCATCACTCACTTGCATCTATTATTTTTCTGTTGGAGAAACTAGAAAATACAACTGTAAATGAAAAGAATTGTTCTAGAGGTCCAGACCAGAAGACCTAGAAATTCTCCTCCAGTCATGTGTTCTTCGACTTAAACCAAGGGGAAGGAGCAGAAAAGAGTGGAGTCAAGCATTGGAAAGGCTTATTTTGGGTGTGATTAGTTCATCCATCCTTCTTTTAAGTTATTTAAGTTATTACACAGACTGGTGGCAAGCTCCATGTTTATATATTACACTGGTGCTCAGATTAAATAAAAGAAATAAAATGTTTCAGTGGAAAAAGCAAACCACGCAAATCAAAACTACTTACAATCTTCCTTATTTCAGTGGCAAAAAGCTGCAAATTTCATTTCTCTGCATCACCTGAGATGTATGGCTGTACAAATTTAGCTTTTGTTCTGCATCTCCCATCAAAACATGCTTTTAATCAAAATAATCATGAGTTTGAGAGGAAGCAAACATTGATTGTTCAGCTAAAGGATACTTTTTGGTAGTAAAGTAAGAAAGGCAGGTTTATCACTCACTGAATCTGGGATCTTGAAAAATGTTCCGTATTCCAACAAGAAAAAATAAATTAGCAGAGTGTCAACACAATCAAAAATGAATGAGGTTAAGAAAATGCTGATTCTACTGATCCAGAGCTGGTCACGAGAACAAATTAATGTTTTTAAGTGTCCTGAATGTGAGACTGGCTCTTGAACATTATGACCAAACAGGCAAAATTTGAACTTTTACAGATCTGCTCACAGGGACAGTTGCTTCGCTGACAAGAAGGGACAAGTAAAACTGCTATTTATTTCAGTGATGCAACATGTGTTAGGCAATATATAAAAACTGGAGAACTTTGAAGCAAACATGTAGGGCATTAAAAGAACCTAAATTTATATGCATATGATTTGTCCAATCTTTCAAAAGCATAAATTTGTCTGTTGACCTTTGGGAATGATATAAGAATTATATGGACACTAAGCCACATGCAGTGTGTGCATGCTGCTGCTCTGGATGCTTTCCAAATACATGCCACTTGACTGCTACTAAATGACTTGAAAATTATTTAAAGGGATTTTAATAATTTCCTAATTTGTTTTGGTCTGCTATGATACTGAACACTAACTTCCTAATGCTTTGCAGTGTGCACTAGGCATATTTAAGTGGATATGATGTAAGTGGAAGTTGTTTCAGGCCTATGCTGAAGAATCCTTACTGAAAACATTGACAGTTCCTATGGTACAGTAGTTTGCTGGTATCCTTCAGCTATCAGCTGAAAAGTGTCTTAAGTTTGAAATCACAGTGGACACCAACTCTTGTGACTTTCCACAGCTACTGTGCACAGAAGCTCCTGAGCAAAAGTTGCCGAGAATTCATTTCTGTGGATACACAAAAAAAGGATTTAGCAGATTTTAACTGCTGGCTTGCAGATCATTCAAAAAGGGCTCAGTTTAGCACTTTCTTCAATCTCACTGCAGTGCACGAAGGGCTGATACAGAAAACAATGAACACAAACTCTGTGTTTCAAATTTACAAAGACTTGTTGCATAATGTTCTCAGATTATAACCTCTCCTTGCTGTTCACACTGTGAAACTCTTATTCATGTTCCTATTGTTCCTTATTCTGGTTTAAGCAGCATACATGTCTTTGGTTGTGACACATTAAATCTTGCAAGGATAATATCCACCTAAACTGCTCCACTGAGATTATTTTTGAGACTAATGCAGTGCATGTCTCCTCATTTTTTTGATCCTGACAATTGTTTTCTCTGCATTCAGCCTTTCTCATAACTTTCAAAGATTCATCCGGCTCCCATTACTTCCTGTGTTTCTCTTTTGGGATGTTGTCTCCGTCCCAGAATGTCACCTCCATCAGTCACTACTTTAACTTGAAAACAAATCCTTCCTGGTGCCATTCCTGCCTGGTTAATGTATTTCAGGTGTTCATGTTGTCCTCTTTCATGTTCATTCTTGAAAGGCGTTTTCTATAATTCTTCCTGAAAACATGCAGCCAAGGAAGCTGCTGATGCAATTGGACTGTCTCTTGTCTTGCTGGCCAGTGCTGCCTCCTCTGTTTGTCCTGTTCCTGTTAATCTCAGACTGTCATTTTTATTGTCTGCTCATGTAGCATGTGGCACTTGGACTCGATGATTTTAGAGGTCTTTTCCAATCTTAAAGATTCCATGATTCTAAGAAAAATGAGCTTGCCTGATAGTATGTAAGTAATATTAAGTAAAGTTTTTGTGTTTTCAGGTGGCAACCTGGGTAAAATAGTAAAGAAATCAGAACAAAATTGAACATATTTTGCAGAAATTAGATTTAAAAAATATATGAATTCAGAGCGTATGCGGAGTAAGGGACAACACTAATGAAAAAGAAAAAAAAAAGAGCTTTATAGACATACGGGTCCACTTATGGACTAATGAAAAAATCCTGCCCTATATCTCTCCAGCTGAGAAATGGCAGAGGCTCTGTTGTCACACATCATGAAGGCTTGCCCTGTGTAGCTGCTGTAGAAATTCCTGCACCTCCCCACTTTTGCATTCGATATATATTTAAATCCTAGTAATCCTGGCTCTCAGCTGAGTATCAGTTCCAAAGAGATTTAGGATAGGGTAAGCCAAGGGTTGTGAGTCCATAGCTATGCAAATTCCAGATTCAATGGGGAAAAGCAGCAAGGACTCCTAGAGCTTATGAGATGGAACAGAGTTCAGAGCTTCTGGTTTTGAGGCAGATCATCAGTCTGAAATGCAAATTGCTGCATTTGGTTTTCCTTTTTTAGTTATTACTCTTTTCGGTGTCTGATCTTGAGGGAAACTTGCAGCTAATAGTAGTAAAACATTCATGTTGACATGAACAGACATGGACACCCGGACAATACTGCAAGTAATTTCCATAAAAAGAACTAAGAAGTGAAGTTGCTTTGCCTGGGAATAGTGTTATACTGGGCAAATTTCCACTGACACCAGCAGATGAATTATGTTCAGCCACCACAGTCTCTAAAAACTAAATGCAAAGTGAGGCTGTCTGATTCAAATTCTTATAAAGTGTTTCAAAACACTAGTTTCTGCTATGTCTTTTTTTTTTTTTTTTTTCTCTGAAGACCAGCTAAAAGTTGGTATACCCTTACAAAGATGGCAGAGGGAAAGATGGGTTTTTAGTTTATTTTTTTGTGGTGGAGACTCACATACCATGGCGATGACTATACTTCTAAAATTTTTGACAGTCATAACAGACCACAAAGTAGTCCAAAGTCATTATAGTCAGTGCATTAATAATCCTCATACTGTAATAAGGAGTGTCCAAATAGTCTATGACATCAGAGACCTTTACAGCTCCAGAGGAACTATTAGATTTTATCTTCTCCAGAATCCTTAGATTAAAGAGTCCTTGACGAGACCCTGACACAATAAAACATAACGATTTCAAAAGAGTTGCTATGTTCTATTGTGTCAATAATTTGCATACTAAGGAGCCCCTGTGGTACCATAGTCCTTGACATTACAGAACATGGACTTGGTACATACTGAGTGGCATTTACGTTACCACAGTCCATGCATAGGAACTGTTGAGCATTATATCTGAAAAAGAAAACGAGCTTCACCTGAGTTTTAATTAAGAAAATTAATACAAAGTATTCTCTGCTATTTCTTAAATCCAATAAAGAGATGAAATATGAGGACAAACTAACTTCCTGGAGGCTGGATTCTCAGCTAGTTGCATCAGAGTAATTCCCTTAACCTCATTTATGAAGATACTATCCTTAGTCTTTGTACTCACTCATAGCATCACAAATGTCTTGGTGTTATATGTTTGCTTATGTAACCCACCAATATGTTTTCCTGCAAAAGCATTTATTAAGGAACAAGCAGGTGCTTTAACACTGAATCTCTCCTTTTTTTCGTATGTCTGGGTAAGTCACATCCTTAACCTGACTTTAACAGTGTGTATGCGAATATTTCTCTGTAGGTGAAGAGTTCCCTCTATGTGAATAGTTTTATGTGTGCTGGAGAAGAATTAATGTCTCTGTATAAGATAAGAGAAAGAGAATCATCCATGACTGTTGGAGGGAGCTTCACTCCAGATAGTGGGAAGATTTTTTTACTCTGCTGAGCACAAGTCCTGCTGTTAATAATTGAAGGTTGCTTTGTGGAGAAAGGACTGTCCATATCCATCATTTTGAAGATGAAATTTTTCAGGTTCTCTCTGTTTTATGCCATATCAAACAATCCTACAGCACGCAATTCACAAGTCGCATGACCAGCTCCAAGTTTCTGGCCTTTGAAAAGTTTGCTATTTTGACTTAAGTATTGAGATACTTCTTTTCTATTACAAAGAAGATGCATCTTTTGAGGATTCAAAGAAGCAAAAAAGAATATCCTCATTTTCCTTGACAGAATGCTTGCTGTGTTCTCCATGTCGAAGACTGGCAAATATGAACAGACAGGTTTACCCTTTTATCCCTTCTTGTTACCCAATGTGGCTTTTAGGTCTTTCTCCAAATGAAGCACTCTGCAAGACATCCAAAGATAAAAGAGAAGGAGAATGAACTCGCCTACATAGAGCTTATGAAGGCTTTAACATTTTGATTGATAATGTTTCTGTACCTGTGGCACATATTTTAAAACCCTTCTACAACTGTGAGTGAAAATACTTTTGCGAACACTTGTAGTGTGTGCATGTGCCTATAGAAACTGCAGAACAGGACAAGATATTTGAGTTAGAGAAAAGGCACATTGTGTTATTGATTGTTGTTATGCAAGACTTGTAAGACTTCTATGATGGAATGGTGGTAGCAGGAAGCCTTAAAAAGCGATGTGGTCCTTGCATGAGTTTCGCCTAAATTTATCAGTTTGCTGGGGTTTTTTTGCTTGCTATTCCAAGAAAGAAATTAACACCTTGTCAGCATGGCAGAGGAGAGAAACACAGTAAGTCTTCATAGATCATTGACAACTACTGATCTCTTGTGCACTGTAGGCAGATTGCTCTAAACAGGAGACCTAAATTTATCTCTAGCTAATAGATAGGCAAAGAAAATCAAAGCCCTGATATACACTTATGTAGAGGGGAGAGCATCTGAATCCCTAATTCCATTGGATCTTCCTTCTGTATGAATAATCTTTTATAGATACATTTAAAAATTAGTTATTTCTAATACAAATGTATTTTGGCCATTCACAAAATGGATCCCTAGAGTTCTCCAAAGCATTTGGCAGTGAGAGTGAAAATGACTTTGACTGAAATTTGAAGAAAAGTATCTGTGTAGAGTGGGAAAACTGTGGTCAATGTTTCTGTGAAGGACAGAAAGAACTTAAGCAATTTGCACACATCTGCAGAGACTGAGTGGATGTACTTGTTTCATCATTTGAGATAGTCTAGTTGATTTTTGTTGCATGTATTGCACAGGACTATTTCAAGCAGGGTTTGATCTTTTTTTTCCTTTGAAAAACACTGACGTTGCTGTCACTGTTGTTCTTGCTGTGCTAATGTTATCATCCTCTGATTATTTTAACCATGTATGTGTTTGTTGCTTCCTGTATGGAGTATAACTTTTTTACAGGCAAAAACTAGAGCAGCAGTCCCCTTTTAATACAAACCTCATTAAAAGCTGCCATTCTTAAATTAGCTCAGCAAAAAAAAGTGCGTTTTATAGTCAAGCAAGCAGTAATTGGACACTGTGGCTATGAGTGGCCCTTGTGGTGTTTGGACCAAGTCCAAATGTACCTTCTGTCTGTCTCTGACACAGGCAGACAATAGTAGTATTATTTACTGTGCTGGCTCTGTGTAATTCGACAGGCCAGCTGCAAGAACAAAGAACCACTAACATTTTGCCCAACCCTATTCCCAACTGAAGGCCCATCTACATTTCATAAATAATTTCCTAAAATACTGGATTCTCTTTCTCCTCTATAGCCTTTACTGTGTTAATTAGAGAATAAAAGTTAGCCTTGCAAACAGTATCATCTTCCTGTGCCGTAATTCATGTATTTTCAGTTTTTTGGACACTGTCCCTATATTGACCCCAAAGTAATTCCTGTGTATGGCTTGTCTCCTTAGCCATGCCGAGGAGTAGGAAACTAGCCCTGTCACTGACTTTCCCATGATTCTAAAGTTAACCAAAGGATTTTGGGGATGGGTCATTTTACTCCATCTAATAAGTAACTGACCTCTTGTGATGTTATTAAACCACAAAAGTTTAAAAGGCACGCAGGAAGAGCACCCCTCCCACATTGCTCTTGCAACACATGAATTAACACAAGGAGTATTAGGTAAGAGTTAATATTAGGGAAATTGGAATCAGGGATTCCTGGACCTAATATTATCTGTAGCTTTGACATTGTTTTTACTCCTTGGGCAACTTTTCGATATGTAACCTATCAAGAACAATGAGACAGCATGTGAAAAACCACACCCTCCAGTTTACTTCCATTGTATCTGCATTTTCAGCCAAGGAAAAGCTGAGAAGAGTGTTATGGGTGCATTTTTGCATATAACCCCAGGCTGCCTGAATGTTCAGGCAACTGAACTGCATCTGTAAAATGGGTATAACAACATCACATTAGGGACTTTTTCCATGGAAGGATACCGCTGTGAGGGTATTTGTGGAGTGCTGATACTTTCAATGCAAAATATGTAATTTCTTCCATTAATGTCTCCTATTTTCTCATCCCATTCCACTGGTAGCCTCTTCACCATCTTTTGCTGCCACTTCCCATAGGGGATGCCAGGTACATATGTGAGAGCATCCATGAGTGAGTGCCACGCTGTGGGAACAGCCTGAGAGCCCAGTCCTCTCTGATATCCATGCACTGGGCAGGCAGGTTGGCGGGAAGTGGGTGGAGGAGGCGAATTAATTGCAATCAGTAAAGAACTAAAACAAAAGACTCCCTTAGGAGACAGAGAGGAGATGGGAATTCTCTGACTCACCGTCCCATCACCATTCCTCCAGGGCTTCTCCTAGAGCGCTGCTGCTACATGCCAGCCCTTACACAAGGCTGAAACAAAAGGCTTTCTCTCTCTCCTTCACAGAATACAATTTCCATGAGACACGGACACTCTGCACTTGATCGCAGATGTATATGAATATAGCGCACATGCTTACGGTGTTCTGTAAATAATAATCATAATACTTACAGAGTCATGTTGAATTCTGTCAGGTAAAGATTAAGATATTCTCTGAGTTGCATTATTATGCCAAACTGCATATGGCTTGTGAAACACATATAGTGACACTACTCTTTGAATTTTTAAACGTGATCCTAGGAATCCCTTAAATAATTTGTTAGGTGCTTATCAGAAATCTCTTTGCCTACTATTTAGCTGGGATTTATAGACAATTATTTCCCCACAAAAGAAATGCTTTCAAAGTGTCACAGTGTACGGTAAACACTGACCAGCACCCTCAGAAAACACACTGGGAGATGAAATGATAGAAGCACAAAAGCAGACTATGTGGTTGCTAATCAGCCAACTGGGGCATGCTGGCAGCAAGGCTTGGTTTCTTTTAGCTACTCCAGCCCCTGGGAATACACTGCTGCCTCAAACCACTTTGACTGCCCTCAGTGTTGAGCATAGGTGTTCAAAAAGATCTGCTTCAGTGCTTGCTGCTTCAGTTTGTTGTGATGGACTTACAGTGAGCCTTGATTTATGTCAGAAATTCCCCAGAATTATCTAAAATGGATGAGCTAATTTTCTCATAGGTATAAATTGCCTTAATTTCTCCAAAATCTGGGTTTCCAGCATGTCCACACACAAAGTTCCTCTGATAAAAACCCCAACAAACAAATAACCAAGGCTGACATGATTTATTTATTTATTTATTAAATTAAAACATCCAGATTGACAAGAGCTATCATAGTTGACAAAATTACTGGAGAAAACTGAATTTGGGGTACTGAGGTGCAGGTTTGACTATCTGGACAGGGAGAAAGGAAGCCCCTCTTCATGATGTGGACAGGATCTTCAAAAGTACTAGTTTGGCATCTCAAAGATGGCTTGAAAACTGGAATCCCAAGTTGAGGATATTTATTTTGGTTTTGTCCTTCATCAAACTGTAAAAAATAAAACGTTTGTAGTATTTTTTAGAAAGAGTAATTTGCCTTTCTGTCTTCACCTGTGTTAGCAAAGAACCCCTAGATGGGGTGCACACTTGAGATGTAGGATATCCTTAGAAGAAGACTTGATGTATTGCTTGATTTGGGATTCAAAGCTGTGTTTCCCGTACACAAGGTGAAAGATCCAATTCCTACAGTTTTGCAGGACAGGTTTTACAGGGAGGTTTTTTGGGTCCTGCAAAGACTTTATTTTTGGTGAAAGATGCACTGATCTTGATAAACAACTGAGAAAACTTCAAAGTTGTGTCAATCAGTATTTTCCAGTAAAGTGTTTTGTCAAAAAATAATCTAAAATACAGGCTGTAGGTTGGCTACACATTTCTAATTTTCTATTTCTAATTTATTCCTTTGCCACGGAAAATTTATACTGTGCTAAGGAATAATAGTGTTGGATCATATTTTTCATATTTCATCCAGATTGTTCCTATACCCAAACAAGGACAGTGTTATTTTCACAAATATTGTTTTTAACCTTAGGAATCATTTGCTTCTTTAACAGCTGGTTTAACTGTTGTTTTTGAGGAAATCTCACTAGAAATTGCTTTGGAGTGTGTAAATACATTCTGGTCTGTGCTTCAGCTGGCCCATCTGACCACAAACCACAACGATAAGGCTTTAGCCAGGCCTCTCATAGACTCCTTTTTAAAAACAGCCACAAATGATGGGGATAAATATGGTCTTCTGGCCACAGAATAATAGTCTTTAACCATGATTAACCTTTCTACATAACATTGACTCATTGTTGAGGATATTAGAACTGTAATTCCTTGGTTTATCATGTTGCTGCTTGGAAATATGTTTGGGGTTTTTTTCCTTTTCTATTATTTGTAAAAGTGTGAAACAGGAATTTGTGCTTGTAGTAGGAGATGGTTAATTGAGAAGGTTTGGTCTAGAAATGGTAGTTCTGTAAGAGTTTGCCAAGGCTATTAGTCCATTTAGTCAACAGACTATACTTTGCTAAGGCAAGGGTGACTAATAATGACAGTTCTGTAACTCACCTGCTTAAGCAACCAAGCAAAACCAGCTATTGCACTGTTACATACGGTTTTATTTTGTATAGGATGCATCTCTTTTTGTTTGGTGTTTTTGGGGTGGGTTTTTTTTGTATTTGTTCACTTTTCTTCACAGTGTGAAAAATGTTTAGTATACTAGTAGAAAGTTCTTAAATGTATTTGAATTCATCAGAGACAGGTATTAGACAAATCTGAAAAAAATTTTCCTGTACCTTCCTGTCATTTTTTTCTTTTAAAACAGTGGGAAAAGTTTTTTGGTTTTTTTTTTAATGGAAAGCAGAAAAGAACCAGGCAATGCTTCATAAAACCTCACTGTGCAAAAAAAATCCCCCCAAAACAACCATTGGTATGTGTTTTAATCTTTGGTATGGTTACTCCAGGCCTCACATGTCTTTCCTTAGTCTCATGATCTTTTATTAATGTTTGCTGTGTGTCAAAATTTGATAATTATTAGTAAAGATCGTCTGCCTCACAGGCACCTTACAATTTATCAGACTATTATACAATTTGACCTCGTCTATAAAAGAGCACATTAAACACTGTAAGAGGAAGAAAGTGTCCTGAGAGAGTAAAATTAGCAGTCAGTAAATCTACTCAGTGTCTAGTCTTGTATCACATATGATGCTGACATGTTTGTATGTGCACAGATGTGTTTGTGTGTACCTGTAAACAGAGACATACACCCTTACTTGTGTTTTTGCAACACATACTTTAGCACCGAACTAAATGCTCTGAACACGTCTCCTGTTACTTTGAGTGCACCATACCACTGTGATAAGTGCCTATAAATATCCACCAAAGTTCACTGGAGAATTAAATATGAATTTAATTAAAAGGAATTAATACTAAGGTATTCCATCTGATAAGAGGCAGTATCAGTTAGGGACTTAGTAAGGTATATTTTGTAGTCACCGGGGCTTTGGCTTATCTCGCTTCTTCCTGTTTTTCTCAAACCACTGTGTGTGGGATATGTGTGCTGAGGATTGGAGTAGCTAAAAGCTACAGGCAACATTCTGCTTTCTGTTACCCCGGAACAACCTTTTTGATTTCCAAAAGGGTGCAGCCAGGTAACTAGGCACAAAAATGCAAACAGCTGCTGAATCCCATCCCAGATGTGGGGCAACTTACTTGGTGGTCAGAGTGATTTCTGCCTGTGGAAAACTTTTGAGATAAAAGAACTTCAATACTCAGGGCTCAGATTTACCACCCTCCATATGTACAAACTGTAGCTGCAAGAACTGATGAGAGGTATTCCAGGGCAGAATTTATCCCTTCATCTGCTGTATGTCACGAGTTATTATTTTTGTAAACATGCTGAGTCTGCCTCTGATGAAAGGATGAAAGCTACTTCTTTCAGGAGGGTGAGACTGGACTTTAACTGTTGTGATGAGTGATGAGAATCCAGATCTTTCAAAGGACAGGCATAACTAGTGCAGATGTTGGACTTTACCTGGACTTATGCATGTTCACGAAGACTTTGTCAGCCAATGGCAGAAATGTTCTCAGCTGCACACTGTTTGCTAATGACAAAACAACTATCTAAATTGAATGTTTGATTCTGTGTAAAGGTCAACATGAGTGACTAATTCTAAATTATGTAATTATGCTAAGAAAGCAGAGTTAAGAAGCTGCTACCTGTGTCATACTGAGCCAACTGTGAAAATCTAATACTGTTGTTTTGAAAGATTTCTGTTAAATGAGAATCAAGCGACTGTTACCATTGTGGTAATGAGATGGTGTTATTAACAGGATGTGGCACAGATGAAATCTATAAGAAAGACCTTGCACTTTTGAGGGATGTTAAATAACAAAATGACTGCCTGAAAATTATTTCAAGGCACTCATTTTTAGGAGCATTCTTTTCCCCCGGCCAGAAGACACAACCACATGTGTGCATAGCCTTCCTTCCTCCTCTTGCCCCACACCCCTTACAAAGCTGCTTCCTTCTCACACTAGTGGCACTGGCTTCTGGAGCAGATGAATTGCTTCCAAAGAAGTCAATGTAATACATGACAGGCCCAAATCAGAAGATAACTAATATTACAGGGATTTTATCAATATCTTTTTTCAGAATAGATTATCATGATTCATTTATATCACCACAGTTCCAGAAGGATTGATTGATGGATCAAAACTGTGTTGGTATTAGGTGCTAGGAACACATGGAGAGGTGAAGCAGACCTTGCCTTCCCCGGAAACAGCACTGGGTTGCATTGCCACCTCCCTGATATTTTGCTATCCTCTTTCCCTCAAGCTGTGTGATGTAAAACTAATCCTTCCTGTTCTTCCCAAATTGGCGATCTCACTGCCCCCAGACTTAGAGATCTCAAACTGTCTTGAGAAAAGTCCGGTTCAGTTCAACTCTCTCCCTAGCATTTTCCAAACAATTGCTCCTACTGCTGCTGTGCCGAACAGCCTTACCACAGTCCTGTGTTTAAGAGGCTGGCTTTTTGTGTGCCTCATTTATAAATCCTGTTGGTGGAAACATTTCTGTAACTGGACCCAGTAGGAGTCTGACACTCTCATTGTGACTAGCTGTTTATTGTGCAAGCTGCTGACTAACTCGCAGTAACTAAAATATAATTTTCCAAAATAGACACAGATGACAAACAGATAATCACTGTAGAGAGCCAATATAACTAAGAAGTACACTCAAAGCTCTTTTAGGTGTACTTCACAGGCTCATTATAATCAGCAAACGGATCTTAACTCAGGCTGTCACCTACTCAAAACTATTCCTTTTTTCCAAGGCTATGTCTCATCGTCCCACTTCAGATAAAGCAAAGGAGATCCAGTCACGTGCTTTGGTACCACTTAGCTCTCAGATGCCATCCAAGCACTATTTTTTTCAGCCCCAGAAATGCCTGTGACTCCTTCATCCCATCTTCCCAGCTCCCACTCTGCCTGAGGAGCTGGATTGCTGGGGCCAGGACAAATGGACTTGCTGATAACCTGGGCTTCAGGAGCTGCCCAGCCTCTGCTGTGAGGAGCCACTACTTTACTGTTCTCTGATATTCCCAGAGCCAGCTTTACACCTGCATTGGTGCACGGCACTTACCGAGTCTCTCAACATGGCTACCCCGCATGGCCTTGTAGCCATTATTCCCTAACAGAGATAGCAGGAAGACAGTTACACTTCAGGAAGATTTGAACAAAAAGACCTAAGATGATGGAGATTAAAAAGTGTTCAGCTGATACACAAGCAAACAAAAGAAAGCAAACACCTTGACTTAACTGAGGGGGCACAGGGCAAAGATATCGCCAAAGAATTCAGTTATCCTTGACTAGAATAAATAAATAAATCCCTTGAGAACAGGACCCTGGGCACTTAAGCAACAGTAAAATAAATTAAAATCCTGTGTCTGATAATAAAATACAATGTAGCTTCAGTGTAAGATTTCTTGCTACCCTAAGGAGGCTGCTTCTACTGAGGCCTCTGGTGTTCATCTATCTCATTAAATGAAACCTGTAATAGAAAGAAACATCCCCATGCACCTCCAAAAATATGTGTACATTTTGAAAAGTATCTAGGTTGGAGATTTTCAGTTAGATTTAGGAATCTAGGGCCTATGTCTAAATTCTGGCTGCAGAGGTGTCACAGTTCTTATTGTGGTGACCCCAGTATTATGGTGCTCATAAAAGTGCTGCAGAGGCACCAGCCTGAGCTGTTGTGGTCATGGGCATATCCATGGCTCCATGTCCCTGCCTCAGCACCCATCCTGGTACATGGTCATGGTGCTATGAACAAAGCCACTGCAAATCCTAGAGAGGATCTCCAGTCATGAGCAGATTTTCATGACAGACTTTGAAAAGATGGAAATTTTTTGCCAAATGTGTAGTGAAAAGATATCCCAACAGTTGGGGAGAGAGATTATCTGTCTGTCTATCTATCTATCTATCTATCTATCTATCTATCTATCTATCTATCTATCTATCTATCTATCTACCTATCTATCCATCCATTGCAATAACTGTTATGTTTCCCATGAAATGAAATGATGCTTTTAGGGAGCTGTGTTAACATCTCTCATAGGAATCCTAGTGCTAGTATTAATCATTCAAAAACAAAGTTATAGCAAAAATCCTGACAACAATGTTGCTTGCAGCTTTTCACATTTTATGAGAGTTTTTTTAGCTTCAGTTTCATAGAAACTCCAATTATCAACTGCTTTCCACATGCAGTCTAAAAAAGTTTTGACATTAGGGATGTCAGAGGCAGTCGGAGGTGGTGTCAGAGCAGCCGGCACGGAGTGCGGCAGGCTGTCTGCCCCAGTGCGAGAGGCCATGTGACACATCTTTTCAGAGAGGCATAGTATCTTTTTCATTACGACTTTTCCCTCTCAGATTAGGCTGACTTGTTAACTCATCCTCCCTAGTATCTTTCCATTAATGCCTCTGCTTTGTAAGCTATTTCTCACTCTGATCAGCCTCGGATCACATTTGGGATTGGGCCATGTAAAGGAGAGACAAGGCTAAGGAGATATTCAGGCTCGGGAGATATTTAGACATTTTATGTTCACTTACATAGTAAGTAGCATTTTCTATTCCTGGAAAAGGAAGAATGGAAGAGAGGGAAGAAGGCAGGAAGGCAGGCAGGCAGTGAGGAAGGAAGGAAGGAGTGAGAGAGAAAGTGAAAAGAAGAGAGAGAGAAAGAGAGAAAAACATTCCACTTTTTGTGTGGAATGTTTCTCTTTTACAGCACATAGTAGACAAGGAAAACTTATTTGAATATACTGTGTTCCATAAAAGACAACAAAAAGCTAATTTTCAATCTCTGTAAATAGAGAGGTGTTGCTACACAGACTGACCTTAACAGAAATGCTCAAATTTAGCAATGAAATTGATAGATTTACATGATGCATATGCAGCAAGGCTCTTTGTCTTCATGTCCTTGTGCTCATTATAAAGGCATGGACGCAGAGCATGGTTTATAGAGTGATGATAAAATATACCATGGCACCTGGGCTCCCTGCAGAGCTCTGAAGATTTATCTGTCTTTAGATGAGGTACTGTACAGGGATGGCTCGCTCCCATTGCCGCACTGGTGAACTTAAACCTAGACTTGAAAGGATCACTCATCTGGCGAGAAGAATAATTTAGTCTTTACCCATTCCAGAGTCCTCCCATGTCTGTATTTTAATAAAGGACATCAGTTTACATAGTTGTGCTGAACTGTGTTCTTTGGTTGTGTGATTTAAACTGGGTGCATTAGGATGTCTAATAGTAGTTTTATCTCTGCAGAAGCCCTGCTTGAGTTGAACAGAGCATGTCTGCTCTTTGTACTACTGCTCATAGAAGAAGACCTTGAAGAAGGGTATGTGGCTGAAGCCAGACTGTAAGAGAAGCAGTAAATCCGTGACAAGCTTAAGCACTTTCTAAGCTTTATATTGACATGTTACAGTCTTAGTTATATTTGTGAGAAAACTAGAAATATAAAATCCTTTCTTGTTCTGTGTTTGTCATAGGGCACAAATGTATGTTAATAGGAAGATACCTTATCAAGCCTATGCTTCTGAAATTACTTTATGCAATCGACAATCATTTTAATCATCCAGAAACTCAGATGCCAGTCTTCTTTAAACAGGTGTAGAACAGATAAGAAATGAACCTATTCTCTTTCCTAAGAAATTATTTTCTGAATCTAACAGATTGTAGAAGAGGAGTTTTTATAGTTACGAACTTTTACAAAAAATTAATATGATGATCTGATGAACGCCATCATTTTTGGTGTCAAAAATGTGAACACAATGAAATTTTGATTTAATCAGAGATATATCCTCATCATCTACTCATGATATGGGAAAGTAGAATTGTTTCAAATGAAAGGCAGACTTTCTCGTTATAGCCTTTGATTTAGATCCCACAGAAGAAATACATGACCTTCAAAAGCTGTTGGTTGAGGAGATGGCACAACATATAGCTTACTACTAGGATCCACTGTACATCCTGCATTCTTACCATTAGGAAAAAGCATCAAACTTCCCGAAATTCAAGTGTGACATTACTTGTGTGACCAAAGCAACTTCAGTGTGACTGATAAATGGAGTAAAAACAATGCTTTTGACTTTCTGGGGGTCAGATTCTCCCAGGTCCTGTGCCCCATAGGGATCTATAATACAGTCTAGGGTTTAAATTAGGTCTCATGAGATCTTCAGGGAGCACAGAACAGGAAAGAATGTATATAGATATTTTGTAATTTTAGGTGAAGAAAAACAAATGGAGAAATCTTTCTTCGGGGCCCTGTGAAGACACGTGTTATTTATAGTTCTAAAACAAGTTTAAGTTCTATTTTGAAATATTTCCATGGGGACTCATTTCTAATTGCAAGATTAAAAATTGTAGGGATGGCTCCTGTGTGTTAATGAGCACCTGTACCCTTTCCGGGTGTCTGGGAGTGCCATTCTCCCTCTCTGCTGTCTCATCACATTCCCCATAGAGGAATATTTCTCCACTTGGTCAGTCCTCTTTTTCCTGGTAGTACCAGGAAACTGGTCTCTCTCCTTGAACAGCACTGTTGAGAGCCACTTCCTCACAGCTGGACTTCCATACCTATAAACCACATTTCTTTGTGGTTGCTTGCTCATGAAAGAGAATTAAAGCAGAGTAACTAAGGGTTCTTTTTATTGTACAGAGATCCTGACATCTGGCAAACATCTGGTTAGGGACTCTTATCAGGAAGGATGGTGTTCAGCATGTTTTACAGGTATAGGACCTTTAATCTGTAAAAGGTTTGGGGACAGAGCTGATTGAGCATCATGACCTGGGTTGTTTTGACCAGAGGAATTAAATGGCTTAACAAGTAGAGAACAGCCTCTAGTTCCTCTTTTTCTGCAGGGACTCTTGTTATTCTACATTAGGATGGCACAATACTGTGCAGCCAGAGATAACATCAGTCTCAATGACTCAACAAAACAGTTGAGAGAATTCAACAGTTTTCTCTATGATGTTTCTGCTTGACAGAGGCACTGAAAAAAGGGGGTTGGTCATGGTTTTGCCTTCTGGTTTCAAAAAGTGAAGATAAGCTGCTTTATAGGTTTCCCATGATGGGGAAAAAGGGAAGATTATGTTTTAAGAGAGATGTCAGAGCGGAGGACAACAGCCACACTTGCACACATAGGGCCTTGCACAGCCTTTCATTTGCTTTGGCTATTGTTAAATGATTCAAGGGCAGAATTTCAGTGTGAAGCTTCTACTTATCTACTGATGGCAGCTTCAGAGAAGGAAAAATAAACCATGCTGTAGGATCATTATTAAGATTTAGGAAAAAAATTTGTCCTGCTCCTAATGTTGCTTGTGGCAGGAGCAAAACAGGAACGCTGTTCTACATTATTTTGGAGAATGCTGTTACATGGTAAAAGCAAGATGTTTATACCTACAGCAGAAATGTTCTTGCAGATACATGTCTCTTGTAGGTACAGGAAGAGTGGGAAAGAAAAAGATACCTGATGATGGCAAAATAAAATAATAAAATAAACTGCTTCCTATAACGAAGATCTTACTCCCCTAACAACCTCATTTTGACTGGGAGAAGCCACTAGCAACACTAGCTATGGTGTATTCCTTGTCCTTAAAGCCTGCTATTTAGAATACTTTGCCTGCAGAAAGATAGGGTGGTACTTCTGTCCTTTTTTCTTTCTTTCTTTCCTTTCAGGGCCCATGCTTCGCCAAACAGCATTTATTCCTAAATAATGGAATATCTCAGGTGTTAGGATGAGAGAGAAACATTTTGTCTGGAAGGGATGACTAATCAAACCAAAGGCCTTTTCAGAGGATACCAGGTGTGCAGGCAACAAACACATTAATTCAATTTTTTATTTTGCCTCATAGAGGTGAATTTGCAGAGGCAATAGCAGGCTGTTGTGGTTTGGGTTGTTTTATGTTTGGTTTTTTTTATATTGTCTGACCCAGGGTCATCACTGCCTCAAAAAACTCACTGAATACCTTATAAGGTGGACACACCTTTGGGGTTTATGTCTCAGCCAACTAGTGTTTGTAAGGATCTTACACGTTTTGTTCACGCAGACATGAAACTAAATTTCTGTAGTAACAGTTTCCCTACAAAGGATGTGGATAAACGTGAAGTTCCCAGTCAATTGCAGTGGTCTTCTATTATGTCTGGGATGAAAGCTGGGAAAATGAGTGGCTGAAATAAATTGGTGATTATCTATTTGGCAGAAGCAAGTAAGGGTAAAACTTTTAGTTGGTCAGCAACACATCTTTTTGAAGGAGTGTATCCAAAGTGAATGCAAAAAGAAGATTCCCGTGGACAGCTTGTGAAAATATTAAATTCAGGACTTAGAATATTCATGGAGTTGTTGACAAAGTGACACTAAACCTCTAGTATTTTACTCCATGAGTTTGGTGCTCACTGCCAGGTAGTTCCATCAATTTGGGTGCAGGTCAGAATTTAGTGCCTCAGTTGTAATCTTTGGTGAAGTGACTATCTCAGACTTTTAAAAACATCCTTTATTTCTGGCCTCAACAATCTAACTACAATGTTCAGCCTTTAGATCATTTTATATCTTTTGGGTTTTTGAGATTAAAGTAATTTGTTATTATTTTTTCCAATGTAAGGGAATGACTGATTGTGAACACATGCCCCCTTAACCTTTTCTAAATGGAACAGATTGAGCTTGAGCCTTTTACTCTAAGACCTGTTCCTTAATACTTTAACCATTACTTCAGCTTTTCACTGAACCCCTCCAATTTATCTAAAATGAACCTAATTAGTCACCTAGCCCAGTCAATGGCTGTTTCAAGCAACTATGTAACATGACTGTAAACACAAACCCACCAAACTACAGATGAGCTGTTACAAATTTCCACCGTACTTTGTATGATTTGTACAGATCTGAGTTTCAGAAAAGAGTTGCCAGAGGAATATTCTCTGAAAATGTGGTTATAGAACTAGATTTTCTTTTCCCTATCCAGATGTCCACAATGACAAATGACTTGTGAGACAAAGAACTTATTAATTTGGCTTTGCAACTCCTTTTATAAGAACTACTCAAGCATCACAGTCAAATCCAGGAAAAAGATGGGTCTCAGGAAGCACAGAAACTCATATTTGGAGGAGCAAGTTTGCAAAGTCTTTGTCCTTGCAGAGGCTGAAATGAAAACCTAAGCACTGGGGTAAAAGAAAAGTCCAATTTCAATCAGTGTAGAAGAATGTTCAGAGACACTGTTGGGAAGACAGAAGACTACCTTTGTGAGCAGTTGAACTTCTGCAACCAGTTTTCTTATGATTTCATATCCTTGGCACTCTACAAATTTCTCTAGTCCTACCTGCAATAGATGCAGCCTATGCATTGTTGTAACAATGGAATAAATGCAAAGTATGATCTTGCATGCCAGAGCAAGCTGGATTTTGCCTTTTCCTTGGTTGTCTGACTGTTGCTGACAGAAGGTGTAATAGATGAGTTCTGCCCATCTTTTCTGCAGTGAAGGCATTTCTTTTTTGTGGTTTCCCCTAGGTATTCACCAACTTTCACAAAAGTTGTTGAAACTGAATTACCCTTCAAGTTCTACCTGCTCTTTCAAATCTGTTTGAAATTCTCTATGGATTAAAGGAAGGTTATTCTGCAGGAACTGACAGACAGACTGGTCATACTGGTCACATCTTTGGAAAGCAGGCCGAAAAGGAGAAATACAAAAAGAATAATACAAAGAAACCCAAAGCAAATCACTTCAGTTTCTCTCTTTCACTTTCATTTTCCAACTACCCCCCCCTTTTTTTTTTTTACATTTGACCTTCTCTCCTGTTTAAGTTAATTGCAATTTTTAAGACTAACATGAAATTTAAATTTTTATATATGTTAAATGCTGACCAGCACTTCATAAGATTTTCATTAACAATCCCAATCTCTCTCTGGGTTGTTTACAAGAAAGAAAACTAAAAGAGTGGAATCCTTCTGTTGCCTTCTTTTCTGAGTGTCAGTTTGTCTTGTCCGAGTACTTCACTAGACACCAGTATACACAGTTCATTAAAAGCTAAATATTCTGTATTGTTAAATGCTTAGTGGAAAGGGTTGTCTAAAATAAATTGCCAAAGCATAACATCTAAGAACTGGAAAAGATTAAGGAAGGGGATAGTAGATTTGAAAAAAGAAAAAAGAACACTTGGCCATCAATACAGAACTTTTTGAGGAGGACAGGCTTTATATAATGTATTTCCTTTGTTACATTCATCAGAATTATCAAACTTTCAGCAAAGACCTAGCAAAATTGGATCTGGCTGCCATGTGGTTTAGAGCATGTTTTACTTACAACTTTAAAAATGAATGAAGAATGAAAATCATGATTGTGGGCAGATTCTTCCGAAATGTTTTAGCTACTCTGTATTTCCTTTCACTTCTCAGCTGCCTGAATCCGGATAGGACGATCAAATACCCAGAGAATGGCATAGAAAGAGCCATCACAGGGAGAAGAGGACATCCAGTTGGACTGATGTAATCACCCAAATGTCTCTCCAGCTTGGCTCTAATTGAGGTTGTCATGACTTGGCAAAGAAAAAGCAGATTTTGTTGATGAAATTTTCATCACTGTTAAGTGAGAGGATCAGCCTTATGTAAGATCACCAAGCTGGTAGCAGAAAGTAAGAGGTTATGCTCTTACCTAAGCACCTTACCTAGCATTTGCAGAAATTAAAAATTTGGGCCTGACTCACTTTCAAGGGGCTTCTTTTACGGAGCTCATACAGGATTGCACAGGAAACTGCCTGGTTGAAGCAGATGTTCGGCTTCACACACACAAAGGCAGCAGATCCCACTCAGCCACTCTGCGTTTTCATCAGAGGAGGATGGGGACATGCTGGAGAGCCCAAGAAACTCTACCCCTCACTGAGTAGCAGCGTTTCTGGTGTCATTTACTACATATATCAGCTGTAACTGGGGGATACTAGAAGACAGCTTTATTTTGTGGAAATGAAGAAATTTTTCATTTGTATTGCTTTAAAGGCTGGATGGAAAAAGCTGAAATAGTGCGGGGGGGTCAAAGTAGAGATCTGGATCTCTAACAAGCTCAAGGTCCTTGAACAGCTCTTTCTCTTTTTTTTCCCTATCCTTTTCTTTTTTAATTTGATTTTTCGCCTTTTCCTTTTTGTTTGAACTTACTTCTAATAAACCAGAATTAATCCCTAATTAGAAGCAATGGGGTTCTAGTTTTTCCTCCTTCTCCTCTGCTCATGAAACTCCTGTTGAGCGTGTCACTCTGACATAAAGCTTCCTTCACAGCAGCAGTAAAGGAATTCTTTTCACTTCTGGAGTCTGTGAGTTTGGTAAAAGTCTCTTCTCTTCCTTACCCTGAGGTCAGCGATGTCTGTAGTTTAATTTAAGGCATTAGAGAGAAACAATTAGTTTGCCTGGTGCCTAAACTGCTGCTGAATAAACAACCACAGAAACCGAATCTTTAAAAAACTCCTCACGACTTTATTTATCTGGACTCTCAGTTGCCATCCAGATGCAAGAAATTACTTTCGTTCATTTTAATTCTTGCCATTTTCTCAGCATTGTTCTACTTTAGGAGGCAAATAAATACAGCAGGAAGATACCTATAGATGTGTTCAGCAGCTGGAGGGTTTACGATCTAACCTAAAAAATGCAAGTTGGTTTTCTTGTAGTAATTAATACCAGCAACGTTTCTACTAAATGCTTCTGTGTGCCTCCTAGAGCTACTCATGTCTCAGCAGTGGGTTGAAGCTCTGAGGGGCACAGTTTCACTCACCAGCCATGGTTTTTGCTGAATGGGTTTGCAATCCTCAGTGAACACTCATAAAACTAAGTCCCAGGCTTCACAACAACTCCTGATTTAAATTCTAAAGCAATTAACCTAACCTACACTCTTTACAGAAGCAGGAAGCCTTTTAGGTAGGAGGATTTTGAGCCTTAAACAATGGTTAACTCTTTTGTCCTAAATGTAAAGAGGCCTGACCTGTTGCAAATAGTATTGTGGGTCTTTTAACTATGTGTCTAAGGTAGTCAAAACATGATGAAGAAAATAATGTTCATTTTAGAGAAAATAAAGACCTCCTGTTAGCTTGGAGTAGGTACTTGAGGCCTGCATTAATAAATATTTTATACTGTGGACCATGTAGAACTAACTGTAAAACCTAGTAATAATGAAAAAACAGCTGAGGGAGAGACAATCCAGGCTGAGTTTCTGTGGATGTACTCGAGAATGTAGATGTTCCTGTAACTCTAAAAACACTGTATTCTGGTAAACAATCCAAACTTATCTCAACCACCTGAGGCCCAGGAGAAAAGTGATAGAGTTTCTGTCAAGCCCACATTTGGTGTTATGTTTTGCAGTATTTCAGGAAGAGGCACAGTGCTTACTGATATCCAAAAGAGAAAAAGTACATTTATTTTCATCATGAGAAAGTGAACTTTAGATCATTGCCCAACTTCTGTAAAGTAACAAAAACCTACAGTACATGTCTGTTTTCTGAGCTACTATCACAACCGCTGATGATAGATAATAATATTGTGATTTGTTTGGATTAAAACCAGTTTCAAAAAAAACCAAAAACAACAAAAAACCACCAAAAACCAAAACCACTATGCACAAAAGAATTGTCTGTATCATCTGTCATACAGATGAAGCTAAGATTTTCCCACAAAAGCATACATAGCATCTGAATAATTTGAGGATGGAGTTGAGAGAGATAATGGGAAAAAAGATTAACATTATGTATTCCAGAGGCTTCCAGCTGGACATGAAATGAAAATAATGACTGTTAGGATGTCAATCTGCTCTTTGATAAATCTCATAATTATTGTCAGACCCATATCTGATAACAGCTGCCTAGGAGAATAAAATCAAGCTACTTTTATCAATTTACTTTGTCCATTGTCTTCTTGATCTCAGGACTCAGGTTGGCCCTTCTTTCTCATAGACCTTTTCAGTTCATAGATATACTTGATACAGTACGAAGACTATATGTTGAATTTTAAAATTGTTGTGGCTGGGTTCAAAAACACAAATATCAAACCTGTACAACTATGAAAGAGATCTGCAGTTTGCTTGGATTTTACACAAAATGCAGTCTGTTTATAGAGAAAAAATGCTAGTTTATTTTCACTTATCCTGTTTTATAGGAGTATCTTTAGTTGACAGAACAAAGCTGTGCATCAATGTTAAGTTAAGGAGTAGCAAAATTAGGTCCTTTCACATGTTTTCCCATTTTAAGTCATGTTGGCCAAACTGGTGATAACACACAGATTATCCCTGTTAGATTCAGGCAGAGTGTTGTGTGAGTGAGAGGGAGTCTCACTTTTAACTTCAGCCTCATTTAGCTGAATGGAGGCTTGTTTAAATTGTTCAGATTCAATGTAAAAATTCAGCCAAGGTGAGCATTTGATTTTTTTAAAGCCAGGTCTGCTGGATTTTTCAATTCACATGTCTTATAATAAAAAAATATATCTCCAAGCTACTTCAGAATTTAGGCGATCATAACCTCCTTGAATGTACAAAATCCTAAGTTTTTAGGTACTCAGGAGATTGTTCTCCCTCTCAAAACTCCGGTTGTTCTGACAATGTAAAGGACAAGCATTTCTGCTTTCAACTAGATATGATTTCCACTGAAACAGTTGAGGTATCTAACCAAGAAACTTCTCACACTCATGAAATGCTTTGATCAACTCAATAGGAAGTTTTGAGTAAAAACTATTAAATTTATTCTAAAAATCTTAACTTTTAAAGTTGCTATTGGATATGTTTTTGCAAAACCTATTTAAGTCAATAAACAAAAACATAGTGTATTTGACTTCCCAGTCATTTACTGAAACAGGCATGCCTATATGATTATAAAAGCAAAGAAAGATAGCGATACAGAACTGAAAGTAATTGCAATGCAATTTACTAGTAAATAGGCTTTTTTTTTTTTTAAATCACAGATGCTTTAATATGAGTAAACTGAGCCTTTGCTTGGCTGTTTAGTTCACGTAATCCCTACCTTATTCTTTTTATCCTTCTGGTATGAGCAGATGGAAAACAGGAATCTCAAATTACTATCCTATGTTTTTTACTTGGTCTCAATCCATGTGGACTTCTTTAATTATTTGACTGTCTTGTTCAATACTTCACTGTTTAGTTCAGCAGTGAATGCAGTGTTATAAATTAGCTCTAAAACTACTACTGGATCTATTGTTGTATCAGAGAAAATTCCTTTTTGGTCAGCTTGGTGTATAAACGCCTATATCTTAAAATCCATAGATGAGGTCTTTGGAAGTTAGATGGGAATACAAGCAATTTAGGTGAAACTCTGTAGCCACCCAGAAAATCAGACAGCAAATCAGCTGTAGGACTGCAGATTGTTCACTTTCAAAGTAATCTAGCAGTGATTTTTCTTCCTGAACTTTTCCTTGCTCAATAGGCAATATTTTGTTTCTTTGAGTTCTCCAAGAGTAGGCTGAGCAAGGAGGTATTGAACTGCAGGGAGCCATTCCTGGGCTACTCACCATGCAGGCTGCACTGGGGTCTATCATCCCAAAGTCTGAGACAGAATAGCACATGTTTTCTTCCTGTTTAGATGACAAAATTAATTCTGTTCTGAGTAGAGTTTTAGCAATGATTAAAATGAGGCAACAGATTGTAGAGGACAATTGAAGCTTTGGAGGCATGTCTGTGCCAGCACGGGTCTATCTCATTCTCTTCCTCTCCTTCAGGTTCACCTCTCCTATCAGCCTTCCCATCTTTCTTAGCATGGGATCCTGCTTCCTCTCTTCCCTCTTCTCCTCAGAGCTATGTACCTCTGCTGCTCTGCAAGCATCCTCTCCAACATCATTCTCTCCCTTGCAATTCATTTAGTTGCACCTGAAACCCCACTCTGCCTGCCACCCCCCCATCCCCACCATCCTCCATCACTCTCTGAGCAGAGAGGTGTAGGGATGGGGTAATGCTGCTCCAGCAGAGCCAACCTCTGGTTCTTTCCATGTGGGAAGTGAAAAAACAGTGATTTTTCTCATGTCTAAAGCTTACATTGGTATTACATTGTTTTGGAGCCTCTGCTTATTGCATTACAAAATGTTCAGTCTTATTTTGTTCAGTGTCTTTTGGGCTCTAAATGACATTGCGTTTGGTGTTCCACATTAAACAATAGTCAGCTCTAAGAAAATCTGTGTGCATAAAGAGAAGAGAATATTCTGACAAAGATATTTACTGGGTGAATAGTCTGCAGCGAAATGTGTAAAAAGTTATTCTCTGCGTTCAGAAAAATATGACAAGTGATGTAACTACAGGATGTGTCTTTTTTTACTTGAAAGTGGTTAGTGGCTCGCCTAAGATTTGCCCATTGTCTCATGATTTTGGATTTATCAAACAGGGACCTTATGGTTCTGGATACACCTCAAAAAAATCATGTCTTCTGAGACATGTACTGTTACTAAACAGAATAGCTAGAAATGTCAAAATATAGAATTTAAAAAGATGGTTACTCTTAGTTCTATTTAAAATATACATAGCTTTTAACATATTTGTATATACAATATAGGCATAGAATAAAAACCAAGCATAATTTAAATCACATTTTTTTAATGACAACTAATACAAAAGCTGGCTGAAGTTTTCTGAAATTTAAAAAATGTTCTGAAAGAGTAATTGGAAAGTCAATGTAGATGAAAAGTATGAGATTAATTTTTGGAAAAAAAATACAAATGATATTTTCTAGTTTCTGCCACCTCTGCAACTTTGTTACTACTTCTGTATATTTAAAATTCCATTTAAAAAGCAAAAATATAATTTATGCTTAAAAGTTCATTGATGCTGACAATAGATCCTTATGTTAAAGAAAACAGCAAACATGAAAAAGTGCTGTTTCCACCTTTAAAACAAGAATTAATTTTCACACTGCCAAATTATTCAGTTATAATAGTCATAATTAGACCCCACTGACATTTAATAAATATACTCACATCAACATTGCCAACCAGATATCCACATTTCATCATTAAACATGAATAAACTAGTATTAATATTCTCATTAGAACAAAAAAAAAATCTTACATCTGATAATTAAACAAATCAGTTTAAACAAACTATTCAATGACTAAGCCAACAAAAAAATAAATAAATAAAATTAAATCCAGCTATGGAAAAGTTACCATAGTAAATAGAAACTGTATGTTGCAGTTTGGTCCATGTTCACTTACTCATCCAGGGACTCAGTGGTTTCAGGGGGGCTTTATCTGGGATATAGAAGAGGGTGAATTATTAGAGGAGGATTAAAATTTCCAGAATGATTGAAAATTCTGAGAAATAGGAATCCCTTGAAGCACAGACAAGAAAAACATTAAAACATATTGCCTCCAAAGACCACAGAATTTCAAGCCAGGCTGTAAAAGTGAAACAAAAATTGTTTCATATGAATGCTGGAAAAGCTGAATCAAGCAATTGCTTATTCTGTGCATGATTTGAGTTTGAATCTGTATCCTTATTTTACTTTATTTAACTTTTTTTTACTTTATTCTCTTTCTCACACACACAAAAATCTGCAAATTCATCCTAGTTAGTGATGGAACATTTTTAAAAATTGTTAACAAAACAAAATCTTACAGGGAAAAATGAAGACATGAAATAGCCAATGCCATGAACAGATAGTTTTCCCTCTAATCCTGTGTGAATATAAACATTAGGTCTGGAAGGGGAAATACAAATCAATTTACTATTAAATTTTAGCTTCAGATACTTGTTTATCCCAATTTTCTTGGGATAAAGAAGACTCAAAAGCTACAATAAAAATTGACAAAATGGGTTAGGTAGAGTTCAGAAATGGACACTAACATTTGCTATGGAATTATAAAATGCTCTAAGATGTTTAGTAAGGAATTAATGAAGATGACAAAAATGGGGATCCCTAATTAAGTGTATGAAGACAGAAATCAATAGCCTTGTTTCTCTTTAAAACTTTCTGAAATGTCTTAACGATGCAGTGAAGTGTTGCAGTTGTGCTCTCCACACTAAATGTTCAGTTGAAGCTCACTTTCTTCCAGGAATATAACTGACAATGAATGTGGTCAGACAGCATGACATAGAGAAGCTTTGAGTCAGTTTTTTAATAATAGGAAAGACAGTTAGTCAGAAGCCTTAACTATTTTGATTGTGCCTAGTGGAAAGCAGAGATGTTTGTCCTTTAGATTATCAGACCAGCTATCGTTTTGAGAGGGAGTACAATTTCATGAGTACAGAAGAGTTTGGGAGTTTATACATTCAGGGGGTTATGATCTCCTAAATTCTGAAGTAGTTTATAGAGAGATTTTTAAAGGTTCTTCCGTGTTAAAAGACACAGAAAGTGTTCAGCAGGATTTATAAAGTAGAAAAGTAGCTGAAGATCCTAAGCTTGCACTGGAAATTTCTGTAAGTGTGTAACTTCACAGGTACTTTAATGTCTCAGCTTCTCAAAACACACATCTTCTGGAAAAATGTGTTTATTCTGCTCGTTACTAAAATTGTTATATATATGCCTGCAATAATGGAGCACCTAGTAACACCGAAATGAGAATGAACTGAGAGTTAGGACCTTCGTCTTCCCAGTCAGCCTATGTCATGACAGGGACATGTCAGTATAAGGCAGTTTAGTAGAACGAGCTGTAGGCATCCTGCAATATGGCTGCAGCTGGTGACTTGTGAATGCTATTTGGAAAAATCAGATAAGCAGTGGAAATTTCTGGATCTGTCTCCACTCCCAGATACATTGTTTAAGGGTCATTTGGTAGCAACCAGGTTGTAATTGCCTTGCAAATGTCCACTTACTGATCTTACCCTGTGGTCCTTGCCTCTAAATCCATATTGCAATGGAATGGCCACTACTGTAGGAGTGGAGGATACAGGATGGAAAGCTGAAAACCCGATTTAAAACAGGTGAACAAAAAGAGCATGAAGTGGGTTTAGCCACATTTGCACAAGTGACAGACTTTTTGATTAACTACTCTCATCATTTGGTTTCTTATGACACATATATTTGCACCTGAGGTGATGCACCATATCTTTTCCTCTATCTCTATTTTGAACCTTGTTGTTGAGCTCCGTTCTAACAGGAACGCCCTGCCCTGTATGCTGGCTGTGGTGGTGTGAGCAAACCATTTCCTGTTTGGATTAAATATGATTATTTTCAGCTGATGTAAGCGGTGCGAAGGGAAACATCCAGCAGCAAGTCTAGCACGGCTCCTTGCGGTATGGCTGCAATGGGGTGCTCTCTATGCTTGCCAATTCACTCTAGGATGTCTTGAAGCATGAGGACCCATGTGTGTCTTGGCCCTTAGTAACACTAGAGAAGGTGGCACTGATGACAGAGGAGATAACGATAACTCGTTCCATTGTCTCATCTTCCATCAGCTAACTGCACAATATAGACATCACACTATAGTCATGAACACATAACGTTTTTGTGTTTGTGTGTGTAACTGAACATGGACACTCAGCTGATCTGTTGGAAAGCTACTTAACTGTCTAGTTTTCAGATGTGGATTTTACTTGGACAGCGTAGATTTGCTTTGGCGATTTTACACTGAAAAGGGCAGGAAACTGTGCTTTAAAAAAAATACAGAGAGAGAGAGGGGGAGAGAGAATTGTTTTAAGTTTGCACATTCCTGAATCACTGCACACTTACTACCTCACCCATCGATTAAGCCAGCCTTCGAGCTTGATGCATTTTTCTCTTAACACAGATATCCATTCCAGCACTCCGAAATGACAGCTCTTGGGTCTCATGTAGCACAAGATAAGTTGGGGGAGTTTTGCTGAAACCCAAACGTTTGAACAGAAGGGTTGTCTGAGATTACAGTCAGAAGTTGCTCTTCTGTCTCTGCAATAATCTCTGAGAAACCAGACACAGGTGCAATGACAATTATTTGCACAGTATTGTTAAATGAGATTGTGGCTTTTGCGGTTTTGCAATGGAGACAGAAGTCCACCAGGAAACAGATTGAAAACCCAAGATATTAGTTATCTCCTAAACTTGATTCCATTCTCACTGCTCTCTGCAAGGAGCTAAGGCCACTTTTGAGAGGCTAGGGTTAGTCCATATAGTTTGTCTTAAAGAAATACATCAGTAATTGGTAAGGTTCGCCTCCTGTGGATCAGTCACTTCCTAGCTTGCGCTAGCACTCACTTCCTGTACAACCACGCTTACGCACCTGACACAGAGTATTTGTAGTTTCTCACGTCTCTTAAAGTAGGGATTTTCTATAAAAATCTGATGTTATTAAACAGTGGACAACACACTGTCAGGTAGACACCCAGGTACACGAATAACATGCAAACAACAAACCACGTTTCTTGAAGAATGACAGTAAGGAGGATGATTTGGGTGCTTTTCCCTTCTTTTTCCCATCTGTTCTCAATTATAAGAAACTCCTCCCGCTAGTTTAAAGGAAAAACGTACACCCTGCAAAGCCTCTCATCTCTGTACAATATGTGACATCTGTATGTAACAGATGGGCTTTCAGGTTTCTTCATCACTAGCTTTATTTCCCAGGATCTATGACTGCAGCACCTAAGATCATATTCTCAAGATGTAAAAGCAAACTCAAAACAAAAAGGCCTCACACTTGCTATCCCTGAGCTCACATCAGGTAGAGAATAATATGCTACCCACCATTAAAGTCTTTATTTCCATCAATGCTATACCTGTGGGTTGGGAGACAAAATGAATTTTCTTTTCAGTTATTGGAAGGAAATTGGTAGTGAAGGTAGATGTTTTTTCTCTCTGAGTTTTCAGGTTTTTTAACAGTAAGCTCTGTACAAATGTTCTTGTAGCCAATGTAGTTGGGCCATGATCAAGGCTTAAAGTTGCTACCTCAAAGTGAAAAAGTGCTATTATTCATTTCACAGTGGAACTTGTGCACATGAGAAGAAAATGCAACACTCTTCACTCATGACAATGCTCATCCTGTTCTGAGTCAGACTGACAAGTCCTGTGCATGCTCCATGCATGGGGACGACAGAGCTGCCTATCTTCCCACGGGCCTTGCCTCACTGTCAAGCCTGAGAGGACACAGCAGTGACTTGACTGGCCACAGTTTGCAAAAGTACATAGAGCTTTTGAGTTCCTTATTTAATACTTGCACAGCCAACTTTATTTGCCTTAAAGAAGAACTATTCCATATTCTAAACCTATAAGCCAACAAGGCTACCCTAAGCTTTTATTAAGTCTAAAAATGTAAGCTGACAAACACTGTGGCCATCTCTCTGTCAGTTTCTTTAAATGGCCTAAAACATCTGTGGGCTGGATCCTGTATTCCCCCTTCATCTCATTTCTTCCACCTTTCTGCATTCCCATTATTTCCTTTCCTGCCTGATTATTTCTTTTCCTATTCCTAACTTTATCCATCAACTCCTCCTTCCATAACTTCTTGAATTTTGGTCCTGCCCTCACTTGGCTCTCTGTATTTTCCAGAAGGCATGCAAGCACTTTGCCTGGCAGAACACTTACTCATCCTGGCAGCACACTTCCCCACAGTCCAGCTGCCTTGTTCTCTACAGTGGCAAATTTTCACTTACCCCTATTGTGACCCGTAGAAGTGCTGCTGCTGAGAGGGAGCTGTGGACCTGTTTGGAAAGGATAATCTACTGCTTCATGTTGTCACACAGTCCCAGGACACTGGTGATCAGTCAGTGGAAGTTGGGAAAACAGTACTGTCCTGTGGGAAGCTATGAATCATGAATGAGTAAAAAGGCATTTAAAGCTGTAAGACATGAAGGAGGATTCAAATGAGGACAGGAATTGGCCTTTCTTGTGCAACTTATGAAAAGCAGATATTTGTCTGAATAATATGGGGTAACTTCAGCCCAGAATCCACAGAATGTGGAGGAGACTTAAACTAAAGAAACGAAGGGAAAATGATCAATCATGGCTGTTGAGCAGCTGATCAAAGAACAGCAGTTCAAATGGTTTTAAGACAATATGGACATGATTGATTAGCTCACAAGGTACACAGTATATACAGTGATGCTAATCTCAAATCAAATCTGTGGATTTTGGCCAATTAGCACTATGGGGCATTGCTGTAAAGCTCCCACCTAAAATATAAATCTCTAATTCATGTGGGAAGGCACAACACAGTGAGTGTTGGTGTCCACTATTACTTGCTGTGGTTCCTATATACCATCCTGTTTGACACAGAGGTTGATGGAAGTATCAACATACTGATTGCTTCTTCCTACTCTTGAGTGAAAACTAACATTTAGAATGGCTATTCCTTTCTACAAACAAATTACCAGAACGCTTCATCATCTTTAGTAGAGCTGACTGTAATATTCATCACAACTAGATGGCTGTTGGCAAAATTTTTCATGGCTATTTTGCCTTCTACAAAATCTCTTCACTTGACTTTCCTTTTCTTCTTGGTCTACTCCTCTCAACTTTTCAATCATATTAATTATGCTGTAACTGCCAAATCCATGCTATAAATGAAATGTATATTATATTGTTTTCATTTTTAGTTGCCCAAAAGAATCAACACAATTTTCCTTTTTTTACTCCAAATTCAAGATTTTATTCAAAGTCTGAAAGTCTGCAATTTCACATGTAATTAAGAGGCAAAAGGGTCCTTAAAATGCTATGATATCTGTGAAAAATTATGTGTATAGCATCATTTTTCTTACCTGGATATCACATCATAGCATTATGATACAGATTGTGAACACAGAGTTTATTCTGAGAGAAATCTTCCTTGACTGTGGAGTCACTGGCTTATCATAGAATAAGTGAATTCTAAGCCACTGAGCCCTGTCTGGTTTCATGATCAAAAATTTTCCATTTTACAGAAATTGAAGCCTTACAACTTTATCAAGGAGCAGGAAAAAGAGCTGGTGAGAGTTATGGAGCAGATGAGTAGCTGAGGTGATGATCATACAGGAATATCATTTCCATGCATTTCACCACCTGCTGATTGTCTTCTACTCCTGGGTGTTCACAGTAAAAGAAATTAGCCATTTCTCATAAGACACCATAATAATGGTGGACACTTGTTTTTACCTACAGGCATTTCTTTTCAGCAGCCCTTATTTTCAACAGATCTAGTATTATCTCATCTATATAATGAGCTAATTCCTTTCTCTTGTGAAATGCATGAATATAGAGTACAGCTGGTTTTAATTTTGTTTGTAATCTTCGACTGTCTTGTTGACAATGATACTAGTACTACAGATCTGAATTTTTCATGATGAAGACACTTTTTACTTATTGTTCTTTAAGGACATAGGAGTTGATGCTTAACAGTATCCAGGTTAGTCAAAGAAAAAGTTAAGTGTTAATCAGAACTTCCATTTTTTTCCCAACCAGTGAGTGCAACTGGAGTCCGGGAAAATAAAAGGTAAGGTGCTTGTCTACTCTTATTCTGTACTCATATTAGTGGCTTACTGGATTTCATATTTACTTGAGAGTTTGTGTTGGCAATTGTTTATTGAGGATTCAGCCTCTTTCATTGCAGGCTTCAGTTTGCACTTCAAACATGAATATGCCTGTGAAAAACACAGTGCATACTATCTTCTCTGAGTTTTTCAGGCAGATGTACAAGTGGTATTATTTATGCTTTAACTTAACACATATATACCACATTTGAAGTGAGATAGTGTGGCAAGAGTACAAGATTACAAATGGCTTTCGTAGCTCACCCTTTCCCAGAGGGTTTGCTTGCACCTGTTTTTACCACGAAAAGGACGTTAAACTTTCTGATATGTGACCAACTTGCAAATGAAAGATCTTCAAGATAAAAAGTGATATGATTGACTTAAAAGGTCAAAATCTAATATTTTAGTTTGTCAGTTTATGGTGTGATAATTTCACAGAAACATCAAAGATACCATGTGACCTCCCAGCACATATTTCTCACCTTTAGTGTCTTGTGGCTCTCCTCAGATTTCATGGTCCATCAGTGCACACTTCAGCTGTGTTCCTTTAGTAACAGCAACACAGGTTAACAGAGCATTTATCTTCCTTGTTACTTGACTTTCTGCGCTGCAGCTTTTACAGCCAGTATTAGGGAATGGCGTACTGCTCTGCCCATTGCCCTCAGGAAAGAGACTGGGGGACTTTAAAACAACACAGGATTCATTTTGAAGCTTTTCCAACAGATCAGTCAGTTGAGGAATTGCTGTAAACTTGTATAAACCAGCAGGCAGGACTTAACTCCTGAATGTCAGGAGCCTGGTTTGAAACCAAAACCCAGCATGCTTAACTAGTTTTCCAGGAAGAGCTACACAGAACCTCATTTTATAGCTGTAGGTGGCTCAGTGTTGTTCACATCTCCTCCAAGCAATTCCCTCTCATGTGCAAAAACATAGTTGGAGTAGTAACATTAGGAACTGGATGCAAAAACCTAGTATAAAGGACTAAGATATTCCTCCTGTAACCTAATAGGAAATGGGATAAATCCTGAATCATCCATGTTGCATCATGGTCCCCATATGGTGGACAGAGGGAAACCCAGATGAGATGATTCCCATCATTGCTGGTTCTTCAATAATTTTACAGAAGAACAGAAGTTTGTGTCAAGGATCAAGGCAATTCTATGTTGCTTTTCTGCAGCAAGCCTCCTTTCCTCATCTTATGGTTCTCAATTTGTAAAACGCTGCTTACAAAACATCAGCATGCATCTACACTACACACTTACAGGGTGACCAGGAGTGTGAGAAGAGAGGATTTCAGTATTTGAGGGCTATAGTCAGGAAGGATGCAGCAGAAGAGTATTCCTGGAGTGAGACAGATAGGGCTGTACATACAGTCATGTACAGGGCAGGTGACGTGGGAACATGCACCATAAAGTTCAGAGATTTTCTGACAGACTGAGAGGGCTGAAGGGACAGCACAAAGTTTTTCTTAGTTTCTTCACCAGCTCCCCAGATCACACACACCCCTCCACTCCCAATCTGTCTCACTGTTCTTGTCCAAATATACCTATGATCTTATCAGCACTTGTCCAGTTCTGTTCCTCCCCATTCCCTCTCACCCCCTCCTCTGAATACAGAGCACAAAATAGAACTGAAATACACTGTAGGAAAATGGATTCAGCACACCTCCCACCACTCACCAATTTCCTTTATTTTAAAAAATATTAGAACAATAACAACAATAATGATGTATTTTTTCTATCTGCTACTCTGTAAGGTTCCTGATTCTGTAAAATCTTCACTTGGGAAGATTTACCATTTTGGAGTCTAGGGGGAAAAAATTCCAATTTAAGATGAGAATTTGCATCCATGTTATACAATAATGGAAATTCATCAAGTGATTAATCCAGGATATGATACAACTTGTTTTTGGTATGTTAGGGAGCAGGGGAGGGGGCTGGCACAAGGAGAAGAGAAGCATTTAAGCATGTGCAGTCACTATTTTTCATAAGGATTTTTATAATGCTTTTACACAATAGGCAGAAATTGCTCCTAAAGAGTCATTCTAATCTATTGGGTAATTAATATGCATATTAAAAATTTCTAAATATATATTTAATCAACTGGCTACATAAAATGCCTGAAGCCCTGAATACATATGAACCCAATAGACCAGAACAGCTGAAAAAAAAAGCTTGCTCCAGGCTCTGGAGGTACATTCCATGGAGTTTGCTTTTAAAATAGATCTAAAAGCCCAGAATGGACTTGAAGAAGCTGGAACAGTTTTAAAGAATGGTCCTTTCTTTTCAGGTAGCGAAAATACTCTGAATTGAAGAAACAGAAGGAAATCTGAAGGCTTGCCTGGAAGAGTACTCTAATAATTAAGATAGTGGCCCAGGACTTGACTCCCTTAGGTGGCCTTCCAGGCAAGTGCAGCTGTGAACCTCACCTTGTCCATTATCTGCAATTGCGCCTCAGTTTCCCCATTTTTAAACTGGGAATAGCTACACTTAACCTCTTCATATTGTTGTGAGATGTGTTACAAAGAAATATTCAAAGACATAAAAATGAAAGATAAATGCTCAGTTTTCATTGAAAACTGGGTGGAGGAGTCATTGTAAGTGCCCTTCATGCCCTTGAAAATCTCACCTTTATTTTATTGATGGCTATAATGCACTTCAAGACCTTTGGAGGAAAGGTGTTATAGATGTGCAAAGTTGCTAAGGAAGATGGAGTAAAAATTGACTGAAAGGTCAACCTCAGAAGCAAAGGAATATAATATGAGGATAACCTATGGCAAATACCCTGAAGGCTACACCTGGGAATGTGGGAGTATGAAGTCTAGCTATGTCTTTAGATAACTCTGAGTCAAAGATGGTGTTACACAAATTATAACAGCAGGGGAAGGTGACCTATGGCATATCAGGAGGCCAGAAACTGGTCATTCATTCTTCAGTTAAACGTTCATACGTGAAAGTTTTCTCTGGCCACTATAATGGGGATGATCTCTATGAACAGCTTCTCAGAGGTCATCCTCTCCTTTCTGGGAACTCTCTCTCCAAAAACCCCTAGTTATGGAATAACTAAAACTTTTACAATTTCTGTTTTGTCTTTAGTTGCTTGGTAGTCTAGGATTTTAAAACATGGTCACAAATCCATCATAATTTCCCCAAATAATTCAATTTATAAGCATCACCTCTTAAATCCGCTCTCATGCACGCTGCAGTAAAGCTGTAGTGACACAACTGGATTCCGTGGAAATGTTTGGGCCTGAAGAGGCCTAAATTTACATTAGCACATTTATCTTTCTGTCACTCTGTTTCCTACTTTTCATCACTCTGCAGTTGAATGATCTCAAAAACTAAGTCTGAGAGCAGACTTTAAATTTTGGTTTAAAATAAAGAGTCTTATCCACAGGCAATAAAATAACAGTTGCAAAAGTCATTTGAACAATATTGTAAAGAGTGACAGTAATAATTCCAGGTGTATTTAGGTATTAATCTGAAAACAGCAAGCTACATTGTATTAAAGACTCTTAAAAAGTAAGATGAATTGAAAAATTAAAAATAGAGTTTTTATTGGTTTGTTTTAGAAGAGATCTCTAAAGTTACAAGTAGATAAAAAGCCAAAAAAGAGGCTTACTGTGAAGTTCGGATATAAAATTATTTGGGTTCTGAAAGTAAGAACTTAGTTTAGAACAATTTCCCTTTTACTACCAAGATGAGCTATGATAATTAAGGTTTTGTAAACTATGGCTCACAGCCTTCTGGATATAGCCTCACCACATCCAAAAGAAAGATCCTTGTCTCATAGAAGCAACAGTCTAAACAATTAAAGAGGTCTAGATGAGTGCAATGTACAACCATAGTGGTCAGGGTAATTATTGTGCTCATTAAGTTATAAGTTTTAATAACACAATTGGTTTATTAATCTATTTCATGTAGGATGATCTCCACACAAGCAATTATCAGCTAGTGCTTGCAGGTAACACAAAAGAAATGGGTTCTCATGTGGATTTGAAAACGCATAGTTGAAATGATGTTACAGATCTGGGCAATAAAATAATGTCATTCATTGGCAAAATGTATAAGTGGAGAAGAAAAAATAGGGTGAAGAATTTGGTCTTCCTAGTGCAACATTTGTAATGGCACACCCGGGTTCTTTTGCAGCCATCTTATGGGAAGATTCATGTGCTTATGGGGGAACTGTGGGAGGTAATCAGGAGTCAACTGATCATTGGTCTACCTGTTAGCTGGGAAAGGATCAGTTCAGAGTTAAATAACTGAACATGAGTTCAAAGGGGGAAAAAGGTGCTTGATGATTTTCCTCTGTAATTGTGCAGAAATGTTTATAGTTAAAGCACCAGTATAAAAATAACCTAAAAGAGCTGGTCTAAAAAAGAGTAAAGCATAGTTAGGTGAAGCCTTAAAGACAAGGACATGTTGTTTACATTTAGAGTGGTGTTGGAAAGAAAATAGAATTTGGTTTAGAGGATGGAGTTGACCTAACTAGACCTCTAGGTGAGAGAGACAGTGTGAACATGGTATTAAAGGTTCACAATGCGAGGGAGTCAGGAGCTGGTACAAGGGGCTTCCACTAAATGAAGAATTAAGCTCATCGGACAAAGAAAATTCTTAGAGTTTGGCCCGTGACCCAGAAAAGAATATTGTAGGTAGATTCTGTACAGACAGACATCAATCGTCAGGGGCATGGCATTTTACATACCTCAGTTCTCCAAGGATAAATCAGAAGAAAACAAGTAAGATACATATATATATATATATATAATGAGAGGCACTTTCTCTTCATAGTGTTTGCTCAGGTCCAATGGAATGTGAAAGCGGGTAGATGTGATTTTGCATGACTGTGAAATCAGAATTCATTCAGCAAATTTGTTCAGTGTAGTTTCTCCTAATTCTAAAGCAGTAAAAACAGTTCTGGGAATACCTTCACCTTATTTCCTCTTGAATCAAAAGTGCTGAAATTTGTAAAAAATGAGTTAATGAGGAAGGTGGATCTGTTGAGGGTTTATAAAAAAAAAAAAAGGAAAATTGAATTCAGGTAACAATAGCTAGTCAGATCCAAATCACCAACAGTCACTGGGGGAAAAAACCCCAACAAATCAAAATGTGACAACTAGACAAACAAGCAAACAAACTCCAATCTCAACAATAAATTTAAATAATTGAACAAAGTATCTGAAATGGAATTTAAGGATTTTCATCTTCAGCTGACATCGTTGAACATCTCTTGGCTAGATGCAAGGTCACTGTGAGGGAGGATAAGGTCTCTAATATTAGCAAGTACTGGGGCATTGGCCAGACAAACACTGAGAGAACCTTGGCCTCATAAATCTGTCACATTCTTCCCTGTGTTGGTTTGTTTATATTCCTGGAGTTTAAAACTGGTCAAGTATTTTCTTATTCAGCTGGGTGGAGGAAAATGAAATTCATCCTTTGAACAAGACCTAGATAGCAGTGGTTAAGTCCTGAGTATATTTCTGTGGCCACACTAAAAATGACTCCTTGAAAACGGGGGGTTGTAATGGGAGTGCTGACACAATCTGATTCCTAGCTATCACTTTGCAAGCTGTGCTGTTATAATAAGAAGAAAAGGTTGTGTCTTCGGTGGAAAACTGATGGAAGTTAGTAATGCTGGGTGAAAATATGCAGCTCATTTAAAGGAAGAGAAATTGTAACAAAGTAAATGAATCACATAAAAAAAGGTATAAAAAAAAAGACAGCTAGGCCAGAAATGAGAGACATATAAAATATAAGGGAAGAAGATTTTTTTCCCCCCATTCAGCATACCTTGAGAACCTGATTGTCATCCAATTAGAGGCTGAGAGAAGGTTTGATTAATCTATCACAAGCAAAAGGGCCTGGCTCCAGTCACTAATCGGGGAGCTGTGAAAACCGTATGTGGGTCCCTAGAGGTTTCCTCAGCTTCTATGTTCACATGATATGGTGTTCCCACACAGACAGTTCCAAGACAACTGTCTCTTCTCAATTATTACAGCTAATTGTAAATAAGACCATACAAGCCAAGGAGTTTGGATCCTGCTTTTGCTCAATATGATCTTGCCCTAAAACAAGATCGTAGCCTCCTCTGAATCTCTGCCTTTTTCCTTTTTAAAGTTAGATATTGGTGCAAGTGCAGCCAGACCCATATGTTATCCAGTTGATTGTTTTTAAACAGGACCCTTGAGCACTTTGAATATCTTGGGTGATAAGTGTCTCCACAGCAGGCTATAAGGGAAAAAGGAAAATCTTTCCCTTGAGCAGTGGATTGACTGCAAAGACATTCAGAAAAGGCTACTGCAACAGGAGCCCTGCAGCAGGAGTCTGAGGGCTTGACACAGCGATGGCAGATCCAGGCAGTCTGCCTTTGTCTACTTTCCACCCACCACCCCTATGTGCAGTGATAAAAGCCTCGGCAGCACAGCCTCTGCAGGAGCTCATCCTGCCTGCCCCACCTCTCTAGGGGGAACTTTTTGGATTTGGCTGCCTGAGGTACCTGCCAGTGGTGGCAGGACTTGTTATTACAGCCTATCTGGGAGGGTTTGATTTGGTTTTCTATGCACTGGCATCAAGTATTGCTTGACACACCCTAAGGCATCCACATACGGCTGTCAGATACGATGCCGCACCTACGGGAGACCTGTGTCTTTCTGAAGTGGCAGCTGAGGCTGGGCAGGAATGTCCTAGGGCATCTCAAATGACACTAAGTGCCTTTGTGATGCTCAGTGCCTGTAGAAGTGAGCCCTAAGCACCTATCTGGCTTGATTTCTCTGAGAAAAGGAGAAAGAGAAGATAGCAAAGCACAGCCTGAATATATAAAACATGTAGTACTATTTGGTGGCTTGAAGACTATCAGGCTACCTTGGCTGGTGCTAGAAGATAGGATTCAGAGCACCTAGAGAGCTATTGCTCTGTTAGGTGTTGTGGTATTGCCATGTGGAACATATTTTAAAATCCGTGTCAAATAATTTTGCATTCACAACTTCAAATTTTATTCAGCTGTGGCTCCAGTCATACAGGTGGTAAATAAACCCACATGGAATACAGTGGATAATTTTGGAAATCTTTTTGTCTAGACAGCATTGATCCTATGGGCATACATCTTAGCACGTTTACTAGCATCTTCTGGAAGGATGGAAGGCTCTGAATCCTGACTGCAGGCCTGTATATGCCAGGCATTGTTATACCAAAACTTAGCTACCTGCCATTTGGATAGGCAAGGGCTCCTCTAGTCACCATTGTCACTATGGATAAATAGCTTACTTGCTGTCACTTGAGATGGGTTGCCTTTGCTCTTCTGGTTTTGCTTCTTTGGTTACCAATACAATTTTCTTTCCAGACTAGGATGATCATATAATTTAAATAATTCCCAGTTGGATGAGCCAGCAGTGTGGGCTAGAAGCTCAGAAGGCCAATCCTGTCCTGGGCTACATCAAGAACAGCATGGCAGGCAGGTCGAGGGAGGTGATTCTGCCTCTGCTCTGTTCTTGTGAGACCCCCACCTGGAGTACTGTGTCCAGCTCTGGGGTACCCAGTACAGGGAAGATGTATAGCTGTTGGAGAGAGCCCAAAGGAGAGCCATGAAGATGATCGGGGGGCTGGAGCACCCCTCCTAAGAAGACAGACTGCAAGAGCTGGGCTTGTTCAGTCTGGAGAAAAGAAGACTCTGGGGTGACCTAACTGTGGCCTATCAATATTTAAAGGGGTCCTACAGGAAAGTGGGAGAGGGACTGTTCACCAGGGAGTGTAGTGATAAGGCAAGGGCAATGGCCTTAAGTTGAAAGAGGAGAGGTTTAGGTTAGATGTTAGGAAGAAATTCTTTAGTATGAGAGTGGTGAGGCACTGGAACAGGTTGCCCAGAGAGGCCGTGGAAGCCCCATCCCTACAGGTGTTTAAGGCCAGGTTAGCTGGGGCTTTGGGCAACCTGGTCTAGTGAGGGTGTCCCTACCCATGGCAGGAGGGTTGAAACTAGACGATCTTTGAGATCCCTTCAAACCCAAACTATTCTATGATTCTATGATTCTGTGAACTACATGAAGTACTATTTTATATAGACTTATATGCATATCTGTATATATATATATGTGTGTTTTTATATACACGTATGAATACATATATATACATCTACCTATCCACATTTGTATGTATATGTATAAACATATATGTAAATGCATACATATAGGTAGTGCATCTGGCTTTGTGCTGATACTTGTATCATTTAAGGAACCCCATTATTTCATAATAATTCTCGTTACCATTCTCAATGGATGTATCAGAATTTAAAAAAGAAAGAAGGTAAATTTTGAAAAATTGTTCTACAAAGTGAGAGGCAGAAAAGATGGTACATATTCAGTCTGTGCAACATTGCAGATTGCAGTATGAATTAAAATGTGAGGCAAATGGTTTCCATTTTAAGCATATTTGACCACAGGATTCTGTGATTCTGTTCTGTGATTCTGTGATTGCCTGCATATAAATTAAAATCAAATGGATATTTTCTCAGATATTTCTGGCAACATGATTGGCCATATATTTAAAAAAATAAAATAAACTTGATTTTAGAAATATGTGTGTGATTGCCACTTATAATTAAAATGTTGTAAATAACTAAATCAGAAACATTCTGTGCTGAGGGAGGAATCTCAGGACTTACTGCTTCAAAACCACAGCCTTCTAGCATGTAAACTAAAGAAGAATCTCCATTAACATGTAGTAGCATTTATAAAAGCAGAAACATACTTCAAGAGGTGTAATTATATAAGACATTTTATCTTCTTGGGTGGCTGGCTTTTGAGTTGATTTTTTTTAACATATTATGAGGTATAGGCATAATTGGTCTAACTACACTGTTTTTCAGTCTACAGCCCTGCAAAAAGGATGCTAGTGTAATTCCTTAATTAAGCCCACATTGTGGACCAAATCTACATGACCATGCTAGGGCATGAGGAGGAGTGATCTCTCCCCCAGTTCCCTTATCCCTCCATCTCTAAGCTGTAGGTATGGGAGGAGTACTCTATACAGTTCTTCTTATGCCAGAATGTGACAATAAACATGGTCTAGTGATAAGGAAATAGCAGCTCCATTCCCTCCACAGTCAGGAAAATAATCTGCTGTTGGCAAAGGTGTATAAATTAGATGGCCTTTGCCATCAGAGGAAGAGCAGTACAATGCTTGGAATTAGCCTGGGGGTCTAGTTTGATTTGTTGCCTTCACAGGATCTTGAGCAAGTCAGATACAGATACTTAGAAGAATTTGGGGACTGTATTCCTATTTAACTTGTTCAGAATTAGCTTCCAAAAGCATGATATAAGCATGCGGATCTTGAAAGTCTAGCATCCAGTCTCACTATGCCTTACTTGACCACTAAGTCCACAAAATAAAGAAAAAAAATCATCCTACTCCTGAGTTTGCTGTGAAAAAAGCTACATGAGACAATACTCTGAGACTTCCAAGAACACTGGCAATATGAAATTGTACTCAGTATATTACTCCTAGAGATAGAAGAGGCTGGTTTTGGAGGTACAAACAGTACTCCATTAGAAGTCTATGGAAATGCATAGGAATATTTTTGGTTTATGAATAAGAGAAAGGATGCTATGATACTGTTTAATCTACTCTACTAAAAGTTTTCTTTACGGAACGATGAATTGATCATTGGTCTTACCGCTTAAATATGGTACCTTTTTTTCAAAATTCCAGTGGTCATAAAGCTGTAGAGCTCCTGGGTCTGTTGGCAATTTTACACTAACTTTGCATTATTTCCTAAATTTTATCTTAAATTTGCATCATTTTATTGCATTGATAACCAGAAGTAGCAAATCAGAAATTAGAAAGGAAGAAAGCTGACACTGATTGATGTCCAAGTCTTTCTCCTGATTCACTGATTAAACTCATCAATCTATATGCAGAAGAGATGTCCAATGCAAATGGAACCAACCAGCCTTAACGAAGTTGTGTTGTCAGCATACTAAAGGGAAAATGGGATCCTCATGGCACATAGGGAAAACAAAACTAAACCAGAGACTGTCTGCTACAAACAACATTTATTTTAAGAGATGGTAAATCACTATTTAAAACACATTCTATACATAACAGTAAATCTTGTTGGCTATACTAGATTAGATTGTGGTATAAAGATTGTGGAAGGGGCGGGGGGGAAAAATCAGGCTCATTTGTGGGCCCTCTGGGCTGTGAGAAAACTGTCCTCAGTGGTCTGTCTAAGATCGGTAATCCCCCAGCTTGTTTGGAGAATGAATGTTAGTAGCACTAGCTAAAGTATCCCACTCCCCAGCTGCATTCCAGTTTTCTCAGATAGCTCCTTTCCTTTCCTCCTCTACTTACACAGGGATACTACAGTCTGATTCTTTATGAATGGGAGGTCATCAAATTGAAGCTATACCCTAATTTTTACTAAATGAAGCATTTTTTTAGGGATTCACTGTATTTACATTATTTTCATAAAGATTGGAAGAATTTAGGGTACAAAGTAACTGAAGAAAATGGCCCAAAAGCAGATGTGTTCATCTGCAAAAAAACCCAACCCAATTGGAGTAGACTGACTTTTGCATCTAGGTATGACTGAACTGTAAAAGTATCCAAACAAATAAATATGCAAGACTTTTATAGAAACCTACTGAAAAATCTTCAGCCAGGGTCAAGTCAGACAGTTCAGACAGTTCAAAAGACAATGGGTACAAAAAGAACTTCCTCACAAGATTTTAATTAGAGATGGTTGGACAAAAATCCTTTTCTTTGGAGACTGATTTGATTTTTTGGTGTTGTAATGGGAGAGGGAATGATTTCCTAGGAATATTTTCACATTTTACATTTGTATTTTCTGTAGCTACTATTACTAGTGCATTCACATGTTGTATAATTTCGTGTTAAAGATGTGACTTCTGAAGTTCCTTGACCTAATTTGTCTTATCATCAATGAATTGTCAAGGATCAGTTGAAGGCTCAGACTGGTGCAGGGCTCTAGACAAAAAAGCAACGGAAAATAAAATGTGTTTAGGCTGTTTCAGTGCCTCAACATTTAGAGCAGCTGTTTACAAAGCCATTACATTTTATAAATCAGTGTTTCCTAAGCCACCACTCAGAAGCAGTGTGCTACCTGAAAGGCTCTGTGATGTTAATTACCAGCCACAGAAACCTATAAAGTCAAGCGTGAGGTCACCACTGCTAGACTTTTGGTTGACCGCAACAGTGAAGTGTAACACTTCCTCAGGGTGCTCTTTGCTCTCTGCTCTCTGTGGTTGGCAGTGGGCAGTGATCTGTATCAGCTGGAGACATGGATACAGATCTCAGTATAAAACGAAGACCTCTCCCTGCTGCTTTGAAATGTTGCATTTCATATAAAATGTACTCTCTTCATTACCTCCTTTCTGAATGCATGCTAACTATGTTCCTACAACTCATCATAATTTTATTTCAATGAATGTAAAGGGAAAGAAAGTAGTGCTAGAAGTCAATCATCCTTCCTTCACCTTTAGGCTCCCACCACCAAATAATTTCTTAAAATAACTGTGAAGAAACAAAATGTTTTAATGGAACTTTTCTGTCCTGCCCTGAAAAAATTAGTTCTTCATATCAAATTTATTCTTAAAAAATATACCTAAGGAAGAGAATTTCTAAAAACACAGGGAAATAAACAGATCCCATTCTGACTAGACTAAGACAAGATAGGCATAGTTGGGGCAAAGTCAGACATTATGAAATGTCTCCTAACAGAAAGCCTAGTGAAGCAATGTGAGAAGACTGCCTGGGAGGTGTTGAATCTCCATCATTAGAGATCTTTAAGAGCAGATTAGACAAGCAACTGTCAGGAATGACATAGGTATAGTTAGTCTTGCCTGAGGGCAGAGGGATGGACTAGCTGACCTCTTGAGGTCATTTTCAGCCTTGTGATTCTGTGAATGAAAACATGCATCCTCTCCTAGCTGCAATATAATCCGTCATCACTCAACACCATTTCTTTTCAGTGTTGTGCATTCAACCTTAACTTCGTCCTTTGTTTTTCTCTATTAAGAAAGTATGGCCTCATATGTTACCTCTTGATGTAATGCCATATTATTAAGTGCTTTGTAAAGAATAAGACATACAGTTTTGAGATTCATTAAGAAATTACAAACTTCTATACATTTCTATTGCATGATGGAGAAAAAACTACAATTACTGAATAAAAATGGAGTGATAGGTCTTCTTGGTTCTATTTATTTCCTTAGTAAATACGATCCTATTTGTATATTTATTTCCTTAGTAAATATGATCCTATTTGTATATTTTGCAAGCTATCTTTATAGTGTCATGTGTGTGTGTGCCTATGTATTTACATATATATGTGTGTGCATGTATCACTGTAAGGTTATATTACAAATAAGAAATGGGAGTAGGAAATGGAATTTGTAACCTAGCAACGTGTCATTTTGATATTGGCACAATTTTTTCTTAATGTTAGAAGATAGTAGGAAGATTGGTAAAATTAAATAAAATCCTTAATTGGTGAAGTCTTATAAAATGCACAGTCACTTTGCCAGGTTGTTGCTAATTCTCCAGTCAAGACAGACCTGTGCTAGGCTGAGCTTTCTCTTACACTGTCAGTGTCTTCATAAACTTGTTCTGATAAACACCTAGTCAATCATGATCTGCCTTAATGCCTCTAAAAATTTCTAGCAAGTTCTTCCTAGGCACCCAGGTATTTATGAAGCTGGCATCATTTCCCATGTACAATCTAGAAAACTGAAAAACAATTAAAAATCCCATGCAAGATTCCTTCTCAGAAAATAATCCTGCCATTATGTTCCAATTTAATATTGGACTAACTGTACAATTTTTCCATATTGATATTTTTACTCCTTCTGCCATGAGCTTTTACTGATTACTATTTCCTAGACAATCTCCTCCTCGTCTTCGTCATATTTTCTGTGACTTTCTGTCATTCGTCTCTGTGTGTTTTCTTAGTATACATCCATGACTCCATTTTTCTCATCTTGGAAAAACCATTAACTATGCCTCTTGCTTTTCCAGTAATGATCTAAGTGTTTATTTCTTTTTTTCTTCTCAGATCTTTAAAGAAACTACCATAGCATGTGTCTGGGATTTCCCTATTCTAATTCCTACCCCTTCTCTCACTGAAAAAAATCTTCTTCTCAACTGAAACAATTGTCATTACAGTTTTTTAGGATTCCTAGCCAAAGATCAGAATTAAAAATCATGCTCATCTCATCAGTATAATCAATCCCATGCTTGAAGTCCTGTCTTCCCTGGCCTTCCATATTTTACCTGTTTTTCTATTTCTTCTAATCCTCCCTTCTCTGGTCCATTATTTCATACCCATTTTCAGTTTATTATGGTGGTACCACCTGCCCTGCTTTTTGCTATTATTCTTTTCCTCTAAATCACAGGTCTTTGCTGCATCATTCATTTACACTGATGTAACTATCACCTTGGGTTTACTTGTCTTCATAAACCTGAAAGAAAGCAATGCTCTATTTTTACTTCTTTTTGATCAAATTCATCATCACCTTGCATGTCATTCAGGCTTGTAGCCTGGCTCATCTCTGACAGATCCTCAGTCCTCATGTCCAAATACTGTCTACATAATTTATCTGAGACACAACCTTTCTTATGCATCTGCAGTTAAAACTTGTCAGCTCTCAAGATATCCTATTCTGATTTCTACAACTGGGATTCTACAATTTGTTAAAATGTGCATTTTTATAGCCCATAACTTAAATTATGATATCCTTACTTGCAAGCTTATTCCTACCAATCTGTCTAATGTGTCTTTTCAACCATTAATTGTGTGATGTACAATGGCTGAACCATACCACATTAACTTTCTTATTGTTTTCTTGTTTTCCCCTTACTTATATGGCCACTATCCTTATCTTTGACTTGTAACTCTGTATGACATTATACTCTGTTAGTACAGTGGCTAGTACAATAGCAGTTTGTGTTCATGATCAGAATCTTGATGGTTTGTAGTACTAATTCCCTGAAATTATACCAGAGCTACTTGGCTTTAAGAAAGATCAGAATTAGTCCCTCTGCATTTGTTTATATTCACGTGTATCAGATCTGTCACTGTTCATGGAGGAGAAAAGGGACATGTTTTCAGTTGCTCAATTGTACCTTTAATCTTAAGGCGTGGGTAGGGAAAATATCAGTAACCCATCATTTCCTACAATGAATCAGAAGAGGATAGTCAGCTACAGAAGAATATTAAAACATTTCTAAAAGAGAAAAGTTTCTTACTAGGAATATGAAGTTAATCTTTTATAGAAAGATCTCGAAGCATTCACCTTTATCGTAATGACACTCACTAACCTTGAAGAGAAAAATATGCCCCCATACCTTATATTCCTTAGGAGGGACTGAGAAGGGTAAGAGGTGATGACAAGCTACTGAAAACAGTGTGCCATACTTATAAATTCCTGCTTTAACTTATCCCTGAAACATTTCAGCAAAGAGCAGAATATTACAAAACGGTTATGGCCATTAGCTGTGGCTAAGCCAAGTTAAAGCCTTTATTCTATTTAACAAACTTAGTAAAATAGGAATGGGCAGTGTCTGTAAGTATCTGCCTGCTTTGCCTGAGGGCAAGTAGCATGATCAGTCAGGCAGAGTGGTCAGACGGTTTATCTGTCTGAGACACCCCTGGACTGACCTCACGTTGTGAAGAGGCCACGGAAGTTAAGAGCTCTGATTTAGCTACAGAACAGCTGTGTTTTCAACTAGAGGGCCTGTTTTTTGGTAACCCATCCATCACTGAATGCCACGGGGGTGTGGTGCAAATATTCCTCTGTCTGTATTGCAGGAGAAGATACAGTAATGAAATTATATGTTGAAGCCCAATATCATTCTCCGCTCTATTCATGTACCCAGAGTCCCCATGCAGATGTGAATGATATCTGTAAAGGTTCCTCAACTACTAAATTTGTGTCTTTGCTCATCCCCTAATATTTAGTCTAGTTTGCGATCTCTGAATGGCCAAATACTCTTAGAAAGGAATCCAAGTATTTACAGTATTGGTACCTCTTATTTTCTAAAGGCTAAAACCAGCTGACATGTCTGTTCCTCTCATCTGGAGAGAAATGATGACCCTGTCTTAAAGCTACACCTTAACCGGATGACACTGATTGCTGTTGGTGACTGAAATGAGTAGCAAGCCATGCCACAGGTGTGCTATTGCCCCACAGATGTATGAAGATTATGCCTTTTTTCTTCTTTTCCATACATTTCTGCTTCTCACTTCTTATGCATGGCTTCTCACCTTCTCCCAATTACCTGTCCAACTTGTGGACAGTCTAAAACATCGCGCTATTTCAGACTTCCATGCATTCCTTCAATATACTTCTACCCCACACTTCCTTTCCACTTTAACTCCCTAGCCTTTTCTATTATTAACATCGATAGCTATTTTTCAGAAAACAACTTATTTCTGACAATGTGTTGTTTCAACAGTCAGAAAAATACAAGAGAAAGATATGAAAGGACAAGCACTCATCAAAATTTCTTTTTCTCCTAATGGTCTATTTTTTTTCCTCCAGTTATAGCCCCACAAAAAATATAAAGGAGTTTTTAATGAAAAAATGCTTGAAAATCAGCTTTTAGAAGTACTTTCTGATATGGCAATTTCAGCTGGTCAGACTTGAAGCCTAACATTGATGCATGTGGCAGACATGTGAACAGTGATTCTGAGTTCTGAACTTTTGACAATGACTTAATTTTTCCTTTGCAGCTTTTCTCTCTGTATAATAAAGATGTCAGTTCCTATTATTAATTCTGCTCTAACAATGAGAAGGACAATATGACATTTCTATGGGATTTTTGAAGATGAAAATCACTGTATCAGCGTACTACATACGATGCATAATATTTACCAGGAGAAAACATCAAAATATTTGGAACTTTTATCATGTCTCACAATTACTAAGTTCTGCAAGAGATAGTCTTAGCTAGTTTTGCTAGTGGTGCATATGTAAATGTTTCTTCTTTCTTTTAAATGATTTATCTTCCCTGAAGCTTCTGAACAAAGAGAAACTTTCAAAACAAGTGCATTAAAAAAGTGAGACTCTAATAAAGTCTAAAGAAATAAAAATCTACTTCAGAGAGATTCAGTAGGCTGTCTGCATATTCTAATGATAGCAGTGTGAATTACAGATAGCACACAAGCAATGTAACAAGGCCACACAGCACCTTGCAATTTAGAATTTGTCAACGTTTTGCAGTTTCCCATGTGAGTCACCACTCGGTTGATGTTTCCTATTTTGTTTACATAGGTTTAAGCTTTGGAACATCCATGCAAAACAGCACATTCGAGCTTTAAATCAGTCACACATAATGAGAAATCTCAAATCATTCCAAGCAATTCGTTTAATATTTTATAAGGAAAACACAACTGGAGTTGTGCAGTTAAATTTTCAAGAAGATCAGGAAGGACAGCAAGAGCAGCCACCCATACATTACCAGTGATAAAATAGAGATAAACTGAAAAACGGTGAGATTGCATATCTGAAGTCTAAAACAGCTGTACTCATACTTAACGTGTAGGTTTCATTCATTAAATATACGTAAGATACAAATATGTTAGTCTTGTGCCTCTGTCAGTCTGCAAAGAGGATAAGAAGGGTAGAAAACATAATTAAAAAGTGTGTAGGTGTCTACGTTAAAATAAATTTGCTGGTTGTGTGAAATCTGAATTTCTAGCTTGCCATATTTTAATTTTGTGGTGGCTGGGCCCTAAGTATCAAAAGAAGGGATTTCCCTCACTTCCCCAAGCCAGGCAGAGCCATGCATTATGGCAAACACCGAGACTCCCAGGGAAGCAGTCAAAATGCCATTGGAGTTGAAATCGAAAGTATGTCAAGAATTTCCATTCCAAGCTCTTTACCCCATGTAATCTGCTTTCTCGTCCTCTTTCTGTCTGAAGCTGTGCAATTTCTATTGACACTGAAACATGGCTTCACAATCAGTTGTTAAGAGCGGCACCCTTCCTACTTATACTATCAAAACATTGATTGGAAAATTGGAGCGGTCTTGGTTTCGGATTCTTTTTTAGGTTGGCTGTTTTGTTTGGATTCCCCCCACCCCCACCCCACACCTCAGACAGAACCACTGTTAAATATATCCAGAGTGATCTAAAAATCTGGAAAAGGAAATGAAAATCTGGAGCAAATCTGTCTGCGGTGATTTCAGGACTTGATTGTGGATTTCATCCTGATCGCATTGATTTTAGGGACTGCTACATCAAAGCATGAATGGTTAGCTGCAAGCTCCTGTTTACTACTTCACACAACACACTTGTTTCCCCGAAAGCCAATTCTGATTCAAATCAATTTAATTAAGTAACAAAGCTGGTTGTCATGGTAACAACGCTACTAATTTGTCATGGCAAATACTCTGTGAGATTGACCAGTTGCTAAGCAACAGCCAATGGGCTTGAAGACAGAAGATGACAAATTCTATCTGGTGCAGATGTTGTGATCCAGTCTTGAATTAGGCCTCTGTTCAGAGTGGACTCCCAAGAGAGCATCACCTGGATAGCTTAATAGCAACACAGGGAGTAGCATGCCACAACAAATTACATTGTTTTGCACTTTTAAAAATGTGTTTGAGGGAGAAGCTAGTAAAATAAGGTAATTTGATGCTCCCTGTCATCTTTTTATTTTGCTGTTACAGAATGTATGGAGATGATTCAATCTTACTGTACTTGGCTTTGCATATGCATATTTATATCTCAGAAATAGTCTTTTATCCATCTTTGTACATAGAATACATAAAATGAAGACATGCAAGCACAAAACAAGTGGATTATGGCTAAATCACCTCAACAAAATCTGTTTGGAGTAATGTGTATAATTCACTCACGACAGTGGAGAACAATTTATTTCTAGTTTATTATTCTTTCTCTCAGGATAGCCTCCAACTTCACAGTTTAAACTTGATTTATTTTTATTCATGAGAATAAATTCACTATTCCTCTCACGAAAAGTACTACAAATATCTCAGGCTGTTGGTATCTTCCTACCCATGCCTGCTTTAGATCTGCACCAATATCAAACTAAGTGTAAAGTAATGCCTTTTTGCCAATGCATAACTTTATTAAATTCATCTTACTAGCTAATTTATCCTGAAATCCTTGTCTAACTGTCTTCCAACTAAAAACAACCACAACACTTTAATTTGGAAATAATTGAAATATTCTGTTCACTTCTATGTTCAGGCCTAGTTCTAAAAACTGCTTGTAAAGCTTTGTAGTTTGTGTGCAGAATGAACCAAATTGGCAACTGATAATGAAGAATATGGAAATCTGTGAGAGAGTAACACTAGAGGCATTTAGAGAGACGTTGATGGATTTATGGTACTTTGGAAAATACTGCTATCAAAACAGAAACACTTTTTCAAATGGGATTGATATTTCTAGGATTTTACAAATGTAAAGAAAATTTCTGACAGTTTTGAATTGGCTGATTTTTACATTATTCTAGACATTTCATTTTTTCAGGGAAATTAACTTTTCAATTGGAAATAATTTGTCAAATTACAATCATAACAGAATGACAAGTGCTTTAATAAAACAAAGATTCAAACATTGAAATCAAAACAAATACCTCTAATTTTCTGAAGCAAGATATCTGAATGACCCAAAGTTCCCCTCTTTGCTCTACCATAATTTTATTTTCTGTCGAATCAGTCCTGCTGGCAGACAAATTTTAAAATTCCAAAAAATGCCTTTATACCACTGATATTCCAACCTCTGCACATTTCTAATATGGATAGTACATTAGTTACTTACTAGTTTCATTACAACTAATGGATTGCTGACAGAAAGGTCTAGCCAAGAGTGTAGTACTATGCTTTACAGTATTCACTTGAATACATACAGCAACAATTTAAGAGTTTAAATAAAATATTGTCTAGAACCAAAACAGGGGGTTTTTTTTCATCAGTTTCATCACAATCATTTCAATAGAAACTTAGTAAAATCAGGATCTGTCATTGTATTATAAGAGTGCTAATATAAGCTAAATGAACAGTCCAATCAAATTTTGGTTTTATAAAGCTAAAATCAGCCTTTTTTTAATTAGGGTTTTAATGTTAATATATAAATAGAGGGAGAACAGTGCCTGTCAAGTCTGGTTAAAAGGGCGTTCTTCTGCAGAAAATTATCCAGAGTAATTCTTATAAATTAACAGAAAATATAAAAGCAACAGCAACATGCAACTTAAACGTTGGCCTTTTCACTATTTCGAACCACTTGTTAGGCTTGTATATTTTGTATTACATTGTACTGTGCGCCTGTGGCCAGGCTTTGGCTGTAAGGGATCTTGTAGGGGTGTCCACTGTGGGCAGGGATGGGGGCAGAGAGGTGTTTTAATGTTTGTCTTTTGTTTCTCACACACTGGAAGGTTTTTTAACTAGGAAAAAAAAAGAAATGTATTTCCCACGTACTTGCCAGTGACAGTAAGTGGTAAACAATCTCTCTGCTTTTATATCAACCGACAAAGTTTTGCATCCTATTTTCTTCCTCTGTCCTGCTCAACAGAGAGAGTGAGAGAGCTGCTGGGTGGGAGTGTGTTTGTTTGCCAAGGCTAACCCGCCAGGTATGCACAATGCAGTCACTGAAAACCTCACACATAGCAAGCGCATAGACAAATGGAGCCAAGGTTTCATGCTTAAGAGTAGGTCATTCCTGTTTTCAGACTGTGAAAATGATTTTAACACAGGAAAAGAAGTGGATGACTTGCTCTTTCCTCTCCTCTGAAAGCTACACAAAAAATCCTAATGTCCTACCAAGAAAAAACAAGAAAACAACCAAAAGTATCTTTAAAATACAACACACAAGTGACCACATTTCATACAAGAATGCTCAGATGTTGTGTACATTTGCTTTTGGTCCTGAACCTGGCATTTAGGTACTCTAATCGTACTTGTTGAGTGTTTCCAGTGCCTAACCTGGGCATCTCAATTTATGCAATTCTTTTTGTTTGTGAAACTCACAGGCAGTTACATATTTCCTTTTTATGAAGCTGACAATTTAGGGAGAATTTAAACTCAGCAGTGTGATGAACAGTTATGACCCTCTCTGTTTCCTACATCAGGCCTGCTGGTAAAACAGAACATATCGTTTAAAAGCTTTTAATTTCGAATTAAACACCAACCACTGGAGAAAGCATGAGATCCTTAAATAAATTATTGCACTGGTTAATCATCAACTCCTTACTCTTTCTGGACACAGATCTGCAGACTGATATTCACTTTCTTAGCTTCTTGATCACATGTTTTGCCACATCATAGGAATCCCTTTAAATTTCCAACTCCTTATGATACTCCTTTTTAAAACAAGTTTCTCCTCCAGAAAGAAATTGTGACTTGCAGTCTTGATTCCTGCATATGTAATATTGCCATTATAAAAGTTAAAATAAATCTTACCTGAGCAAGTCCAGTTTAGTGTAATATCCAGATTCTTCTTCAGATCTATCTTCATCACTATTTGCCATACTGTTGGTTTTGTGCATGTAAATCTTAACACAACTGATTTTATGTCATTTTGTGCATCACTGATCAGGTCATGACTTGAATCAGGCCAGGAGGAAGCCAATAGGAAAAAACAGATGGATTATTTTTTCATTAGAATTCCTTTTTAAAAACTATCAGTTAGGAAGGGTTTAATGAGTTCACTATCTGTAATATTTTTAAATCATGATGAAATCAAATGCCTTACAGAAATCTTTCCCAATGAAATCATAAACTCAATCAAAATAGCAGGTTTATCTGACCATTTTTTTATCAAGCTGCGTTGATTGACAGTGTGTATATTGCCATTATTTTAATTCTTCATTGATTTCATCTCCCATCACCTTGACTTAGTTGCTCTATATCCATATAACCAGCTGACAGTTTACTCAAGTGTTTGCTCTTCTTAGTGACACAACAACCAATTTCTTCCAGAGCCCTAGCGTTTTTCCACTCCTCTTCCAAGATTTATCCATCAGTCTGATATTCCATTTGTTAGAAATGACAAAGGTCCTAAAAACAGGTCTCTCGGTAGACACGTTAGTGGAGCAGTAATTTATTATACGTTCTTGCAAGAGTGGGTGACCCAACAAAGTAGGCACACTTTTGGTCAGTGCCTGCAGCCTTTTTATACCATATCCCTGTCATACATCTATACATATTCATCACCTGTCCTGCTTCGTATTAAGATGAGTTCTAAGAAGTGGTTTCCATAAACTCCTCCCAATTGCGTCTGCTCATTGTCCTGTGGTAGTGGTCGTCGGGGGTCTCAGCGATGAAGGCTCCCGAATCTTCCTCAGGTTGAACCTTTCACCTCCTTCCTCTGTTTAACTACGGATTTTACAGGCTCAACCAAGGCGCCCCGTCCACAGCAGTACACAATATAATACTCATGGCATGTCTGGGACATTCCCGCTTCCATTGGTGAAGAAAATTAAAATGTATGAGTCCTTTTGTCTGGGACAACTGCTTACTGGCAAGTAGTTGTCTTTATCTTAACTTTCCCGGCAACTGACATGGCCCTGGGCTGAAGGAAGTCAAAGCTCCAGACAGGTTTCAGATTGCGCATGTTAATTTTGTAGCTCCTGAAAAGGCAATTCCACTCCTGGTCAAAATGACCCCACATCGTTTTGCCTGTTTTGCCTGTTTGCCTTGATGTGGTAATTTGTGCCCCATTATCAGTCAACATGGTCTAAGCCTGTTCCTTGAGCCTGATTTCCTTCAGTTCCAGCCCCATGTCCTCAGTCACGATTTAACCCCTTATCTCATTGTCCAGGATCATCTGTATATTTTGGCAGAGCTATGTACTCAAATTGAACCCTTATTTGAGAACAGTATTCCCCCTTATTTTATGTGCTATCCTAAATTCCCTACACAGGATCTCTGATGAGGCACCCTGAGTCCTTTAAGTCAGTAAAGAATACAGCAACATTTTTCAGTTTGCAAAAGCAACATTTCTTAGCACTTTCCACACATTGAATATTTTTTGAAACTTATCATGTGTGAAGCATTTCAGCATCGTTAAAGTAATATTAATTTTTTTTCAAAACTAGTATTTTGTTCCTTTCCTCTCAGCATCATCAGAACAAAGCCTATTTCCTTGTGGAAAACATCAGCCTTCTTTCTAAGAACAGATGCAAAGTATACCCTGGAGAACGCATTACTGACATTTGTCTTGTCCCTGTTTGGTAAAATTGCCCCAGAACCTGCCCCCCGGACAGACTTACTGGGAGTGGAGAGAAGTGGATGGTCCAGGGGAGGGAATTAAAATGATCACAGCTGTTTATTCACTTCTCTTAGTATAGGACACGTACTGCAGGTTCTATGATACAGCTGTGCAGTAGCCTCCTTCCTCCTTTCCTTCACACTTGTGTTGCAACTGCCCCTGCACCAGTCTGTCACTAGAAATCACTTTGGCATCTGTGAAAGAGTAATAGCAAGCCTAAATTATCTTTTTTTTTTTTCTGTTCACTGCTGACTTCTCTGATCTCAAGAACCACCAAATGTCAGAAATTGGCACACAGATCAGAAAACTCTGTTACTTACTTTTTTCTTAATTGATCTGACACGTAGCAGCATTTGCTTCAAAAGGTTAAAATCTGTTCCTATAACTAATCTTATCTTCTCTAAAGCCCCTTTTCTCTAGTGAATGGCTGGTCTGGCCTCTGGCTGACTTTCTGTCTTCACAAATTTCTCTAAAATTCAGTATCCTCCCACTTCTCGTTTCAGTGAGGGTCCCTGGGAAGACTCCTATGAATCCATCATTGAGAATGGCAACCAGGGAAAGCAGCCATTTCCCACTTCTCTAGAAGAAAACAGTTCTGCCACATTCTCTTAAAGTATATACTCCTCCCAAGGCAAGCACAGAGCTCCCATCAACACTAATGCACACACAGAGGTGAATATTCCCATTTGTGAGGGACCGTAATTGAATCACCATTAGCTTCAGCTCCTGGCATTGTTCAGAATGAGTCGAGTCCTATTGCTTCTTGTTGCTAGAATGCAATAAACAAGAGTTAAACTATTTAAAGGCAGCTTTGTTCTTCTGTCAGACACCTGCTGAACATTTGTTTAAAATACAAGAACTCCAAAGAGGTATGAGAATCCGGCAAAGACAAAGGCCTGAATTAACCTTAACTATAGAGTGGCTATCAATGCCTCTGTCTCAACCACTTCAAAATCCTCTTTTCAGGTACCTATGAAACAGTTATATTGCAAAACCAAATGTACCTCCATGTTGTGGGTATGTACATTTTCATAGTGTTTAAGTGGAAGAAGCTGTAAGGAAGCAGGATTGTCACTTCACTTCCAACTTTTTTTCACAGATAGCAGTGATACAAGAATGCTCCACAGAGTAAGTGGTTGTTGCTTGATTTTTTTTCCCCTCTCCAGAAAATAGAGCCTTCCGAAGAAAACTTTACAGACTTACACACAAAAAAACCAAAACAAAAAATGTACTTTTATGAAAGCTATCCATCAAATGTCAAGGATAATAATCAATTTTTTGTCACAATGAACTGATAAAAGCTTTCAGTAATAATGTCACAGGGAAAAAAATTTGTGTTGGAACTCGTAACGCTCAGCCCTGATATCAAACGAATTCATAAAAGCTCAATACCACTGTAGCCCTCGGAGGCATGACAAAACACAATTTCTCATCCACAGGATATGGAATAATTCCCTCTTTTTATTTTTTTTTTAACAGGGAGAGAAGCAAAAGGAAAAAAATCTGAATTTAAAAAAAAAAAAAATTACACAATCCTGCTTATGCAGGTGAACATTAGTGATTATTTTGGTTGCCGATATCACAAACCGTTATGGTGATTTCTCTCACATCATGCAAATGGCTGCATAATGTCTACTCCTCTTGGAATGTAAAATCAAATCAGCATTCTAATGCTACAAGCCCGTGATGAGCTTGGAAATAAATATGCAGAAGCGCATAAAAAAAAAAATCAAGGCAATCAAGGAGAGCCAGCGTCCTAGCTTGGACTATAAATCTTTGTCTGTTTCAATCGTAGAGCTGGCCGAATCAGTGTAAAATTCGAGCAGGGATGTCATCAATTTCTGTTAACCTCTCTATTCTTCTTTGTGTTGGCGGTGCAGTGATGGATTGGTTTTGTCACTTGTGCTCAGTTCACAGTATGTTAACATGGAAGGGTGCAGTCAGGTTATGAAGAAGGGTTATTACTGTCCCAGCTCTGACCTGGACTTACTATCTTTTCTAGTATCAGAAAACCTTACTGTCTTTGGGACTGAGAAGTAGCATCCTTGGAGCTGCCTAATACTAAACAGAGCAGCCACATTTTTTTTCATCCCGTTGCCTTGCTGTACTTCTTTCCAATCTCTTTGCTTTAGCTCATAGCTCTATTCTTTCCTACCATTTTTTAATTAATAAATTAATGTAGGCAATGCTTGTTAATCCAACTACCAGTGCAGGAAGAAAATTAATGAATTATTGGATTATGTTAAGAGGAACCTATGATTTGCAAACACAAAAAGATTCACAATTTTATAGTCTCCAAATAATAAAGCACTGGTAATAAAACAGAGGTAATAACATAAACTTACTGGCATGTGTTGAATTCATGAATGTTTCAAGGACTGGACTAGCAATTCTTCTTTCATGTGGTCTTGATCATGTACTTGGTAAGTGTGTTTAAATTTCCACAGTGGATTTGATGAGTTAAGGTGTTCTTCACTTCTTGTTTTCTGCTTCTCTATGCACTGTCAGTGCACTTGCTGTGATCTGTACCATATACCACTGAGACACCTGGCCCTACTTCAAAAACTCGCAAGCTCAACTTTAAAGAACTTCAAGCTCTATTAATGTCAGTGGAACTGCTGAAGTGCTTAAGTTAAGCATGTTCCTAAATGCTTTGGTGTAAGAGTGTAATAAATCCTAATCCAGAGCCCAGTGAAATCTGTAGGACTCTTTCTATTGGGTATTGTATCAGGCTAATAGGGCTCAGCACCTTCCAGAACTGAGCCCTTCAACAGTTGGCTCATTTCACCACATAAGTGGTTGTTTTAGTGGTGGGTGAAGTGATCCCTATGTGTAGCATTTAATACAGTGTGTTTCAGCTTGTTAAGTTAGTAAAGTGCTTTGGGATCACTTGAGATGAAAGGTACAATACAAATGCAAGTAATTATTACACTGCCAGTAGTACTATTTTTGTCAGCCAAAAATCACATTAAAATAAATGCTTTAAAATTAAGGAAAGGAACATTAATCTATAAAAGTTCTATATCTATTTTTTTCTGTTAAAAAAAAAAAACCCACAACAGCAAAAAAAGCCAAGTGGAACAAACCAGCCCCAGCAATAGGTAGCCCAGATTCTGCAGAAAAGCTGAACAATTGAGGGTCAATGACATTTTGTAAGTGATGCTTTTGCTCTTGACAAATTGGACCCAGGATATAGGAGTAAATCTGGTCACAAATGTCTGCCACTTCTCAGAGCTGTGTTGGCTGTTCAAAAGCAATTAAGTGAAGTGGGTGCTCAAGTCCCATTGAATGTCCCAATTAACAATTAGCAGGACTTGTGCTCTTAAGGGTTTTTGGAGATTTTACACAATGCAGCACTGAGAAAGTCACATGAAGGAGACCTCAGTTTCTGTATTCTTTCTACAGGGGCTATTTTTGATGTCATATGAAAAAAATCCTGAATTAAATATAGTAGAGAACCAAGAAAGAAGCATTTGTTATGTCATAGTTTATATTGCTATTCGTCATTGAGTTCAGGAAGGCAGCAGGAGTCTAGCCAGCCAGAAGACTAGGCAACATGACCAAATCCAAACTGAAAGAAATTTTATCTGTGATTATTTCCATCAAAACTTTATTCCTACATTCCGGTATTTTTAAGATGTCTTGGGATACCAAACCACTGTATATAAACAGTGCAACCAGAGATGAGGTTGGCGTGATAAAGTTTTTTCCCTCAAGTTTGTTTATTTTTCTCTTGTCGTGAATTTAAGCAAAACAATATGTGCAGCGCCAGCTACAGAGACTCCGAGAAAAGTAGTCAAGAAAGGATACCAAAGAGGTCATACTAACCTTGCTGATAAATTCCATCCAGGAAAGAGCTGCAAGCAGCACTGAACCCAAGGCAGCCTCTACATTTGCTCATGCTGCCCCTGTGTCATGAAAAGGAATTGATTCTCCAGAAGTGAATGGTTCTGGACTTCTATCAGTTTGGATGTACCCTCACCCACTAAGTGATCCCCTTACACATAAACAGAGCACATGCAATATCTGCCACAAAAAGCCCCTCTGATAGTCTCCAGAGATATGAAACCCATTAAAACAGTTATTATATGCAAATATTTTTAGTAGGATGCTATATTTGCCTTAAAGGTTCATGTTCTCAATTACATAATGACATACAAATGAAATGCAGTTTCAAATGTAAACCTGTACAAGTGTCAGTTATCAAGTTCCCCTGGTAGTCCCATGGGGCAGCCCACAGCACTGCTGGAAAGTGCACTGGCTCTACAGACATTACATTTACTTACACCAAGAAACTCCTATTGAAGGAATAAACGCTAATGATTCTTATTTATTATTGATACTGCAGAGTCCAGCAAACTCAGGCATGAGATTGGGCCTGATTTAATAGATGCTGCGCCAGAACAAAGAACTACCAGGGCTGCATGCTTCTGTCAGACTTTAAGGAGAGATGGGACAGTATTTGTCATCTAGACTGATCAGTGAAGCACTGAATCTCACTCTCCTGCATCATTTTTATGTGGATAGGACCTATAAGGGGGGGCTAGTTTAAGTTTCCCTAATCTTCGTGAAACTTTGTAATGGTCACTTTATGTCATCAATGTAGATCAACTGGAATTATGTTCTAAGCACCTTGCTAATAAAATAATATATTTTCACTCATTTCTGAAAGAAAATGCAAATTAATTAGGAACCTGGTGAAAATAATTTACTCTAAAGCACCTAGAATATTTTTGAAAGTATTTCTCTATTTTTCTTATGTTTTCTTAGGCTTTATTTAACTTCTAACATTGTTTGCAAGGGAACATTTGGGTGCAGACCTGGACATATTGAAGAGCTTTTTTTGCATAACCTAAGCCAATGTAGTTTTGTTATTTTTTAAGATCCAATCCTGAAAAGCCTGCAGAGGGTCTGGATGTTTGTTTTTATAATTAATGAACACATCCATTGACTATGGGACTTTGGGTTTTGGGCCCACATTCAGGTCAAATAAGGAAGATTTTCAAATGAGAACTAATTAGCAAATTAGCTCTTTGCAGTCTTCATCAGCAGTTATTTAAATCAGCCCTCCCGAAAAGCAGAAGCAAAATGCATAGATAGCAGTGAACAGACACAAACACTAACACATAGATTCAAACTCAGACACCAAGAATGTCTAACAAGAGGGAAAAATGTTGCTTCTTACTAGTACAGAGTAACTTTAAAATATAGTTTAATGCATGTTGAATTCTGCCCTCACGCTTCAGTTTCCCTTGTCTCTTTAAAAACATGTTGACCTTGAGCCCATTCTGTAATCAAGGTGTTTGACAAGTCAAATCCTTCAGAGGTGTAGGTAAAAAGCACTTTTTAGAATGTTAAACTGGCAACACACCAGGTGCAGTTATTGCTTTAGAGAAATGTCATAGATGTCCTCTAACCTTTTTTTTTAGGAACGGATTTCTTGGATGATTTTTTTCAAGGACTCAGGTCAGGAAGAATCTACCCCAAGGGTAGTTGGAGGGAAGAAAAAATAACAAGACATGGTGGCACCTGGGGACCACAACATTGTTCACATCCTCTGTAATCATCAGTGCACTGCTCAGCTGCTTTGGTAATTTACATAATACCATCCTGACACGTTCACTTCAGTTATCCATCACCATTGGGATGGTGTTGCTGTTTTCCTGCTTTATTTTCTTTCTCTCTATCTCACTCTCTCTGTGCCTTTCTTTCTCTCATTGTGTCTTATGTTTATCTGGCCAAGCAAAAAAGATTGATTTCACATTGTTTCTGCTCTCCTTGTTCAACAAATATGAATTTGGCAAATGATGAGGCACCGAGCACAGCTAATAAGCAAAAATGCACATATAGAGATTTTATTCTCTACATTTTAATGAATAGTGTATTTGGGGGAACTGAGGAGGAGAAGAAGAGTGAGAATTTAATGGATGCAGAGATGAGGGAGAGAGTCAGTTTAATAAAGGTAAAATCTAAGAACATGATGGACTTTATTCACATGTAATGTCAGCTAAATCTGCAAGATAGGGCTGGACGTAGCTTAATGTTTTTGCCTCTAGAGTTACATTTCCTCAAAAATTACCAAAGAAAAGGTAACAGGCCATATTTTCTAAATATACTTTTTTATTGTCATGTGACAGATGAAAATGTGATCAATTCCTGCAGTCCTACCTACTAAGATGAGAATACAGGCTTGTTCTCCCCTTGTTTTAGACCATTTGACTTTGCTGCAGTTGTTCTTGATGTACATCACTGTAACTGGTATTGACAGTTACACCCTTGTATACACCCTTGTCTATCACCTTTGTGTATGACACGGGTGATAGAGGCACCTTCCCATAGTAAGGACGACTGAATTGGGGACCTAGATGACTTGTTATTTTCTCTAGGTTATTGGGATGAATTTCTCAAGCACTTATTCACTGATTCCCCTGCAGTGAAAACCCCAGTACCTCAGCTACCAGTACTTCCCTCTGCAGGAAGCTAAGAGATAATTTTTAGGGCAGCATAGTACTTGGGACAGGAAAGGACAACAGGGTATTCATAGCATGTGTTTGTATTGAGGTCCCTGAATGAGATAGAAAAACAGTTCCTTGCCTCCATAATGTGATATTCCTGATGAATCATTACAGGGAAGAAAAGACCAAGCCCTGCAGAAGTAAAAGAAAAGCCAGTGCTACCAAACCCCAGAAAGCCATTCTCAGATATTTAGAATTTCCAGATTCTTCCTTTCTTGAAAAAAATCTATCTGTACAAAGACATGAATAGACCTGTTTTTAAATAGTGTCATCATTACTACTGTAGATACATCTGAGCCTAGTCTCTCAAGTTAGGTAGGAAGAACCTGAGCATCAGTCTCTGCCGTATGAAAGATTTGGGTTCAATCTCTACTATGCTAAAATACTGGCACAAGTAAGTCTGTGGCATGTTTGTTGAAGGAGAGATGGGAAAGTAAGGAAAAGGCTAACAACTGTATGTAGATCTCCATAGCATGCGTTCCTATGGAGTATGTTTTTTAATCAAGACCTAATTTACTTGATGATGTAAGTCTGGAAAAGCTGATCCTCTGTAAGGTAAATAAGACTCTATAAATGTATAGCTTGTCTGCATCAAATACGTGGTATGACTGACTTTCTAAAATCCAATGTGCAATATAAAATAAAAAAAAATATTTTTAATGAATAAAACTTTCCCCTCAAAAAAGCTTGCCATACAAAATTGGAAAAGTATTTATTATAGATTATAGTCACATTTATCACAAACTATAGATGCATTTGCTACGGGGACCTCTACTAAAGGCATCTTATATTCTTTGACTCTCCTTTCATAAAAAGTTTATTCTGATAAATACATTACTTATTGAAGACTCCTCAGAGATGTTTCAATTAAATCCTGTCTTCTTATATATCAACTTTGTGTGGCAGAAACAAATTCAAGGCCCTGTCCTGCAAACACTGGTACAATGAGATAACTCAAGAGAGCACTCGAATGATCTCAAGTATAGGCTCCACTAGACAAATTTAGCCTTGGCAAAATCAATTTATTTCATGTGTATTAACACTGCTTTATGCTAGGGATGAATTTTTTCTCTTTTTTTGAGGTGAAGGAGGACTTCATTTTGACACAAAAAATATGTCATCCAAACCACCTTGTTTAGAAAAGCTAACATTGTCTGTGCAGAGCAAATAGATAGGGCATTCAAGAACCTCAGCAGCTTGGGAAAATGCCAGAACATAAGATTCTTCTGGGACCTCATAGAAAGACTGTGAAGATCAGTGATCACATTAACCGCTGGGGACCTTGCAATAAGATTTTACAGCAGCTGGCCAAAATACTTTGAGCTAACTACAGTTAGTATGATCCTTTCCCTTAACCTTTGCAGTATCAGTATTCTGCAGTTATCTGACGTGTTATGGAATATTTTTTGACAGAGAAGACAAAGATAGAATAATGAAAAATGAGTACTGATCATAGATTTGGTCTTCTGATATGTTCATGATAGTGTTAAAGTTATAGATTTGCAGTTGAACCTTTAGCAAACTACAGTTATTCACTGCCTTTTATTCATGTTACAACTTATTCTTTCATGTGACATTCAGTCGTCTCTTTATCAAACCTAAAAATATTTCAGACTGTGATCATTTTTAAACCAGACCTATTTTACAGGTTTTGTGAAGTGATGCTAATTATGGAAACTATAGCTATGAAACAGGATACTGCTGTGCTCTTATTTTGGCTTCCCCGACACAGGGTTGGAGCTGATTGTCTCCAGTACAGTACACGTTAATGTGGCTGTGATCATTGCTTCTGGAATAGCTTCTGGGGGGCTCAGTTCAGGCAGGAATTTATGCTGGTGCTGAGAGTACAGCCAGCACAGTTAAAGGAGCCCTCCTGAGCTCTGGGACACTAAATCTCCAGCCACTTGACATTAGAGAACAACATCAACTCTCTTTCCATTTTCTACAATAAGAAAAAAATAGACTTTTTAAATTTTTCCCTTTTTTTTAAAGCTGGGAGAGAGGTGTGTTGGCAACTGATACCAGTATGACCTCTGTCTGACTGACAGAAGGTTCATCATTGCCTACTATACCTGTCACCTTAGTAATGTATGTAGTCTCAGTTGCCCAGTGATTGCAAAGTGAAAATTCCCATCCCTGACCTATAAGTTGTAACCTTTAGGCATATCGCATGAAAAACAGTTTCACTGTTGAGCTATGCAGATATTGACAAGGTGTGGAAAATGAATATGAAAGAAGATGAGCTTTTTCCAACCTCTGAATTCAACAATAGCCTCTGAGTGTCCATTTAGCAAAAAACTGCACAGACATAATAAAGGAGATAAAGAAGTCCTTTCTTCCAGAGGATGGTCTACAAGGAATACATTCTAATGGGAACCTATTCTGGGTCTGGATACCAAAGGTTACAGATGCCTTCTGTGACTTACAAATTATTATATGAGAGCTAAATTATATGAAAATGTCTTTATTTTCTAGATTCCCAATAAATTACCTTACTAACTCTTTTAACATTCATGGTCTAATTGTGTATAGAATATATTATTTTTTAATAAATTTACAAAGCCTGGGAAAATCCACATGGAATTTGTATCCATAGAGGAGTTCTCATCAAACAACTAATATTGTGCTTTTGTCAGCTGAAAGTTGGAATGGTTCCTATGTATTATCGCTTGATTAAAGCACACAGATAGTGAATTCCCAAAGAAAATCAGAAATCTCATGAGTATTTGGTAGTGTTTCATTCTGTGTTCACAAGGATACAGGTAATGAAGCCAATGAGTTACAGATTTACTGAGACTAGATGCTCATATATTAAAAACAAGCAACAACCAAAAAAATCCCAGCACAATTCTGGCAGTATCTAATATTATAAAGTTACTTTATTTGGTCTGGATTTTATGATACAAATTGAATTAAGGTGCACATACATACAGTCCATTTTTGTCTTTTAGGGGGGGACCTTTCTAACTTTCTGTTGTGATAAAGAAAGCCATTAGATTCTGAAAAGGCGAGGAGGAGGGAAATCACTTTTATTGAAATAAGAACAAAATGATAGTGTCAGACACTGAATCCAAGAGATAAAATATTACATCTAATAAACGTTACATATGGGATTAGACATGGCTCCCTAGAATTGCAAACAACAGAAGTTATAGGAAAACAATAACATTAGTATTGAAAAATAATGACTAGAGTTCCTATCCTGGCTAAGAAAAAAATATCTGCATTCTTGTTAAAGGAACTCTAACAGGAGGAAATATCTTGCTATCCTGAAGTGCCAAGGTTTTTGGTTTAGGTCTAAGTCTGCAAGCCTTGCTCCTGCCTGTTGTCTCATTTACCTAAGTACAATTATTTCTGTGAGTGGATCGCTTGGTGAGATCATGATCTTAACTGATACTATACAGTCTTCAAAGGCAAAAAAATAGGTAACTATCCAGCTCTCCTGGATAGTCAACACTTCTGCCTTTGAAAATATCTCCCCTTCAGTGTCCATTCAGAGGCAGGTAGCCAATGTATTACCTGGGACTAAAAGCATGCTACAGATGTACACTTCACTACAATTTGATGTGGCCAGCATTGCTTAATTAAGCACATAATCATGCACTCATGTCTGCTCCTCCTTCTTGCATCTCTCCTTATCGCTTTGTAATTTTCTTATCCTTGCCAACATGGGGTGAAACAGCAGCATATAAACATCCACCCCCTCTTTTCAACAGCCCAGCATTGTGGTGGCTGTTTGTGTAATCGTAAAAATTTTTGTAAGCATGTATGGAGGACATCTTGAAATGTTACTTGAAAAGAAGTTTCTTTTGAGTTCAAGAGTGTCTTTCCACCACTGATTGAAAGGCAACTTGTCCTATTTTTCTAATGAGCTACTGCTTTAATTCCAGTAAGTCTCACTTCAGAGAGGAATGATGAACTTTTGGATGCTGACGACAGGTGTCTGGTTCTTAGCTTTACTCTGATTTTTCTGTTGACCTTAAAGAAGATCCAGAGGAGAAAAAATAAAATCCAAACCAACTCCCTCTCTCATGTTGTCTGAGCAGCCTTTCAGGTATCTGACACTGAGCCTGATATTCCTGTAACTCCCCTGCCCTTCCATCCTACACTGCAGGTCTATAAGCCTATACAAAGTTGTCTGATCAGCACTAAGACAGTGTCACAGGACAGCAGGATAGCACGTGTGGTGATTGCATCAGGCTGAGTCAGCCAAGCCACCCTTGTTCCCAGCTGCCCATGGTACAGGTAGGTAAGTAGCTGGGGAAAGGCAAACTCAAGCTTTCTCTCCCACCATTATCAGCACTACCACAAAGCTAGCAGGAACCTAAACATGGGCTTGGGTGCAAATTCTTTGTTTTCAAGGTGAATTGGGACTCCAATATTGCTTTGTGCCTATGCTTAGAATGCAACAAAAATGAAATCACACCTCACTTCTCTACAAAACAATGATAACAATCCTTTATTTTTCCCACCCCTTGCCTCTAATTATCTATTTAGCATTCAAAACTTTTGTCTCTTCCCACGTTTTCCAGAGCCTAGCACAATTTGAACCTGATCATAGTCAGGATCTCTGGACACTACTCTAATGCAAATAATTCTAATGATAAGAGTAATGCCCCAAGGGTGTTGCAAAGCTATCCTTATATCCAAACCTGATTGTAATTTTATTTAGATTTTATATTACTGACTAAGAGCATTTATCTACTTACCGTGTGTGGACATGTAGTTAGTGCACATTGGTTATGGGTTTCCAAGATAATGTAATGCAAACAAATCATATATCGTCTGAGAATGAGTCAGGCCCACATTTCAACTTCATTTGATTTACCGTCACCTGTGTTGCAATGACTATTAGTCTGTTGAAATAATGAAAGAACGGGAATAAGGGCTTTTAAGGCCAGTGTGGGAAAGTACCTGTTATATAAGCATCTTTTAAATGCAGGAGGAATTAAAAAATGGTTAGAAAAGTGTGTAGCACTGGAAATTAAATGCGTGATCTCTCCTCTGAAGAAGGACTGTTCTTGCCTTGATGCCATCTGGATTCATCTGATAAATCTGGTCTGACTTTAGTCTTGTCCATATTCCAGACTGACTCAAATGTATGGAAACAAGTGGAATCTCACTTAGTTCTTACCTCATACCATGTTCAGATTGGTCTTTCCTGATGCACAGTACAGCAGTGTAGAAAAAACTCCAAACTTGGACCTGGATTGGTGTTTCTTGGTAGTTATTACTGAGGACTAAACAGAAAAGAATGATCCAAATCCTTGTGACTGGTTGAGGGGCTTGCACTCTCATATGTCTGTGGTGGTCAGGCTTTGGTCCAGGCTATAACTCTAAGGAAGTTTGATAACTTTCTGTACAAAGGCATTTTTTCAGCACAGATTCAAAAACAATCGTGTTTTTCCAGGAAGGATACCTATTTTCCTAACGGCTTTGGCAAAAACTCTGCCTGCACACCCCTGGACACACACATCCTCCCAAACACTTGGCCATGCCACCACTCCCTCCAGGTACTGGGCTTGTGTTTTGCTGACTGGACATGGTACTGAAAGCTGTGTCTACCAGCACTCTGGCACTCTGTTTTGCTGGGTGTTTTTGCTGTGGATACACTCTGAACTGCTGCAATACCTGCTGTTCTTGAGCACAGATAACAAGGTAATGTAAGAAAAGATTTCAAAGGAGAGCAACAGACATGTTGTCTCATACCTTTTCTGCTCCTCATTATTTAAAGTCTGAGAGAGAGATGCGGGGGAAAAAAGAGCTCTTCACAGGTCCCATGGGGCTGCAAAGACATCAGCTCGTGAATATTTCACAAGTGTATCTCTGTCCTGTAACTTTGCTGTACAGTTACCTGCGGTTCAAAGGTAAGGACAACAAGGAATGCTGTACATTTCATTATCATGCCAAGCACAAGAGCTTAATTTTTGCATTTGCAAAATAAAGTGTTTTTTCTTTTCAGTGATTAATTTTTCAGTGATAATTAAATCCATTTTAAACCTAAAGATAAAAAACAATTTATGCTCTGTAATGCACATCTTTCTCCATATCTGGTGAATTCCTAACCTGTCAGTTATGGTAAAAAGTCGAATACTTTTTTGCTTTAAACTGCCTCTAAATGGCAAATGGCAAGGCTCCTTGCTCTTACTCTATTTCACAATCCCAGTTGCAGCATATCTGAATTGCTTATGTTTGCCGTAACTTTAACTATTGAAACACATTTCAAATATGCAGCCCTACTGTAAACTGTGCTCCGGATCTATATTTGAATTTTTTTAATGGGATGGTCCAAGACACTGTTCAGAACACATTTGCTGTGGTGACTGACCATGTAATCTCCACATTTTGGGAAGCCTTCCTTATTTCTGTTGACAAGACTGCATTTTCCATCCCCGTTTTCTTCTCTCTTCCTTATGGCCCCTTGTGCATCCCAGAAGGATTTGCCTTCCTCCCTTCAGCTGACTCTGATTCATCAACTCATTCTGATAGTGAAAAATTCACAAGAAGTGGGGCTTTGTACGGTTGCCCTCATAAAAGAGAAACAAAAGCAAATCACGAGGAACCATACACAGGAAAAGTGAAATAATGAACAAAACACAAAATAAAAATTGCTTTTACCCATCTTGACTAGCAAACAAAGTAAAACAGCATCGGCATGCATTGGAATGCTTTGTAAGATGCATGTTGTTAAAGAGCCTTGTGTTTTCAGTTAGCTGATTCTGTAATAAAAATTGTTGGTACTGGCAGCATTGCATCATTGTTCTTAGGAAGAAAAAGCAATTTGGCCTATTGTTTCCAGAAACAGTTTTCTCTTATAAAAACAATGTAGTTGTTTAACCTAAATATAAACACATATGCTGTCAATAATTTTATATATATTACTGACTGTTACATGGTCTTTAACAACTGTCAGTACTAACAGATAAATTCTACATAGCTGTTTTTCCTCATTTATTACCAAGAGTAAAAGGTGCCATGATTGCTGTTGTCTCTCTCTGCTCTCTCCAGCAGCACGTTGCTCTCTACACGCTGCAATGTCTGGCTTTTGAGAGGCAGAAACTTGTCTCCGTAGGACTAAGTATGCTGTTGCTGCTACTGTTTTCTCCCAGTCTGACTGCTGCAGTTCAGTGATTTTTGGGGGTACATAATGAGTTCAGCAAGGCTTGGAAGAAACTGTGAAGCACCAAAAGGGATTCATTCTCATCTTGGCTCTGAAAGTGATGCCCTCATTGGTTTCAGCCAAGGTGTTTTATTTTCCTGTCCTCATTTGTGGAACAGTAATGTTAATTTTTGATTTTGTTGCAATAATGACTTTGATAATGAATTAGTTAATGTGAAAGCTGTACAGTTCTCCAAGTTAGTTGTCAGCTGAAGGTCAGTATCTTCTGGATCAGCAGATTATTTGGATAGCTATCTCCTGACTTCTTTTTTTTATAAAGATTTCTCACACACAGGAACCTCAGATTTTCTTCTCGAAGAGCAGCAGGATGATAAATGTCCTGATGACCTTGTATCAAACCCACAGGATTAATGAGAATAAGTGAGTTGGAGGGAATCTTCCTCCTTGGCATCTCCATATTCCTCATTGCTGCCTGTCCTGCACCCTGCTGTATGGTCACCAAGAGCCACACAGATGCTGGCTGTGTCTTGGGAAGTGCGGTGAAAAATGCTTTAAGTGGGCTGAGTGAAGTAAACTCTGGAAAAGCAGTATAGACCATGAAAAGGAAAACTTCCTCTTGTGCACACAGCAGATTTATTCATTTGATTGCCTGCAAACAAGAAGGAATTCAGAGTGCTTGCAGAAGAGAACTGTACAAAACCTAGTGTTCCAGGATGGAAGAGAGAAGCCCTATTATGGTTAAAACATAGATACTTGTCCAAGTGCTGTGGCATCCAGCTCTGGGGCCTATGGAGTTAGTACCAGCATTTCAGGGTTCTTCAAATCTGATCAGACCAGAGTAAAATTGTGCACCATCCCATACTTTACCCTGTCCAAGTCCCGAAGCACCTTGCTTCTGAATGCAGATGCAGCTGCTACTCACTGGCCACTCCAGGAGCTGCAACACACCTAGGCCCTTCAGCAGGCTGGCTCTGGTTGATAGAGCAATGCCAAAAGGCACATTTCTGATGTCACCTCTGTATTTTGGGAGGAAAATGGAGACCCTGGAATGAATTGGGATTTGACCACACCTGCATCAACCAGCCCTGCAATTTTGCATGGTCTCTGGACTCATGTCATTAATGAGCCATGTCCTGCTGATGATCAAAAGTGTTGCTTGATTTGTTGCTTGATTACTGTTACTTAAAGAGGTGAGTGAGTGCTCAAGTGCTTAGGTCTACAAGAATAGGAGCACGGTGCTCTAGTAAAGGTGATAGGATGGGATATGAAATTAGTCCAAAGTATGCCTCAGTCACACAGTTTGATCCTCTCCTCCTCCTTTCCCCAGCCAACCTTTTATCTGGTGGCTTTCAAGTATGTGTTATCAGCAATCGAAAAAGCTGTGCATGTATCAAAACCAACAAAACTTTAACTCAGTTTCTGTATTACGTCGGATTTTCCTTGTGAGTTCTACTTAGATTAGTAAGGTTAAAATTAGCAATTAAAAGAAGACTTCCCATATTGTAACTAAAACAGGCTTCCTGCATCCTAGATTAAATCAGGAGACTCTGCTGAGGGTGTGAGTAAAACACCTTACAACTTCTTTAAAATATCTCATTTGCACACACGTAACAGCAAGGCATGGTAGGAGTTAATGTGACATTAATTGTATAGAAGAGATAGGAGCAGACTATTTAATAGTTTCTGTTTAATGCTAGGCCACACAGACAAATGCTCCTGTGAATTATCTAGAGAGCTGTTAGGGAAGGAAAGTTATTAATTGGTCTGATGCAAAACGGGAGGGACATGTAAAAAAGGGAAAATGAAAGGGGAGTACAGAAAACCACAGTTGTAACTATCTGCTGGATCTGAGCATTGTTTTGGACTACTCATCATCACAAAATCTTACTTTATTGGTTGAAACATGTTTGGGAGTGGTATTGATTTTTCGGGTAAAGGATCATTAGTCTTTTATTATAAACTCTTGATTTATACTACTCTCAGTTCATTGGTTCCGGGGGGAGAAAGTAGAATTGATTGGTTGATCTCCAGGTTTTTGGGGTTTCGTTTTGGGTTTTTTATCTTTTATTCCCCTTTCACTTGCCTTTTTAGTTCTTTCTTTTATTTTTCTTTCTTCTTTTGTTTTTTCTTTTCTTTTCCCCCATCTTATTTGTCTGATGTGATCAATGAAAGGATTTTGAAAGCTCCTATTCAAAAGTATCTCAAGTTTTTATTTGTATCATTTAAAGAAAAATAATGTTTTTATCTGTTGTCAATACTTTATTTGAGGAGCTGAGTCTCTGTGCTCCAAGCACATTTATATATGGCCAGATCCTAATAACCAGAAAGAGATAACACAATGCTTAATATAAATGTGTTCCAAGTACCTTTTGGTGGCAAGGATGACACATTGTAAGTAATCTAGGTCAGAAGAAACCCATAAGGTCATGCAACATATCTCCCACTCTTAGAGAATAAATAAATAAATAGATAAATAAAATCCTAATGTTTCATCCAAAGTAGTTTTAAATATGATAGAAATACTAAGGAACTTACCATTGTTTGTACCATATTTTTCACTTGCAACACAGTTTTTTTTCCTCTCTGATTCTCAACAACTGTTCTAGTGGGGAAGAAAAGTACGTATCCTCTCCCCCCCATTGGAAATTCTCAATACTGTGCATTTTATAAATAGGAGTAATTTGCTATCACTGCTTAAAAAATGAAGAAGTCTTTGAGTAAATATGGCCAAAAGTATGCTGCTAGTTTCGATAACTGCTCGCTGTACCGTGCTCCATGCAGGGATCACTGTGAACAGTGGCTAGAAATATGTGATAGCAGGAAACTGACAGACATTCAAATGTTGAACTGTGGCAGAGTAAAAATGGTTAGTTGAGTACAATGCCTTGCATAAGTACCAAACCACTGTTCCTTATGAGTGTAGGACTGCAGTGTACAGGCTGTTCCTGGAGTTTTGTTCCTCTTTTCATTCCCGTTCTTAATCTAGAGGGACTAGGGAAAGGAAAGGGGAGAAACAATCTCTTCAACAATACCATAAACAAATCACACAGAATAATGATGTAGGCTCTTCTCAGATGCATCACCCTGCTTCCTTTGATTCTGATAGTCCTATTAGTAATGTTGCCATTGCTGTGTGATTTATTTAGGGGCTTTGTGTTTGCAATTGAGCTGTGCAGCGTGTGGCTTGCTATGATCTATACTAAGGGATACGGTTGAGTACATTTGAATAGTGCAACCCTATGGAATCTGGAGGCAATGTGTTACAGATCTTACATATCTTCTTTTTGAGAATTTTATTACAGCTTGATTTGATTTTTACCTGATGTTTCACCTATTAAAATGAGACATTTAAAAAGGGGGGAATTTGCAGCTGCTGGCTTCTCAGAAAAGATCAACTGTTTCTGTAATTAATATAGAAGATACCAATTTAAAATAATGAAACACCCATAATATGTTTCAAGAAAGCAGCTTGTTGCTATAATTAGAAGGAGAATCAAATTGTTCCGATGGCAAACACCATTTATTGAACTCCATGAATGGAGCAGCTTCAGCAAGCAAATAACACAAGTGGGAAAATAACAGAAATGAGTACATGACACGGAAAAGTGAGGCTTATGGGAAAATGCTACAGTTGAGCTTCTTGAGGTTCTATTTCACAAAGGAAATTGGGCTGGTGAACTGAGACAGGTGTTCATAGCAGAGAACATTGACCTGACATAGTCAGATTTCAGATGGGGTGGTGAGGACAGTTGGGTTGTCAGTAGATCATATTATGTCCTTTCCAACGTTGAACCAGTACAGAAGGTGAAAATTCATATCCCATTCCTCTGTGTCATTCATTATTGTTTCAGTCTGCCCTGGAGAGCTAAAGCAACTGGTCTGACCTCCCACCTGATGTTTCTTCCAACAATTTCTCTCGTGTCCCTGTGTGAACATTGGTTACTTACCATGTGAACACCTCGTGTGAATCTGCATCTTGGCCCAAATTTGCCCTCTTGCTTCTGTTGCATTTGAGCTGTTGATTAGTGATTTCTCAAATCTTTATTTCAATGATGAAGTCTGAAAATGTTGTCTGTAGGATCTTGGGGTCTCAGTCTGGTTTGTTTTTCCCCAGGCTTTTTTTCTGTGCAACATCATGCAGAAGGAGACACAGCAGAGATGTGTGACTCCTTCTCTATTGTTCCAATCTGGAAACTCTGTGCTTGTTCTCACAGTGAAACTGCATTTCAGTGGTCAAGAACTATATGAGCACAGAGGAGGAATAAATTCTGGACCTGTGACCTGGGCTGACCTGTGTCACTAGCTGAGGAATTACTGGATTAAAAAGAAGTGCTTAGCAACTTCTGGACAAGCAAACCAACAAGCAACAGAAACAAACCAAACCAAAACAAAACATGTTGATACTGTTTCATTGCTTTGGTTTCTGCTAATTAAGAACAAACCCCTTGTCTGAGATTGATAATGGAGCTTCTAGCATTTTATTGTGGAGCTTATCCAACCTTGTCGTGACTTGGAGGCTGGGTAACTTCTCCCTCCTCGTATGCCATGGGAGGTTTGAGCATTAGGCAGAGTGAGCAGAGTGAAGACACCTAGGTCCCTTAAAACTTCCTCCTTCAAATAAACCTACTCTGGTCTAACACTCAGTAGTGTTAGAATATGTACAGAGCCAGTAAAAATGTGCTGCCGTGTATTACTATGGAGGCTTGGCTGAAAGGAATTGCTTCATTGCAAACTTGGAGTAGCAGACGGATTTTATTTATTAATTCCTTCATATGTTTTAAAAATAGTTTTTAGCATCATGTCTACTTTGGGCTAGAACATTGCAACCAATACAGGGAGTTCATTATTGGTAAGCATTTGCTTGCATTAACAAGAACATATGTGCAGTAGTATTAGAAGAAAAATACCTGCTTTGGTTATAGCAGATTACTTTTGTAATGCATTTGCTTTTTTTAACCATATTTTCCAGACACAGCTGAGGATCTTCAACAGATTTTTATATTTGTGAAAGGTTTAGAACATGTAATTTTTAATGAAAACCTTGCATATTGCTACACTTTCTCTATAAGTTTCAATCTTTAACCAGGTACTCTGGCATCTGATATAAGGGGACCCTACTGAAAACAAAGCAGCAACATTCCTAGAACTCCTACCAGCTGCTTGACACCATCACTGAATGTGAAAGTCACAAGTGAAGACTGATAACCTACCATCACTGAGGAAGAGTAAGGTGCTTAAACCACACTGCAGAGCAAATATATTGCAACACTCTCAGGAAAACAAAGTAAACAGGTGGATATTTCCTATCTGAAATAGTTTTCCAGCTTCCTAGAATGTGGGATAATATTCGATCGCACAGTAAGCTTATCAGACTTCCCCTGTTTGTCTTTTTGCACTAAACTATTTTTGATGTAAAGTGGTAACTGTAGCTGAATTCCTCCTACTATATCCAGATATTTACTCGCTAAATGGCCTTTGTCATCATGGTATCTGAATGCCTCTCACACACTAATGGATTGGATCCATAAGCTCTCCAGTGAGGGTAAGAGAATATTAGCCCCATTTCTACAAATGGGAAAAAGGTAGAAGTGATACTCTTGTCTATTCTCTGAGTGTATCTCAAAGGAATAACAGAAACTTCTGAATTAGACTTCACACCTAGACAGGAACTCAGAAGGGAGCGCTGTCACAACCATCTCTTTAAGGGACAAATAGCCCTCATTGTGCATAGGGTAGAAATGACTTTCTGGAGGTTATACGGGAAATCTGTGACTGAAGACAGAATTGAACCGAAGTCTCTTGAGTACTGTATTCAGTGAGGTTATCTTTCCTTCTGTAATTTCTATGTAACAGTTATTTAGTTAATAACATGATTTTCCTTTTTTGTTTGTTTTTTTTTTTCCCCTCCCTCTTGCTTTTGATTTTGAATGCATTTCATGCTCCAGGTTCACTGTAGCTCAAGAAAGTCTAACATATATTTATAAAGGCAGACAATATATAATGATTCTGGAGACAATATTGTTGTCCATGATGTATGAAGCAGAAAAAACAGGGTTTGATTTTCATAAGCTCTAATGACCCTCTTGGGCAGTTGGAAATGTACATTGTTTGAGATAATCAGAAAAACTGATTCCATTATAAAAAGATGTATTGTTTCTATTTTATGTTTTCACAAGCTTTTTGTCTAATTATTACTGACATTTCCAACCATATTGTGAAGTTTTTCAGGGAGAAAAAAAGGAGTTTATCTCCATTAAAACAGGAAACAAACTGATGTTAAATGTTTTTATAAACTGAAAATGCTAAAATAATATGAAATGCATTAGAGCAATTAGGAAGAATTATAGCAAAGTCTGTCTTGCCTACATTTGTGTTGTGAAGAACATCCACCACCCCCCCCCCCCCCCAAAAGATTACAATCCAACACAAGTCTGTTGTTCTTAAAAAGCACCCTGAATGTTTTTCATTAAGTTATCTAGCAGAGGAAATCTGATGGGTCTTAACCCTTTCATATTCCTAGGTAGTGTAACATGTTTAAATGCTGAAATATGAATGCAGACAGAAGATGTACAACCACTTAGGGTTCAATTATTATTCCTGTTTCCAGTTATTTTCATAGATATACATATAAAATCGTTCTCAGGTTAAAATAACATACAGCATTTATCGGCACTGAAATAGAGTCCTTTGTTTAGTGGTACTGGTTTGAAGGCAGCAGTACAATATTTTTGAAGTCAGATGCAGTGATCTTTTTCTGAAACAAAAGATGATTCAATAATTGTTGGATAATCAGCGTATTATTAGTTAATCCCATAGAGTTTTTAAATTATGCTGAGAGCATGATCACAATGGTATTCTGGTAGAGAAGAACACTTCTTCATTTATTACTTGGAGGTGAATTCCCACACCACAGAGGGCTCCCACCTTCCCACTGGTGCTGGTCAGTGAGCTGGAACCTATCTATCACAGCAGTGTCCACTGATACACGAGGAAATGTGCTGCTATCACTGTCTCAAAAAGGCACTTTCTGGAATTTGGCTTCAAAAATAAACAAATAAGTTAATAAATACAGACTGACCTCTTCTGAAGCTGTCAAGGACATATCAAGTTATGTCCTCAAATATTTATGGTTGTTAGTGCCTCTCTGAAGATCAGATCTTCTTATAAAAACATGATTTCTGAGTGATGATTTTTTCCTAGGTTTTCTAGTGTGTTTCTAGGAACAAATTTGTTAACACTAGTTGATATAAGTACAATGTGCTGCCTGCTCAAAAATAAGGACCAACATTCTGACTGAAGTAAATCTGCTGAAATATCTGTTGGAACTAATCACTGTTCTTGATGTTAGCTGTAACACTGCCCACCTCCTTCAAAAAGCCTCTGAGCTTATTTATCCAAAATATTTTCCTATCCTGCAGTCAAATGCAGTGATAGGAAAAGAACATAATCTGTGTGTCCTGAGTGCTTTGCCACGTTCCTATAAATCATGTGAAATTTCTGGTTTTCATAGGATACACTGGACTGAGAGCTGAAAAGATGTTAGTCTGGTTAAAGATTAGGTGTTTAAAAATCAAAATCCAGCTTTTTGTTTGTTTAGTTTGTTGGGGTTTTTTTTCCACAATAAAAAACTGTGGTTTATTTGTCAATGAGGAAAAATGGAAACAAAGTAGTGTAATTTTAATTAGGCTTATTAATCCTGGCATCTACTCAAGTTATTTCAGAGACTTTTGACAACTGTAGCTCCAGGTCCTGGACAGTCTGTCAGGTTCCTCTATGGGGGGTGTAAAGGATAATACCTTTAGAAGCCTTGGTAGAATTTTTTTTCCAAGATATAACTGTGTATCAGAGCACTTCAAGTTGAAATGGTTCATTAGAGGATAAGTAAAAGATTTAGTTTCATCATTTCTGAAGAGAAATTGTGGAAAAAATATTCCACAAAATGTTGGACATTTTGAATTTTTTTCTTGAGAAATCAAATGTAAAAATGCTGCCTTATCATTTGGGATGAATATTTAAGTTTTTTATTAGCTGAATAGTGAAAAACTGAAAGCGGGGCTTGATTATTGAGAGTGTTGCTGGGTTTTTTCTGTATCCTTCCAGAATTATATTAAAAAGAAAGCCCAGAGTTGGGAAAGAAAAGTAGCAGAATGTAAAATTACAAAAGTAGAAGGCTAATATTTTGTTCCATGTTTTTGTTTTCTGCCTCAGGAAATGTACTGTGTATGAAGCATAGTTAAAAAAAAAAAGATTGTTTCTTTGAAGACAGCAGACAACACAATTTTAGTAAATATAATATTTATAGGACCTTGCAATTAATTTACAAAAATTTTACATCAAAAATGTATGCTGATGATTTTATTCTTTAGGGACAACAATTGTCTCCTCAGTCATGTTTTCATACACTAAAGGCAATTATTGTTGCTTCTAGCTGTAATAAAAAAATAACCGAAACAGATAGAAGTGTCTTGGTAGAAATTGAGCTGAAACTCCCACTGTGGAAATAATCAGAAAATTAAAAGCTCTGCAATCTTGCAAATAACATTGCAACTTAATATTATTGGAACATAACATTATTATCTCTTTTTATAGGGAAAACAAACATAAATATGTTTTCAAACAACACTGATGTTATGGTACCATTTTATTGGCTAACAGAAAAAAAAAGGGGGGGGGATATAACTTTTTGAAGTTGCATATCAAACAACCAACTGGGAATTTGTGAAAAATGATCAACAGTGGCAGGATTATATTTCTGTTGCTGCTAGATCTGTATCTTCTCCACTGAAGTCAGCATCCACACCACCTATGAGAGACGCCTTGCCTTGCCATCTGATGGTCTTTAAACTAAATGTTAGTCATGTTTCGTTGACTTACTCTCTTATTAGCCGCTGTTAGCTTCGCAATCTGAATAGAATAGTTGAAAACTCAAAATAAGGAAGGGACCAAATAATTTTTGTGGCAACATTTCTTTTAGTGTTTTGCCTTCAATTGATAAGTGGGGTACCTATTTGCCTTTCTTTTTTTCCTTAATGTTAATCTTGTATGGCTGATGAGCAGCTGTCTATGCTTCACTCTCAAATAAAGAGATTTTATTTTTCCTTAAGGATAAATCTACTTTTGGGTCTATTTCTGCATTCACGCACAATATAATACTTCACAAGTGACAATGAGCAGCCCCCTAATATAGGGTGAGAAACAGAAAAGTCACACAGAAAAGTCTCCAGATCATCCCTGCTGCTATATTTATTAACTGCTCAAAATTCTTGGAAGAAGTTGCACCACCTCTCATGGTGCTGCACAACAAATTTGAGATTTGAGCCCAAAATAAAAATTACACAAGCTATGTCCTTTTTTCACAGAATCACAGAATCACATGGTTGGAAAAGACCTTGGAAGATCATCAAGTCCAACCAATCCCATCCTATGCTAAACCATATCCCTACCAGGTCTACCCTTTTTTCAACACATCCAGGGAAGGTGACTCAGCCCCCCCTGGGCAGCCTGTTCCAGGCCCTGACAACTCTTTCAGTAAAAAATTTTTTTCCAATGTCCAATCTAAACCTGCCCTGGCCCAGTTTCATGCCATTTCCCCTTGTCCCATCTTCTGTCACCTGGCTGAAGAGACTGTCGCCCACACCTCTACAACCTCCCTTCAGGTAGTTGTAGGTGGTGATAAAGTCTCCCCTCAGCTTCCTCCAAGCTAAACACCCCCAGCTCCCTCAGCCGCTCCTTATAGGATTTGCCCTCCAGCCCCTTCACCAGCCTGGTTGCCCTTCTCTGGACTTGCTCGAGTACCTCAATGTCCTTCTTATGGTGAGGAGCCCAGAACTGGACACAGAACTCGAGGTGCAGCATCACCAATGCCGAGTACAGGGGTACAATTACTTCCCTAGACCTACTGGCCACACTGCTTTTGATGGAAGCCAAGATGCCATTGGCCTCCTTGGCCACCTGGGCACACCGCTGGCTCATATTCAACCTGCTGTCAACCAACACCCCCAGGTCCTTCTCTTCCTGACAGGTCTCCAGCCAGTCTCCCCCAAGCCTGTAGCGCTGCATGGGGTTGTTACGTCCCATGTGCAGCACTCTACAGTTGGCCTTGTTAAACTTCATCCCATTGGTCTCAGCCCATCAGTCCAGTGTGTTCAGATCCCTCTGAAGAGCCTCCCTATCCTCAGGCAGATCAACACTGCAACTAGCTTACAAGTTAATGCAAGCTGAAGTCCCATCCTGCTGATTAGTGATAAATGTCATGGGTCGTGTGTTTCATCTGTATCCCTATGTAGAGAATGTTCTTAAAAGAAGTCGTAACACTCCTTCCTTTTGAAAACATGCAGACTTTAGGAGTGAAATCATGTGAGAAAGTCTGGAAGGTAGTAAGTACTAAACTGAAATTCCACCTGACATTCAAATGAGAGAGCCATTTTGCTGTAATATTTCATGATAATATTTCATGAAAGCAGTTCAATGTCCACATCCAGTTTTTTCAAAGGATGATACAAAGGTATGGATGATCCATGTGCGAAGTATGCTTTGAGATCTCTCTCATTCAAAGGGACATCCCATATTTTTGTCTTTACCCACGTGGCTGCATATGCATACACACCCACATGAAGATGACTTGACATTGCATTTTTTGAGTTTTGTGGGGTTTTTCGGTTTGTGGTGTTTTTTTGGTTTTTTTGTTTGTTTGTTTGGGTTTTTTTTAATGGATTCTACTAAACCCAGACCAGGACAGTGTCAATACAGGTAAGATTATGAAAGAAAAAAAATAAGCTAGGTGGGAATGATGATAAGCTACATCACTTAAAGCACTACTCCAAAGTAGTTAGACTATGTGCTGGGGTAATGAAAGTCTTAGTGTCTTAAGGAGTTACCTTCCATCAGGTGGAAGCTGACAACCTTCAGCTGAAACACAGTACCTGACTGCACATGTACTTTCATTTCACAATTTATGATGGCTAGGTTTGTGTTACTGCTGGGAGGGAAAAGTGTGCCCATGTGGTTATCTTATCTCAGTTTACAGGGGTGTAACTTCTAGCGCAAGGGTGATAATTGCTAACTTGATTGTTAGTGATCATAGGTATATATTCCAAGATTTAGAATTAGATAGAAATCCCTCTTGTGTTCACTGCTTCTTTTCCCCAAAGGAACAGTTTCATTTTCTGATTTTTTTTTGCAGGGGAAATCAAGGAAAATTAGCAACTTTTTTTCCTGTAATCTTGAAAACACAGAATTTATAAGACTTTAAAATACCCAAGGAGCTTTCTTGCATGAGGAGAGTTTAAACAAAAATCAGCAGTGTAAGTCTTAAGCCTACCACTTCTGGAGTGGGAGGATCTGGATTTGAGAAGAATGTAGGAACGTAGGTGAAAGAAAAGATGCAGATGGGGTGCTGCTAAGAGACCATGGACAGAGAGAGAAAAAAAAGAAAATCAGGTGCAAGTAATAAATGACAGAAATACAATCCTGTCACCTTTGTCTGGACATGAACATTTTTTGAAGGATGTCCAAACCTACTCCTAAAGCCAGTTTGGGAAAGGAAAGGAGTGTCGTCTATTCCAGGTTTAATTTTCCAGTAACTGGCAATACCTACAGGCATTGCTATCTAATATCTGACAGCATCTAGCATCTAAATATGATAGATAAGAGCCTGGCAGACAGGCAGGGGACTCCCTCCCTCTGTTTATTCATGTGAAATTGGGAGGAGAGAAAAACCTCCACAGGATTTCTGACCCACTCTTTCAGCTCCACCCCTGTCAAAAGCTGAAACTAATGAGCTGGAAATAGGAAATGTGCAAAATAACTGACACTTCCCTATCTGAACTGCATTCCTTAAGACTTGGTTGTTGGGGTTTTTTTTTTATTACTAGATAAATGCTTTGACATGTGTATTTATGTGAAGTCTGAATGTGATTTAGATACCAACTACCTGCTGAGCTAAGAATATTTGCTTCCTACTTAAACCAATATGTTTATTTAAGGGATCTTTAAGTTTTAAAATGCCCTTGGCTTCCAGCTCCATAAATGGGTAACCTTTGTATGTGGAATACATTGTGCACTCCATTTGTTATTAATATAAAGTAATATTTTCCTTTTTCTCTGCTCAATTCTTTTCTTTAGGAATCCTTTTACTATTGCAGATTCATGTGAAAAATGTGCATATGCATGTTTGGAAGAGGATGGAAAAGGCTGATTCTCAGAGCTTCTGCTTAGAGATGATGTCCACCAATCTTGCTTAAATAGCAAACAAAGGGTCTTTGTTGCTTTTGCAGTGAAGTATTTTGAGAGGTAGGACATTTCTTTTGTTCTGTGTTTTTGTGCATAGCACAATAGGGCTAGAAGTTGTGGATGCTGCTTTGATATAAAGAATAAATGGCAATGTCAGTGCACAGACAAAACAATTTAATTCATGATTTGTATTTTAAAAGGCCTCTGTACTTTCATAGGTGAATTCCTTGACTCTCTACTCCTTGGTTATTCATGTTTAACTCAGGTATGACTTTGCTCAACTGAAGCTCTTTTTAAAAGCAATGGAAAAATTGTGTAAAAATATACAGGCTTGGCTCCAAATGCAAAAGTAGTTTATTTTAACATTGAAAAATAAAGTACTATTTTCAGGTCTTCTGATCAGGAAGTGTTTGGAAAGCAGCCAACAGTTAGGAGGCATGGTCATGATTTGAAATTTCCAGCCAAAATCAGAACACCTTTTTAATGAAAATTCATCTTGTGAATAAAACCATCTATATAATGCCAGCTAATCCCTTCTAGAATGAAGTCCTCTGAATGAAGGATATTTGGGTTCCTGTCAACACCACCACTGACACATGTGCTCGAAGGCTTTTACTTAATGTATAGAAGAGACCCGAAATCTGCAATGCAAAGTTTTGAAGGTAATTACTCTTTCTTTTTAATTTGAGCCCACATTCAATTAAGTGGAGCTGAAATGCTCACATCCTTTCAGCCAATTAGTCACAGGCTTAAGTTTTCATTTTGTTTGTGCTTCTTCCCCTCTCGTCCCTATGCCCAACCCCCCCGCCCCAAGAAATATTCAGTCCTTGGACTCCCTAACGAACATAACCCAAACTGTCAAAACAAGTTTCTGGGTGTTAATGCTTCAGACAGAAAGCTCAAAGCACCACATCCACAGCAAAGCAGGTGCACCCTTTGGAAAACACAGGGCATTTGGGTTTGGGATCCGTTCTTGCCGCAGAACCACACCACAGCCTTGGGGTGACAGAAAGTAGCATGGCAGCAAGCAGGATCTTTGTGCTGGGGACACAACGGCATTCACAGCTGAGCTGAATCAGATTGAAAAGGAACTGTCAAGTGCTGTGCGTGCCATAATTAACCTTTTTCAGGTTTCCTTCCCATCTTTCAACCAAGCTTCCTCACAGGCTATTGTGCCCTAAAGCCCATAATGATATAAAGCTGTGATGATGGAGCACTGACCTCTCCACTCTGCTTGGATCTGACCCATAATATTTTGAGTAGTGGAGATCTGAGCATTTGCTAATATTTTCATACCTTTGTGAAAAGGAAAAAAAAAAGAAAAAACCCTCTTGACTCTTCTGTTACATATTTCCACAACAATGAATGTTAAATGATATTTATTGGGGTGGGGGTGGAGTTCCAGGGTTCATTTTTAATATAATGGTTAGTATAATAATTCCTTGAAACTGTTCCCCTGTGGTGAAATAATGAAAAGTAACTGAAAAGAGCTGCAAGTGTAACTCATGAGTGGAGGATTATTTTAAAGTATTTATCTCCTTGTGATAGCTTCAAATGTTTGTATAATAGAATTTGTTGCCCTGTCTAGAGTTATCAATTATAAACTTAGCTATAGCAGTATCCCTGAATAAGAGCCCTTAGGATTTATGTAGTGAGTCCACAGAAGGAGCATGGTACTGAGCAGGACATAAGTAAGAGATACTAATTTTAAAGCAAATATTACACTGGTATCTGAATCCATAAACTGATTAAAAAGATTATTTGCAAAGATTTTGTGTAGAGGGATTGAGAAAAAAAAAGTTGGAGGGGAGTCAATTTTAAGTATTTTTCTTCTTAATTCTTTTAAAGGAAAAAAAAAAGACAAACTGGATGACATGGCAAGATCCATAAGCATATTAGTTGTAAACTACTAATTCCAGTGAGAAATCTCACATACTTAGCTGAACTAAGTTGAAGTCAGCTGAACCCCTTCGCTTAATTGGACCTAGAAAGCTCAAACACTTTAAAACCTCAGGATCTGTCCCAAAAGAACACTATAAAAAAGTATTTAAAAGTGGGGTATTACTGTTTATAATGTAATAGTTAATAATACTTGATTAAAAAAATCATCATTTTTCATTACAGTCCTGAAATTCACACAAAGTGTTTGCCAAAATCATTACTGCTGTTCTATAATAAACCCATTAGTTTTTTAACAATTCCATTCTCTTAAGGCTTTTCTCTAAGGCTAGTTCAGAGAAACATGGCTGTAATCAGATCACTTAACTCTTTTAATCTCTTCCCTGACTCCTTTTATACTACATCAAATAAAACTACCAGTTCTCATTCTGAGCTTGAGCACACACTGAACTTCACATATGTGAGCAATCACTCGTACAGCACCATTCACATCCACATGGTTTTGCAAGTCTGGGGTGTCAGCTGTTCATTAGCTCCTGACCTCACTTCGTGGCTCACCCTGAACTATTCCCCAGCCCTCCTTTCGCTTCCTTGCGTGCAGGCTGTCCACCCAGAATTAGCTGGGAAAAACACTGTTGTAGAATCCTTTCTTTGAACCCACTCTTAACGTGATCCCTGTATGAAACTGCCAGCTAACAATGTCTAAATAACTGGGCAGGAGGAATTCGGGGATGAAGTCTTAGTTCCACTTAATTTACCAGGGCATCTACCTCACTGTTGCAAAGATTTTCTTCCTGATCTTATTGCCTTGTGTATGTGTATTTTAATTCCTGCGCCCTCCCTCAGCCCCCCAATATTACTTAGTTTCTTTTTAATTGTTTTTACACCCACTTGTTATATCTAGATGCATTCAGCATGCCTGAAACTGACTGTATTAGGTCCTTTCATGTCTTCCCCTTTCCCTGATGGATTTAATCATAAATTGCTATTTCAGAGAATATTTTCCCTAAGAAATGCACATGTCTAAGGATAACTTTGTGGCTTTTGATAAAGGGACATTGCTGTGAGCTGTAAAGGCTTCATGAAATCAGGAGGGTTGACAGCAAAGTCCTTTGTTTTATTGCAAATATCTAAGACCACATAACTGATATATGGCTGGCTTCACATATGGCTTGTCTTTCTTGCCAAGTCTACTGGAAGACAAGACGACGGATCCAAGAGTTATTTTTTGCATGTGCTTGGAAGTCCTGATTGCAGATTCCTCCTACAGTAGGGGGACACTATTTCAGTATCAGCTTTATTGCACCATGCAGAGATTTTACATCTTTAACCCTATGTGCTATGGCTGGCTTTCATAGAATCATATAATTATAGAATCGTTTTATTTGCAAGGGACCTCAAAGATCACCTAGTTCCAGCCCCCTGCCATGGGCAGGGACACACTCCACCAGACCAGATTGCCCAAAGCTCCATCCAACCTGGCCTTGAACACTGCCAGGGAGGGGACAGCCACAGCTTCTCTGGGCCTGTGCCAGGGCCTCACCACCCTCACAGGGAAGAATTTCATACTTATATCTAATCTAAACCTTTCTTTCTTTCAGTTTAAAGCCATTATCCCCTTGTCCTCTCACTCCATGCCTGGTAAACAGTCCTTCTCCAGCTTTCTTGTAGGCTCCTCTAGGTCCTGTAAAGCTGCAGTATTGTTTCCCTCGAGCCTCCTCTCTCCAGGCTCAGCAAGCCCAACTGTCCCAGCCTGTCTTCACAGGACAGGTGCTCCAACCCTCTGATCATCTTTGTGGTCTCCTCTGGACTCACTCCAACAGTTCCATGTCCTTCTTATGTTGGGGGCCCCAGAACCGAACATAATACCCTGGGTGGTGTCTCACAAGAGCACAGTAGAGAGGAAAAATCACCTCCCTTGAGCTCCTACTTTTGATGCAGCCCAGGATATGGGTGGCTTTCTGGGCTGCAAGTGCACATTGTCAGGTCATGTGGAGCTTCTTGTCCACCAACACCTACAAGTCCTTTTCCTCAAGGCTGCTCCTCCGCCTGTAGTTGTGTTTGAGGTTGCCCCAGCCTGTGTGCAGGGGGGCAATGTGCACCCACGTGCGCTTGGCCTTGTTGAACTTTTGAGGTTCACACAGGCCCACCTCTCAAGCCTGTTATGGTCCCTCCAGTGCATCGACCAAACCACACAGCTTGCTGTCATGGCAAATTTTCTGAGAGTGCACTTGATCCCACTGTGTATGTTGCTGACAAAGAACAGACCTTGTTCATCCATGCAGGTCTCCTGGAGTTTTACCCTGCCTTCCTCTTTTTTTGGGATGCATCACTCCTGAGCTTGGAGGAGGTGATCCTTGAGTACTAACTAGCTGTCTTGGGCCCCTCTTCCCCTGATGCTTTGTCACATGGTACTCTACTAAGTAGATCCCTGAAGTGGCCAAAGTCTGCTCTCCTGAAGTCCAGGTTAGTGAGTTTGTCAGCCCTCCTGACTGCCCTGAGTATCTTGAACTCCACCATTTCATGGTAATTGTATCCAAGGCTGCCCTTGGACTTCACTTTTCTTACCAGCCCTTCCTTGTTGCCAAGAGCAAGGTCCAGCATGGGACCTCTCCTCACTGGCTCCTCTATCACTTCCTTGGAAAAGAAAGCTATCATCAACACATTCCAGGAACCTCCTGGATTGCTTATGCTGTGCTGTCCCTGCAGCAGACGCTGGGGTGATTGAAGTCCCCCATGAGGACCAGTGCTTGTGAACGTGAGGCTGCTCCTATCAGTTTATAGAAGGCCTCATCCATTCTGTCTCCCTGGTCGGGTGGCTAAAGAGTAGACTCCTAATATAATGCTTCCTGTCCTTGCCCTCCCTGTAATGTCTACCCAGAATCCCACTCATACCCGGGCAGAGCTCCTGCTGGTCACTCAGATAGAGTGTTATACTCTCATCTCCTCTCCTCTGCCTGTCCTTCCTAAAGAGCCTGTATACATCTCAACACTCCAGCCATAGGAGCCATCCCATCATGTCTCTGTGATGTCAATAAGATCATAGCTCTGCAGGCATGTGCATGTCTCCAACTCCTCTTGTTATTTATTCCTCCTTTATTCCCCATGCTATGTGAGTTTGCGAAAACAGTAATAATAATTATTTAAAAAATCCAAACAACAAAACCAAGTCAAGCAGTTAAAAGTATTTATTCTGCTTTTACTCTTAGGGGCAAAATTTTCATTCATCAAAAAGGGACTGAGAGTCCACTATGGTCCCTGAAGGGCAGTTGAAAACAACTTAGTTTGATAATAGTCTCTTTAAACTGGATGTGTTATTATCTGCTATTCTTTGCCTTTCCCCTTGACCCTGTAAGCACACCTTCTGGGTCAGCTTAGTAGTGAAACATCAGGCAATGAGGAAGATCTGATGGACATTAATTCCCACTGACAGCTCACGTTCTGGGTACGGGATGCTGCTTCCATTGTTCGAGGAAGAGCTTTTCTCTATTACCCCCAGTGAGATAGCTGTTCACTGCTTCTCCACGTCTGGACTGCATGATGATAATTTGGGAAACAAAGCAGGTCTGTCATGTTTTGCAGTGTTTTGTTTTTTTTTTTCTCCTGGTTTTTGTTGGTTTCATTTTCATTTTTGTTTTACTGCACCTGCATTGCTGAGTGAGTTTTGTTAATGTAATCTTAGTAGCAATTGCTTTGAGGCTGTCATGCCAAAGTGTGAGGTGTGAGAAAGAAAAAAGAAAGATCTGTGAGCCAACAAATAACACAGAACTGCAAAGAAAAAAAATCCAAAGAATAATAACTTCTTACAGCCTGACTCTAAAGGAAAGTTTGATGCATTTGCATCCTTTTGTCTTACAGCTGCAGGAAGATGAAACTGGGAAAGACTTGATTAGATTTTTCAAGAGTTTTCCTTGGACTTGTGCAAATCTCACTGATGTGAGCTCTTTAGCCATTTTTTAAAGTGATTTGAACTTCCCGTACGAGTCCAGTGTTCTTAAAATGCTGAGCACCTTTCTTAGGGCCCATCTATTCAAACAGCTATCCAAATAAATGCACACATTATGCATTTTTTTGTCTCCTTTCACCAATGGAAAAGTGAGATTTGTTCTGCATCATATAGAGTTGCATTCAGTTCCCAGAAGACAAATATTCCAGTGGCTGTACCCTGTGGTCCTGAAGCAGATAACATAGACACATGGCAATGCTGAGTGTTTCATACTGCTATTGGCTTTGGTCTAATGCAGGACGAGAAAGGTCTAGGAAATACATGACTATTAAGAATAGTGCTAGTTTTCCCATCTGGGCAGTGACATACCTTTTATGACCATGTGTTTGAAGGCACACATAATTCAGGTTTCTGCTTTTATAAGCAGCACTGTGCCACAGAGAAGGGTCCTGCAGTATAAACCAGTCAAAAAACTTCATTTGACTGGTGCAAAACACTGCAGCGTCCAGTGGATCTGGAAGCAGAAGTCCAGAGTCCAAAATACTCTTCAGGAAATTTCAGTACAGAATTATTAATTAAAATAGAGATTTATTTTATTCTTCTTAGTGGATAAAGTTACAAGGAGAAAGAGGCACACACAGAAGGAGAAATGAAGAGATTGTGAAGCTGACACTAACTGCTATCACACGCGAACAGGAGCAGCAGGAAACACAGAAGACACTTAATGTCAACTGCTGTGGAAAAAGAAAACTACAGCCACTCTTGAAGAGGAGGACGTACAGCTATACTTGGCAACTGCTGTGAGAATTGCTAATATGTGTAGCTGGCTGAGACGAGACTGAACCATCTTGTTGGCACCTTTTCTGTCAGGGATGGCAATAGAAGCCAATATAAAATGGATTAAGGGGACTTAAATTACAAAAAAAAAACCCCGAAACCCAACAACCATACCCAAACCAACAACCACCACAAAAAAACCTACAACAAGCCACAATAAGCTTTTAAAAAAATATGCATAAAAAATAATTCAGAGACACATTAATTAAAATTGCTCATTTAAATACAGGTATCTCAGTGGAGGAAGAATGGAGGACAGATATTTTGACTGTGCAGCCCAGCAGACAGGGAAGCCAGGGCAATGCTCTGTCAGACAGGATACCTGGATCTCTGCCGGCACCTCCTCATCTTGGGGAAGGACTTAATAACTTCCTTGCCAGCATTTCATTGAAAACATCTCTGTCTAGAAGACGTTCTGCATACTGGATGCTTAGGAAGGATAGACCACCTTCCTGGGATTACCTTGTACATTATTTATTAACTATTATTATTATTATTATTATTATTATTATTATTATTATTATTATTATTATTTTTATTTCTACAAAATCTGATCCAGGAGCTTTTTCACAAACCTGGGAATGGGACTTGGTACCATAAAGCTTTTGGGATAGAAGGGAAAAGGTTGTGTACTGAAAAAAAAACCCTTTTACTTCTCAAGAAAACAGTTTGGTGTAAAGACTGTACATTAAGTAAGGACAGGTGGTTAGTATGCAATTATGTTCTTAAAGGAATTTTGGCTTGATCCTACCTTCCACTCATCCCCACTCCCCAAATATCATTTCTAGCTCTATATTTGGAGGGTGACGCTTATTTCATTTGATTAGTCTTGGAATAAATAAGCTGATATTGCATCGCTGTTGATTTTTTTCTTCCTTTTTAATTTGAATGCTTTATAAAGTATTACATGTTATAGTTCATTAGGTTCTCATTGATTGGACACTTATTAGTTTCCTAAGCCTGTTTCATTGTTCTGCTGCTGTGCATTCACCATTTGGTATTCGGTACTCTGCATAATGAATAAATTACAGTTGAGAGAACGGACATCACCATATGGGGGTAATTTGTACTTTGACAGAAGGACAGGGCTCCTGGACTGGTCCTAAAGGGAAGCTCTGCAATCTTCGAAAATCCCTCTAATTTTTTCAATTATTTACTTTCAAAAGGCCTTTTCCATCCCCAGTGTATTGAGATAGGAGCTTTGAATAGCAGCAAGCTGGGGATCAGGCATAAAAGTTCTAATTTTAATTGCAGGGCTTCTTAGATGCAGATGAGACAGTATATACACTGATTAACACCTTCATGGCAAAGGGTACTTGTAGGCATTCTGGCCTCTTGGAATCCTATGATTATGAGATATATTTTAAATATTGGGAAGCTCATTGCATACTGTCAAAGAATATGGGAAATAAATTTTGGGAAATTAAATGAAACACTGGTACTCATATGCAGCTGCTAGTTGGTTATGCAGTCACACGTTTTTCTACAAAAGAATAATGTAATCTTAAAAAATAAAATAATTGATTTATGCTGGTCTTCATGTAGTGATAATATGTACTCCATACCACAAAGTTATATTGTAAAGTCCCTTCTATAGATAAAAATCCCTACTTTCAAAAAAGCAAACAGAAGACGATGGTCAGGCTCTAAACAAACATCATGCTTTCATTTGCCCTTTGCTCATTTTGTCAGGGCACTTGAAGCTGCCTTTTCAGTCCTGATTAGACCTGTTTGAGTTCTAAAACAGTGCCTTTGGAAAGAGGATTTAGTAATATTTTAAATAGTCTTTTTCTTAATAATTTCTATACTTGTTTGAAATGTTTTTTCTAACTCAAAGTGTCTTCATTTCGTGTAGTTCTGACACTGTCTTCCTAGTTAACATACTGAGGATAAAAATAAATAGTGAGCTAAAATATCTGAGCTACTACATATCAAGCAAGTTTTCACACCAGCTACTTCATGACATCAGAGACATATATTTTAGAGGAAAATCTCCTTTACCTATAAGATGATCTCATCTTTTAATCTAATGTACTTGGCATACTAAAGATAGCCTTCTGCTTTTCTTTGTGGTTTTCTACCAGCTTGTAAGTGGGTCCCAAGTTCTTCTCACTTGGTGGTATCCCAGACGGTCTCACATGCAGCCACCCTTATATCCTGCAACAACGAACCAGACTCTTTCCCGAACACACAAGGAGTAAAATTTGAACTCCAGACTTTGCTCTAGGGATGCATCCTAGCTAATTTTAACTACCAAGTCTCAACATAGAAGGAGAAAATATCCATAAAGAGTGGTTACCCATTCAACCTTTAAGTATCTTTTAATTTGTTCAGATCAGTTTCCCCATCCAAGGGTGAATACTTGTGCAACCATCTTAGTTGTTTTTCCCCTTACCACTACCCAGACCACCAGAAACAAGAAACTGGCAAAGTAAATCTGTGCAAGCAATTGCTGTAGCTCCTCTTCTGAGCAAGAAGAAATTCTCAGAAATTAAGAACTGAAGTGTTTAATTGCCATCTTTTAAACATGGGATAATCCAGATTGACCCCAAGTGTTAATACCACTGGAGCATGATCAGAGAGAGCAAAGCAAGCAACCCATATTCATATCCATAAGCTCTGGGTGTAATCCACTGCATACTGAAACAGAATCTATTCAAGACTGACATAAATGACAGCAGGGAAAAAAAGGAATACATATTTCCAGCCAGACTGGCCACTCTCCAGGCGTTTAGTAGCTGATGTTCTGTGGCTAATACCTTATTTACTATCCTTTGGTTATTGGCAAAAGATGATTACTTGTATTTCATGGTTCTGACTGAAATTTCTTCCCAGGTAAAAAAATGAGCTTAAAAAAAAAGCACAGTAAATAGAAGACAATATGGGAGGCATGGAGTCCTGTAAGAGTGTTCTGGATCCAAATTCTTTGTTAATTGGTGTATTTGCTCAGTCACTCTTCCAACGATCTTCCATTTGCTGGCTAATGTAATTAGGAGCTGGTTCTGTAGTTTAACAGCCTCAGTAAATGCTAAGGGCATCAAAGTTCCAGGCTGCGAAGGAGCAGTAAATCTATACTAGAGACTTTAGGCAGGCTCTGAGAAGTTGATCGTAAGCCTTCTGGTCAGAAACAGAGTAAGTGACCAGTAGCCAGAGGAACACAACTTCAGTTACCTTGGAAATGGTTGAGAATTTTACCTGCTTTCAAAGCTGCAGATTTAACTCTATTGGATAAGTTAGAGAAAGTAAAAATTCTCCCTTTCTATTTTTAAATACCAAAGTAAGCCTGATTTTTTATTAACACTATAGTCATTGTAGTTAAATATGGAGGGAAATTGAAGAATTCAATGTTCTCTTTAAAATTATGTAGGGAAAAAAGAGACCTGATGTAGCTCAGTGGAAACAATTTTTGTAACTTCTGAGAGATCTGTTTCTCATAGTATGAAGTGCTCCTTTACATTCTTTGTCTGTCTCTGTGGAGTTCAAAGCTTTCTTAAGCCTTATTTACTGGGGGTAAGAGAGATGTAAGCCCCTCAGCTGTTGGCTTTTGCACTCATAAAGCTATGTTTTAATCCAAAGTGCAAGCCTTGTGTGGCATGTAAAATATGAAGATGAACTGTTGCCTTACTTCTGGGTACCTCATAGTAGCTACCAGTGTGAAGCTATCAGAGGAATAAGCAGGGCCAATACGATTTATACAAGAGAAGATCTGAGGGTGTGAATTGCAAAGGCGTTGTGAATACATTAAAAGATGAAGTATGAGAACTGAATTTGGGAGACAGGTCGCCCACATTGAACAGGTCTCCCCCATACAACCTTATCTCATACTTTAAGACTCTGATGCAGCTGTCTGCATTAATATATTCTTCCCTGGAAGGACAGAAATTTAAAATTAAATTAATATCCCCGCTCTCTCATATTCAGAAATAATAAGAAAAACTAAACGTCATGTCAGATTCTTTCAGTTGCTTGCTGCAGGAGCAGTTCTTACTAACTCTAAGTATTGCTTAGCAGGAAGATGATGGATGGAAATATCTAATTGTTTGGGAATTGTCTCAAAATCTCTTTTGATTCTTGAATTCTTTCATCTTAATATTCTGCTTTATTTATATGGTCTTGCAGATATTGATTATTTATCAGTCACAGCTCTCTCCTCTTGGTTTCTAGGAACATTACAAATGAGAACAACATAAGACACTGCTTAAAATGACCATACTCCCACACCACAACTGTCTTCAGACTGTATTTTAAATTTAAACCAAATAGTCATATTAAACTTTCTCCTTCTTTTTGTCTCCTCAAATGTTTGGTATCATTCCTTTCTGCCTCAAGTGTTTCTGTAAGAGAGGTTAGGGCAACATAGAAAATCAGTTTGTGAGTCTGTTTGTTTTTTTTTTTTAACTACAGGAGTGTAAACTCTACAGTTATTGTAACCAAACTCTCTTCTGGACATAATTTGCTGATACTGTACTGCTGGTAGAACGTGCTTTATCACATTATTATTTTAAGATCATCTTCATTTGTTCCTGGGCAAGTAGAATTGAAAACATTACTGGTGAATCTAGTTCATATCCAAATTCACCCTAATGGTTTGGGGCAATTGGAATGATATTGTCCAGCTGAAAATCCATGATATGTCTTTAATAAGAATGTGAAACTTCAATTATCATATCATGTTATGATAACACATAATGGATCAGGCTACATGTGCAGTCCCATATAGTTGCTCTTAAAAGAGAAAACATTCTGATGATTGTAGAAGCTGCTTGACTTAGAAACATTGCTTATCATGAAACAGAGTCTGTATCATGTGCTAATCCAGGTCCCAAATGTAGCCCTTGAAGAGGTCATCTTGCAGTAAAAAGTATTAGTTTTATACAGTAACACAGAATACCCTGGACAAGCTAATAATTAAACTGTTCATGGAATTTCCTGGTTTACTGAAATGAAATATAGCATCGAATCTACAAATTATGAGTAAACTATTAATTATGACATGATTATGAACACATAAATATGGCTGATAGACATGCAGTGTTTTCACTGAGAATCGTGGTTTTAGTTTCACTTGGTGCAATAAAATCAGACCGGACTAGACAATGAAAAATCTGACCTCCTCTGCTGAGGCAGCCCAATTCTCTCTTACAGATTATGCAGCATTTTATCAAAGATTGTTATCAATTCAAGGATTCCTCCAAGACAGAGACCTGACTTTGTCAAAGACTGGATTGCATTAACTGAAGCTCTCACAAGTGCCTCTTCTGTAGCAAACTCTACATTTTAGGGTCAGGGGTGAGCTCTTATTTGAGTAGGAGGAAAATTGTTAATGAAATTTTGCTCAGTGAGCTGTGTCATCCTTTATTCTTGCTGTGCTCCAGGCAGGTCCATACTGTCAAATATCAGAAGAGGCTGGAAATGAGTGACACATGTCTTCAAGACCAGAAATGACAGTGACCTCCCAGCTCCTTTTTGCAAAAGAGCAGGGATGTTGTACATAGCTATTAAGACCAGAAATGAACTCTGACATTTTAATAATCTTCTGTTTGGTTCTCTGCTGTTTCTTACAGCAGTGGTTCAAACTCTATTCTTAGTTTTCCCTGCACAAACTCACAGCAGTCCCTTCCAGGGCACAAATCCAGATTTATGTTGGAGTCAGTGAGGGCAGGAATCTCCTGGTCAGCTCCATCATTTGGACTGCTACATGTGCTGAATACTTGAAAGGAAGTAATGTTCTCATATCCTGAGGAGGGGGAAAGAAGTTGCCCTTTTATCACATGTTTGAGACCAGACACAGTCACAGTTTATAGCCCAAGGTTTTTTCATATTTTTTTTTCTCCTCTCTCACAGTTTTGTCTTTTCTCTGTGACAGTTTAATTTTTCAGTACTGCACTCAATTCTGCATAATATCATCCATATAGAAATGATGAGGTATTTAATGGGGGCTCCAGACACTTCAAACAAGTAAGGATTGGAGGAAGGTGGTAAAGTGTATGTCCTGACTTGCTTACATAGAGAGAAATACAGAAGTGTTTGAATCTTCCCTAGCTTTAGCCCTGCAGGCCAGCGTGGTTTACAAAACACTTGCATGAGTTCAAGAAGACAGCTAGAACAGCCCATGCAGAAATCACAGACTGAGTCTGATGCATCAGGACAAAGAATAATTTATATTTGAAGATAAAACTAGGCTGAAACAAGAAGAAATGTTCTTGATTTACAGGCCTGCTTGAGCGTGGGCAGCTATTGTTGGTTTGTATAGTAGATCCCCCTCCCCCCATGAAGTTATTATGCTTAACTTACATTTAGAATAGGTGCAGGCATCTCTGTTATGTGTGAACTTCACCGCAGTTACCGTTGCCTTGATTACATTAAAAATAAGGCTACTGTAGAGAGGTGTGCATGAAGCTGTAGCTCTAAGTTGAAAACTAGTGCAGAATTTAGCAACCCATCTAGCAAGCCACAAATCAACATATGAGCAGGTGAGGATGACATGGTTCTGCCCATTTATATCTTTATATTTCCTCTGTCAGGAGCAGTGAGACCAGCCTGCCAAACAGTCAAACGGTTTTCCCTGGGGCAATCCCTCTGAAGTATCCCCTTAGTGTACAACAAGGAGGAGGGGAATGCTGGAAGCTCCTGGCCTTGCACTGGTGTCCATGTTGCTGCCCAGTATATTCTGGAAAAACTGTGGTCCAACACACCCTATCTAGCATGGCCAGAAACTACCAACATGTTCACAACTCTTCCTCTTTGGGATGGAAAGCAACTCTTGTCCTAGGGCATAAAATGTTCAAGGAGGTGCCTGGCAGGGAAGCCTCCCTGAACACTGTTGTTGTTCCTGACCAGAAAAGGTGAAAGATTAGGAGATAATTGTGTAACAAGGAATGGTTCAGGAACATTGCCAGGTCTTAAGTGGTATTGTGTTAGAAAGCAGCCCATCAATGCATCACTTTGCACTGCATTTCCCTCTAGGGTGGCTTGGTTGTGCAGTAGGTGTACATACAGTGTCCCAGGCTGGGGTACCCTCCTTTGGACAAACTCTCTGAATGACTGAACAGCAATATAGATACAGCCAGGATAAGCACTGCTGTGCACAACTTTCTGAATAGTGCAAAATTCTGCTACATGATGACACTCTGCTGGGGAAAAAAATTAGTGAAAGCTGCAGTGCTGCTTCTGTCAGAGACTAGTCTTTGGCATAGTATGCTCCAAGGAAATTCTTGAGGTTGGGACTTTCTTTTCCCTGTGGTTTGCCAGAAACCAGGCATGTCAGTTTTTCAGTGCTTTAAATCAGGGATGTATGAGATGAAAATGGGAACGTGGTGACCTAGGGGGCCACAGTGGAGAGCAAAGTAGTTTGGCATATGGAAGACACTATTCTGAGAGCAATAAAGTAGCATGTGGGCTGCCACTTGATCTTCTAGTGGAATTTTGGTTATGGTGTGTTTTAGTTGCTGCAAAAACACATGACATAGAATGTCATTTGTTTAAGTTTGCTTTAAGTAAAATAAAACACTAATAAGTAAAATGCAGGAGTGTACTTTCATTTCTATTTGACCTATAAAGTGCCAAAACTACCATATAATTAATTTTTAGAACAACAGCTATCTAATTACCTGCACAAGTGATGGATATACATAGACAACATGGAACGCCACCTAAAAAGCTAATTATCAGAAGTTTCATAGGAAGGCAGAAAACATTTTGCTAGACTCTTTTACTGAAATGTCAGTGACCCTGGAGTATTCTCTATCCTTTTCTGGAAAGCAGACCCTTTCCTGAAAGTGTTACCTCTAGTAGCCACAGGATGATGTCCATAGGGTATTGTCACAAGACTATAACATCTGAGATTCACCCTTGAGTATCAGCAGTAACTACTACAACTATATATCAGAGCAGGTTTATGCTGATTTTTTTGTCCATTTACTCCAATTAACACTCATGTACAAAGACCCCTTACAGGTGACTAATCTTTTTTTATGAGATCTGGTTGTTTTCAGCTTTTAGTAAGAACGTGTTTCCTTTTGGGTATTTATTGTTTACAAACAATGACCCACTGCTGCCTCAGGAGAAAAAAAAATGCCTTATTCATTTTCAGTCCTATGAGAACTAAAATTACGATGTATTACAGCAAAATGATACAAAATATGCACTAGCAAAAGTGTTTAAAACATTCTGACAATAAAAGAAAATGAAAAGTTGCTTCAAAAGACCTTCTGAAACTATTTTTTTTAATATGTTGATATTTTGGGAGAGTTAAAGTGAAATGCAAATTTAGACTTTCAAATGTTAATTTTATCCAAGTAAAGTTATTGGAAAAGTAAATTTCTGCTGTGTTGATTTGTTCTTTGGTATTTGGCAAGACTGTAAATAGGACCTTTGTTAGACATGGTGAGGTGGAAGTTGCAAAATAAATATAATATTAACCTAATTTAAGTGCATCTTTTAAAAATTTTGATAAACCTTGTGAGGTCTCACACCTGAGTGTGAAAAAAATCTAATTTTCTTCCTGGAAGGACTGGATCCTATGATTCCCCAAACTGTCATCTACTAATGCATCAAGCATATCTGTTGGTTCTCAGTAAATATCGAGCCCAAATCAATCATGCATTACATTGGATTTCAGTGAAAGGAGCTGAACCTAACTTTTTTTAACAGATTTTCCCATGCTTACTTACACTTTATACTTGCTGCACTATTCAAAACTCGGTGTGTTCCTTAACCATGACGTGGTATTTCAGGTAGTTTGCTTGCTCTGGTAGCACTTGAAAACACTAGAGAAGCAGCTCCATTACCCAGCCAGCTGGATTCTTACATATTTTCATTGTCATACCATTTTGCCAGTGTACCACATGCTTTCACTTCCCAAAGCCACTGTGCAAAGTGATAGTTGCTGTACTTGGAAGAAATTAGTGTTTGTTGCTTTAATTTTTGGTTGGAAGCTAGCGTTCTGTCATTTCAGCTCATCATATTATTATGCATGTAATAATGTGACATGCTTAACTGCTAGCTTCAAGCTGAACATTTAATGTGGGATACACCTACAGTGTTTTTATTTCAAATAGCTGCAATCAGTCCTCAGAGCAGCTTTCTCATCTGGAAAGATAAAGTCCATGGCATGTACTTTTTTTGACATGGACAGATTTGTTTTAACATGTTCAGAATATATCAAAATGTGAATGATAGAAGAAGACCATCACGACTTTAAGTGTTTTAGCAACAGAAAAGGGTCACTATGGATTTTCGTATATGCCTGAGCAGATGTGTTTGTGTGTGCGTGCATGTGTGTTTCTTTGTCAAAGAGATGTGATAAACATAACTTTAACTATTGTAAAGTGCATCACAGAGGTCATTTGCAATTGTAAATCCATGAGCAACTCATATATGTTAAAGTATCCTGAAATTTCAGCCTGTGGATATGTCAAAGAATCTGCCAATTTTTTCAAATGGAAAAAAATTAAAGCATGCCTTATGCAAAATCTATTTTTTCCACATTCTTTCCTTGCAATTAGCTTGTACTAAATTCCAAGTATGTTCAATAATCTGCTGATCAAGAATTATTTTAAGCATGCTGAAAATAAAATGAGTGTTTATTACATTTGCTGTGTGGTGATTATTGGAAAATGAATCCTGAAACACCTTCTCTCCCCAAATGGGTTCTGGTGAACACACACTCACCTACTGAGTTTACCAGATCTCTGCAGCTGCTGCTGCACTGAATCATTGAGAAATCACTACAAAAATCCCAGGATCAGAACAGAGCAAAAGGCATCTACAGGTACAGGTGTGCGTAGTCTTACAACAATTCAAATTGATTTAGGGCTATTTAAATTGAAAGCTGATTCCTGTCTAGGTTTGCATCTGCAGCATGGATAAGTATCTACAGCAGGCTACATTGCTTCACAGAGAAGTGTTATGAAAGAAGAATAAAGGCATCAAAATATTAGAAAAACCTTGTAGTAGGAAACCAGAGATGTTGCACAAGTCTATAGTTATGATCTTGCAGTCACTGTTGTTGTCTCTTTAATATTTCAATAACAATCACAGTCCATGAAATATACACTTGGTTTCTCTTCAAATACAGATTACCAGGTTTGAGTAATTTCTTAAATTGGGTATGAGGTTTTTCTCCAAGACCCCTGCTCCTGTCCAGCTAGGTGTCTCAACTGTGCATCTGCAGCAAAGGTTCCCAACCTCTCCTCTTCTCTGGGAGCACTTTACAGATGAAGACCACCATGTCCACTCTTTCACCATATGACCTTTCTGTAACAACATTATCTATGCATACAGAGCAATACTAATTGAGAGATCTGATTACAAGATTTTAGCTGCTAAGAGTCTCACAACAAAAGGGTGGACAGTGAAAGAAAAAAAACACAGATTGACACATTTACACTGGTCCAGGACCCAGTTGAAAATGCCTTTATTTTCATAGTAATAAAATTATGGCTCTTGTAGCCCTCCCTGATAATCATCTGAGGAAAACGATAAGGTTTAATTACTATGAGGCTTGAATCCTTCAGTGCACATAAACTCTTTGAATTGTATTTATGTCATTCACTTGCAGCTGACCACAACTAGCTGGTCTTCCAAGCACTGGTTTATAGGTTTACCTGGGCAAATGTATCTATCTCAGCTACTTTTAAGTGTCTGTGGATTATAATCCTCTCGTGTCTATTTCTGAAGTAAAATGTAATGCTTTAGAAACAGATAGAATACTTTTGAGTTATTCCTCCCCCCACCCCCACAAACATCGCCCCCCCCCCATCATGTTTGATTTGATTAATCTAGGTTGAAAGTAGATTACCACTGGAAGCTCTTTTAAATAAAATAGTTCCTATATTAATGAGATACAGACCAGTTAAACTTAAAATAGGGACTTTTTTTTTTTTTCTGAGAGGGAAATGTCCTTTCCTCTGTTATTAAAATGAATGAGAGCAGTGAGATGATTTTTTAAGAGGTTTTTTTTTTAGCCTAATTGACTTGGATTTTGCTCATCTATGGTAGGTTATGTTTTCTCATTGTAGAAGCTTTTTCCTGGTAAAATCATTCCTTTCACTAATGAGATCCATCCTGATATGACAGGAAGACAGTTCTTAAAACACCCACCGTTTTCTCCCATTCATTTGAATAGCAGCAAAGGGACATCTTTTAAAGTAATTTTTATCAGTGAGATTGGGCTGAATCTCATTAATAAAGAAATGATTTTACTCAAAAGAGCATTCACAGTTGAGCTATAGCCCAGATTAGTGAGATCTAGCCTGATTATAACTTTATAAGACATTGTACCTCTGCCATTCAAAGCATGCGGTAGCTATGCAGAGACCATTGATTTACTACAGGCTGTTTTAGAAGGGCGGGTATGAAAGGTGAGGAAGGTGTCTGGAGGTGTCTTTCTCATCATTTCAATGTATCTTAAGCACAGAAAGTGAGTCCTTCCTTTTATATATTAAGATTGGTTTTCACTATATGTATTTTTATTTTGCAGAGCATAAGAGGCTTGGATAAGTGCAAGTGTGCTAGAACATTGCTGTTTGACTTCACCAGACATTTACATAAGCCCTAGTCAAGTACCCACTTCTCTCTAACTTTGTCTCACAAAAAAACAGAACAAACATATTGCTTGTCAAAGGTCACTCGAAGCAAGAATGTCTGACGTTTTTGTTTTAAAATGCATTTGACTTTTTTTATTTCAGCAGGAAAATAGGAAATAATTGATGAATGAGAAAGAAAATTCCCCTCAGCAAAGATAAAAAACCCGTGGTGAAATGCTGAAGCTGTTACTGGGCTAACCAGTTTTGGCACAGTCTAGTGGTGGAATGGGGGAAAAAATGTTCACCATTGTTTCCTTTAAAATGTTTGCACTTCATCAAAAGTGATCCTTCACAAATGGGTAAAGATTCTTTCCTAAAGTGGCTTTTCAATCATGTCTCTCCTGTCGTTTTTTTTTTTCTCCAGAGGAGAGGCAGAGAGAAGGGGCAGGGAAGAACATATTTTTATATTTTGTTTGAAATTAAAAAATAAAATAATTTATTGGGATTTGAAATTTTTTTCTTAAAAAGTAAGAGGAAATTATGGAGTGAAAAATCTATGGAAGATTTCATCTTTCACTGAAGAAAAAAATGAATCAATCAGCTGTGATGGCAGGTAAACATCTGGGATCATGAGACCCTGAAAAGTTGGTACTTTCCAAGTACAAGACCTTCCCCAAAATCAGCCAGCTGGGCTGTACCACTTCATTACATTTGGCACCATAAAATTAGGGTATTAGAGAAATGGGAATAATTGTCCTTTTATGTTAGGCTGTATTTGGCATGCAGCTTTTGGGTGCAGTTTCCTATTTGGACATTCAGGAGTTTGCAACATCAGAAGGACAATTCACCCAAGCTGGATGCATACTATGCTCAGTGCAAATTCTGCGCATTGAAGGACTGAGTTAAGCTAACTGACGGAAACTCGAAGATGTATTTCAAATGAATTGAATAGAGACTGAGCTGTGTAAGGTACAAATCAAAATACAAGTGTAAAAAGAAAACAATTCAATTGGACCTATATGAGTAGTTATTTCTTGGCACTATTGCACCAAGGATAAAGGTTTGCAATAAAGACCCCCATTTTGCTTCCACAACATCGTAACTCTGATTTTTTGACATTTTATAGGAACTGCCTCATTTTCAGATATTGCTTCCGAAAGATTTCTGGAGACAGAGCTGAAAAACTCGTTACCAGCCTTTCTCAGAGCCAACAGCTTTTTCTGTACAGGTCCCCTGGCTTTAGTTTCCCAGGGTCTTTCCCTAGAAAGAAGTAAGGATCTATTTACTTTTTCCTCCCTGCTTGCAGGTTTGTTTACTGCAGCAGAAAGTTTGTATAAATTTGTAACGTCCCAACCTGGAACCATTTTTCCCCCCCCCACTTTTTACACAGGTAGCTGCAGTTGAGTGCAAGATAACAGTGAATTGAAACACTCTGAAGAAAGTAACACAGCAAACTGCTACCAAATTAGGCTGAAGTGTGTCCTATTCCAAATGGGCAATGTCTCTGTGAGATAGCATGGAATCTCCTGAATAGCAAACAGCTGAACACTTTCAGTTGTCCTCAGTAGAAGACAAAATAGATTGTCCTGCTACTGAAAAGAGGTAGCGTAAACCTTGCTTCTATTTAAGCTTATGAAAGGCAGATAATGCGGGAGGAGATATCCTAGCACTTTGTACAGGATTGCCCAGGTATCAGGCAACCTCTGTTTCATACAGAACTTGTTATATTAGCATTTAAATCACAATAAACTCAGTTAGGACAGGGAATGCTGTATACATTTGATAACACCCAGCTTGCAGAAGCCAAACAATCACAACAGAACATCACAGCATAGCAGGGTGTGGCAAATAACACCAACAAGGCATATCAAAAAGAAGCCGTGATATGTAAATGCTTTTTCCACCCTTCAGGCTACTGAAGGGGGGGTGCTGCTTAGCTGTTTCTCCTAGGAGCAGCTAAATCTGAACCACAAACTGCTGTGTCAAACTGGATTAAGTTAAGGGGGCCTTACTATTACTAAATCACAGCACACCTTAAGGTACGACCACTATTATCCTAGCAAGGCCTTGAACAATTTTGAGAACACCATATTCATAGACACATTCTCTACCTTGAAATAAACCTAATGTGAATAAGGAGCAATGAAACACCAACTGCCTGCACCAGGGAAGACTTAAGCAAGGGTTGGAACAGGGGTAGATCACAGAAGAGAAAGAAAGGGTTGATTAGGGTGGGCTTCAGATGTTGGGAGGTGATTGAGTTTTCACTAGTAAGATATTGGAGGGAAGCTAAGGATGACTTTGTAGTTCAAATAGACTACATTTGAATAAGCGTAGGCAGTGGGTAGCTCTAGTGTTGTGTGGCAAATCAGCTCCAGGTTTGGGCTTAGTCACTTAATGACTTTGAACTTGAGTAGCATTACTTCTACCTGTCTGTGTTCCAAAAACTGTGGAACCCTACAGAGAATACGGAGTCTTTGCAGGGATTTTCATAATTTCTTATTCCCTCCAGGAGAGTAAAACTACATTTGTTTTGCTGTATTTAGCCCAGCCTTGGCCCTTGCTCCCCAGACTTCACTATGGCTAAAAGATTAAGCCTTGAAGTTTTTTATGAGCTCATTGAAAAAACTAGAAATTACAGTAGGGACTAGATGTTTCAGGTTCTTGGTGTTAGGAGCTTCCATTGCTTAGGCAAGGAGCTCTGATGTTTTGAAAGTAAGCACCCCAGACAAATAATCTGCTCCTTCCTGCTCACAGCTACATGTCTTTGCTGAAGAGATCAAGAACCTCTGAAAATGGTGCTGTCAGTTCAGCAACAGTCTGTATGACTGAAGGTTGCACAGCACCTGCTTGCTATATCTGTTCCTACCTTTAGCACACACTAAATTAATTCACACATTAAAATGTGAAGTGTAATATTCTGTTCCCTGGTTGTCTTAGACTGCAATAACTTCACTCAGTTCTCAGCCATTGCTGGAACATGCCAAGCACTGAAATGTTAGTCTTTGAAATATAGTTCATAGGAGATTTTTTCCTCTTAAGCGAGTTTAGCTTTATCTCATAATAATATTTAACGATGTCCCATTTAGTATTGCTCCCATTTCGCCTCTATCAGACATCGTTATGAATGCCATGTTGCATCTCAACCCTTCTGCCTCTGAAACTCATGTCAATGCCAATATGTGGGTATTACTAAATACAGAGAATGCATAAGAATCAATTCAGCCAGCACTCCTCCACTTTCTCTGAATTCGTTGTGTCACCTCCGCCTCCAGTGGCCTGTCTTGAAGAGCCCCTGGGTAATTCTTGAATGCATGGCACTGCTGCCCCCGGGCTCCCTATGATGCAGTTGTGCAATGTACCCGTTCTTTTGTGTGAGGGAGAATATTTGTAAGCCAAGCAAGAAGAAAACGCCTGATGTTTTCATGAGCATATGAACATTTGATCCAGAGGGAAGATTCATATTTTCCACCTCTGCTTTTTAAAGTGGAAATTTTCATGTCTGGGCTAAATAGTTATTTTGTTGTGAACCTGCTGCAGGCAGTAATTACGGGTGGAGGAGCCTTAAAGGCCAGGGTTGGGTGAGTATTGCAAAAAATTGGACATTGAGAGGAAATTTGAATTGTTTTCTGCATAAAGCAGAACACTAGGCAGCACTATGACCCTTTGCACTGCCCAAGCCCACAAATCCTACAAGGTATTTTTGTTCCCACCTACCTACTTCTCAGCCTGCCAACGTTACAGTAGGTGATACAGCTCTTCTATCACAGAGACAGAAAGGGAATGCAGGAAATGTATAAAAAGGTTTAATTCCTTGCCTGCTGTACACATCGCAGCTTTATGTTTATGGTGCAAATAATGCCAACCCTAAATAGGAACATTTAAAAGAACATAGTATTGGGATAGGTGACATCAGACCCAAAAGAAGGTTTGGAGAGAATTTCTTAAAATCCAGCAACCTTCTCCCCACTTCTGAGGGCTGTGGACAGTGACTGGTGAATGACAGCCAGCACCAAGTTGTTTCTAATGACTTCACAGATCCGATATTTCAAGAAAGAGTACTGGGCAAAATTGGGAAGGTACCATGAAGTTCCAAATACTTTAACTACCTCTTATGAAAAATACAAAAAATCCTACAACACAGTAATGTGATTTTCTAGGTTCCTTAGGCCCCAATCCCAGGGCAGGACTTTTTGAACAGTTTTGTGATTTGAATCTTCATCACAGAAGATGATGTTACACTCATTACCAACTAGTTTACTCTAGTTTCCACCAGTACTGAACAATAAGCGACTGACATGAGGTCCATTCCCTTCCTTATTTGGAAGGTCAGTTTTGCTGTTTTAGTTTGTTAACAATAGGAATTTTTAATTTATTTGCGAGAAATTAAAGTCCCTGGGTTTTTTTTTTTACAATAATGATAAAAACAATGATTAACAACTGCACAGTTAATGGAAATTAAAAAGCTCATTTAGGGTCTAATGGAACTTAACAGGGCTTTTTTTAACTAATGTTTCTAATTGATTCTTGATTTAAGAGGTAGCCAATTTTTAAGTGGCCGGTTATTGAAATGGACTTCTGGTAATAAAAAAATGGACATTAAATCTTTTGGAAACTTTCATGTATAAATCTACTCTTGAGCTTTAAAGCTATTCTAATTATTGATTTATCATATCAGAGATGTTAAATCTGCAAAAGATAAGGAACAAAGAAAACGCCCCAAGTTACATATTCTTTTCACCTTTTCCTACATTCTACCCACCAACAGAATCAAAGGCCTCTCTCAAATACCTTGTTTACTAACGCAGATGCCATGACAAGTTGTATATTTGTTCTAACATTTGAACGTATGTTGAACTTTTAAAGATAGCTCACAAGACATTTAGCCAAATTAATTGCTCTACAAAGTAGCTTCCAAATTAAGAAGTAGAGTTGTGCAGCTCAAACTTGTAAAGGATCTTTTACAGGCAAGCTGCTACCCAGACAATTCAGAAAAAGAAGCTTCAAGACAGGTACTACCAACCATATGAATTAATTGTGTGCACAATAGAAACACAAACTAGAGATTCATAACATTCACAATTTAAACATGTACCCAGACTTCTATGCAGTTTACCTAAAACAAATGAATAACTATTTTTTTTCTATCTGCCTATCCAATTACAATTCTATGTAGAAATTGTGGTGTAATACTATTCATCCTGCTATGAATATAATTTTTACTTATTGTGTTAGTTTATATAGTAGTTGGCTCTAAAGAACAAGATCATTACACAGTCAGAAAAGAAAAAAAAAAATTAGCTAGTTGTAAATAATGCCAACAGTTTTCCAAGAGCTCCCCTGACTTATGTTGGTTGAGGTTCTGGATTGAAGTGTTTTGCAGGCATTCACTAACATTACTGACTTTTGTGGAAGCATAAGATGATTCTGTAATGTTTATGATTTTAGAGTAAAAAAACACCACAGGAGTATTAGAAGTAATTTAAAAGAGGTTTTTTACAGGTAGCAATGATCACACGCAATTCTCATGTGCTTACATGTGAGCTATCAACACAAGGAATAGACATCCTGCAGTTTCCCAAAGTTGTGACTCGAACAGCACAGCATGGAAAGTGGATGACTGTGCTACAGTGGTTTTTTACTTAATAGTCATGTTTCTAACCCTTCTGGATAGCTTGCTCTGGTTTATCTAGAATTAATTTAAAGGACACGGTAGTCATGTTAATAGCAGTGATGGCCACTATATCAACCTGAACAGTTTAGTAATCTTTAAACATAATCGCACTACATTACTAATTTTATAAAGAGAACATATAGTTTTGATTAAGAAACTTTGCCAGATGTGTAGGAAATTGTTATTTTGAATGTGGAGGAGACTGTCTAAAAGGTGAGAGGGAATAAAAATAACATCCCCTTGATTGTCGTGGCTACTTTCAGTGCGTAATTGACACCCATCAGCATTAGAAAATGAATTGGGAGGAACTGCAAACAGCACAGAGAACACTGACATAAAACACCTTGGTGCAGGGTGATGGAGTCCCTGACCTCATGAGGTCCCATGAGCCATGTTTTGTTGGGATTCAGTGAACTCATAGACAGTTGGGGTGGAGGAAGGGAAGAAGACATCTTGAAAGATTTAGTTTGTAAATATGCAAAAGGATGCATGGGTGGAAAAGCAGCAATGTGTATAAAAAATGGAAAAGATAGAAGTGGCAGGACTGAGAAAGGCTTGGAAACCTCAGAGGTCAAAGCTGAGTTTAAAAAAGGAATATACCATTTGAGTAAGACTGTTTCAAAGTAAGCGAATGAAGAAGAAAATATAAGTTTGAGAACATCCTCCTGCCCATGGCTTCATTCTTTGCTGGTGTAATGGGAGCTCTCACTCCATGTATTTCATAGAATTTTAGAATTATAGAATCAAAGAATACCAGGTTGGTAGGGACATCAAGGATCATCTTGTCCAACCTTTCTTGGCATCATCTGGACAAATACACTGTCTAGACACCCTGTCCAGCTGAACAGTCTCATCTAACACTGTTGATATAGCCATGTTACAACTAGGAGCAATATGCACCATCCATGCTACTAACCACGTGTCCTAATCCTGGTAGGAAGTGAAAATATGCCGAGTTTCTTTTCTAAGATTATTGAACTGGGAAGAACCTCCACCTGTATGATACGTCCTTTCTTACTTTCTTGCTGTACATTGTGCCCATTGATAAAAACATTCTAAACTACCTATATCTCTCAAAGTGTCCAGCAAGAATTTAATTATTGTTAGTGTTTATAAAATAATAATAATATACTGTTAAATATCATTATTATTAAGGGTATTTTATATTTGATAAAGGAGGGACAATAATAAACCAGTAATTTACCTAGAGCCAGCAGTGCCAATGGCTGTTAGACATAATTTCCATTTTCCTTCTCTGACCATGACTTTACATGACTGACTGACATGTTCTTCTTCTGTGATATAAGAAAGACTATTGGTGAAATCTTGTTTCCTCTAAGAGGGTAATGTGTGATATCATGGCAATGACAAGCACGAATGAGATGCCAACATTTGGCACTCTTTGGTGAGCAGTAAAAACATTATCAGTGAGAGGTGTCCAGCAGCGTTAAAGAGTAACCCAATCAGGACAAGTTCACATCTGAGTCAACATCAACTTGATAGAATTGCTGCTTTTGGCAGTTAATGTTGACAATTAGTACAGTGCCCTTATTGTGTATGTGAGGGACTTGAGTTCCTTTAGTGGACACAGAGTACAAAAGCCAAGGGAACAGCTGCTGGGCACATAAATGTCTTGTTGGAAAGATATGAATATATTTAGAAAGATAGATTTGTGTTGCTGGCCTTAATCCCTTGCCTTAAGTGTCTTCTTTCTGATGGTCAGAGATAGCAGTGCAACTGAATAAAGGGAAGCGTTTTTGACTGGCTAGTGTACATCAGGTCCCATACACATACTGACTGAATTCACGTTACTTGTCACTTGATACAGTTATGAGATCTGAATGATTTTCAGTCACTTCACTGAAGGCTGCATTTGAAACCTGGTCCCAAAGCCGCAAGGCAAGTGTATTACATACCTGTCAACTAACAAGACTTGCCAAAATGAATCTACTCATATGAACACATGATCATTATTGCTGTTCACACTGTGAAACACTATACACTGTGACAAAAGTAAAAAGCAAGAGGATTATTATGCTAGACAGTCACTTACTAAATATATTTATTGTGGATAAATGAATACTCTTTTTATAATGAAAATGTGAGCTTTTGATAAATTTCTAATATTGAAAAATGTGATATGGGCAATTTAGTAAAACTTGACCTTTTTCTCTTGTAAAGAGTAAGAAAATATTTACATTTCCCAGCTGAACAAAGATTTTTATGCTGAAGACTACTAAATATTCCATATACCAAGCTCAAGTAGAAGCAATTGAATCCAGCTAGCAGCTGAACCACACAGGCCAAATTTTTTTATATTGTTACACAATGTTTAATCATTCATCAGATCTAAATTATAACCTATGTACAAGTTAACAAAGCCCAACCATTGTCACACAGGGCAATGTATAATATACTGCATACATTTCCTAGGCTTGCATGAGAAGCATGGATCAGCGAGTTGGTGAAGTTGAAAAGAAGTTCACTGAAAAAGAATTGAACCAGCTCCTTGAAATGGAATTCAGAAATATACTTTCTTATATGAAACTCCCACAGGAGAGAGGAGACTCTAAGGGTATTAGAAGTTAGTTCTACTGTCAGGTCTAGAAAATTGACTCTGTGTTATAGGTGTCTTCAGTGACCAAGGACTAAAGAATTATCAAAGATTCCATCTAGCCGAGAAAGAGCTAATGAGATAGAGATAGCTCCTAGACTCTTGTACAATGTTTGATGATCATGTTTCAAAAAAATTTTGTATGACCCCAAAAATACAAAATGCTTTAGAATGCCTCAGACAGAATACTAACCTGGGTTATTTTAAGATCTATACTGCAAACTAACCCCATAGTAGACATGGTGTGACTTTATCTCCAAAGTGTTAATCTATTTCATACTTCATAACATTTCTTTGTGTATAATTTATTAATAGGAAGACATATGCTCTCATTCAACCACAAAAACTATAGTAAAAATGGATGCTACAACTCATTGAGTTCACTAGGCTTCCCACTTCTCTTTTAAAGCCTTATTGTTCTGTGTAATGTCTACCATTTCTGCTTCTGCAAGAAGAAAGTAAAAAAAAAATCCAGTCATTACTATTGGATAAAAACAGATTATAAATAGCTATGAATAGTCTTGTTTGAATGACATCTAGTTTGAATGACAACTTCAAAAATAACTGATACTGCTGAGTATCCTCTGAGGAAAGCAATGGTTTCTGCGTTAAGTGTGTCTAGTGATTACTTTAGAAGAAAGACATTATACAGCTTATAAACTTGTTAAGCTTTTCACATTTGCTAAAGCTGGAATGCTCTTTGAGTAACCAGTTAAGGATGTGGTATGAGACACATAGTAAATGAATACTTTTGATCATATCAGTATTTTACATTGCATTCTGTAAGAGACAACTTCACTAATTATCCTGACTTAAGTATCCTATTTTATAGGAAAGTTCTACATGTTATATACATGTCTCAACCACAGCTATTCCAGCTTTTGAAATCCAATGGCCACTGCATTATGGTGAGTTCCTGGTATCAGAATTAGACTGAACTGCCAAATGTGACCCATTAGCTCCTCTTCTTTCTGCCTGTAGTTTTTGACACCATGTGACCCAAGTGATTGCTGAAAACATTTTTATAGATTATGCTTTCTTCTGATAAGAGAAGATCTGGATTAATTTCCAAGTAACTAGTTCTCCTTGCTGAGATCTTTCCAATCCAGTCAACTGTGTTGTCTAACTTACATGTTAAGCTACTCATAGTTGCTGACAGATTAATGGACAGAGGGCTATCATGGTTGAGAAACTAATAGTCCTTCATTTTATCTTGTGCAACATGTGGATTTTAGTCTCATACCTTTCCATAGGTGACAAAGAAATTTGGTTATTTCTCCACTAGACAGGATGGAATATGACCCAGTTGGTAATTGGATGGATGAGGTGGTTCTCTGTAAAATGGTAGTGACTGAACATCTGCTGGTTTGTAGCCTCACTTCTTTATCCATTTTAGGTCCTGTATTGAAGATAATGACATATAAGATAAGGCTTCCCCACCTTGAATTAGTCTGCAAATAAAAAAAGGAAAACTGAAAAGGCCCAAAACTTAAGCACAAACACAAAATAAACCCACAACTTGAGGAGCTTCCACTCCAGCATTGAATTTGTGATGAGTGTGTATAGTCACCTTCTGTCATCACTATTGAAAGGTTTTCTATTCTTTATACAGTATTACACTGCCCATGTGAACTGATTCTACTCTGGCTCCAAAACTCTGCCAAAACCTCTTTGGGATGATATTTCATTTTGAAGACTTTTTATTAAAAACACAGACAATTCTAAAAAATTCAGTATTTGGTATAGTATGTTTGTATCTTCTTGAAGGGTGGATAAGTATCATTTTACTTTTGTGCATTGTTTTGGAAAAAAGAACAGCCCCTTTTCTTAAAGTTAGTGAAAAAATGTACCTGTATGGTACAGATGAGAGTAAGCTCCCCAGATTTTTAAGATAATCTTTTATTAGATATAAATAAATGTCTAATCACTGTTACCATGAGAGTTCTGTAATTGGATCTAATCTATCAATCAAGTACGTACAGAAGACTCCCATTTTATCTTTCAGAGGTGAAATATCAGATTGGTTTGGGGCATGAGGCTGACAGGAGAAGATGGGAATGGGGTTGCAATTAGCTGCTGTTTACCATTGATTTTTTTTTCCTCATCTTTATAAATATTTCAGTGACTTCATTTTGTCCCTTTTCATTTGCACCTTTGAAGACCTATATTTAGGATTAGTGAATTTGGGTGGCAATATCAGACTTAAAACTTTTATAAATAAACATCCTGGAAACTTCAAAGTTTCACCATCTATATATTGCACTAGACGTCTGTGAAGGGGGAGAGAAAAACAATGCAGTTAATAAATGATTTAAGAACGTAAAATGATTTAAAATTGGTCCAATAAACAAGGAAAGCAGGCATTTTACCCAAGTATCTATCACTCTAGTATTGTAGATTTTTCTTACTTCTACAGGCAGCTTCTGTTAGTCAGCCTACTATCAATATATTCCTTTTGTTTGTGACACAAAATGTTTTCCACTATAATTTAACAGGTTTTATTTCCAAAGAAAAATCCTATGTGTTCTTTCTCTCGCCATACATGCACAGTCTTTATGAGGAAGGCTTTCACTTAGTGTTGTTTTTTTTTTTTTTAATTTCACATTTACTAATAATATGCTTTTCAGAAAAAGCAGGTGCTTTCACAGCATCATACAAGTGGTATGTTTTGAAGGAGAAATATATAGCTTGTTGCCCTTTGATGTAAATTTGTGAGGAAGATAGATTATAGCATCAAGATGTTTCCTTGTGCATAATAAACTACAGAGGACAAAGTTCATGGCTGAGAATTGTGTGGGGTACAAGTGACTACCTTCACTACAATCAATTATTAGGATGATTATATTGTGTCTGGAGAATATGATGCTAATGACTAGCTAACGCTTAGAATACACACTCTTGACTTGAAAACCAATGACAGTTAAATGCAGCAAGGGGAAAGGCCTATATGTTGAGCTAGCAGCTCTCTAGTGTTGATAATGAATAATTAAAAATAACAGTCTTTATATGAGGCTTGACAGTATACATGTCCTTTAAGTACATTCTGCTTTGTAAAGAACTTGGCACAATGACAGCCTAAGAAAGGCATCCTACTGCATCCTGTACAGAACCAGCGTAGGAAAGCAGGGAGTTAAACACCCTCACTGTTGGGAGGGCCTAAACAGGATTAGCTATGTACTTATTGCTAACCTTCTACTCCCCCGTCTTCCAAACAAATAAATAATTGAAACCCATTACCTCTTTTAGGGGGTTTGCTCACATGCTTTCTATATTCACATCAAAGCAGAGATCAGTGTCAAAGAGGCAGCCACATTTAGCTGAGTCTCTTGGAGACTACTGATTAATTAGTTTTGCATTTTGGAAGTGCATCCAAAGATGTTGTAAAATAGTGTTTGTTTTTGCTTTAGCCAAAACTTGTTTAGGAGTGCTCTGGAGGATGATGGTGATGTGCTCAAGATGGTTGTGAAAGAAAAGGGCAATCAGCTCAGGTGTGCATGTGCCAGCATTTTTTTATTCCCAATTATGAAGTTTCTGCACTAGTTTTCAGAGAAGTGACTAAATGAAACACATACTGGTATTAATGGCATGGGAAGGATGGTGTGGGAATATTCCCCTTAATTAAGCCAGAATGAAATGAAAGGTACACCAAGACTAGTAATCCAGTTCTTAAAAAGGTGGAAAAAAAAAAGAAAAAAAAGAAAAAAGAAAACAAACCTGGCAGATAAGGAAGATGTAAATCCTGCTGTAAAGGCTGTAAATCCTGCATAAAATATTGCCTTTCAAAAGTTTTTAGGCCCCCGTTTCTTGTATGACTTTTTCTTTTTCATGAAATGTGGTAATATGATGTATGGGGGGTACTCAGTTATGGCAAATATTGCCTACAAAAGTGTGTTCATACTGTTATTTGCCTTTCTGTCTCTGTCTATATCAACTCCACATGCTGCTCTGGTGGCCTGCTTTGTACTTAATATAACTTGTCAAAACACATCTATCAGATATATGAAAAGGCAAACCTGGGTGGCCAGACTAGTCCAAGCCTGGCGTGGATTGCATTTTACCAAGACCACAGAAATCTCTTCTCCTCCATGAGATTAAGATGAAAAGCAGAGTTCATTGTTGTGCAACCAGATTTTAAAATAATTACACACACGCTAGTGCATTAGTAGGCCATTTGTGTTTATTTGAATCCCACATACTGTACTTTTATGTGGATTTAAAGTGATTTTTAAAGCTGTCAGTATAAAAAAAAATTAAGAGTGATGTTACCACTTGTTTTAGACTGGTTTGTTTTGTTTTGTTTTGTTTTTAAATCCGTTCCTTTATTTGTTTCTGCATACTGAGCTGCTACCACCCCAGTACCTTATCTGCTTCCAGGAAAGGGCATGTGGCTCCCTTTGGCTATTGACTAACAGGCATCTGGCTTTTCTTTGAACCATGACCAATGCCACTGGAATACCTTACATCTATTACATGCTCAGTGTTCACCCTCTGACTGCCTGGGAGCTGTTTTATGTGCTATAGAAGGGAATTTACCTCTGAATACAGACGGGAACTCAGTTGTTGATCCAGGTATATCTGCTTCTGCTCTCGAATGTAGATTACTCTGCAGCACATAAATATGCTTAGTTGTTGTCCAGTATATTAAGTGGATGTTTTTTTTTAGATTTTCCCTTCAAATTTCAAGACTGAAGTCCTTTTAGGGAAACCGATACTCACAAAAACATTGGAAAAACTCAAACCATGCAGGTCCACTTGCAACTTATTTATGCTTACCTACCAAGTGCACAAGTGGAACAAACTATTTTAAATACAGCTTCTAAAGAAAATTTTGCTAGTATTTCTCAAAGGAGTCACAAATCCTATTGATTTTATGGGCTGAAAATCACTTCCTCTCCCACCAACATGAGACCAAATCATCCTATAAAATTGTTGCAGCTTGGGATCTCCTTGGAAGTGCAAAATGTGCAGAAGAATGACCATGAAAATATATTAACATTTTTATCCTGTTCCAGCAGTTATTACACTTGTATTCAAAGAAATGCCTGAAGCAGGACTGTTCCAGCACAGCTAGAATTCTTACAGTCTCCGCTTTCCGTAGTGTTTATAGGTTATTTCTTGGTCTGGAGAGTGGAAAGCATTGAAAAACACAAGTTTCCGTAAGAAAGATAACCCTTACCTGCCAGGTGGATAGGTACTGATTTACTAGCTGCTGGAGGGAGAGCACAGCAGTACCCATCAGCGCTTCTGAATAGCTCCACATCCTCCTGTCTCGCTGGGTGGCTTCAAGAATTGGTTGTGAAGTTAGGGACTATCATTGAGTGTTCTGTGTTTGTGTAAGGGGGGAAGAAGAGAGGAAATTGGAGGCATCCTGCCAATATCTTTAAAGTCTGTACACTAACCCCTCTGAAGGACAGCAATGTGAATAAGCTGCTGAGGAATGAGTTGCTGGATGTCATTATAGTGACACCACAAATAGGAAAGCAGACGCTCAGAGGTAACTTTTAAAAGTTTATTGGAGACACAATAAAGTGGAGTTTTACTGGCTGTACTGGCACTGAGAGAGTCAGCAATCATCTTTCTTCTAATAACCAAATGTGCTGAACATGAGCTGGTTATTGCAAACACAATTATTCAGTAATTGGATAAGCCTAAAATATCTTGGATACATCCTTGATCCAAGAGCTGGCAGCTTATTGATTATATCATTGTTTGGCAAAGAGGCATGCAGGCTGCAGGACTCATAAGATCCATACCCAGAGCAGACTGCTGGACCCACTATCATGGAATAGGCTCCAAGTCACTGATTCAACTACATTGTTGGAAAGCTGGCACAAAGCCTGCTAGGCGTAGAAACAAAATGCTTTAAAGATCTAAATATTAAAGATCTAAACACTAAACAAGAGCTGTGTAACAGCATTCCTGCAAGGCTTGCCTGCCCAGGAACAAGTAACAGCACAGGATGGCAAGGGGAAAGAAAGCATTGCGGGATTGTGTGGCACACTAGGGCACTGCTGATTCAATTCATTTTGTCAAAAGTCAGCATCAGGAGCAGTTTGATATCTCAATCAAAACCTATGCTGAGGGAAAATAAAAACAGACTTAGCTGCTTCTCTAGTTTCCCATTCCAGGGCACAGAAAACACATTATAAGTACATTAGCCCTAAAAATCGGACAAAAACTGAAATGAGCGTAAGATCAACAGTAAGGTAAGGAAATGGATGGAATTTAGTCCTTCTCAGAGGACTATAAACCATTTCCACTTTTAAGGAAATGTGTATCTGAAGATGAACAATGATTACATAATTTGAATAGGCTGGATTGGGAAATTGTTATTATAGCTGAATGTGAAATTAGGTGGATACAAACAGGTGCGTATGAGGGAGCCCTTAAAAACTTTCCCAATCTAGTTAAGCTAGATATATAACTAAGTATCTCTTCCAGATTTGTTTGCCCTTTATGAGTGAGGGAAGATAGTTAAAATTCAACAAATATCAAGGATATTTACTTAAAAGCACATATTTCATTACCTACAGCGGTTGACGAGATTTTAAGTCCCACCTGCATAAGAACCTCAAAGGATTCAACGAATGGATAAAAATTCAAATGCCTAAGCAAAGTTTATCCAACGTAGACAGTACTAACCTAATGTCTTTCATGTGCCTTTATTTACTCTAGGCTTGGATCTCAATTATGATGTGTGAACACAGGAAACAAGTCTTCGTGCCAGGGAAGGTGTAGTCCTCAGTGTAAGTAGTCAGAATCAGGATTTTAGCACTATGGCTGAAAACTGATAACAGCACAACTTTATCTGACTGCTATAGTAGTGATCCAGGCCTATCACGCTGTGGCTTCAGTAAAGGCTTCTAAGCTTTAATCATTGTCTTACAGGCTGTAGTCTCTGACTTATTTGAAACAGCTGATCTTCCCCTGAGTGACTTGTCTGGTTACATTTGTGGTACCTGACCTACTTTGCAGCACTTCCCTTGGTACCACCTCGTCATCTGATGTCCCATGAAAGCACTCAGAATCGGAACTCACTCCCAATAAAGGCCGATAATTAAATAAAAATAAAAACACATTTGACAGCCCACAACAAAGGCAAATCTCAACGGCTTTTGCATGTGTTTGCCTGATGAATCAGACAGTAGTTCCTGTCCCCACAGTGCTGCAGGATGATGGATCACCAAAATGACAAAAATCAGAATAGTTCTTTACACTGTATTCTTTCTCTTCTCTGGAATCTCAGAGAACATCAGATGTGTTAATTAATCCTCCCTGTTTTCCTGAGGTTGACTGTTAGACCCGTTTAACAGGTGGGTAAACCAATGTAAAAAAGTGTTGTGACTTGCCTTCTCTGAACTCTACACCCACTTTGGGTCAAGATGCTCCAGCACTCCAGGCTTTATTTAGAATAACCTCATCATTTCTTTAATGGTAGGCAATTTCCCTTCCTTTAGGATGAATCTTACATCCTCTCTATTTGCAATTTAAATATCAGAGATGAATGAGCCAATGGTAAAACTCCCGTTGAGTCTAAGGAGTGTAAGGACATGAAATTTGTTTCTGAAGAAGAACTTGTGTGCTTGAAAGCATTTATGTTTTTCTTTGCTCCCCACCCCCACCGCCCCCAGGTTATTAACCAGTTTAATAACACATATTACTTCTCCCTGCAGACTTGTCTCCTTCTTTGAGCTCAGTGCATCCAGGTTTTCAGCCACTTAGTGCAAGACCACATCGCATTCGAAACGGAAAGGTTACAGCCATGTTTATGCAATACAGCAAAGTAATTTCCAGTTCCAATTGTGAACACACTTAACACTTTCCTAACCAGTGGGCTCACATTGCAGTATGAAAAAATAGTCCTGTGAAGATAAGGTTTATAAACTTCCACCTCTACCTGACATGATAACCACTATGACCCCAAATTATGTCTGCTGATTGCAACCTCGTGGCACAGACCAGTAGAAATTACCTTAAGTTCTCCTAGCTTTGCAGACTTTCTTATAAGGAGGCCATTCGGTTAATCAGGAGATAATACACTAGTTTCTGCCCACAGACTGTGAGCTGCAATCAATGGCACACATGATTTCAAAAGCCATCTCCCAGCAGCTTTCTTAGCAGTTACAATTGTATGGGAAAAAGTCACATCCCCTTAATCAAACAAATTAGTAAGGTAGATAAAGGAGATTTTACTTCCACTCAGCGCCAAAATAATGAGGACATTGGCACTTCCATTCTCCTTCTGTTGTCTTTTTGGCTTGTTTTCATGTGCCCAGTGTTGAGAGCAGACGCCAGTTTCAGCTAACAGCCTCCTGGACAGTGCCTAGGACAGCTTCCACAAAGAAGAAGGGGGAAGGGGAGAAGCTTGCATGCTGCTTCGTTACCCTTCTTTATCCCTCTGGGATTGGCTCTTGTTCTACTGCAGACCTGAGAGGCTGCCTTTTCACTCAGTTGATTTAATTTAATTAGCCTCTGTGAAGCTCAGGCTTAAAGTTGCTAAACCAAAGCTCACAAGAATCCAGTTGACAAAATACAAGGCACAAAATCAAAAGCTAATTTTTTGCAAAGTTCACTTGTGGACCAGCATGGAATACATGGTAGAGATCAGAAAGTCTTAGACATTTGTCAAAAATATGAGCTTTCAAAGACACAGTAATTTAGCTTAATTCTGAAGAGCATTAGCAGACCTGCAATAAAGAATTAACTCTTGTCTCTGGTGCTTCAGTAAGATTTTCAGATATGTGGTTCTGTAATTCAACAAAATACTTCACAGTATATGCACAATAATAATATAAATATTCCTTGACCAATTTTCTTATGCTTTATTCCCAATTATCTTTAGTTGTTTCTGAAAAAAAGACTTTTTTTTTTTTTTCCAAGTACAGAATAGCTACAGCTGTTGTACTTTTAAAAGTTCCTTCTGTTTGGAAAGAAATTCTATCCAATAGTAGTTCCATTTAAATCTATCACTCTTTAACTGTATCCAGTGTGTTCTCCTCACTCAAATGTTAGCTGTTTGAATCTATTTCAGTTGACTTGTTTATATTCTTGCTATCTTCTGAAGTTTTCACCAGCACCAGCTGGTCAATCAGAAAACAGTAGGAGCTAAATTCTTCAGCTTCTCAATTGACTTTTCTTTCTCTCTAGAAGATGCCAAATACTGACATACATCAGAGCTTTTATCTCTGTCTTGACAAGGTTTTTGAAGCAATCTCTATAACCATGGGTTCCAGAGAGCCTTAAGAACTCCTTATCTGTGTAACTTCACCACGGATGAAAGATTATTTGGCTCCTTCTCTCATAAGTGTACTTTACAGGTCCAAATGAGCTCTCTTTAGCAGAAAAAACATGCTATGGAAAATGACTGTCTCTCATTATACAATTCTTTTCAAGTTACATTTTAGAGTAAGAAGTAGTAAATGAAGTGTCGATGGCTGGTCAGTAAGTCAAAAGCGTGATCAGGAACGCAACGATTTACCAAAAAATAACATAAACTATTTTTCCATACTTTAAATACACTTCTCTGAAATTCTGGGAGCTGAATGCTCTGCTTTGTCTACATTGCTTTTACACTAAGTGATTACATTTTTCTCTTCCACTCTTCATTGTGGAACCTATTGTATTCCATCTCCTAACTCTGGATGTGGATGTCTTTGTAAAAGCAACAGGTTAGACCAGTACAGCAAACTTGCTTCCCTCACAAGCTGCTGTGTTCAGTCTCTCACTGTCTTTCACTTAGAATTGAATTACGTGGTGGACAACTCTATACCATACAATGAGTTTTGCAAGACTGCTGAGTGGCAGTTTTCGGTATGGTCTCATTTAGCAGATATTCCCATGTGGCTTCCATGCATCCTCATACTAATACTGTTCTCTCTGTAAACACATGGATTGCATTACTTGATGCCCTTTTGATCTAAACATTAAAAAAAAAAAGAAAAAATAAACCCCAAACTAATAAAAAGTCAGGTTTTGTTTTTTTTTTTTTTTTTCAAGCTACTGGACAACAGCACAATTCCTTTCTTCTGTCTCCTTCACCTGTAGCTGCTGACTGCTGTGGATCATTTCTGCAACCCTAGTTGCATCCTGAAACTCTGTTTTCCTTTTTCACTGGCATTGGTTCTTTCCTTGAATTTTTTGTATGTGTGTGTTCATGAGTGTGTGTGTTTTTTCTCTTTAATTTTTTGCCCTCAGAACCTCCTCTGTGTCTTCAACTACTGGTAAAACACAGTTCATCAGCACTTGCCTAATTGTTCTTTCTGGGTGGGAAAGCATTAAAACTTTGGGAAGGATGGTCAATGTCTCTTTGCCAGCCTGCTTTTTGAGGCAGATTCCCCACTGGTGTAAATAGCTGAGCTTCTGTGAATCCACATTACTTAAGCTGAGGATCCAGGCCTTTGATTTACTTTTCCCAGCTGTAGTCGTACTGGCTTGTTCAATTACTTTTATAACTGTGCCATTCAATTCCATCTGAGCACTACTATGGCACTGTGATTTAGCTTAGACCCTACTTAACACAAAATTTATTGTCTCAGTAGATAAATGATGACTGTATAGTATTTCTCCTAATAACTTGAATACTACTGATAACATAATGTGTACAGCATGTCTGATGCGGAAGGGTCCCAGGTGCTTTATAACATAGTATATGAACTATATAAAAAGATAACTTTGCTCCCTGCTGAAATGCAGCCATCTCTGCTGTGAAGCAAGCATAACCACACTGCAGAACAGTTTGGGATGCAAAGTGGTGTCCAATTGAAACTGCAAGGGGAATTTTGTGTAAGTAGAATATAATTACTCAAGCTGGATGGCAGCCAGTACTCAGGCAACACCCTGGATCTTGGAGGAACTGCCAATGGGAGATGGAGATGTTACTACAGGCATACATACTCTTGTTTCTCGATCAATTCCAAGTGGATAACTTGTTGTCTTTTAATTTCCTCTTTAATGCTTATCTTTTTTTATCAGCTGCTCTTTCTGTAGCCTTATTATGTGTCATGTTCTGAGTTCTCTCTTCTTACATTTCCTCTCCTACATTTCACACATCCCAGTATTTCCTCCCTCTGCCCCACCTTCTTTCATCCAAAGCACTCCTAGTCCTAGCAAAAAGGACAAAATTAGCTGTTTTCATCATGTTGTTGAATAAAAAGTTTGCTATATGAGGGTAATACATTTCACTGTATAAGTACACACAGAATTTGCAGAATCAAAAATAGCTAAAACATGTTTGTTTGCTTCTCCCTGATGCTTAAACATATTCTACCACCCTCTGCCAGGTTCATGATATTGAGGGATGGTGGAATTCCCTAAATTGGGTGTCCATACAAAGACCCCCTTCACACAACTCTCTCCAAAACTCTTTAAGGCTTACATTAAAATCAATGTTAAGGCTCTTCAACCAGAAGAGGGTTTGCTTCTAAAAGTCCACATGATGTGGACTCAAGCAGTGCTGAGGTGAATCTTGGCAGTCATAAAAATGAACACCATAATTTCTCAGATCACTTTATAATCCAGCCTTCCACTGGCTTCTGAGTTGCCATACAAACGGCCATAGCAAAGAGACATCTTGGCAGCACACTCAGGCACAGCTGCCCTTGGGCAAGGCTTTCACTCCAAAGCATGTCACCAGGTGTCAAAGACTCTATTTCAGTGTCTGCTCCCCCTATTCTCAGCTGACCAACATTTCATTAAGGGTCTTGACTAACTTGAGAGAGATTTGGAGAAGTCTTCATACTGCTCTGGGCTGGGAGTCAGAGTGTCCTGAGTCTGGGCAGAGCAGCTGGGAGTGCTGTTTGTGCCCCCGAGAGGACTCTTCCCTCTGCGTGCATCAAAATTTTGGTTAACCGAGAATCTGGAGTCATATCTTCAAATATTAACTATTAAACATATGAAACATTTTGAGAACAGTATGCTGCCTGACCCTTGTCTCTCCCTCTCAATCTAGTGTGCTCCCCTTCTCTAATGCAGTTCTTCATTCTGCTAAGTGAAATCAAATGTCAAAGTTCACAAAACTATGCTGGGTGAAATGTGATATTTTTTTCCTGACTTTGTTGCAACATTGTCTCACTTTCTGTGTGAAATGTTCCACTCAGCTCCACTCTGTAATCAAAGGCTGATGAAATATCAAGGCTCAATTAATTATTACAGTGCCTAGCAGCACTGCTGAAGTTGGTGGGTGGAGAACTCATTCCTTTTAATTTTGCATTGGGTTCCATCCTGCCACATGAGTTCTCAGGTCAGGATCTCAGCATATACATGGTGGAGAGTTTCATTTGAACTTCACACATCAGGAGACGTGCTTTTCCATTTTGATATAGTGCTAAAGCAAATGTTTATTTGTCCTACTTTGAATGCCATAATCTTTTTTTTTCCCTGACCCTATCACCTTGAATTGCTTTGAAACTTTGCTGTTATTGTCCCTTTCATTGAATTGATTTTGTTTGTCAGATGGTTTTCTATGCGCATGATGAATCCCTAGTAAATTGCCAACTAACTATGCAACTATGTGAATGAGGGGGATGGTGCTTACAAGAAGAGTTGGAGTATTTTAGAATGAAAAAGAGAAAAATCTTCCCTGTCAGTCTGTCCCTTTCTTTCTTGAAGCAAGAAAGAATCAGAGCTTTCTTTTTGGCTGGAAATTTTGCAGATGTTCATTTTTGTGTATTTAATTGGCTGCATTGTCAGTGACATGAACTTTTGCTAAGGGAAACCAAAAATACTTGAACAATACACAGAAATGGAGTGTAATAATTGTATGCGTTATTTACTGGAAAGTGTTGAATTTATTACCCTGGACATCATTGTCATCAGGGTTATCGCTGTTGTTAGAGCTTTTTTGAGATGCATCATTCAAAACCAGAGGAGCTGACTGTGCTGTGCACTGGGTTGAAGGCAAAATAAGAATCTGGTCCCTGCTGCAGAGCTTGCAGGCCAGGAGAATAATTGTTAGTACAGTTTTTGTTTTTTGAAAGAAGACTTCATTTGTGATAAAAATTTCCTTTATTTTCTCCCAGATGATTTATAGATGTTTTAAACACTCTGGGACTGCTGTAAACTCCATTGAAATCAAAGCAAAAGCTATGACCGATTCATTCCTTGTTATATGGAAAAACTACAGCTCACACATTGGAGAATCAGTTTCTGTAGCACTGAAATGCAATCACTTCTCATGTGGCATATAGCTACTTTTACACAGTTTCTTTCAAAAAAAAAAAGAAGAAAAAAAAAAGCTTGACTCTTTAATGACAGAAAACAAAGAAGACTATCTTTATCTCATCACGCTTCTTGGCAGAGTGTGAACAGATCTGGCCTAGTGCAATTATTGTCTTCTTTTGAGTTTGCTGAGGATACTGGCTCAGTATCTCTGTTTTTTCCATCTGATCTCAAGTGACCGCAACGGTTCAGGGCTTTGGTTTTCTCTGATCTAAATGATTGCAGCTCAAGCACCAGAGTGTCCCCAAGCACCATGCTGGGAGGCTGGCTCCGCACTGACTCAGAGGGAGCATTCCCATCTAGCTGACTCACCAGCACTCCAGTGCACTGCCAGCAAATCAGATATTAAACTTGATCCTCCATCAACATGGGGAGGGGGATGGAAGAGAACAGATTAGTTTTTAAAAATGAAATACTGATGGTACTGAGTGCATCAATTGGACCATTTTGCCATATGCAATAGACCAAACAAAACAACTTAAATGGCCAAGTTATTTAAGTTTGCAAAGCAGATGCTGTGCAAGCTTCTGCTTTTTTTTTCACAGGGTTGTTTATTACATATTGCATCCAGACAAATTCATCGTCCTTTCGATGGGACTTCACAAGTAAGGCTTGTGAACTTAATTTCCACCCCCCTCTGTCTCTAGCTAGGCTGTGAAACATTTCTAAAGAGAAGGTTTGTAGAATCGTTATCTTTTATTAGATCGACTGATACAGTTGGTAAAAAAACAAGCTTTAAGGCACACAGACTTCTCCAGGTTTGAAACCATATTAAGGAAGCAGTGATAAACAGTATTCTGTATGACTTATTATTGTTTGAGGTTTTTAACATTAGCTCTGTGAGGGTTTTTTTCCAAATAACAAATAATGTAACAAATAATGCATTTGCTGTAGAACTGTTACTGGTGTTGGATGATGTAAGCTTTTATTGTCTTCTCCCCAAGAAATCAGATTACAGTTGTGGTTTGTTTTACATAGGAACTGAAAAACAATAATACCAATGAAAATGCTGGAGATAATAGGGCCAGAAAAATGTTGAGATTAATAAAGAGAGTTTACTTCAATAATTTTGACAATTTTCAATTTTCCATCAGTTTTTACTCTGTTGAGCTTAATTCCATAGCAGAAATTTACTTCTAAGAATAATAATTCTGCCCTGTCCAATTTTTTTTTTCTACTAGAAACAGTTGACAGGATTGACTGCTTCCCGTTTTGGTTTGATAGAGTTACATACTCAGATGGGGAAATGGTTTTCAGGGAACCCCTGAGGATTGCTACACATGACAGTATAACTCTGAATTCAGTTTGAGGAACTTTCCTTTTAGGAAATTGCATTACAGGGCTGTTCCTGCCTTGATGATCGAGGATTATGTGGATAAGTTTTTTTCAGTGGAGGGAAAGTCAATCTTATTTTTGCAAATGAAAACATTTGGAGAATATATAGGAAAATCTATTAGCAGGGGAACAGGCAACGCTGAATTTCATGGGGGTTATGCCTAAAGTCATGATCTAGAAAAATGCCTTGCTTAAGTTAGAGGGGTTTCCTCAAATTTCATCTCTTTCCTTCCTCTTTCCTTTCCATTTTTCCTCCCTGCCTGTAGGGTCCGTCTACATGAGTTGTGTTTATTGTATATTTTCCTTTGGCTAAAGTGAGAGATGATTGTGTTTTTTGGATGGAAAGTCATGTGTTTTCTATTATTCTACATGTTTAATTTAGTTCATGGATTGAAGCCCAATAACTGAAAATGAATACATTATAAATCAATTACTTTCCTAGCTCTTCAGCTCCAAGGCACATGTAGGTGAGGTACAAGAAGGTAACAGAAAAAATAGTTTCATTTCTTTGTTAATTTGGGTTAAAATTTATGCTATATATTAAGAGCAGTTTTAATATAAAATTTACTTTGTAGCAGTACCAGAACATGAACTTTTACTTGGAAATGAAAAATGTATAATAATGAAATTCTGATTCATAGAAGGAGAAAAATACTGCTGAAGCAAATAATATTTTAATGAAATATTTCAGTGGAAGTAAAAAGTATTTCTAGAGCAGATAAGAAAGAAATGACAGTAACAAGTAAAGATTGTGTCAGTTTGGCCATTCCCCCACGCAACAAAAAGACCCAAACTTGATTGCACGTTAAGGAGAAAGATATGGTAGTTTGATTGAGAAAGTGTGTTTAGTTTTTTAGCAATAGACATTAAGGACCTGTGGGGTTTTGTGCTAAATCTTATTACTAGAGTTGGATTGTTTAGGAAAGAAAAAAAAATTGCATAGAAAAAATGAAGAAAATATTTGAGTTCTTAATTCCTCAGTGTACATTGGAGAACCATCCTTCTTTCTGTAATAACACATGAAGTGCAGCGCACTAGATTGCATTTTTAATGCTTCAAGAACATTACTTTGCAATGAATGTGCTTCAGAAAAACAGTTTTGCTGTGTATTTTATTGGCTGAGTTAACACAACAAATACTATAAATCCAGTAATTACTAATTGCCTCCTCCATTATAATGTAAGAAATGAATCATAAACCTTTTATTACTTTAACGGTGGACTACAGGAAGGATTAATCTTCCAGTGAAGCATTTTTCATATTTACCTGGTTCCTTCTGTTATACTGCACTCATTTTTCCCTTCCCAGTCTTCCTATTTAATGCTCTGTAGTGGCCCCTACTGGGAAAGACATGCTTGAAACTTGTCAGCAGCCTTGGCATCTGGTGATAAATCTATTTAGCTGTTGATGCTTTAGCAATTACCCCTTGATGGGGAGACGAAACAAAATTAGGAGGCAATTCTAAGTAACCTTTTACCATCCATTGCTCTAGTTGTGGCATGCACACTGCTGTGGCCTGTGTAATGCACCATCTCAGGGTGCCTGAAAGCTTGTGTAAAGATGAGCTTGACAAAGGGAAACTGAGGAACACGAAGTATTACAGGAATGAAAAGAATATGGTGTCAGATATTCATGCAGATTTTGCATTAAGCCCCTGAAATAACTTAATCATGCACCTAGATTCATTTTCTCTTCATAAAGTGAGGTTTGTTAATAAATCTGGGGATTGCTCTTAAATTTGAAGTTTACAACAGTTTTGAATGTTTTTTTTTAATGTAGTATTAACCTTTATTGCTATTGCTATTATTATTAATAAAGGTTTTGGATTATAATAGTGAGAAGCCCTGAGATTGGTCCCTTGCTGGTAGGAGATGTATAAATGCCTGTGAAATGGAAGTTCCTGCTTCAGAAAGTTGTAAGTGTAGTGAAAAGGGAAGAAGTTTAACTACTTCCAATCACATCAATGGCTGAATGAGTCAGAGAACTAAGATCTTGCCCACTCACAAGTTCTGTCTGTACTGTATTGTCTCATTTCAACCCTAAACATCCATATGAAATCTTTCACATTACTGATGTAGGATGCTATCCAACATAGACAGCCCAAATGGTCCTCTTCGGGAGAGAAAAAAAACTTGCAAGCAATTTTTCTGTTTCAAAATTGACTTAGCTGTAAGAGTAACAGGTGACTCAGGGCAGAAGACTACATTTTGAAGGGGGAATAAATCTTGTGCAGTTATGCCTCTTTCCATCTTTCTGCCAGGGTAACGTAGCCTTAACTTTGTAATGCCTTATACATACCAAGATACAGACAGGTGGTGCAAAGGGCTGAAGGGTAAATGGGACTTTCCTTTTCAGTACTCACCTTTGATCTCTATTTATCAGTGGAAATCACAAGCACCTCTCCTGAAACTTGTGGGTTTACAGAGTTATAGAGCTAGAAGTTGACCCAGGTTCCCAAGTTAAGTACGCAGTTCTGGAAATAGCAAATACTATGAAAAGGGAGCAGAAGACTCTGAGAAAACAAAGGTCTAAATTAACTTAAAAGACTTGACATAAGGTTGATTCTTTTCCCCTCTTCAAATATGAAAAAGATGTTAGAAAAAAATCAAATTAGTTTGAACACAATAGTTTTGTGGCATCTAGGGTCACAATATGAGAAGGCTAGAATCCGTAGAGATTGCTAACAAAATGTATGCTGCTCTAGAAGGTTTACAATCTACATCAGTTTCTAGAAACTTCTTCTCCATACAAGATCCTTTTTTCTGCCCCCTTGTTTCCAGACATAAATGGTTCACTCACATGAGTAAACACTTATGTGAATTTGGCAAGGACTGAGGCCTTGAAGCCTGGTGAGGACAAAAGAAAGACAAAGTAGCCATGCAGCATGAATCTAGGTAGGAGGATAAGATTACAACACAATCAGTGTTCAGCAACAAGAACAAGAAAAAAAATCCTCCAGAAATCTCAGATTGCTGCTTCTGTTATTGAACAGTGTACTGGTATTTAGAGAAATAGAGCAAATATTTTCATCCCTGGTCACCTTTCAGGCTGCCAGGATGTTACCATTTTCCTTCTTGAACTACCAGTCCTAACTCCTGCTTTCTTTTGGATGCTACACTATTTCAAATTACCTGATATAATGATAAGTAATAGAATAATCTCAGATAATACGACCAGAGCACCAGTATTGTTTGTATTACAGAGTGAATCACCAGTGTGATGATGTTTTGATTTAAACTCAGCCCATATTCCCTGTTGTATTTCAATGACTGAGCTTAAGTGGACAACTTAATTTCTCTTGATCTGTATTTATACCTGAAGAGTCAAATAACAGAATATATCAGTAGAAATATTCCTCATCAGTGTCCACCTACAAATGATTAGATTATAGGTTTCTCGAAATGTAATTTATTGCTAAACTTTTAGCTAAATGTACTGCGTGCTGGCAGCGGGGGATTGTGGCAGCTGCTTCCAGATGGCTCCAAGGGCCCCAGCACAGGACACTGATGCACCCCTCAGCCAAGCTGATGGTTCCTCTGGGAAAACATATTTAAGAAAGGGCAGAAAATGCTTCACACAGGGAGGTAGAGCAGGGAGTAAAATCGGTGAGAACCAGCAGAGGGAACACCAAGTTGAGAAGTGGGAGGAAGGTGAAAATGATGACAAGGAAGACGAGGATGAGGTGCTTCATGGTGGAGTGGGTGTCCATGCTGCAGTCTGTGGAGAGGACCATGGCAGAGCAGGTTGGTATTTCTTAAAGTAGCTGTGGTTTGTGGAAAAGAACTGCCTAGAAGCAGGGGAGAAGTGGAAGATGGAAAGTGCATCAGAGAGAAACCTTTGCATCATTTAACATTTTTAATGTTTTCCAGTTCCTTTCTGATTTGAAGATCTCAAAATATTAGAGAAGATGTTTTTACCAAGCTAGAAAAACTTGTTGTGATGTGGAGAAATACAGAAACATCAATTTTTGAGAAGAGTTAGTGATATAGCCATCAGAGTGACATGACTGGAGACAGACCATGAGGTTCCTAATGCTTTTATGCTCCAGGTTAAGTCATCTTTGACACTGAAATGCTTCAAAGCTCCTAACTGTGAGATGTCTTTTTAGTATTTCTCCAAATCTTATTGCTGAATGCATTTTTCCGACTTTTGGTTATTTCACATTGGTGTCACCATACCTTGGCTCACAGGAGACGTTGCTTTATATTTTACTTTTTTATGTTATACCAGAAGTTCTCAGCCAAACCAGGCATTCAGAAATGACAAATCAGCCTCCTGCATAGTCATGAGAGTGTATGTAACTGGGAGGAGAGAGAAGAAGGAAAATAATTCTTACTTGATGCAGGACTTCTGATCTCATGAGACATCACTTTTGCAGGATTTTGTCCATACCACTAGAGTCCAAAATATTTCTTAAAGAAGAACTCCCCTTCCCCCAAACTGAAATTCTCACATGACTCTAGAAGCCTGAACTGTCTTTAAAAAGTATTTCTTAAAGTTAATCCATTGAATAAATAAATAAATAAAACCCTAGCTCCAATGCCATTGGTTAAGGATATTAAAGAAAGCAAAATGAGATATTAAAGACTAAATTCATTGCTAGTTCAGATCAAGAGAAGCCTGTGCATAATCTAGCCGTTCTATCTGTTCTGTACAGTACAGTGTTATCTACAATTATAGCTCTAAAAAGAAGCTTTATATAAGTAACTCATTGTCCCCATCAAAAGATGCTGCAACTGTCCCTAATAGCTGATTGACCATTTATTACAGCCTTTAATTTCTTGATTAAAGGCTTGCTGATGTCGAGAAGTTTGAATGAATGTAGGTAAAAATATATATACACATAATGTTTTATATATAAAGAAACAAAACCCAAATGTGAGCATGCAGCAAACTGTAAATTTTATGCATGTCTATCTAAGGTTTTAATGACAGCTGTAGCACTGTCTCAGGGTTAAGGTTCATGAACAAAACAGTGATAAAGGACTATTGCCTGTCACAGCTGCTAAAAAAAGGAGAAGAGGAAGAAGAAAAAAAGAAGAGAAAAAAGTTTTTGTTAATTAAAAGGATATAGCCTAAGAATCAAAGAGGCTGTGGATGAAGAAATCTGCAGAAATTATCTAAGGCCGCCTCAACCTTAGCATTTATTATTCAACACCTCACTCATTGCCCTGATTATAAATATTTAATCACTCAACAACTGTAAGTGCTTGTGTCTTCCTGGAGGACCTGCAAGCATTAGGAAATAAAGGGATGGGGGGAGCAGGGAGGAGGGGGACTAGAAAGGCAGAGAGCCTAAAAGATGTGTCGAGATTATGCAGGGACAAGTGAAAAGGTGTGAAGGACGCCACTGAATTGGGCCTTTGTAATCAGGTTGCACGAACACCTGAACGCTAATTCATTTTGTTTCTATTCACTGGACTTCAAAGCCATATTTTTTTTATTGCGTGGCAGTCTCTGACAGAGGGTGCCCTTGGAGAACAGGCAGAAAATGTTCTTAATGAAAGCAGAGCCCCGAGCAGTGAGAGGTGCCATCCGTGTACCCTCCTTTGTCTGTCACAAAAAAAGCAGGCTAGCTTGGCAGGCTTTTGGGCCTATCAATAATGCATGAGAAGAATTACATCCACCCTGATGCCAGGAGAAGGGAACAGCAGAGAAGTGTTGTGTTACACTACCCTGAAAGTGCATTTACTTCCTATGCATCCTCCCTTTCCATAAGGAACGCATGCTTTCGAGTATGGATTCATAATGTATGGCTTACATGCTCTCTGAAGGACTGGTATTACTTACTGTACCTGTAAGAGGTATGCAGATTTACATTCAATGCTGCTGGGGTAGTTAGAGTATGCTGTTTCAGGCTGAAATCCTCTGAGGTTAGTTGTAAGACTTTCTTTCATATTGTGAGGGGGAAAAAAGACTGTAAAACAATAGGGGGGAAAACCCTCTTCACTCCTTAATACTTGACACTGCTTGGAGTGTCCCCAATTTGCCTTCACTGTGAGGATTCTGGTTTAGACATGAATGCATTTCATGCTCTTTTAGATTGTTTTTTCTGCTCAGTGCTGGAAAGAAAAATAAATATCTTAAGAAGAGTAACTTTTGAATATAGTTTCATGTAAGAATGAGGAACTTCCAAAACCTCAACATATTCAAAGGTACAGCATAAAATTAAGGATACGCTGCAAACTACAGTTCTTTTTTAGGTTCTCTCTCGTAACAAGAGTTGCACCCTTGAGGGCTTATTTCTTTCCAGACAATATTGTGCACTTTTCATAATTTCTTGTATAAACACGTCCTCCACAAGCGCAGCCACCAGTGATTTGGCAAGGTACTGAGAGGCCTGTATTTTCTTCTCAGAAGTTTTAGGGTGCAGTGTGGGCATTTTGCAGTTTGTCCCAGCCAGTTCTGGTACAGATTTTCTAAGAGATTTGTCCCCAAGCACAGCTGAGAGTGAAATGCTTACTTGCATATTTTGTTTGGTTCGGTTCAGTCAAAGTGCTACTGCTGAAGACTGCAGAAGGAAGGCCTTGGCAAACACTTCAGCTTTTAGCTCTGAATTTAAGGCTTAAGTGGGTATTGTGAACCAAGATGTCTTGTGTCCTAGGGTGACTGAGGAAGGGTGAGCATGCAGTTAAGTTTAGTATATCACATACAAAATCTTCATTGGAAAAAGTGAACTAACTAGGCAAGCAACAGGCAGATTCAAGAATTTAAGTCTTGCCTGTGTAGGCAAGGGGATTGAAGTAAGCATACTGTTCCTGGTGGAACTGGCTGGCATCCAGCCTCGCCATCCTGACTGTGCCAGCTCTACTGCACAGAGAAGTCTGCTCTTCCATGTCAGATGCTGTGACATTTGCCACATTGGAGCCAAATGACCACAAAATATCTTGGAGGAAGAAGAAAGATTTGAGATATCCAAATGCAAGTGCTTGTGCTCTTCATTCTAGTGCAAGTGGATGCTATCCAGAGTGTCCAGAAGTTGTGAGTCGTCTTATGATCATTAAAGATGGCCTGGGGAAAATAGAGAAGATGCCAAGGCAGTAAAGAAAAAAAATGAAAACTCTCTCTTTAAAGAAATTTGGTCTCTTAGCAGGGTTTGCATTTTTGTGATTTCCCTGTAAGGAACCACAGGCATCTGGGAGTTTAGTGATATTATTTTGAAGGAATTAATTTTGTCTCCTTCAACAGATAAATGGAAGACTACTAAAGTTATGCTGTATCAGCAAGCTAGTAGCTTATCATCTTAAAGTGGAAGCTGCATAGCCAACCCTGTTTACTGTGATTCCACATTTGTAACACACTGCATGAGAGACAATCCATACAATCTATACAATAATAGGGCCTTCCTCTTAAATTGCCTCCTTCCTTCACAATGGTTGTTTTGGAGAAATAGAGTTTGAAAGAGTCACAATAAAGGGAAATGAATAGTCACTATGGAACTTAATCATGGTAGGTGCCTAAACTGGAGCTTGGGGTGATTGTGGCTAATCTATCAATAACGGCACTCAAAGTCCTCAACTATTCTATAAAGCACTGAAAGTCTGGCTCACTAGCCCTCTGTTTTCACAAAAACACCCAGAGATGGGATCCTACTGCCAGACTCATGAGTAGTGTGGATATGACACGATTTCCATCGCTTATGGCTCTCCAGACCTCACAGCACTCCTGAGAGATTCAGATAGGGTGTGTGTCCCTCTCTATCATTGCAGGCGTTGTTACCTGCTTAGAAAGCTAACCTAAAACCTGTAAATCTTGTTGCAGTAATGAAGCTTGGCACTGCCTGCAGGCCGCCTCCTCCTCCTCCTCTCTTTCTCCTTCTCTATGTGCCTGGGGTTGGCCGCAGCCGGAGCTAAGAGCATGCTTCAGCTGTGATGCCAAGCAGCCCCAGGCTTCTGCCAAGCAACTGCCTGTTTTGTCTTTGGCCGCTGTGTGTAAAATGGCAGATCTAATGAGACAACGTGGAGCAGCTGGTTTTGGCTGTTCCTCTGGCACAAGCGATTATAGCCACAAGTTGGGGTGTGAACAATTTGTACCTCAAAGACCACTTTCACCCAGGTGAACTCCTTTGAAAATTCCTTAGTGGGAGTGATTTCTTGGCCTCAGCCCCAGCACTTCAGTAGTGCCAGACTCCACTGTTTGTTCTGCCGCCACCCCCCTCCCACTCCCCCACACCTCCCCTGCAGTTTCCTTCCTGGACACATCACAGGTGCAAATCCCCACCAGGGCTTAAAGCAAGTGACCAGTTTAGAGTGAAGGCCTTATGAAAAGGTCCCCCAACGCTGCAATGAGGGAGACACAGAGGGAAAGACATTCTCCCTCTGCCTTCTGCAGAATGTCTCTCCCACAATGTCAGCTCAGGGTTCACCCCTCATTCATGCTCTGTGAGGATGGTAGTGGTGCCCGCTCTCTGCAAAAAGACGTAAGCCATAAACATGCTAATGGCAGATTGTAGTTCTGGCTTCAAATCTGAAGATACAATTAACTCTAAGAAATCTGTTCTTCCCTTGGTTTATGCGGATGAGTAATACTAATGGGACTTACACATATGGACATCAAGGGGAAGCTTATTTTGCTTGAAATTAATACATATCAAACATTTTCTTTTTTGACATGACTATCTTCAAGCTGCACTAAAGTACCTAGTGCCCTGAACTGAACTGGGAAAGTGTTGTAATTGGTATCATTGTTAGTGCTTCTTTCACCTGCCTTTGCTTTGCTTTGCTCTTTTATTTCAGAGAATGAATATGACTCGTGCAATGCAGTTTTGATAAAGTACAGATTAAATAAAAACAACCAAAAAAATCTCTACATATACCGTACTTTTCTTAGTAAGATCAGTGCACAATGTGTCATCTTCCTCTCTCTTCCTTGGAGAGATAAAAAGTGACTCATTACCTTGCTTCACTTTAATATTTTAGATATATGAAAAGACAGAGACAGGAACAAGAGAGTCAGTGAACAGGAATATGAATGCTGGAGGTGGGGGAAGAAGGTTTGGAATGATACATAAAGTGGAGAAGTTGAAGTGAAATGATGTTCTGGAGAATAAGCATACTTGCTTTAGATGGGGGAGGTAGGGACAAGTGCACTTCTGTTTACTTAATTAGCATGTGGAATACTTTGGAATAAGTTATATGCATTTTGATCCCATATGAGTTATTATAATAGCTTGCCAACATAAAAACATTTGGAAATGCCAAACAGTGTAGTGAATCTTTAAAAGAGCCTGTTTGCAATCAATGGTTGGTTTATGTTCCTGTTAGAGAATGGAATGATATACGGCATTGCTGCATAATATACTGCACCCCAGTTTACTAAATTTATCAGAGAAACAAACAAGACCATAATGACTCACAAGCACTGAGGGTAGTAGAGACCTGTGTGGGCTTCCCAATAGTTTAGCTAATCCTTCATAGAATATTGTATGCTGAAACACGCTATCATCTTTTCACTCCCTACTTCTAAGTCATTACATAAGGACCCTTTTAACATACATTATTGAAAAATCTCTATCGCAGTCCATCATTTTAGTGAATTTGATTAAATCTCCATGATGGAAAATAAGGTATTATAACACATGCTCTTGTATTGCAAAGGTCCTGCTGTAGTTGAAGCTTGGTTGCCTTATTATGTTCAAATGAACTGTCCTGAGAAAATAATTTAGTGAGAAATGAACTTACAGAACTAAAAGCATTTAGATCTGAACAAATTACTGAGCAAAATTGCCTTGCCATGAAATCTTAGACTCATTGTCAAAGATGTTTAGTCTACTCTGAATGTTTGATCTATAAGGGCTCTATTCAGAGCAAATTTCCTTTTCCACGGTTTTGGCCACAGAGACACCATGAGGCTTCTACAACTTGGCATTTAGAGATCCCTCAGCTTAGTTTTAGAGCCAAATGTTTCTGGGCACTCCTCCGAAGGAGCTTTGGCTCAAGACTTTGGCAAAAACCACTGACTAGAGCTAAGCAAAAAAGTTGTCATGCCTACCTTCATGCCCTTATATGGGGGAGCCATTGATTGATAACATCAGATCGGCTCAGTCCCTTCTCCTAGGGGGAAACAGTGATATCACAGAGTGGAAAGAGTCCTCCCAGGCAGGCTGACAGCACCGCCAGGGCGTACGCAAATGACTTCCTTATGCTTGCCTGTACTCTGCTAGAAATATTGGAGGGGGCTTTGGCACATGGGTTTGTCACAACTTGCTATGGATCTACTTGTATCTACAAATTGACTGGCATGCTAACAGATGGTCTTTCTTCTGTGCATTTATCTTGCTTAAATATGGCACTGTCCCTGATGCTGAATGGCTGCTGGCTTCCACCCCAGAGGTGGCTGCATTTCAGTGTCAGATGAGGAAATAAAGAGCTCTAGGACCCTTTTGGAGGAAAGAAGAACTGTACAAATATCATGTGTTGCTCATACAGTGCTTGCAAAATTTATAGATGTTTTATTGTTGATTTTCTGGTAGACCCATATCTTTCTGAGATGGTACAAGATCTCTTCTCGTCTGTTCATATGCAATGGTCTGGAACTCAAACACATCAGCACAGTGAACAAGTATGGCTTAAGAAGCGATCCCAGGCAGCTGCTGAAAGAAAATGCCTTTCTTCCTCTACAGTGTCCTTTACCAAGTTGGATAATGCCAACAGTGTCTGTACAAAACTGAACTTTCCTTAAACACTAAAAAAATCAAACAACACTTCTGTTGAAACCTGTCATAATATCAGTCTCCTTTTGTCCTCAGAGTCCCAGAGGATTGTACAGCTGCGGCAGGAGTGGCACAGGCATGTGGCCCTTTCTACTGAAACATGGAAAGCAATGGCTGATTCCCTCCCCAGAAAGCCTTGTGTCAGGCAAACAGTGGCACATCCTAGCTGTGCTTTTTCTGTGTCCCAGAAGGGCCTGCTTCTCCTATATATAAAGTCATTTTGGCTTTCTGATGCACCATACCCCTCAAAGTCTTTGTTACAGAGGTATGGTTGTGCTGCCCCTAGCTTGTTGCCTTTGCCAGCGCACCTCTTGCAGCTCATCCTGCAAGAAGCTCTGGCCAATGCTCCCTGGGCAGCCACTCAGCTGGGTCAGGACCTGCTGGAGAAGGCTGGTTCCTGCCTCCTGTGACCCTGTGCATAGCCTATCTGCTTCTTAATCCAGGTGCATCCCCATGTGCAATGTTCTCGGGTTCCAAGACTTTGTGAGCAGCTTGTCACTTGATACGTCTGATTACCATAGTTGTACTAGACTTTACATAACACCTCTACATACATGTTGACACCTCACATGATAGTCAGAGAATTTCCCAGACACCCTTTTCAATGTAATCTTGCACCAAATTCATCAAAGCTGGCACAGGGAGACATAAATCAAAGTTCCAAGCCCTACCCTGGGCGTTTGAGCTGCACGATCTCCCTAGAGGACAGCCAAAGTTTCCAGATGTTCTTGACCTTCCTTTTTGTTTCTTTCCTCCCCCAGATTTTCTGAGCAAGCCCTCAGAGAAGAGAGGGCCCCTACCCGCATATGTTCTAAATCACTGTAGCTTACCAGCTGTGAAAGTTTCAGCCCTACTTGCGGTTTAGGCCAGGTGCATCAGGTGTCTGGAGTGTAACCGAATTATTGGATGTGTTAGGTCAGAAAACATTTTTTGCCACCTCAAAAGAAGTTGGACACAATAAGAACTTTTACTGTCAAAACCACCCAGGTATGCTTGCTCCATCCCTCCCCTATGACAGCATTTCTGGTAGTCATACCTGACGTAAATAAAGAATATTTTCCTTCTTTGTTCAGCTTACATCTTCTTTCAGTCTTATCCTGTTGTTTTCATTTTTATCTTCTGCTTTTAAAAAAGAATCTTATTTTCATCTATTAACTCCTTGCAGAATTGTAATTTCTGTTTTCATATTCTTAAATATGAGGTGTGCTCTACCATTTCCTGTTATTTTTCCATGTAGTTTCCTTGTGATTATTTATTTGCTGCTTCAGATGGTATGCTTTCTTATCAATTGTCCAGGACAGAAAAAAATAATTCCATTTGTGTGGAAGACCACAGTTATGTAAGAAATGACTATGACCTCATTGTATGATATCCTGGGTAATTACTTTTCTGCATCTTTGGCCCACACTTCATTTGGTCCTTGTTTGCTGCTATGTTACATGTGGAACTCTTCTTAATTTTTAATTGTCAACCACTACTTCAAGATCTTCCTTCTGGATCGTTCTCAGAAGATCTTCAATCCCACATATTATTTCCCCACTGTATTTCTCGTATCCAGCTGTAGTGCTGTACATTGAAATGATTGGAAATTTCTTTTGTTTACTCTCTATTCATGCTGTTATAATTAAAGCATGTAAATCTTCATTTCGCTCCTTTACATCTCCTGCACATTTAGTATCATCCACTAATTTTGTCAATATGTTGCTTACTCTGTATTTGAGATCGTTAATAAAGATATTACATAAGACCAAAGGCTGATCCCTCTGGTGCCCCGGTAGGCACCACTCCTCAATCATTACACTGTGGTTTATCATTACCCTTTCTTTGCAGTCTTGTTTACCCATTTATCCATTAATGTTTGTTTTCAATCCACATAACACTGTTCTTCTCCAAGCCAACTTCAATTAAGTTTTCAAGTAAGGTTTTGTCAGACACTGTATCAAATGTTTTTCTAAAATCCAAATACATTACATCTGCCGCTTTCCCTTCATCCATTAATTTTCCTGCTTTATCCAAATACGCAACTGAGGTTGTCTAGCAGATTAAGGAGGAATTTTTCAAAGGACTCAGGACCGTGCTCCCTGTTCATGCAATTTGCATATATTAAAGGTATAGCAATATTTTTGTGCCCAAAAATAAATTGCAAGGGTAAATCAAAGTAGTTGTTTCTCTACCACCTTATTTGCACCATCTTCCAATATTTAGAGGACAAATGTCTAAATTTCTACCTGGAAGTCAACTGCATATGCAAGCACTTGCAGATAAAACCCCAAAAAGCATGTTAGAAAAATCTGAATATTTTTACTTATATTAGTGGCCTTTGATTATTGAAAGAATATCCAGAGGTATAACTTTTGTAGCTTAAAATTGAAATGTAATCTAAAACTGCTAATAGAAAGTTGTTTGCAGAAAGGAAACCTCTGATGACATAGTCATTATTACAATAAAGTTCTTATATTTAATGACTGTGCTTCTGTTGTTGGTTGGATGACGAGAGACTTTTTTTAGATATCATTTCGGAAGATTTTTTAATTCTATTTCAATGTCAATCCACAATTCTAATAGAGTAAACTAATTAGATCTTTCAATGATAATTGTCGTAAACAACAATCTTTCTATATTTGAAAATAGTTGCTATTTTTATTTTCTTCAGTCTACGTGATTTCCCTAACCCTTCATAAAATATTTTTATAATGACAATAGCTCAATATGTTGGTTAATTAAGATGATCTGTCATTCACTTTAGTTTGGAGTCTTGACATAATGGAAAAAGGATAAGCATAACTTTACTATGTCTTTCTTTTACAAGAGATGAAGAGCCTTGATTGTCCTGGAAAAGACATTTCCTCAATGTCAGAACACCACAATACTGAGCCTGCCTTTTTCCTGGTATTGCAACCATGTGCTTCTCTTGAAACCATTGAGAAAAAGATCAGAAAATTAGCCAGCCCAGATTGTGAGGAGTTTATTTGGTGGGGTTCTACTCTCTGTCCATCCAGCCATTTACCCATTCATCTGAATCTCTAAAGTTACTGTCTTTTTCAGCACTTAGAAGCAGCTGAGTTTCTTTTCTTTCTTGCACTGCATATGATTAGGGCTAAGAAAAACATGTAGTGCTAAAGTGGCAGTACAGACTCAGAGGAAAACCTGTCTCCGAAGAGCTGTCACGTACCATTTTGTCCAGGCTGCTCATCTAAACTCATGAAGCTAAATTTATTCCTGTTATAACTCCATGTCTTCATTACAATTTTGGCCCCTTATGCCTTCTTTCCACTCCAGAGGAAGCATTTCTTCCCACTGTATGAACGATCACTGCAGTATCTCTACTGATCTCTTTTTTGTGTAATCTTGGGAACTTGCTTGCAAGAAAATGTCTTCTGGCCAGAAGACCCATCTAGAGCTTACTGCTGAGGTTAGAGCACTACCTTTTACAAGTGATCAGAACGTTCATTGGTGACATACAATCGTAAACTGGATAAATTGTCAGCTTGCAGCTGGAAAGCAATGAGCTTCTGAGCTATCTGCAATGATTGTTTCAGCAGAAGGGATGTATAATATTAACCATAGATCTGAGTGTGTTGAAACATGTTGAATTTTTTAATTTATCAATGACAAATGCAAGTATTTCTTTTTCTTAAAAATATTTACCCTGTTTTAACTCTGAATCTCTAAAAGGTTAAAACAGGAGAAAATAAATGACCTTCTGCTATGCCTTGTAGAAATTGTATAACCTCTTAGCAACATTTGAGATGCATAGTGATCTAGTAATCCCACATGCTGACAAAAGAATCAGCCCTATTATCACAAGTTTGTTCCAATGGTAGCAAGAAATATGGTAAGGGGTATTTTGGGAAACAAATAAGCACACAAAACACAACGAAGATGAGAAATTAACAACAGTCATCTCTTACAGAAAGATGTGGTGTTACAGCACAGAAGGCGACATAAGTCAAACCTATAGGTAGGAAAAGGAACTCTGGAGAACTGCAGCAATGGTGAGCTCCATGTGAGTGACTGAATGGATGATGAGGGTTTTAATTCCACCCCTTCAGTAGTTCTGCAGCTTTGATAATCTAAACCAATTAATATCAGAAATGTGAATACTTTTTTCGATTCAAATAAGAATAAAAAGAAATGAATAATTTATTGTATTTTTAAATAAATAATAATAATAGAATGTATTTAGAAATCCTTTTCTTTCATAAGGGAAGGCAGGAAAGCTTCAGCCTTTTAGACAAGGGAGTTACTGTGCATTCTCATCAAAGTCCTATGGAGCTACTGAGCATTGCCTTTTATTTATCAAGGACCAGATTTTGCCACTGTCACTCTCACTGAGGACTATCTTATTCCACAAGTGATCTAATTGACTCAGTGTCAGAATTTGCCTCTAATTAAGGATGTTCTTGTGATTAAAGCACAAGGTGCATGTCAAGAGACTTGTCTTTCCTGTAGGCTTGTGAAAGTCAGAAAATACTTCCAAACCAAATGTTCAAATCTCAAATTAAAGGAGGATGCCTCTCTTCTCTGCTGCTGAAGCTGAAAAACAAAGAACCTGATTTGCAGGGGCCATAGCATTTCCCAGTCCAGTTAAGCTAAAAGGGAGAAGTACTGAACTGTGTGTACATATATCATCATTTGTCAGTTGTGAGTAATCTCAAGACCTTAAGCACCAGAAACTCACGCTGCTGGCTGAAGTGAGAGAGGAGAAATAGCACTGAGAAAGCAATTGGTCAGATATAAGAAGATGGCATAATTCCAGACCCCAGATTAATGGAAACCTGTGAAAATGTCAGTTAATGACAACTTGTGTCTGAGCTTGCTTTTTGTTAAAGGTATTAATAATGCAGCCCACCACAGGGATGTTTAGAAATACATTCCTCTGTGGTACCTTTTTTATTTAACTCTCTGGATATCCAGTGTTCTATCTAGTTACAGGCACTTTACAACAAAGAATGTTTTTTTGGCTCTGGAATTACACAAATCAAATATGGAAAACTGTAGGCATGACTGAGACTAATACTATAATAGAATAAATAAAAATGTTGTTATTTATTGTTTATATATACTCGTAATTAATGTAAACAGTACAAAAGTAATATAAATAAAATAAAATGATACAAACAGAATTGCTAGTAAATTGGTTCTCATTAACTGTCGTTCCTGAACAGGATTTCTCCTAGCAAATGGCTGCTCTTTGTATCACATATACAGGGATTTCCCCCCTGCTCAGTACATGCCACCTCCTATCTGCAGCTTCATCCAGCAGCATTTTCAACTGCAGATGAAAATGGTGAAACCTGAAAAGGGGCTGGAAGTGTTCAAAACATCCTTGTAAGCCAGAAAATTGATCGGAGATAATATCCCTAGGCAAATCTGCATAAAATGTAAATTGAAAGATAACATGCATGAACAGGAGACAACATGCTTTATGTGCTGAGAGGATGTAGGTTGTTTTATGTAGATCATACTATGGGCTGATTAATGACTTTGACTTTTCAGTCACAGGATCTGTTTCTAAAACCAACAGAAGTATTAGGTGATCATTGATTCTCCCCTTAGCTGATGGTAATGATTATCAAACATTAGCATGCTGTCAGTCTCTATTTAAACCTCTTCAAGGATGAATTAAGCATAGAAACTAAATAACCTTGAACCCTCCTTCAAGATCCCATTAAGATACAGTAGCATACGAGCTACAGGTAAACACTGTGCATGCCCTGAAATGAAGAGATTCAATATTCCACACTAAGTCACATTCCAGAGGAATGAAATAATTGAGGGGGGTGGGCGGAAGGAAGGGAAGGGATAAATAGCCATAAATATACAGTGGGTTAGATTTTCAAAACACTAGCACATTCAAGCAATAGAATATACTGATGGGTATCGTCAGTCTCACATGCTGGTATGAGTTCCACTGTTGTGTAGATTTAATTCACCCTATTAGACTGTTGTTTATTCAATTGAGTCTGTAGGTGTCTAACTATAGATCTTACATATTTAATAGCTTAATTTATAGTCAGAGTTGCAGAGGTACTTTTAAAAAGATATTTCTGGTATCCGTTTCCTTCCACAGTACATTACTGAAATACTGATAACCAGTTAAAAGAAATCTTTCAAAAACACAAATAGGAATTAACTGTCCAAAACCTACTGGCTCACAAAATAATTTCTGTTACTAACAGACCACTGTAATCTTGAAAATTTGCTCCTGAAACAGCCCTATCTTTTGATGCCATCTCTTGAACAAAGTAGTGGCCACTTATGTGAGATAGCTGTTGGCCCAAGTTTACAGTGAAGCAGATGTATCAAAGCTGATTCTTGCCACGCTGTTGGAAAATAAATGCATGCATAAAAATTTGCTGAAGACAGAGATGAAACCAGAAGGAAAATAGTAGTGCTGGAGTTGATCTGTAGAGTTCTGCTCCTTTTCTTCCACATTTGCTTTCTTTCATCAGAGTTTTGCATGTATGCACTTGACTAGGGATTAATAGGTTTGTTAACTGAGCCAGGATGGAGATCTGGAGAGGGAGAGAGAGGGGAGTTAAAAAAAAAAAAAAAAAGAAAGAAAGAAAAACAGCCTGCAGACAACTTGAAGATGTGAATTTTCTTGGCTCAAGCTTTGAAGATAAAGCAGTGCCCTAGGGACTGTGGTAAAAAATAAGCTCTCGATTAGGCATCAGGCAAAAACTGACCAGCCTCCAATCAGATTTGTTCTACCGTGTTTCATCGGAGCAGCAATGTGCTAATGTCTTTGTCATTTTAAAGTCACACTGCTTTATTTTTTTTTTCAGTTCAGGAGAATACAACTGCAATCAGCCATTTTAGCTCAAATTACAACTATTTACATTGATTATTTATGTTGCTATTCCGTAAACATATTTCACTGTCTATATGTGAACTTATTAATGATCTTTATTGCCATTTTCTGTCATGAAACCCCTCTGAATTCCTCATTAAACTTGACTGGATCTGAAGCAAAGAACACAATTGTAGCAGGAAGTTACCTTTTACCATCCCTTCTTTCCATTTGATCTTCATATGGCACCGTAGTCTTCACAACTGAGAGGCTGCTCACTGTAGCAGAATTTCTGTCCTGAGTCAATGATCTTGTACTGTATACAGAGGCTTTGAGGGATCTAAAGGTTTGATCCCAGTTTAACATGAGTGATCAGTGATCTGATGGCCTAGAGACCCTGATCCTTCCCTACTTTTCTGAGCTTCTGAAGATGAAGGTGAGTCAGAGAAAAGGAGAATGATCATACAAGCCTGTTTCCAGCAGCAGGAGAAGAGTAATAAATGCTGACTAACTCCTGATTTGCGGCTCTGTGGTGGGGAGGAAAAAAAGTTTTTTCACTCTACTGGTTTAATTATTGTGATCTTTCTGCACTAAATGCTTAAGATTCATCAATACCTGCATGCCTTTAGCTTGCACTGAAAGTCATCTTAGGTAGGTCATATTACCTTCCATTTTCTGTGGCTAAAGTCCATATATGAACAGAATTCTCAGAGCCTAGTGGGTGCCCAGTAACTTGTTAAGACATGGCCTTTTGATACCAAGCACGTTCTTGGTTGATCTTGGTATCAGCCAAGCTGACCTGATCCTTCAGTCTTGCATTGATCAGATTTTGGTATGGCTCAGGCCCTTTTTTTCAGGAGTTAAGAAATTAATTAGTGCCCGGAGTAGTACTGCACGACTGAATGATTCCAGATGGTCACTGCAACAGGGCTATTGAAATAAACATTCATGAAAACTACACAATGGGATATGACAAGGCTTTATTTAAACTGTAAGTGTAACGATTAAAGCCCTGTTGTTTGGGGGTTTTAGTCATATAATGGAGTTTTTTCTGTGTACAGTACTTATCTTGTCTCTATCTCTCTAGTGTTTGAGCACCTCCCAGACTTTGATGTTTATCGCTTTCACAATACTTCTGTGCAACGTCAAGTATTTCTACCTCTATTTTACAGAGTAACAAGAAGTGGGATAAGGTCCAAGGTCACACAGGAAGAGTGCAGCTTACAGAGGAACTGAACGGTGACCCAGGCTTAGCACACTACCCATTACCCCTTCTTCTCTCTTTGTTTTCATGCACAGAATTTCAGACTGTTGCTGAGTTTCTCTCTGAGGATGACTGCTAGAATGGACAGGAAGGTATTTGTTTAATTTTTTTTTCCAAAATATCATAATAAGGAAAAGGAGGTTGAGGGGTAAGCAATCTTATGGGAATTCATCAGGCCAACACATCAAGGCATAATTGTTTTTCAACTTAAAAATATCCAGACACTCTAAAATTTGTAATTGTTTTACAAAACTTAAAGAGATAATATACAGGGTTAAAAAAGACTTTAAAGATACATGAAAAGTAATTGCTTTTCTCTGGCAAACAGCACATGTTCAACTAAATGAAGTTAAATAAAAAAAAATCAAACTTTAAAAATGTCTTTAAAAGTCACAATGTCAAGTTTTTGAGGATTTTTTCTTAAATGCAAACTAAAAAGTTTCACTCTTCCTCCTTTTTAGCCTTTGATAGCAGTGACTGCTAATGTGCCATTTGAGCTTATCCCTTTATGATTCTCTCAGTCAAAGTACCATGTAGTGTCAGAGATTACAGGGAAACAAAGATCTCTTTATTTGTGGTGAAATAACAAAAGCAAAAGTAGATAAAAGGACTATGGGTCCAAAAGATGATAAGAAATCAAAATCATATATATGTTTCATTCAAGAAGCACTGAACCAGATGATAACTTACCCACCACTCATGCTCACTCAGCCTTCTTCCTCAAGACCCTGGATTCATTCCCACTCTAACATGCATGTTCCACATTTGTACCTCCCAGTGCAGATGTGTCGGACACTGAGCACATTTTAAGCAAGAAAAAAGTCCCTATCTTGGAGTGGTTTTGATCTGAACAGATTGTGAGAGGCCATAGAGAGGAATGGCTTGAGGGAGAAGTTGGGATTTGCACCTAATTTTTGAAACCAGAAACAAAACTGAAGTTCCTTAATATTATCTTATGGACTGAAAGTAGCTGCTCCCACTTTTGCTAGTGGTATGTAGTCTGCTGAATTAATTTTCAGGGTTGTAAGTGAGAGGAAAATCAAGTCCAGTATGCCTAATCCGACATTCATTATTGACTCAGGCATAATTCATATTGGTTTGAATCAGTTTGAGTGGATATTTTTACTTATTACTCATCCCACAGTCATTTCTATCACTAACCTCTACAAATATCAGTAATGAGAAACTCTTCACAACAGTTTCTCTAGGCAGCATACATGATTATAAGACTGTTTTACATTTTTCTAGTGCTTAATGTTTCCAAACTCCATAGCTACTAGGATGACCAGCTTCAAACTGCAATAAGGTCAAACAGGGGCAGCTCTTCTATTGCAGCTTTATATGTTCTTCTGTATGTTCCATTGCTGCATTTCTGAGTTTTTCTTCCCTCTTATAACTCTGCGCTCTTCCCAGTAACAGTGAGAGAACCACTTCCACCTCTCACTCTGTTCCACTGAACTGTATGAATTCCCCTTTGCTGTAGTAGATTGTTATTATGCATGCTCCCAATAGTTAAAGTGTTCAGTAGACATTAACTTTGTCCCTCAGTTTGTTATTTCTTTAATTTCCCTTACAGGCCTCCTGCAGACCCAAAAATGCTCATCCTAAATGTCTGTGGACCTTATTTCTCTCCATAAATGGAAAGGCCTGTGTAGCAACTGATGATCAGAGGAAACAGAAGATTCTACGACTTGCATTTGGACATGTAGGGAAGTGTTAAAGTGCCTCATTTGAGAAGAATACTCTTTTAAAGATGTTAAAAAGGTCTTTACAGTACCTATATTGCCAGCTACCTGTTCTTGGAACTGCTTCAACAGTGGTTTACAGCTCAAAACATGAGCATATATATCCACTCAAATTAAAATGTATTGATGTAGCAATATGGAACATTATTTCAAAGTGAAATACTTTAAAAATTTCATATGACAACTCAAAGAATTGTCCTACATAGAGCGATGATAGCAAAGCATTCAAGGAAGTTGTAGCAATAGGTAAGAGTTGTGTGACTCATAGTGATATTGCTGAACCACAATCATACAAAAGAGAGGAAGACAAAGCAGCAGATAAAGTGTTTTTCAGAGAGGAAGGAGAATGAGCATTCGCCCACCAGCAAACTTACAAAGGGTAGATGAAATGCAGCGATGCACTTATTCTGACCATACTTTGGGGCATGATGCAGTTGTATCAGCAAACAATGAGCTCTGTTCAGTATATCCTGCCTATCAGCATTGTATTTCTTCAGGATCAATGCTGCTTGCTTGAGGGCACGAGCAGAATGTATGTAGACCTTGGCATATGAACAGAGCAAGCCACAGCACAAGTTCTTAAAGGGCCAATGCTCAAATATCATACCTCCTCTTCTGTCAGCTAATAGCTATGTTTTGAGCATCAGAGTCTGTGGGAACTCCAGAGGTTGGAGGAGGAGCTATTTTTTTTTTCCCCCACAGGAAAGATACCATGAAGGCAGTGCCTTCTGCTTCCCATTGAATTCCTGCAGGACTCAGTGAGGTGAGATGCTGCTGAGCATCAGCATAAGGCAACAGCCTCTTCAGTCTCCCTATTCCAGCAAGAGCTGAGCAGAATTGAAGTAAAACTGGGTCTCAGTGGGGTAAAATACCTCCAATAAGATGATTATCCATCTCCTACCTTTATGCAAAGTAGAACATTTAGCTAAAAAGGATTTGAACAATATACTTCCAAAAGCACCATACCCATCCAACTTTTCTCTCAAACACACCCTTTAAGAATACAGATACATGAAAAGCACTGCTGATTTATAAGAGGCAGAAAGAAAGAGCTTGTTTGGAAAGATTGCGGTCACCTAATTACATGTTCTCCAGGCTATGTGTAGTTTGCCTGAGCATAAGCATACAAATACATCAAAGATATCACTTTTGCCTTAATGGTGAAGGGTTAATATCAATTTTTCTTTCCTGCTCAAGTGTTCAGGGACACATATAAGTAAGGCTGATAGAGAAAAAGATAAAAGAAGCTGAATGTGTGAGGAAGAGAGGAGGCTGAGGTGGGGGAAATTAGAAAGATTGTTTGGTTAGCTGGCTTTTATCCTTCACAGCTCTGAACGCTGGGTAAGTACTTTTCCTCCTAGTTAGCTGTATTATCAGCAGAAAAAGGCATAAGTGAGACTACCAGAAATAATGCTTAAAAAAATTACTTAGCAATTCTCAGTTCAGAGATGTGTCCAAATTTCCTTGGGGAAGAAATAAACTCACAATGAAAGTGAATAACAGCAAGCTACTAGCAACTGAGACAACACTAATTATTTAACCATAATTTCAGTGGTATGTAGCCAACATTAATTTCACATAAACATCCATAGCAGCTATATTCCAAAGAGACATAAAGAAGAGGAATTAAGTAAACATATTTTTGACTTGTTTTTCTCTGTCCTAAGCATGAATGCCACATGGTAAATGTGGTCCTGATCTTTAGACTTCCCAAAGAAGACAAATAAGTTAAATATCTCTTACTGAAATCAGCAAGGATACCCATGTTGTTAAAATGTGGCATGTGCTTAATATTTTCGGGTCTACAATGTTTAAGAGCAGCACATCTACATTGGTCAGCTGAGCCCATCTTTTCCTCATCCTCCATTGAATACTTTCTATGTTTTTTGTTTCATTTCACCACTTCCAGATTTTTAGGTTCTGTCAAATGAAAGGTTGGGAAGGATTACTTGCTTTTGCTTGATAAGGAGGACCAGATAACCTACAGAATATTCATTATTTCATGGAATAATGACTAGCATGGAGCCCTTCATCAAATACTGTCACTGCTTTTAATATGATTAGGCCAATAAGAAATGGGAGTTAGGACAAACTGCTTGTACCTGTTATATGGATGAGAAACTGAGGACAGTGAGCCCTCAAGTCAGGTCTCTGACAGCCTAGCTAGCATGGAATGAGTCCTTCCGGTATCTAAAGGAGATCTACAGAAAAGATAGAGAGGAAATGTTTACCAGGGAGTGAAATTATAGGGCAGGGGGTAATGGGTTTAAACTAAAAGAGGGTAGATTTAGATTATATAGTAGGAAAAAAATTCTTGTGAGGGTGGTGAGGCACTGTCACAGGTTGCCCTGAGGACCTGTGGCTGCCCCCTCTCTGGCAGTTTTCAAGGCTTGGTTGGATGGGGCTTTGAGCAGTCTGGTCTAATGGAGGATGTCCCTGCCCATGGGTGTGCAGTGGGAACTAGGTGATCTTTGAGGTCCTTTCCAACCCAAACCATTCTACGATTTATGATTCTGTGGTTCTATGCCTCTATGAAGTTGGTATATTTTAAACCCAGTCCTGTGCAAAGATACAAGGACCTGCAGGTAAGATAGCTTCTACTGGCACATCAGCTGATATTTCTTAATGAAGCAAAGTAGCTTCAACGTCCCACTGATTTAGCAATACTGCCTCCAGTTCTGGACCTAGCAGTGTGAAGGCAAGCTGAGGTATCCTCATTCAGATGCTGCATTGCTTATTCACAAGCTCATGTGAAAAGACAGTAAAAGCAACAGTGAAACACTGATTTCAGATGAACAGGGATAATGAATATTGCTCACGTCCCAGACCCTATGCAATGTAGCTGTGTTCGCTGCTGCCTCCTCATTTGTAATGTGGATGAATCTTGCTTTAAGCCTGGATGCTGGAGTCATGTTTCCAGAGAATCAGGTAGCATATCCGAGGCAAAGTTGAGTTGTAGGGCAGTTGAGATCTGACATCTGTAGTGCACTCAGTTCCTTCAACAATTAGGCTATACAGGTCAGGGGTTGGAAAGATTTTTGTGATGACATACAGATGCATAAGGATACACAGTCTCTCTGGCAACCAGATAACCAAGGAGTCTGATTCTGTCCAGCAGTCTGAATAAAGGGTGTTTTATCTTCAATACATCATACTCCTGTCTCTTTTCCATGGCAAGAGGGACTTTAGTGACAGGGTCAAACAGCTGTCACATATTGCACAAACCTACAATGGGTAATGGATACAGTTATACTTCATGTAGATTAGTCACACCCAAAGAAAACTTGCTTTTAAAGTGGGAATGAAAAACAAAAACATTCCTTTGTCCTTTATTCTTTCTTTCTTTTTTTTTTTATGACCAAAATGATCATATTAACATTGCTCTTCACAAAAAGAATGTGCTTATAATGCTTCTATAAATCCTGCCTGGTTTCCACTGTAAGCACAGAGAACCTTAAAAATAATTTTGAGGCATGAATCAGGTTAAGAACTAATATTTGCAATGGATAAGAATCTGTCTAACACTTTGACAAAGAGTACAGTACCATACACAAAGTGTAATGCAATAGCTCCCTTATTTATTCCTGTTTTTCAGAAAGCAGAAACTGTTCTTGCCATGCATTACCCCTATTATGTTCCTTCTTGGGAACCTGAGACCTTTTGAATCTATCTTCTGAACCATTTTAATATGCAGCAGAACAAAAGGATCACAGTGTCACTGATGAATACATTGTAAAGCCAAAGCCATAATTACAAATAGCAAATGGAAAATGTATGCATATAGATAGATAGAGAGAAAAAAGTACCATATGCAAGCACAAAAATAATATTTTTTCACCATATTTATGTTATTTAACCCTCTCCCCCTCCCCTTTTTCTTTCCCCTGGCTGCTCTCAAAGAAATCTTTCTTTCAATAGTCTCTTCAGACATGGAAAGGGACACCAAGGGGAAGGAAGAATCAGCTTTCATTGATGCCGTGACTAAGGGCCATGCTCTTGGCCTAGACCCCTGACCCTCATGTCTGTAGCATTATACACAGTGTCTGGTGTGATCAGCGCAACCTTGTTATTCCGCTTTTGTACTGTGCATATTTAATTTCAAAACACATTCCAATGGCAGCGGGGAAAAATGCACCCTCTTTTAAGTGTATGATTCACCAGCTCTTTAGAGTCAGTTGGTGGCAGATGGGCAAGTGTGAAAACTTCTATTTGTGATCTCACACTATATAATGAGCACAAGCCACCACTGGAATCACAGTTTCTGCATGGAGAGCCCTGTGCACTCGCTTCCCTCTCAGAACTTGTTCTCTTAACGCTGCAGCCAGAGCAGCAGGAGTCCTGGATGCAGCAGTGGTCTCCACAAGTATCCCAAAGAGCACCTCAGACTTTCTGAGGCTTCCCTGCAAGAGGGGTTTGCCAACCCAGTGCACTCTGCTGGAGGGCAGCCTTTGCACTTCGTGTAAGTATGGTATCCAGGCTCTACCTTTCTACCTTGGGTGTTCCTTTACCAAAGAATACATAGCATCTGCTCTCTGTGGCTGTTAAGCAGCTGCATTACAAAGAGGCAGTCCAGTTTCTCAATTGCTTCTCATGTTTGCACATATAAACTCTCCAACTTTTGCACAAAGGAGTTGCAATCTCTCCTGCAGTCTATAAAACACAGAGGTTCTCACCTGAGTAAAGCATCTAGTTTTACCTGCAGGTGAAACTTCTTAGTATACGTCCTCTGTGACTCAAGGCCTAACTTGCAGCTGAAGTTTTAACAGAACAGATGAAAATTATGAGATTTCTAGAGAAATTATGTGGAATTAAATTTGTCAGCGGTCATATCTTAAAGACTATCATCATGCTTCTCTGTCCTTATACCTGAAGAATGCAAAAACACACTTTTGTGCAATTTGCCCAATGGAAATAGATTTATTTTCTCTGCTTAAAATAAAAAAAAACTTGTATAAATGTGACTAATAATGGAACATTTCTGAAATCGAAAACAATTCATGCTCCTACATTGTTGTTATTATTATTGCTAGTATTTATTATAGCACATTGGTTTGTAAAGGCTAATCAGGAATTAGAACCCAGTTCTGCAAGGCATTGTACAAATAACAAAGAAATTAGTCTTCACCCCAGTGATCTTGACATTCATGGTGTCTGATAGGATCCAAAAAAATTAAGTGATAAACAAGGAGAATGAAATGACAATAGAAGAAGGTGTTATGGCAGCTGCAGCTCAGCTTGCTCTGTATCTGCCCACTTTCAGAGATTTATTATCTTTTTCCGAGTCTTCAACTCCTTCCAATTTTTGGCAAGGACCACAGACCTAATCTTGTGAAGTGCTGAATGCCTCCTGTGATATCATCATCCCCTTAGTGACAGCCCCCAAAGTAGAAGGACTAAAAATACTATAAAAGAAGAAAGAAAACAAGAGGTGCTGGAAATTTGAAGATAAAAATTGTTCTTGAAGTGTTTGCAGCCCAGTTAGGCAGCTTTTGGTTACAAAAAAGCTTAAGGAAGGTCAGTGATAACAAGGTTCAACCATGGATCTGGGGACATGTCCAGCATGAACTGATCCTCACCTTCTTGATGTATGTCTAACACACTTCTTGATAGCTTTACTGCAAGTGAAGTAATAGATTTAATATCTAATACAAATTATAACAATGGGTAACTATAAAAACCAGAGAGAGGAACTTTTGTGTATGGACAATTTTTAAGACCTTCGTTTGCACTGCAGGAGGAAGATAAAATATTAGCTAATCTGAAAAAGGGACAAGTTGTAAGACATTAATAAAAATATCCAGTAAGCTCATCTATCATTACATTAACACTGGGAGTTCTTCCTGCAACTTAATGGAAACCTCTTTAGTATATGTTCTTTTCTTTTTTGATGTATTTTATGTTCAAAAGGCATGAAATATGATTTCTGCTTTGCTTATGCTTACTGTTATTATTTGTGGTTGCACCTCAGATGCATGAGGGGCTTTTTATACAATCACAGCAGGTCATCTCTAGGGGTTTTAATAATAATAATAAGACCAACAAAGAGACCAGAGGAAATAGAATTTAAAGAAGTGAGACCTGACAGTTCTTATACACTCATCTGAATTAGAGGAATTTTGCTTCTCCTTCAGCCCTTGCCATTAGGAATGTAGTTTGACTGGATTCATTCTAAAATTAGAACAATATCATGTCAGGCATCAACATAATTCTGTCTTTCAGATAAAGTCAGTCCTCTTAAAGTTTACCATATCATGTGGAGACACTGTGGTATATCTTCAGGGATAACAGGTCAGGGTTCAAGATGTGGTTCGATACAACAGTAAGTTTTCATTGTAGATCTTTGTCCTTTTTCTTGTTTTCATGCCCTCCACAATCAAACTGTGAGTGTTTGTGTTCAAGTCTTGAAGTAGCAGGGGCCCTAACCAGAAAGCCAGCTACAAACAGTCCCTGCGATGTCTCATGTTTGAAATCCAGACTGATTCTGGACTCCCAATAATTTGATCTCACCTCCAGTTTTCAGCTAGTGGGGAAGCTAAAATAGACTACTTTTTTAATGAAGTAACACAGATTATGAGTAATATAGAGATTATTAACAAATATTTTTGAAGAAAGAGAAAGCAGTGTGCTCTCTCTCTCTCACTCTAAAAAGCCTTGGCCCAGAGCCAGTTATTATTATAAGCTGGCTGAGCTGGCACTAAGCCAAGAAGCTGATAATTTAGCATGAAGCCAAAATGGATGGCTTTTCTCCCATTCCCCTCTTTCAGTTATAGCTTGTGGGTGTGACAAACGTTTCTACCGCCCAAATTTTCAAAACCGCTCACGGATCAAGTGTGTGTATGTCTGTGTGGGCGGGGGTGGTGCTGGGGGAGATCTGCCATGTATTGTGTATTTAGAAAAGGATATGACACCCTGTTTATAATCTTGTAAGAGTTCAGCTGCTGCCTCATTTTGTTTTTTGAGGCAGATGACAAACTCAGATGTCCTCTTCCTGGGTCAGTTTTTCTCCTTTGATACTCGAGAGTAATTGCTTGGCCCAAGGATGGACAAAACTGTCGTCCTTTAGGTGCACGGGAGTTAATGGCAGCTCTTCCATGGGCTCAGCATTCAGCAAAAAAAGGGACAGCAGCCCATCCACACTCTTAGACTTTTAGCTTATTTGCCTCTGATCCCACTTGCCCCAGACAGACAGTGTAAGTGCAAAGCAGCACTGAGACTGCCCCCCCACCTCCCCAGAAGTTTGCATGGGGGTCTGACAGGGGGATGGTGTCTGCCTGACTAGGAGGGAGGGAAGGAGCAGGGGCAGGGCACCTTCCTGCACCTGGAGCAATGCCATGGTCACACAAAGTCACCTGCCTGCCACAGTGGCTACAAGAGCAGTTTCAGGCAGGGATCCTGTAACCAAGGAGGCAGACTTGATGGAAACATTTCCATTTTCTTTACTCTCACTTCTTCCTCTGTGAAGATTTCATGGTAAGGTATGGTGTGAACCATGATGTTTATGTCAGTAAAATTAACTGCGAGCAAGAAGAGATTGGGATGGGAGGCTGAGTTTCTGTGCATTAGAGATCTGTGTGTCTGCAATTGACCTGGAGCAAGCATATCGCTCCTATCACCTCTTCCCACTCCTGGAGTCTGTTGCATACATTTCCTTCAATGTCTTAAGCTAACGATGCCAAGCAATGAAAGCCAGCCTGTGCTACAGTGTTTGCTCTCCTCACCCATATTAATCCTATCCAGAGCTTTCTGCCTTTCCACTGAATATTGCAAATGTGCATGGTCTTCTAAACAAGTCCTCAGAAGCATATACTTTGAGCTCACCATGGAGATAGCAGAACAGCACCTTAGAGTGCAAATAAGAAGTTAATTAACCAGAAGATCTTTTATATATATGACTTTCCATAATACTTTTTCTTACTGTCTTCACTGCAGTTCTACATATGATGCAAGATTTAACTGGCAACCACTGTGTGGCCCCTGTTATTGGGTTAATATGATGAACAAATTAAATGCTAATATGGCATACACATGTCTCTGCTACCCTCCATATTAAATGAAATATGTCTTTTGTCCAGTCTTAGAGCCTCTGGAATAGCACAGGGTTTAAACTTGTTTACCATTGCACCAGCAAGCAGACAGAAGGGGTCAAAACTATCCTTTTAACCTCTCTGGCCTTCTCAGTGTGCTACAACCTGTGGACAGTACCCAAGAGATACAGAGGGCTCACTAATGCAGTATGAACATCCAGGTGACTGGTTCTCACACAAGTCATCACACATGTGGCTACCAAATACCCTTGCTCCTGCCACAATGCATGCATTATGCATAGGAACCAGCTGCCCATTTGTCTGAGCAGACACAAAGAGAGCTTCAAACTGCTCTCGAGTAAATGGAGATGTGAAAGACAGTCTAGATGAACTAATACATTTTCTTTATTTCTTTCTTTAAAGCCAATGATGGATATTCATTGGAGATCTAACATAAAATAACCCGTTCATCCAGCTTGCACAGTAAAGATACCCTCCAGATGAAAAATTATAGTCAGCTAAGCATGACTAGAAACTCATATGTCAGAGTCTTAGGACCAGGTTCCAGCTTGTGGATAATTATTTAATGCAAGTTAATATATTATTTCTTGCAAATCAAATACAATAAAAAGGAAAAGGACTGCATAGCCTGGTTCTTAGCAAGATTGTGCCTCTTCAACTTATCAGTATAGACCTCAGTTAGCAGCAGGGCGGTGGCAGCAATACCAAACACAGCTGATTATGGTGAGAAAGCACGGTATTCTCATAAAGACTGAATGGCCATTTGACTGGGGATGTGGAGCCTGATTGCCTGTTACACTACTTCCACTTTTAAACAGTGCAAATGTTCTGAGTGCAGTGTAGTTATTCCAGTTTAAAAGTGCGATGATATGCTACAAATCAAGGCTATGAAGTACGGAGGGTCTAATGACTTTATTTTTCCAGTGCAGAAAAGGGTGTGTTTTACAGTAGACAGATTCCACTTATGTGATTACAATGGAAAAAATGCCTGAGTAAGAAATGCAGGCTTTCGTCTCCAGGAGGTGGGTCTTGATTCAGCAGGGTGTGTAAGTACTTGCAGAATGTTGAGTAATAAGCAGCTCCATGACTTAAAAAAAAAAAGTTCTAACTATAGAAGATGTGGTTTAGTGGTTGAAGGCGAGATTTGGGATCCAGGGCTCTATGCATTCTAATCCCAGATTTAGTGGTCTCTGTGGTCTTCTCTATTTTTAATGTGCAAAGAGTAATCCTTAACTCATGAAAAGTGCTAAGCTTTATTACATAACAACATGGTTCACTTTTACTTTTGTTATTGTTCAGTCTCTCCAAGTGTTATACTTACCCCCAAATGCTTTTGTAACTTGCAGTTTGTCTCTGGTTCATGTCTAGTACTTCTCTTAAACAACCTTTCGTCAAAAGTATCCCACTGGTAGCATTGCACTTTACAGTGGATGGCAGGGTTCTCCAGCTATCCAAAGAAGGATAGGAAGGGCAAAGAAACAAACTTTTTCTTCGACAAACCCATACAACAGATTTCTGACAGTTTGGCAACTCTGAAAGACAAGGATTGATCGAACAGGACTTGCTCACTCCATAAAGTGCTCTTATATGTTGATAGGTAACTCCAACATGAATAGGTATACTTTTAAGACTAATCCAGATGGTAAGGGAAATACACTGGAAATGATTCTGTGTTATGTGTCATCATTTCATTTAGAATTTTTTTGTTAGTGATCTAACAGGTTGCTAGTGTATATCCTAGTTTTTATTCTACACAGCATGCATGAACAGCCTAGGAAAGAAGAGAGAGCTTTCTGTACCTGTGCCAAAAAAACCTGGCATCAGATCTTTTCTTTTGATACCCATTCCTTGGACTAGACTTGTCTACAGTCCAGGTAATAGCAGAATTCATTGACATAGTCACATTGTGTATTCTACATATAAGAGGATTATTTGAGGGGGAAAAATAAAGTTCTCTGGTCCTGAATAGACAGCCACAAGTCTTGCCAGCAACTAAATCACAGACACTTCCCTTTTTTTAGAAACTCCTATATACTACTTTAACTCCTCAAAAACGTACTGAATTTCAAGAATTACTACAAAGTTTGGTAAATATAATATGATGGAAATTCTGCATCTTAAGAACTTTCCCAAAAGCACAGCACAACGGTATAACGCCGGCTACAAAATATTTGTTCAAACACTAAAATCTTGCTTTCATATTTCTTTTAATATAAATGTTAATGAAAATATGAATAATAATACTCTGGGCTGGCTCGTCTCAAAATCAGAGCATTATAGGCAAAACATAAGTGAAAAAGCACAGTTTATCACAACTTCATTGTACAGAATTTATGCTGCAGTTCTCAAGTGGAATTTGCTATTTTTTCTTCTTCTCTTTTAGTATTGGATTTTTAAATGTGTGATAGATGGCAAAAAGGGAACAAGGTAAACAAATAGCAATGATTTATTTTGTCAGTTTTTGTTTGTTTGCTGGAAATCTCTGCTAAAATTTTCAATCATGAGTGGTGATGAAAGGGAGAATGTCATGGAACAGCATACCAAATGGGATATGGACCTTGCGTCAAAGCTGAACATGTTCAGCTGACCTACCTGGATATTGGTATACTGCTGAAAGCTTGTACTGCAAAGGTTCATTGCCACAGGAGTGAAGAAACATGAGGCCCTACAGAAATGTACAAATACTGCAATCAGGAATTGACTCTCAGACAGGAATCTGAGAAAAGAATTCAACCTGAGTTTCAAACATTTGTCCTTTGGGATTGTAATAGGAGGCCTTATTGCCTTCCAGTCACGTTTTAGTCAGAGCCTGATCTGTGGGCTGTGTTGTAAGCAAACCTACTGGATGGATCCCTCTGAGAGTACACCTCATGTAGAGACTGAGTGGTTTTAGGTGGTGAATTAGATGATGAGATTTCATGGTAATGTCAAGAGTAATGGATTTCTGAAAGTGTCCTATTGATTACTAATTGAAATGCAGGTGTCCACTTTTATTGTGGACAACATCCCATGACTCCCATTCTTCCTTGTGCTATCAACATTTTCTGCAATTAGAATTCTGTGCCTGAGTAAGACTCGGGATTGGTCTTTGGCTATTTGACAACTTTTGTCCAATTATGCATGAATGAAGTCTAATTAATCCTAACATTCTCACTAGCACAGTCCAGAATTTTACATGTTGCATAGTGTATGAACAGAAAGTATGGAAGAAAGAAAAAAGGGGAGTTAAATGACAGAACCTTAATACTATCTGTTATTATTAGGGTCTAATTGTCCAGCCTGAGGTGCCACCTTTGGCCACCTGCCGGGTCACATACCTTCATCTAAGTCCCTCTTAAACACACTACTAAAATGTGGCCAATGTGCTTGTGTTCTGTTTGCTTTTAAACTTGAGTATAGATCCCCCAGGCACTTGTAGTGCATGGAATCCCATATGAGACTGTAGCAGCAGGGGACAAAAATGAAGCAAGAGGATTGTATCTGACAGGGTCATTTAAAAGGAGATGCTCATTTGACCAGAGTACAGGGCACCTGCCTGTGGCATTTAATCTCAGGGGGAAAAAAAATATCCCTGGATGTTTTTGTAAATTTATCCTTTTTTGAGATTTATTTTTATTTTCACCTTAAAGAGCTTTGATCATATGGAGGACAGTGGAAGGTAAGTGCAAGGAGTGCAGAACATCTGTCTCATAGCTAGAGAAAGACTTCAGAAACATATGTGTTTGTACAGAGTGGTTTGTAAAACTCTCATGATCCTGAGCCTGTACGTGGCAACGATTTTTGCTCAGGCAAGCATGAAACTGTAGTATGAACATTTTTCTCTAACACAGATCAGTGGAAGTGGTATCATCAGATGGTCAATGGGAACTTTCCCTGGAGGGCTGAATACAATTTTACCTCAGCCCAGGATCAGCTGAGTCAACTGGAAGAATGTAGAGGGACTATGCCTGTATGTGACCTGAGAGAGTTCAGTGGAGATTATACTCTATGGAGGAGAAGAGTTTAGAATACAGGGGGGAGACAGAGAGAAGACAACAAAGTGAACATTGCTCTAGTTTTCACAGTGACATGTAAAATATGATCACATGGGAAGGCTCTAGCACGTGCAGCCTTAGTCATCATCAGTGTATTATCTTCATTATTTTACTGTTTATGTTCCACAAAGATTTACAAATATGAGTGTTCTTTAAATTGAAGGTTGATAGCTTTGCTGGAATCCAGCTTAGTGCTTTTGGAGTACATTTTTGCATCTGTCAGTCAACAGTAACTTATAACTCAACTCTGCTTCCACTGAACGATGCTTAAATGAATTGCCTTTACTGTAGCATAGCAACTTATTTATCCAGTCTTCACTGTTTTCAGCCTGTCTCTTTATCCCTTATTACATCTAGTATCTGGGTGTCTGATACTCTTCTGTGGATTTTAGCCTGACAACATCCCTGTCAGGTAGGAAGTATTATTCTCCCATTTTACAGACATGGGGAAAACCAGGACTTGCACAAGGTCACAGAGGATGTCCGGGGGTGAGCGTAGCATTTAATGCAGGCCTGTGGGATCTGAATGTACTGACATATATACTAAATTAGGTTTACTAATCAGGCTGTGTAAAGAATAGAAAATGTGGATAGCCTCAGTTTTTGCAAATAATCGTCTTCAACTACTTGTAGCGGTTGTGTCTTGGGTTTTTATTCTTTTCATATCTAGTTCCAAATACTGTTTAAGCATTACATGAATTACACTAATTTCACAAAACTTGAATTTTTAATGCAGGGATTTATTTTAAAACTATGTTATTTCATTTCCATAACATGTACCAAAATTCATGTGTAGGCTTACGGAGAACAAAGCAAAATAATTCTGCATTTACTTCACCTGACATTTCTGTAAAACAGAAGAAAATATGTAATGAGTTTGGGAAGGCATTCCAAGCTGACGTAATAGCGATAAAAAAAAAAATTTCGGTGATATCACACAAAATGATGAAAACCATGTTTTTTATTTAAGACTGGAGTGGTGTTTAAGAATTCAAACGGCTGGTTTTGGCAGACATCTAATTGTAATACTGTAGCATCGCTGCAGGCAATTTTCTTTGATTTAATTAGATGAACTGTGGTATTTTTTTCTTTTTGCAAAAAGGCTTTATTATGTAGAAATGAAATATGTATAAATTTAATTTTTAATCTTGTCACTACAGAGTAGGAAGGAATAAGCTGATTCTTTTAATTTACCCTCTTTGTTTAAGAAAAAAAATTAAATTAATCTTATCACAAATGTTTATGAGTAATTGATTTGAGTTTTGCACTCCAGTCAGAAGTGATAGAGTTAAGATTGCTCTATGTTGCTTCTGAATTGAATCTACTGTGACCATCTTTCAGTGTGTAAACACAAATGATTTGAAGCCTCAATTACGTTATTTTTCCTCAGACTATGATAATATTACCACTTAAATCAGAGTTTGGACAAGAAAATAGATCAATCCAAAAGATTTACTCCATAATCTTTCTTTCTTTGTGGATTTTTCATTTGTCTTTTTTTTTTAAACATAATTCTCTGTTAAGTTTAACTCCGAAGAGGAACTGAACACCCCAGAATATCTTTAATACCCTTGTTTTCTTTTTTTGTGTGGGCCAAATCCAGAGAGGGTAATTTTAAGTAAGTCACAAACAAGTGTAATTGTAGGTAATCAACACTAGTCAGAGGGTTATATATGACCAGTTTTGAGGCAAATCTTCCCCACTGATTCAAATCAGTTGGCCATTTCAGATTCCTAGATCTGAGCATAATATTGCAATGTCCAATATCAAGGTCACATTATTTATTATTTTTTCAAATGTTGATTAATGTGAGGTATCTTCAAAATTATCTAGAACTATCCTTGTACTTCTCTCTAGGATGTAGCCAAAATCCAAAAAGTTCAACTTCATGGAAATTAATGAAAAATTTCCACTTGCTTCCTTGGGACCCAACATTTCTCTGTGTATTAAGATGGCTGGTCCAGGAGCTCTTGAAATAAAGGACAAAACATTCACTGGTTTCAGCACTGAGGCTTAGGCTTTCCCTAGTGTTTAAGCTGTGGCTTTTACTCCATGAAATCTCAGGGTTTTTTACCAGCCTGACAAAGATGTTTTCTTTCCAGTGGCAGTGGGGAAGGTAGGACAGTTAATTGAATTATCGTCTGCTGTCAAATTGCTGAAAAAAGGGCATGAGAGTATTTGCATTTTTTTTTTCTTTTTGCTTGTCATTGAAAAGTGTTGAAGCACTTGAAGTTCTTGTCTGATACCAATTTTAATAGCAGAGGACTCTACAATGATTAACACAGCTCAGTCAAGGCTGTATAGGTCAGATCAGTGCTCAGATGGGTTATCTAAAGAATATTTTTGCTTTCTGCAAATGCTTTTATTATAAAGACTGAAACTATAGTAAATTAATCTTGAATTGTGCATATATTTCTTATAATGATGAAACTGATAAGATCACTCTCTAGTCAGAACAGAAGGCTCTTTTTTTTGTCATTTTTTTCTTCTTTCCAGAAGAATACACTTTTCAGTGTACTTGAGCTATCCATAAGAGCAACAGTTTTCTCAGAATTTATGATTTTCTGGATAAAAAAATGTTACTGAGCCCTTTTTAAATACAATTTTAAAAAATCTCAAAATGAAATAATGTAGCATCAGTGTTTTTAAAACAACAATTTCAGGTTGGCCTTAAATGAAAATATTCTTTCACTATATTGTTTTCACAATGTAACTCAAAGAAATCAATTTATTTACAATTGTCATTCTGGGCAGTTAAATTCATAGCCTTTTCTTTTTTTCTGTATCATTTGTATTTGCTGTTTTCTTGTGTTCATCAGAACAAAAAAACCCCACCTTTTTCATGTAATTTTAAAACCCTTTTTTTTTAGTCTGATGAAATATTAGATGTTTTCTCAGAAATGGAGTGCAAAGATTTAGCCTCAATGCAACTTTTTATCAGTGCATGTAGTACTAGCAGTCTGAATTCCACATGTGATTCAGTTTCAAAGTGGAGCATGTTACGCTGTCCATTCCTTAGTCCCAAACACCAAATATAGGACTAGGTTGTTCACTAGTGTAAAAGAAAGTAGCTTCAGAATCTTTTTTCTGATAAAAATAACAACCAACTTGCTCCAGATTGCTCAACAGCATTTTTTTTTTTTTTTTTTTTTTTTACAGTACAGACCCCAGTAGAAATAAGGAGAGATGATTTTGTGGAGCCAGGAGAAATTTTCTTTATAGATAGTTTGAGCGTATGTTTAAGCCAGCTTCCCCATGCCTTTGATGCTACAGTGAGCACAGAGGAAAGCGGGTGCTGGAGCAAACCCAGTGTTTCAAAAATGAGTACCCAGGAGAAGGAATCAGAACTGAAAATTTTGTTCTGGGGTAGCAGCAGCTCTGGTAAAGGGCATTTCTGCTTTTGTTTTCATTTCAGAAGGAATCCAAACCACATTTGTAGCATAGATAGTTTGCATGTGCGCTGATGTGAACTGAGATCAGAATCTGAACTGCTAGTAAAATGTGCTACAATATAATCTGCTATACTGAGGGGGTGTAAGGAGTAATTATTGTTTGCAAAGCTCTTTGAGTTCCTCAGAAGAAAGATGCTATAAAAGTACAAAATACTGTTGTTATTATTATTATAAACTTCTAAATGCCAAAAACTAGGCAGTAATAATAGAAGTGCTGAAACAACTTTAACAATAGTCATGTGAACACATTAAGCTGTAATAAAGCCAGAGTCAACTAAATCAATCAAGTAGGCCTTGCAAACTGCTTGTTAGGGCAAAATTGCATCTTTTCTAAAATAAATACAAGAGCAGATTCTCAGCTGGTGTAAATTAGCCCAGCTCCACTGGAGTCAAAGAGACTTGGATTTAAAATGAGAGTTGCATTTAAATATTTTTTTAAATTTTCTTTTTCTTTCCTTGCTGCCATTGTTCATCTATGCATGAGTGTCTGTGTGTGCCAGTGTGCGTGTGTATGGATGTGCCTGCTGCAGGAACACCAGTACTGACAAAATTTATATCAGCTTCATTTGGGAGAAAAGCCAAATTTCTGACAATTAGCTTCCTTTTTAAATAGGAGAAGCCTCTTGTGTTGCTACCCATGCACAGGTGAAGTTCTGAAATAATATTTTTTAATCTTTGTGCTCTCTAGAAGATGTGTCTGCATCAGTCTTTGTGGGTGTTATGTCAGAAGAGATGTTTAGCTGTGTAAAAGTAGGAGTTAAACACTACTACTTACTACTTTTCTCCGCCTCTTCATTGATTCTTGCCCTGACTCTTCGTAATATTTACAAGACTATCTAACAAAACTACTTAACCATCATATTTAAATAAGTAAGGAAACTACACAAGCTCTGTCTGAATTTTCAAAATATTTTGAAGTAGCTTCAATTAAGTACTTTTTCTAATTGTTTTAAAGCACTTTTTACTGTTTAAAAACCTTCTTAGAGCTTGCTTTTAGAGAGTACTCAGACAACATGTTAATGTCATACTCTGACTGCACCAAATTTGTGTGTCATTTTCTGATCCTTCAGAAAGATAGCGTATAAAGCATATATGATTAAATATGTCTGAATTAATATCTTGTTGCCATGATGAATGATCTTTTTTCCTGGAAACAAAATATTTCTCATGTAACTATTATGAAGATAAAATTTCACGCTGGCTTGCATTGTCAGCTAAACTTAAGTAGGCAAAAATAGAAAGGAAAGAAATAAGGGAATCTGAAACTCAGTACGGGTGCTGTCAATGCCTTTCTTATTTGTTCTTTCAGCCTTCATCTCCTTAAGTGTTAAATGAGGATCATGACACCTAAATTACTCATTATTACAATGAGTAAAAAGGTGAGGGAGTTTGAGTCTCATGTCTTTCTGAACAGAGGTCCACATCTGGTATCAACTGGGGAAAGAAGTGTGAAAGGGGAGTTAAAATCCAAAATGTAAAAAATATACATTTTGAACTGCGTTTTCATAACTGATAAAGTATGAACCCCAACTCCAAATCCAAGCAGATGTTTCAGATCTGTGTTTGAAAATTGCAGCTTGGGACCATGCATAGTTCTGAGAGACTTATTATAATTTATTATTAATAAGAATAATGATTGATATTGTTACATTATTTAATAATTGCACTACTTTCACTATTTAATAATAATTATTATTTGTACATGCAGATCAGGTAGTTAAGGTTCTTTTCCATAAGAAATGCAAATAGAGATTAATGAGTGATTCATAGCAAGTAAGATAATTTGATAATTTTTCCCCTAGCATTTAAGCATCATTTACTTTAAGTGATCTTCAGTATTACCATTGTGTGCTCGATTGCTCAGTAGTGAAATCACTACTGAAATCACAAAGAACTGTTTCTTTGGCCTGATTACTCGACCATAGTTTACACAATGCTTGTTAGCTGTTTGTCTTGACAGCAAAGACTTTAATCCCATCTAATCATTAACTAGTCAACTTCTGTATAGTGCCCGCTAAAATGAGACCTTCTAAATAATTAAATACAAGACAGTAATAAAGATCAAATTTCTGGTGCAGATATTTCTAGAAAATAAATAAATATTGATAAAAGTATTGTAGAAGTATTTGAGAAAGCCTCTGGAAAACTCCTTACTGGAAATCACCACTATGACTATTGAGAGCAATACTTGTTCTTTGAGTAAAACAGGAGAAAAACAGGCAAATTATCATAACCGTGGTGGATGTATTTTATTATTATTCTTCATAAAATTATATTTATAAAATTAAAATTTATGTCATGAATTTGGAATTATACGCAATCTCTAATTAGCTTCTTGGTACTTAGTCTGATGATATTTCTATTTTATAACTGGCATTGTGACTAAGCATTTTGTGCACCAAAGATATATGTAAATTTAAAAATGATGTGATGGATATAGGTTTATATAATGCATGAGTTGTTTTTTTCCCCACTGTCTTTACCTTTAAGTATGTAACTAACATCAGCCTAGTGAATTACGCCATCCAGATAGCAATGTTAAATACTTTTATAAATAGTCGTGGGATTGGAATCTTACAGAAAACCTAAAAACTAGTTAGACCCACCCCTTCTGATTATCTTTCATGATGTAGGCTGCCACAAGCAGCAAAAAAACCCTTTTAAGGACGTTCTGCTTGTATAGAAGGTTTTATGTTTGGGCAGATACTGCTTGCTATGTAATTATCAGTGTCCATTGTTTGTTTTTTTTTTTTTTATAAACAGCACTTCAGCAATTAGGAACTTTTTAATTAAGTCAACTGTGTTCTCAGCTTGAGGTTTTTTTGGGTGCATTCTTCCTCAGGAAAGTGAGATAACATGCAACCGAGACTCTCTTCTGTCACAGTTCTTCCAACTTCCTAATAAGTCAGTGCTCCCCTTTTAAGGACTCTAGTTCAATTTTAAAAATTATTTTTTTATAGCTTGTGTCACCACTGCTACCATCAAGATTCCTCTTTCAATAAGATGCTGATTGGATGAATATGGCTTCCAGTAACTCAGCCTTTGTTTTGTAAAAACATTATTACAACATTGTATAACACTTTAGAAATGTTTCAAATTTAGGCTGGCGTGGTGACTTAGCAGACTAGGGGGCTAACATATGGAGTCTGCTACACACTAGAGACTGTGGTTTTATTGCTGGCACCACCAGTCAAGTCAGGATTAGCAACCATGGTATTTTCAGCAAGATCTGAGATTGCAAGGCCTCAGGTGTGGTTACCTAACCCTTGCCAGAAGTAGGAGAAATTTTGGTGGACGAAAATAAAGACTGATTTAGTATATCAAGAGAGATACTTTTGCTATAAGGGCTACCTTTCTCTTAGGATTAAATAATTTGCTTTGTTTTCCATTAAAATAATCAAGAGGTTCAAAATTCAAAACATATCCCAAATGGTATTCCTTGCTAGGTGCAGAGCCACCCATTGGGGCAGTGACCCTGAGTAGGATGCCATTGGCACCTCTACTTGTCTTTGGCTGCAGCTGTGAATGTGCCAGACCTTGAAAAACAATCTGAGAAGCAAGCAAACAAGCAAACAAACAAAAAGATTCCTTTTCATATGAACTCACAGTGCGGGCAGGATCCCAAGCAAGATGTCTCTCATCTCAGCCCTGTCTCTGCTGTTGAAAAGCAGAGAAAAGAGGAAGAACTTCCTTAGGAAAGATGAGCTGGCTGAGAGTGGGAATGATACGCTTTAGGTGTTGATTATAGTGTAATAACTAATGGTGAGATTTCATTAGAAAGTAAAAGAACGCATCTGTAGAATAAAACAGATCCCATTAAAGAGCTGCACAGAGCCTTTTTTTTTGTTTAATGGTAAAAGTACAAAGTGACAATATCAGAACAAAAATAAAATAAGAGGGGAACGCATTCTCTATCTTTAAAAAAAAAAAAAAAGAAAAAGTGGCAGTTAAAGCCAATAAAGTCCTTTATTTGAATGCCATTAGTGGGTTTGGCAGCCATCCGCACCATCTACTTCAGAGGAGCACTGCACAGATTAAGAGAGGCTGGATGCTAATTTGCACATATGGAAATGCTTTTTCTCGCCGTTCCGATGGCTCTGTTGTGGACAGATGGAATTAGTGAGCACTCCAAAGCCGTGAAGGCAAACACATAAAAAAAAAAAAAAAGCCCCCTCTCCTCCTTTCTTCTTCTTTCTCTCTTTCTTTCTTTCGTGAGAAACTTCAGACTTGAAATAAATAACATAAGCAGACCGCTCTCCCTGGCATTAACAAGCTATTTTATCATATTTCAATTGCAAATCATTTTTAAACTGGGAGTTATAGTCATCTTAGCTAGAATCAAGTGTGCCAAAAAGGATTGGCAAATTAAGGACAATCTTCAGATAAATTTGGCCTTATATGCTGTATATATATCCCTCTCTAGTTTAGACTGTGCCTTGAAATGCTCCTTTTCCTGACAGCATTCAGTAACTATGAATTGTATTTTCTCTTTCCAGTCCTTAGACTTGCTGTACAAGTGACACTTTCAATTATCTTGTAATCAGAGCATGTCCTGATACTTTCCCGGGATGTGGGGCAGAGGGTGGTCTTAGGGGGGAAGATGATGATAGAAAGTGGCCCTGACTGGGATCAAAATTCAGTCGCTGCACTACCAGTCATACAAAGCCCATTTCACCTGTCTGCCTTTGGACTATAGGATTTTTCACAGACAAACTACAGGAGGCGGACACAAGAGAGGAGCCTGGACTCTTGCCCAGGAAGGAAGATGTAGGAATTCTTCCTGGGGCTTTCCCCTGGGTAACATGGTTCCCCATCAACTCTAAAATAGGGCTGTGCCTTCAACATGATTAAAACACTGGAAAAAGGATCAATCTAAGGAGACAAGAATCACTTTTATCTTGCTAATTTACAAGGGGAATTTCATACGCACCTTATCTATTGGCAGTCAAGCAAAGCAGATGCATCATTCTTTATGGCAGCCATAAGTCAATGACCTTTGCTGCCAAATGTCTGTCTAGCCATTTTTTTTAACTTTCTTTGAAATCAGCTGGCACCAACAATTAGCACCCAACCACCCCCCAAACTTTGGATGAAATGAGTGCCGGAAACTGAATCAGGATTCAAATATGGTAAATAACACCTCTCTCTTGCACTGTGACTGGCTTGCTGCCACTAGAAAGAAGGTCTGTGAACAGTTCAGTCTCTCAGGGGCCAGTTCTGGTCCCCTTTAAGCTACAAAAATCCGTTCAATAAGGCCATACACCCTCCTAACTAAAGGCAAGAACTGGCCTTTTGTAGAAGCACCTGACTGGGATCTCACTGTTGGAGTGTGATGAATGGCTCAGAGAGGAATCCAGGTGTCTTAAAGCTCCTTCTCCATTTTCCTTCTCTATCCTCTTCACCCAACTTCTGAGAGTGCCTCAGTGATCTTAATGGATTCACAGCTGAAAACAGTGATGAAATGCACTATTTACTTGACTCCCACTAAAGAATCAGCTATAAAAACGTGTTTTGCCACCAAGTGATTTATTTTTTTTTTTAAGGGCAGTATTCTGAGCATGTTTCTTTGGTGGCATCAATCACAGCTATCAAGTGAATTGAAAACATGTGCACTTCAGGCAAAGGAACAAAATGTTGTTTGTGATCAGTTACACTTAGTTATTAGCTTTACTCTAAAGAACTTCACAGTTTCTGTGGAAGATGGTAGCAAAGGAGAAGCGTAATGAATTGATACCAAAAATTGTGATGGCACTTCTTTCTTTCTTATTCTATCTCTTTATTATTATTATTTTTTTAATCCTTTTTTAACCCCCCACCCCCACCCTACCCCCCTCAACCCTTTCCCAAGTGCTCTGATGCCAGAGGCTGGAAGGATTTTTCTTCCAAAGAGCAGCATGTGGCTCTGGAGTGACAGATTCCTGACTGCTGCTCCAAGGCATTGTTCACAGCGAACAGGGAGGCTCTGACCTCTCTGATCACACAGCTGAGAGAGGAGGAGAGCATGCTACTGTTAGAACTCTTACTCTTCTCTTTGTGTACAGTGCATCTAATGGGGACACACATTTATACTGCTCTCTTCCTTTAGAGAACAAGGCCCAGTCTTGAACTCTTTATTCAGGCTAAACTCTCACTGAAGTCTATTGAAGCCCATGTCCTTCAGGAGGCTCACTCCTCCTATGCTTCTCGATGCATAAAGAATGTATATCTTCCAATTCTAGTCAGATAAAGTTTGTATTCCTTCCCTCTTCCTTGTCATATTCATATTTCCCCTTCTTGTCACGGTAGATCCATGTGGCTGTTGTCTTCCCTAACTACATTTTGGTGTTTTGAGAAGGGTGCCATTGTTCTTTGCTGGTGTCACAGGTATAAGGAGGAGAAACAACTTGCAAACTCTCCTTTCCCTCTGTAAATTTGGTTGCAAATATACTTTTAAATAACCCTTTACATATGACAGTTTTATCATACAATTATACTCAGACCTCATCTCATTCTACAAAAGGCACAATGATAGTGAGTAGAATTCTGTCTTGGAATGTAGAAAGTTGGGGGAAAACCTGTGCTTTTTGAAATAAAGCTGGGAGTTCACTCAAGTTCCTTACCAGCTTGACAGTAACCCCCTCCCTGTTTCCCCACCAAATGTATTGGCATTTCCCATATGATTTCAATGGCTTTGAAATTTAATCCCAACAGAAGATATTTTAAATTGCTGCTATTATTCATAGATAGCAGACCATTAAAAAATCTGAGCTTCAAGGAATTGCATAAAAAATAAAAAAATGCATAATGATCATATAGACACAGTTGAGGCTTGTGATATAAGATCCAATAAAGTATTTGTAAAAATTAATGCTTTGGGGAAATACTGGTGAAGATTCTTAAAATGGGAAAGTTTCATTTTTGCAGTGACTTTGCAGGAAATTTAATAGAAGTATTTTATTAATAATAAAAGTGCATGTTTTCTAGAAGCTAAGCATGGGGCAACTTCAGTGAAAAAGATGACTGGGCTTGGGAGGATGAGCAGACCTGTAAATTAAAACAAGAAAAATCCAACCCTGTAATGTTTGTATTTACTGTGATTCTTTTTTTTTTTTCTCTATTTCAGTTTTATTCAGTTTGTTCATTCAGGAAATGGTAGCATAGAATTGGAAAAAAAGTAAAATGAGAAACAGAAGTGGTGAAAATATTACATATCAAATTATTTGTTTGGGGTTTTTTATTATAAACATAGGTATTCTAATAATAAAACTCACAGAAATCTAGTAAATCCTGAGTATCCAAAGTGAAAATATAAATACAGTGATTCAGAATAATTACTGGCAAAATAATAATATAAAAATAAGATTTTTTTTTTTGTTCAGAACTGTCTGCTCCCTGCTCTGTTCTTTCTACTTATATCTGCCTAAGAAAAAGAGTTAATGCTGCTTGGAATGGTCATGTATCTGGACTCCCCAGGAGAAGACTAAAAGAAGTAGGAGAAATATTACAAACTACCCAAAGCTTGTGGTGGGAGTTTATACTTCAGCCAGCTAACCCTTTTATCAGATGCTGCCTGAATTTCTAAATCCTACTACCATGGTAAGTTGCTTTTTTAGTCCTGCAGCAGAAGAGAGAAAAAGGTGCTGTGATAAGTTGTCAAAAAGACATCATCAGTCTGGGAAGCTTTCTTGAACAACATGGATCCAGATTTTCTGTGTCCTCCAGTCACCAGGACATTGGTACTGAACTTCAGGGGACATACTCCCCATGGAATTCTCGATGGCCTGAAGGCACCTTAACCCCTTTTTGTCAAGAATAATCACTCCTTTATGAAGTAGAAAATGTACCACACAGATATGAAATGAACTTGAGTACTTTCAAACACACAATCATCCAAAGAAGGATGAAAAATCCATGCTGGTTTTAGCTATCCAAACCAGGTTCAATTTTGTCTTTACTGAAGAAATGCATAGAGGCAATATTCTGAGATCAGCAAAAACTTCTTCCAGTTGAAGCTAATAATTACTTTGAGATCCAGGGCAGCTTTTGAAATTTAAGCAACCTCCAAGCCTGAAAGAGTAAGGCTTTTCCACTGTGTGGGAAGTGAGGAGATGCACAGCTTCATTATCCTTTGGGGTTCTGATACATTTTACCACGAGATACTGTTGTCCTTCCTGAGTCTTTCCTGAAGAGACATATCAGGTCAGCTGTAAGTGTGGCATCCCACCCTCTGCTGACCCACCACCAGTTTGGACATGGGCTATCTGAGCATGCTTGATAGCATGGTCAAGCCTGTAGGCTCACACGTGCTCCAGTGTGTGCACTTTGGTTACACCAGAAGCTGGTCTCTTGGGCTGCTGTCTGCATAGAAGACAAGTCTACTTTTTAGGGTATCCTCAAGAAACAGAAAACCTTTCATAACACTTGATGAATTACATGAAACTGTTCAGATGTAACAGTGCAAAGCATCCTAGAAGAACCTAAAGAGTTTAACAAATGCTATTCTGCCTGAACGATACTTTACAAAAGCTTGCACAGATACAGACTATCTCTGCACCCAGTAAATCCTCTCCCTATCTGTGTGTTCCTACCAAATAACTTTATTTGCGCTTCTTTGTTTCTGGACTCTTTGGGTGGTTCCTCAATTCCAGGCAGCTCTTCTTGCAGCCAGAAACATGGCCTGGTTGCAGGGTGCAGAAAATATGAGGTGCACTGGCATGAGCTGCTTCTTGTACTCTTATTCCATGGCTGGTCTCAGCCAGCCTTTATCTGTGTATCTAAATTTATCTTCTGTTAATAATTTAAACCTACTCCCCAGAATGAAGCAGTGTCACTTTCAAAGATGAGACAATTGTGAACATTTGGCGTTCTGTCTGTCCACAGAAAGCAAACAATTAAGATGTTTTAAAAGAAGTCTAATTAGAAAGCTACATAAAAGTAATAGAGGAAGCATAAGTTGAAGGACTATCTATTACAGAAATAGTGAAGGATTCTTGGAACTGCACTGACCATAAGCTCCTGTAAGCTGCAATTTCAGTACACAGTTTTAAGTAAATTCCCTTTTCAGCTTTACTTGTCCCACATGAAAGAAAAGCTAACTTTAACATAGCAGACAAGAGTCCTTAAAGCAAAGCAAGAGGAATTTTTTCTTTAAGTGGAACATCATGGGTCTCATCAGCGTATTTAGTAGTATTTTCCCTCCAGCTGTTTTTATTTATCTTTAAACTTCCAATAAAAGTTATGTTTTATTTCAAGAAGCAATCCATAATAAACTTTTCAGCTGATGGTAGTGGTTAAAGCCTGTGCCACCAACAGTGATGATTAATTCTTTGGAGAAGAAACAAAAATTCCTCTTTGCTATGCAGCACCTATCACAATGAATTTGAATAGGGGCATTTGGGCCCTACCACCAATTTTCAAATTAGAGGAAACAATAATCTCATTCCTTTGCTGTATGATAATGCTGGGAACTTGAGATGGGGTCAGTTTCTTACTGGAAGGCAAACTAGGAGCAATTTCCTGTCTGGTACGTCGTTATTACTCCACAGTAATGACATGCCACCCTGGGCTAGGTACCGTACAGGCATGGTGTGAAGGACAGTTCTGGTCCTAAGAACTCTCACTCTTTGTGGACATACATGTGCTCTTAATACCAGACACTGCCAAACAAACCTTTGACTCAAACGACTTGTTTTACATGTGCCAAACTAAGCATATGTTGAAATCCATACAAGATTGGGGCCTACATAAACATGGACCAAGGGTGAAGAATTTAACCATGTTAGTACACCAATGGTTAGTATACCAATTCTTTTCACTTAAAGTAGATGACAAAAACAGCAAGGCTACACATAAAACCCTTGGCTAAGACATGACTTCATTCAGGCCTGTAGCCACAAAAACAACTCCTTTTCTGACCCCAGGCCTCTGTCTCTTGCCTTCAGCACGCTGTCTGTTATAGCATCCTGCCTACTCCCAAAGGTCTATCTCATGGCTTCATGGAAACTTCTCTTCCCAGTACTGAACTAGTACAGATGGGCTGAGGCATTATCTCTGCTTTTGTCCAGCTGCTGACAAGGAGGAGGAAACTATTGAGACAAGCTCGATTAGAACCAGTGGCCTCTGGAGCTCACATCACTGCCAGTTTCCATTGAGACAAAGCAGAATACTCATCCTGGTCAACACTCTCGATGCTACTTTTGTTGTGGGTCTTCTTGGCCAGGCTCTGAGCTTATTGTTTGGTGGAGCAAAGCTGATTTATGTCCACAATGCTGAACCTTTTCTGTGTGGAGTTGCATTACTAAAACCTCATTTCGATAGTTGACAGGCTATATTTCATTACTGACTGTCCTTGGAAGAGGAAAGGCATGAAGACATTTTTTTAAGGAAGGATGCTGAACTGGAAATTTTTACTTCACTGTGGTCAGGATTGGACTTATTGCAGAAATGTTCATTCATCTATATTTGGACTCTCCATTCATTCTGCCTTGGAGTAGGAGAACAGACCAGTTGAGTGACCTCCCTTCCACTTGGTCTTCCATTACTCTCTTCTGTGCAGGCTTTCATATCATACTTATTACCAGCTTGTATTATATTCACTATCCCTGTGTTTCACAATAGTGGGCTAAAGAATAACACATGCCACTCATACATCTATCTTCTTGTCAGATGAGATATTTCTGAAGTTGAATGCCTTGGTTTATATTTGCCAAACTTGCACCCATGAAAAGATTGCTCTGTGTGTTTCTGTGTGTGCATGTTACAAGACGGGAGGTTAATAACAAGCTGCTTGTGTTTAGAGAGGATGATACGCTGATGAACTGAGGTTCATTCCAACAACTTGGTCCAGTTTGCACTAATTTTGTGTGAATTTCCTCATTCTATACAAATGGCAACCGCACATTCTCCTTGTGGAGAAACCCAGCCAGCCAGGGGGATGAAGTTGCCAAGGGCAGTCTGGAGACTGGTATTTCACTGATCTTTTAATAATATGATCCGAGGCTTTGTGAATAAAGGCCTTGAGACGAATACAGAGTTCTGTGGGAAGCCATTTGAGGGAGCAGAAGGATTAGAGGACTTGTTGGAGATGTCTGCAAAAGTTTGTGTTTCTAAGCAAAATATGCATTAAGAGCCAGAGTTTCTAAACTACTGAAACTTATTGCCCTTGGATTTGTTAATACCAGTCAAAAATATTAGTACTTCCTCTAACCAAAAATAAAAATTCTGTGCCAAAAGAGCTATTTGCTTCCAAAGAGGTAACATTCACAAATATGGTGAAATCTTACCTCTTTTGAGCTCAGTAGAAATATTGCCACACAATCCAATAGGGCCACAATTGTGCCCTGGACCATTTCATCAACTGGCCATTGGCCACAGGGCCAGGTATACTTGAGTTACACTTCTGGCCTTCTCAGTCATATGCTATGCAGATTTCCCAAATCACATAGGTCCACAATTTCCAAAGCAAAGGATTTTTTCTTACCTCTGTCCACATACATATTTGCAAAATTAGCTGAAACTTTCCTGTTTGCCTGTTGTCAAACACCAGTTTAACAGAATGAGCTCACACAAGATAGACAGTGAAAATAAATGCTGTGAGTATGGACTAGCTTCAGCCTTGAAGAACTGATTGTATTCCCATAGACAACTTACCATGCTTAGCTTTTACATTTTCATAGTTGTTGATATCTGAAGATAATACTGCACACGCAAAGAAGAATTATCCCATTTTTGCTGGAAATACTTCATTGTTTCACTGCCAAATATACAGTTGCTTTTATTTGTTCAGAGTTTCTTAACAGTTCTATCCCTTCAAAAATTTGCTTCTTTATTTTAAAACCTTTAAGAGTATCCTTTAAATGAAATTGCTGTTTGGTGCGCACACTGTAACATCCTTTACTTGTTTAAAAGCCATGTGTTGAGACCCAGGAATTTCCATTCTGCACTGTGACTGTAATAGTAAGAAAAGCATGGTTTAGCTTACGTTTTTTCTAAGGTTTTCCTGTGCCTCAGTTTTGTATCTCAAGGTTCTTTATATCTTTAGATTATCTAACTGTAAAAAGCCAGAACAATGCTCCATTAACTTAAAGGAAAGAAAATAGAGCTATGCTTGCCTCACACTTTCTCAATATCCAAGGAAACTTAAGCAAAAAAAAAAATCATAGATTGTATCAGGTGTTTCAACTTCTTCACAAATAAGACCCTCCATTAAAAGATAATAAAACAACCCTTAGATTCTGGTGGAAGACTTGAAGTTTCTTGGAATGATTACTCCTTGGATATCTCACTTTCCTGGCCTCCCCCTTTTACCCCTTAACCAACACATGCAGGCTTCTACCTTTGTCTTCTACAAGCGCAAACCAAAGGAACCCTGTGCCTTCTCTCATCCTATCTTGCTTGTTTCTTTGAAGTGAAGTTTAAGAATATAATAGTAGCAAATTTGTTAAGTAAAGCAGACAAGTCATTTTTTGTGCAGTGACAGTCCTCAGAGTTTTGACGTAATTTAAGAAGTTAATGTGAGAGCTACGATCCTCAAAGGAATGTTTGGTGTTGATTGGCAAATCCAAACCAAGGTATTTCTGACAAACCATAACTGAAAAGAAACTTCAAGTCATAATTTACTTTCTTCACACTGTTTATGTCCAACACAGTACCTTCTGATTAAGGCTGGCAACATTTCAGACCAAAATAATACTCTAATCATAACCAATACTTGGTTGTGTTTTAACCATGGACCATAATTATGATTCCACAACCCTATTATTGCATCAGTCCAAGATATTGCTCCTCCATTGTTTCCATGGGAGCATTGTGATGTTTGGCATTACCAGAAAGTGTTCAACTAATGTAAAAGGTAGTGGTTATTGGCACAACAGTACAGCAATTCTGTATGATAAAAAAAAATAATAATTAAAACCCCCCACTTATCTAACCCCAGCATGCATGCACACACAGGACAAGGGAATAGTTAGATTTTTAATTAAACTCTCCTTATGTACTTCTGTTTCCATGTAAAAGGTGTATAGCCAAAACACTATTTACTTGCATAACTCATTCATTCAAAGAAATGAGTCTCTGGGAGTGCATTTTCTTCTATTAATGCCCGAGTTTAGTATTAACCTGAGTGCTTAAATGAATTTGCTGATTGCAGCTAAGACTCACATAGACCTTATTCAACATCAGTTACACACACCGTTTGGCACCTGTAGTAGTTCCTGCTTAAAGGAAGCCTAACTTTAAAGCATTACACAGAGATATTTTCTTTACTCTTTCCAGGAGAGTTTAGTTTCTGCCTTGAAGTTGGGTTTAAAGTAAATACACACTGAGCATGAGGCAGAATACAAGCTTTGCCTTCCCACTCTCTGGCTCACAAACAGAGAATTTTAGTCTCCAAACTTTCATCTTTATGAACTCTTTACAACAACATTTTTGCATTTCTTTAAACTATGTTCTTTTTCTACCATTTAAGGCTATCTCCTTATAGAGTGCAGATGATTTAAAAAAATGACCCCTTGTTTAAATAGAATATGACAGTCTAACGAAATAGCTTCTAATCATCTATAGGACAAATCTGGCAGCACTACACATGCTGGATAAAATGTCAACAGGAGTACACCCAGGGTAACGCACTGCTCAGCATAATTAAGTGGTCTCAAATGCTTGATGAGAAAAGAAAAAAAAATTAGCTTAGTTACGAAAAGAAAGGGAAAAAAAATCACGTGCAATTCTGAATTGTGGTAACTAGAGACAGACTGAAGCTGCCAACTTTGAATTCTGAGAGATGGTTGGAGGGGTGTTTAATGTTTCAGCATATGCCAACCTCAATTAAGAAAGGGAAGAAGGAAATCCACTGGTTTTTTTTTTCACTGAATGGAAGGTGTTTTCTGTATAATACCATTATTTCCCACAATGCTACCAGTCTGTAATAGCCAGTTGACCCAGGAAGGCAGAGGGCATCATTCTGAATCCTGAATCCCTTGAAGATGCTTCTTAAAATAAAGATATAACTGCTTTTCTAACTGTCATAGCTATTTTGGATTTTAATTGGATATGTGAATACTTCTCCCTGCTGAAATATCAGACCTCTATTATTAATTTATAAGAGTATCTGTAAGCACTTAGGTATGAACTTCATCCCTTCACAAATAGGCCAACCAATCCTATGCATCCGATGTGAGGAATTTGGCCTCTGAAGTTTCTCTGTGGACTCAACAGGGCTGGGATTTCACTCAGTACCTGGTAACTGCACCACTTCAGTTCCTCCTCAGCCAGTCTCTTGAATAACCAGCATGCAGTCACCAAGATCACACTGCAAAATAAGTAAGTTTCCTCACAAGGGAGGAACTAAAACTAGGTTAAAATATGTGCTGACATAGAGGGTCCAATTCCAACGATATCAATTGAGTTCGGTTTATTTACATCACCAGAGAATTTGGAATAATCCTGCCTACTTTGTCACAAGCATGCTAAACAAGTTTGAAGATTGTTTAAAGACCCCATTTTAGCTTTGTTGATTACTCAATTTCTGCAGTCATTTATTTCTCCAACACTACAAAGTAAGAGAGATTATCCCTTAATTAGGTGATTTTTATCCTTGTAACATCTTTGACTGCACTAGATCTTCATTAAGTTCATTTTTTTTCTTCCCCTGCAACTTTCTTGAATCAGCTTTCATGTTCCTCTACTCTTTTCCCTAGTGAGTTGTTGATCCAGGGACCAATGAATGTTAGTAATACATCTATTTATGGTCTAATCATTATGAATATTTTTAAATGTACTTCAGAAAATTATTTGTAGCCTATGCACTCAAAAATGCATAATCCCTATAAATGTCTAGAATCAGTACTTGCTAAGTTCATCTATGTGTGGAGAAAGCACTCTTTAAAGCCTGTGTTCTCTGTGTAAAACTTCTTGTGTCCAAACAAACATGGAACAGTATCATATCCAATTGTTACAATTTTATGAAACTAAGTGTTATTTCTGGCAGTTCTGCCTTCCAACAGTGCAGTTCACAAAAAGGCCATTAAGAGGTTTAGGAAGAAATGAAGCTAATAGTCCTATCTCTGTTTTAACTGTGATGTAATATAAAGATTACCCAAATTCTTTGAAAGTAATATAAAAAATACTCCAAGCCATTGTGACTAACAGAGAAGAAAATACTCGGCCAGGTTTGTAATGAATAAAACTGCTCTTTGTGACTGTTACCTGTCTCAGTATTTGAAGTAAAGTATGCAAATTCTTAATGGAATATAAACATTAACCCTTTCTGCCCTTCCCAGTAATAATACTAATATATAAGTAACAGCTGAAATAAAATAGAAATTGTCCATTCTTCAATGCCAGATAATGAAGTATTGACTGTAGATCTTAATTAAGGATTTATATTAAATTTTAGATCAGTATAAGACATGGCTTATACTACCACCAGGACAACAACAACAAAAAAGTGTTTTAAGGGATCAATTATTAATATCCAAAATTAATGTCAGAATGTTTCCTTCCCCTGCAAACAAATGAGTGGACTGGAAATGAATCATTGTATGTCTTTCACAAGAGGTTCAACAAGCAGCACCTGTGAGACAAATATCACTGCACTGATCCTGTCTTGAGACATGAGGAAAGGCTACGTGATCTTTGGCAGTCCTTCCCACACTCCTTTTCTGAGATTAGATGATTCAATTCAGAGCCATTGCTCCTATGGCAAAAGGCAGGCAAGTGGATTCTCCTGTCTTAGATGACAAATCCATGGACAATTTGCAAGACAGGGTACATATTTATGATCTAGATAATGGGATGTTGTTGTTTTTGTTGTTATCAGCATGTCTTATGTTTGGTGCAGATTTGTCATCCTGGCTGACAGAACTATTATGTTTGAGGGGCCACGTTAGCATCTCTTGCAAAAAGAATTGTGGGGGAGGGCACTTTTGAAAAGTCTAGCCAAAATGATAAGAACAGCATAAATGGATAAGAGACTCAGTCTCTCGTTTCCAAGTGAGTGAGAGGTGGAAGGCTTTTGACCCGGAATTCTTATCTCTGACAACCCATATTCTCCAAAATATTAGCAGTATTGGGAAGGCATTTCAATGACAAAAGAAAGAATAGAAGATGTGCATACTCCTAAATTGCTTGGGATTTTTGACAGAAAAAAAGATATCCCTCTGAGATGCTGGAGAAAAGCGATTGATGTGTGCAGCCATGGAGGGCAGCAATAGTTTGGTGACAGAACAGTGTTTTGTGCCTAAGTAAGTAAACTTGTGCTTGGAGACACAGAAATTCCCCAGTTTCCCCAGGGCACCAAAGCCTCTGGAGCCAAAACTGGATTTGTGGCAAAATCTGCATATGGCTCTGCAGGAGGAAAGCATACAGCTGTGTGCAGCTGGTTTATAGCTGTTTCGCTTTGCATTGGCAACTCAGTTAACTAGATAGCTGGGTGGTGGTGGTGGAGACACAAAAACTATATCCACAGATGCTAACACCCTCCCCTTCTGCGGGTTTAGTTCTTGAAGTGATATTGGTAAGCTTGTTCTTTACCTTGATAAAGTTTTCTGTTTTCCCTGCAAGTGTGGAAGGAGGGTGCTTTGAAATACAGTTGGCAGTTTCCCTTATTCTAAAACATGCTTTGAATTAGTACTTTTATTTCTTTACAAAAACACAGCAATAAGACACGAGAAATAAACAGGAATAGCCTTATTCACAGCTCTTTCCTGGCTGCTTTTGAGATCAACCATAAGAATGTTGAACTAGACAAAGTCAAAAGTTATTATTGAAGAACATCTAACCTGGCCAAAAGGATAAAATTTCTAATCTATGGGAATATATGAATATTTAAAATTTTATTCCTATTAAAAAAAATTCAACTGAAGGATATTTTAGAAACTATTTTGCAAAGCATAGAAATTTTGTTTCAAACCTAATTTTATTTTTCTGTATTCTTTTAATATATATTCTTTTAATATCAACACATGTCAAAAATAGCCCTGTATAATCTGCTGACAGATTATAATATGGCATTGGTTAAAAAGTTCTGTGGCTTTTAATTTGTTCATTGTTTTGGTAACAAAACACAAACTTGTAAAATTAAGGATCAAGCAGAATGTTTCAATCAGTACTAAGTAGCATCTGCCCTAAAGTCTAAGAAAAGTCTAAATATATATATATATATTTAAGGAAATCTAATCATATCCATGTAGCATTGGGGTAAAAAGAAAAAAAAAAGTGTGTTATTTTCCTTGAAGCCATTTTTCTGACAAAATGTTCTGTATTAAAAATTTCCATGTAGACCTAGTCAGTATCACTCCAGAGCTGATTGCAAAAAATGTTCTCAAACAAAGCTGCCGAAAGTTTTTAATCCAATAGCACTTGTTGTTGGTTATCTCCAATGTCTTCGGCTTCTTTTAATTCAGAGATTTCAGGTCACTGAACAATGATTTAGCAATGTAGTCTCTAAACTGAGTTCTTAAACAACAATGACAAAAATGTTTCAGTCCATGGGAAGCTGTCTGTTGATGGTAACAGCTGTTAAGTCTGGCTATGGGATAGGTATAACAAAACACCTTCATAAATTGATTTTATTGAAGATGAATGATGGAACTGTGACTCCAGTTTCAATGATAATTTATGCTAGAGAACAACCTGTTTTTTAAGAATTACAAACAGATTTCCAATTGCCAAACCAAGAACCTTCTCCAAAGTCCATTGGGACTGTAGACACTTTACTGGTGATTCAGCAAAAATAGAAGCTTTGGAGCTCCTCTGCAATGTCATTTGTCTAGTCTAAGTTCTCTGGAACAGCTTTTCAAAAAGTAGATAAACAGAGATAATGAGGTGCTAGTTCTATCTCGGACCAACTTATCCTTTAGACACATGCAGAAAATCGCTCAGGAAATGACGCTTAACTCTAAGAGTGTGCAAGTGCGTGTGTGGATACATACACATATGTTAATAGAGAAAGAGATGCACATGGCCACAGCAATAGAAATTTGTTGGTGAAAAAGGAGGCCTGGATATAGTATATGGAACAAATAAAAATGCACAAAAATATTTTTTCAGTAATATAATATAAATTTAACAATTTGTCTCTGAATAATTTAATTTGCAGTTTTAAGCCTTTAGAGTTATGGTCTATTTATAATTGGAGCCACAGTCTGCATGTATTTTAAATGCAAAGAGAGGTTCCAACAGTCAAGTTATTATATTACTTGAGAGTTTAATTAATAACACACTAATTGTAGAAGCCAACATCAAGAGCCACACCATATTGTTTCCATTACATTTTGAAACTGTTTGAAGTGATTTCATAATTAAAAAAAAAAAAAGAACTTCTGAGTAAAGTGTTATCTTCTCATGAAGACATCATTTGCTCTGTGAGTTCTTTTACTTTGCAGGCTGCAGGATTCTTCACTAGGTTCCACAGTATAGTGTGCTTCTAGAGCTGAATAGTGGTGCATGCTCTCACACTTAGGTGGAAAAGTGGCAAAGAAACCAATTCAGTCCAAAGCCTTTTGCTAAAGTTCAGCTAAGCTTCTTCAGAATATAAATGTTTAGTGGCATGAGATCATTGAAAATATAAATGAGTGTTAGAAAATCCCTGTAAAAATAAGCACAAGCAATATCTCCTGAGAAAATGCATATCATAAATAGTATGTTGAATGTGATTTAAAAATAGCCTATAATTTCAGAATTTCAGAAGTTGTTCAAGATGGTATAAAACCACAAAGAAAGGTCTCTTTGCTATTCTTGCTTGCAAGCCTCGACCCTTCTGCAGTTCAGTATGCATCTGTGGCCTGGGACATAGGGCAGGGATGGCCCAGGGCCCAGGTACTGCTGCCTCCTCCAGGACCTGGTATCCTTCCACCCAGCACCAACAGCAGCTGTGGCCTGCTAGGGACTGACTAGCATGTAGGGTACATATGAACACACATACATATACTGATATATGGGGTCCCTTCCCTGAACATCTCTCTCCTAGCTGCTCTACCCAGTTCTTCAAAAGTAGGTTGGTTCTTCTGCCAGCACCCCTCTGCACCCCCCTCCTGAACAACCCTATAGCATACGTTGGATTTGGCCCTAAGCTGTTGTGCTGACTCCAGAATTTCCAGTCTTATGAAGTCTCTGTAAATTGATAAAATATTCCTCCCCTTCCCCCTGCATTTCAAAATAAACTTAGAGAGATCTTAGGGGCAATTAAAATGAATAAATACAATGGAAACCTGATAGCTTTGCGGTGCAAAATCAATACTAAAAATAATACATATATCTTATTACTGGTTGTGATACAATAGGAGCATGCTTTAAGGATTTAAAATTGCAAATATTATACGAAAGATTGATACCATAACAATTTCTCATATCATATTAGCAAACAACAAATTCAATAACACTGTACATGGAAACCCACTAATAAGATTCAAAAATCTCGTAATATGATATTTGGAAACCTACAAATCTGATAGGATGTGTCAGTAATACTACAAAAATTAGCTGTAAATCTGTTGCAATAAATGCTGATATTTTATTCTACTCTTAAAAAAACCCCACCCTTTATTTCACTGTTTCCATAGGCATGTCATGTTATCATTTCTTGAGAAAAGAGACCAAAAAATGTGTGAACTACCAGTTTACAAACAGTTATGATTTTAGCTTTCTTCTTGATTGAGGAATCAGATGAATTATGTTTTGTTTATCTAAACAGTAACACGTGTCATTTAAAAAACAAGTACATTTTGGTTGGTTTCTTCCTTTAGCAAATGACAGTTCATCATTAAATATTTCTTAATCCCATTCAGCTTTCAAGTCCCCACTGTTCTTCAAAGACCAGATGAAAGCAATGTACTTCTGCAGTGTATGTGCCAAAGGGCTCTGTCTCACCAGCAGGAGCAAAATGGATCCATGTCTCCTTTAAGATGTTTTTTCCTTCCCCACAGCAGGTGAAGGACATATTGGATAGGTCAAGAGGTTAAGTTCAAATTATAATAATTTAGCAGGAGTTCAATGCATATACCCATTCCATAGAAGGCCTTGTTCATTAATAAACCAGAAGTGGAAATGAACTAGGAAAAGGCCCCTGGAGAGACTAGAGAAAAGAGGGACTTGGTATGATGTTTGGTTACTTGAGGGAAATGATGTTCCTTTTTATCAGCTGTCTTCATCCTTTTACCAAGGGAGGCCACAGAGGTCTCAGCAACAGTTTGGGTCCAGGTTGGAAGCAGAATGATCAAGGAGAGAAAGGCTTCTTACCTTGTGTGACAAATACACTTTCCCAGGTAATTTAATGAAGCCTAATTAGACCACATCTAATCTCTCCTCCTGTATGAACAGAACAATAGACATCGCATTACCTCACAACTGAAATCTGAGCTCCTGTTGACTGGGTCATCATGGCCTCCCATGTACTAGAGCCAAAGTCTGTCACCAGCAAGGTTCCCTTTCTTGGCATCATGAAACACACAGCAAAAATATCACTCCTCCATGGCCACGATTCCGGTGGTGGATCAGGATCTGCTGATGAGGCTGGTTTCATGCTGTCTGGGCATCCTCCACTTGATCAGTATTAGAATGACCCTAATCGTAATCCCATGTTTAGGTACCAAAGAAAGCCTTTGGGGCTCCAGCTGTGATTCAGAGCACTCAGTAGGGCCTGTGTGTTGCTAAGGGAAGGCATGGTACAGGAAGCAGGCAGGGGCTGGTGAGAAGGTGCAGCCATCGCATGAGGGGAAAGGGAGAGGGCAAGGTGGAACTCTTGTGGAGTACCCGATGGCTAAGCTAGGCCTGCCTTTCTGAGACTTGCTCCACAATGGTTTGGTTCTGTCCGGCTCTTCGAAAGTCTGAAAAGAAACTGCACTCACTAAAAATCCTCCTGAAGAATGTTCTGGGCACAGAAAAAAACCACAGCTGATAAAAATCTCATGTATGTTATAGCAGAGAGCAGCCATATGTGAAACGGAAGTAAATTAAGAATAGATAGAATAAAGGTCTTTCTGAGCATCAGAATTAAAAAATTAAATAAAACAATATAAAATATAAAAAAACCCCTCTGGGTTTTAATTTTTGTACACCTAATAGAAGCTTTTGTTGTTATTTTTTTAACTGAACTAAGTATTTAAGGCTGGACAATGCAAGTAGATAACAAAGTTGCTCCCTTTTTTCCTCCATCTCTTCTTTGGCATGGATATAAAGAAGAACAGTACGTGACACTGAATGCTGGCAGAAAAAATTAAAGGTGAGATGTGGAAGTATTAACTCCTATGGCAGGAAGACTCAGACTGGAAATGGGCCAAGGCTTAGTAATTTGCAGGGAGAACTTCAATTCAGGAGTGTGTAACAAGGGTGGTTATTTCTCTAGTGTAGGTTCCGTTAACAGAATCTATTATTTATCAGTTTGCAAAGTTCGAATGGTAGTCTGAATTTCCATGTCCGTGTTTTATTTGCTTTTGCAGCTATATACCTCTGTAGGATTTCCATTATCCTTTCAGATGAGCACAGGCCTAGTTATTCACTTTGAAATCGTTTGCACATTAACAGATCAGTTAATTCCCCTGTCCTCTGGTGATTCATGTACTGAGTTGCTTGTTTTGATGTTCGCAACCCTCAGTTATGAGAACATGGTTTAAATATATTCAATCAGTATTCTTTTTAAATTGCAACTGACCTGCTTTTTACTTCTAATAAGGAATAATAAGATTCTACTTTAATTTCCTCCATGGCCTAAAGTCGTCTGTCTTCTCTCTTGGATTAGCTAGAACAGTAACAACTTGGAGGTTTTAAAGAAAATTATAGTTTCCACAAAAACGTCTCAAACATCTGAGAATTTTACAAAATGTAGTTTCTAGCTAATGAACTGGCCCCACAAAACTCCCCTCTTGATCTTATACATACATCAAATTCATATAAAATTGTTTGGCTACAGATTGTATCTTCAATGCAAATTTTTGATATTAGCAGGATTTAAAGCAACGTTTAATAATATTTTTGGCCCAACAGTTGAGCTGTTAAGGTGATGACCAATAGCAGAAAGATGTGGAAACTGAGTGGATAACTAGGGAAGATAACAAGTCTACAGAACAAGTTTGTATCTAAATCCCAAAAGAAAGATTTGAAAGGTTTTCTTGCCTCAGCTAAGAGATGGCAATACCACAACTTCCACAATAACTTAGCATAATTTTATGCCTTCATTTGAAAAACGCCTTTGATTAATGGGCAAAAATAAGCCCTTATCATGTAATGAATTTTTGAAATTGTGTAGTGAGCCTTTTTCACTTCATGTTCGTGCTGCAGATTTTAGAGATAAGCTGAGAAAGGGGTGATGCACCCACACTAGTGGGAACCTCTCTATAACAGAAGGAAACGTGACTCTTCACTTCCACATGAATCCACTTAAACATGCTCATAAACCTAAAGGCATTTCTTATTGATGTTTCTTCGTAATGTATCATTTATGTTTTCATGAATTATGGTTTCAGATAGCAAGTTTTTTGGGGCTATGGACCCTTTTCTACCTCTATGTGTTTATTCAGAACCAATCACACTTTATTCAACTAGCAAAAGCACAAAGTTAAGAAAAAACATATACTCAGAGTACACTCAGTAAGATCTGGGCAACATTTCTTTTGCACTATTTAGTTTTAAGAAAGGATGAGGTCAGCAGAAGCATTGCTTCGGTTTTGCAGCACAACTTCATGGTTACTATTCTTCAATGGAGATGTCCATTTCTATTACTGCTCCATCACTTCAACTGCCTCTCATAGAAAAATCCAATATAACTGGGCAGTGAATGATAGATACAGCATTTTTAAGCCAACCCAAAGGAATACACAGCAGAGATAAAATGTTCTATTAAGAACATGTATGCTTGGTTTAAAATATTATAAAACAACCACTGCTATTAAACCCTATAGGTGTTGGGCTTTTTTTGAAGTCTTCTCTGTGAAACTACGTTATATTTCAGTATAATCCAATCAGTTTCAACGCTGTTAAATTCCATAGGACTTTGCCATAAGGGTGCAGCAATGAAGCAGGAAGTATTTATCTCCTAAAATCGTCTGAGGCTCCTGCCTAACAGGCCATTAAAAGGACAGACACACACACACACACACAGAAGCACACATACACAACCCCCCATGCAGACCAGAGGTCCCGTCCTCCCCCTTCCCTTCCCAAAGACAGCATCTGTGACCTCTGCAGCGCACCCTGCTTCTCTGGCTCAGGGCGAGGAACCTGAGTCCGCTGCCAGCCCGGGCGAGAGCTGGAGCTGCTGATGCTGCTGCTTGGCTGGGCAGCAGGCTCCGAAGGCTCCTGCACGGCCATAGCAAATCCTCCGTCTGGCTGGGTTTTTTCTTACAGCGATTCGATCCCTTCAGTACCTCTAACAAAAAACATTCGAAACATTTACCTAGCTCCTGCAGAATGAAAAGGCTATTCAGCTGTGTGTGGTATAAACCAAGTGTGCTTTTTTTAAGCAGATAATTCTTACAGGGGCATCAGGCACTCTACCTTTTAGCACGCAGGAGAAAACTGTCCAGACTTTAGGAATGTCTCTATTCACTTGAAGTGCATTAATATAGTATGTTTATTATTCTGTGTGTATGTATGTCAATAATTGCTTACAACATCACTTCAAGCACACCATCAATACAAAGTTCTTCTGTATGCTTTGCAGGAGTTTGCCACTGTTTTCTAGAGGAGCCTGTAATTTACCTGGAAACTGTCATTACCATCAGGAGTGTGGGTTTCTTTGAAACAGAACAATTTCTAAACTGTCTTAACTAAAGTTCCCCTAAGGAAAAATATTTTAAAAAGAGAAAAAGAAAAAAAAAAAAAGAGAGAGAGAAATTAATTGGCTTTTTAAAAAAAAAAAATTGGAAAGGTACTGACAATTTGTTTCAAAATTCAGAAGAAAAACTGAGGGTTTTATAAAAGAAAATTAGAGCTGAAATATTTTGCTTGAGGAATTGAACAATTCAATTTTTTTTCACAAAAGAAAAAAGTTTATTGCAAACTCCACTTTCTACATAAAACCCTAAACATTTTACATATCCCAAGTCTGCAGCCTGAACATTCAAAACGCTTATTCCTAAATGTACCTCATTGTTCCTGTAGGAGGGTGAGGATAGGACATATTATTTTCTTCCTAGGAGAAGTGAGAGGGGAAAATATTTCGTATTGACTTGAAATATGTTAAACATTACATAAATAAACAAGATCTACAATTTCAGTCCAAAATGTTGGATGTTTCAAGTCAGAATGTAAAAGCTTTAAGAGAACTGTGGAAGCCTGCACAAATGGTGCCCTTTTTGGCCTTTCCATCCCCAATGATCTCTGAAAGGATATTTACTCATCATCCTTGGGTAATGCTTAACTTAGTCCATAAAATAGATTTTAATAGTTTATGGAGAATTTGCTGGATTATTGAATATTCAAAACACAGCATTAGGAATGTCCTAGCATTTTATGTTCTGAAATTAGGCCAAAAGAAGAGAAGACAGTAGGACTGTGAGTGCCAGTATTTTAAGTTTTAATAAGTCCTGAATTTCAAAAAGTACAGAATTTGAAACTTAGATTATTTTTAAGGCATTCCATATACAGGACTAGACATATCTAACATCTCTCCTTTATTTATCTGTGGATTAATAAAGTTGTCTCTTCTGCCTTAATATCAGCACTTACGTATTAGAAGACTTTGCTGTAAATGCTGGATGTATCAGAATGGATAAGGGTGCTGCAATCTTTCTAACTTTTTTTTTCCCAGGCAAGTGATGGACAGAGCCCCTCAGCACACTGCTCCATCCATCCCTGCTTCTGCTAAACACAAATCTTCTTTTTCTTGGGGCTTACACTGTGCTGCAGTGTCTGTGATAGCTGTGCTCAGGTAGGGTAGCAGCTTGAGAAAATTTTCCCTATGTCAGGGTCAGGGCCAGAGGTCAGAGGACAACCAGAGAATCAGGGCTATAGCATGAGCTATGACTTGGTCTGTCATAAGGATACATGTCTCTTCCTCAGCAACTGGCACAGTTTGGGGTCTATTCTAGTCTGTCAGCACAAGCGGAAATTAATGTTGATGAGACTAAGGATGACTGTGATTGACAGTTCCTCTTTGTTGGGGATGACCTGTCCGTACTTACTCATGGCTTAGTTGTGCTCTGCCATTTAGTAATGGTAGACAGTATTCCATGTGTGCAATTCCTTTGTGTGATCCAGACTTCTTGTATTTTGCTTTTCTACTGCGTTTGAGGAAGAGTTGTGCAGTAAACTAGGCAGATAGAGCTTTTTTCAGACTCTTTGCAATAAAAATAAAGCAGTTTCAAGAATTTTGGATTTACTTTCCAATCCAGGTGAGTCCTGAAGGTGACTAGCACCAGTTGAGCACAAGGATTCACTTCTGTCTAATAAGGATTAAGAGGCATTTAAGCTTTTTTTTCTGAGAAAGCACACAAAGAGGATCTCCGTCTTCTGCCAGCTGTCTATTTTGACAAGACTTGGAGAAACTCAATAGTTTTGAAACTCTATCCTTATCAAATTTAATTGAAATTAGCCACTCAATTTAAAGCTGATGGAGAGAGCAGGGAAAGGACAGGAAAACTCCAATCAAAGGTCAGTTTTTAAAATTACCAAATAGCACCACAGTTTGGTGTCATATTGATACCTAAAAAAAGAAAAAAAATAAAATATTAGTAAGTTCATCAGAGCAGGACCATAGAACCCACAGAGTGCCAATAGTTGCTGCCCAGCATCAGACTGTGGTTGACAGATCAGAGAGAAAGGCAACTTTAGCATCTCCTTTAGTGCTGCAGGAGGGAGTAAGCTGGGTCTGAAGACCACTTGGTGTAGTTCGTAGTCCTCTTTCATGACAACTCCATAATACCAGGTGCTCTATGGTCAGAGAATGTAGACACGTGATGTGGCTATTCTTACACAGGGAAGAAAAAGTGACGCATTGTCTATCTACTGGCAAGTGATAGCTTTATATCCTTTGGCAGAAAAGATGTGGTATATATCTACGATTTCAGGAATTGCTGCATAAAATTCTGTCTTTATGGATCTCTAGGAGAGTTTGCATCCCACTCATCATATTCTGAATTGTCAAATGTACAACTTTTTTTTTTACCACAAGTATTTGTTGATCTTTGATAGTGATGTTTTATCCAAAGGCAGAGTTGTGGTTATCAAACAGAAGCTACCATAGTATTATACTTTTGAGTCGTTTTTTTATTTTCTAAAAGTATAATTTACCAAAGTGCCCTGAGTTTCCCTGTTGCACCATTTCTCATAAAGTCAAGTTTCCCAGTGGATGCGTTAATCATGTGTTTTACATGCTGTCATATCACATAACATTTTGAGTTTGACTTAACCTGGTGTGATATGTCACAATCCTACAGTATGTGTGCCCCAGGGAACTTTAAATCAGTTTGCTGAAAAACACAATTAAAGACCCACAGTGAATCGAGTTTTCATTAAAACTGTACACACACACAAAACCACATCTCTTTCACTGGAAAATAGCACATATTATCTGGCTTCATCATATATAACCTTTAGAATGTGCAAAGAATATTGCAAATGCTATTTTCTAATTGCTGGATTGTTTAATAAAATTACTTGTATGTACCTGCAAATTTTATTGCCACATATAGGAGTTACACTGATTTTTTTTGTGCAATTGCAAAACAATATGAGAAGTGGCTCTGCGATACCTATTTAGAGTGTTTTATTGTACTCTGATGCTTTGAGCTTGGTCTAGTTGAGAGAAACCTACAGGCTAATGCTTAAAGCATAAATCTGCAAGTCAGGAAGGTTCTGAGAAGAGTTGAAGGAAAAAATTATGATAAACAACTTCTTCCAACTCTTATTTAGAAATATGTGCTTTGTGCACCTATTTGTTAGCTGACCAGAAAGTGCTCCACAATGGTTTTGTGCTGTCAGACTTCTATGTTCTGATACTGGGCTGTGGATTGGTTGACTGACCATGGGTTGTTTTGCTTTGTGTCCCAAATTAATGTGTTTTCTTCCAAAACTGCTTCAAACTTATGTAGTGACATGTCTGAGACTTTTATTTCAATAAATACATTTGGCAACAGTGGGTATGTCATTAAACGAATATGAACATGACAAACATTGGTACCTATTTTACAAAGTATTCCCAAAATTTTTAAAAACCTTTTTATTCAGCTATGATTTTGAGTTTTAATGTCTATTTTCATGTTTTTGAATTTCTATCAGTCACAGTTTTGTGATATATTAATGGCAACATACTTAATATAAAGTGCTTTTCTTACAAATACATTGTCTAATGGAAGTGTAGTTTTAAATGCAAGATATTACTCCAAGCAGCATGAAACAGACCTTTGTGTTCTAAATTATTTTGTTCTAGTTCTTATTTCTAATATGAACTAGGATGTATGATCATGTGCAATAGCAATAATGAAAAAAAAGACTAACAAGACAACATACTGTCTAAGCATGTGGCCAGGTTTAACAGTACGTATTTTGACACACATGTAAATACAGACAGAAAAAAACAAACACATCTTTTTCACTGTATATGATAGATAGACAAATTCTAAAGGGAAATGACACATTTTGTTATTCATTAACATCCAGTGATCCTTTCACGCAACACCCTGGAGGCTGAATGCAGTGACAGCATAAAAAGGTATACACCCACCAGTACTTGGCATCAGACATCAAGCAGTTTGCTGGAAAAGAGCTGGCATATATTCTTTGATAATATGTCTCATAGGTTTGTTGGATGGCAATACACTGAAGTGTCTGACCATTAAATGACATACCAAAATACTGACATTTAACCACGTGTGCCTGTTGCCAATCATGCAAGTTTTCCCCAACTTCTATTCTTTATCTGCTTGGAATAGTTGAAGTCCACTCTGGCAACAAGCAGAGTCTATGCAAACTGTAAATAGGTTTCATATGTGTTATGAAAGACAAAAATTTAAATTTCCAAGGTAAGCATGGAGCAGAGTATTGCATTACACTGTTATGAATTAGATTGGACCTTGTTGAAAATGACAGGTATAACAGCAACTCTTTATTTGAGAGATACATATATATATATAAAAATAGTCAATACTCAATTGCAGAACCAGACAGCTATCTCAAATGAAATCTAGATATCTGGGTTTTGCAAGGAAAAGGTACAAGAGGGTGAAGTGTCTTTGATCATACTGCTTTGCAAGACTTTGTGTCCTTGACCATAAAAGAGTGATGTATGTAAAGAAAAAAACTGAGAGAAGTACTGATTGCATAGGCCTGCAAAAATTCCTTAAATAGAGCTTTTAGATCACATTTTAGCTGAAAAGGGCTGTAGAGTTAAGAACGAAGAAGCTTTTGCAATCTTCCTATGTTCAGAAGACTAGGACTTCATACAGTCTGTGTAACTAAACAGAAAACAAAAAAAAAAAAAACCAAACAACCTTTCAAAAATAAGATAATCACAAAATAAAAAGGAAAACCCAGGTTGGTTTATAGAGTTTTATACAACAGTATTGAGATAAGTGCTCTTACTCATCCCAAAATGGGGACAGAATTATTTAATGGCCATGTGTTCAAAGTGGATTGAAAAGTTCTTAATACCTGAGAATAATTTCTGCAGAATATTATTAATGTAAATATCTGAGTAAAGTGTGTATGGAAGAAGGCATAGTTGGCAGAATACTGTATCTATAAGGAAGAATATTGTTAGGATGGCAGGAGCAAAAATTGGATGAGAAACACCTACAGTGTGCCTTGCAAGGGCACGTAGAGAATATGGGGAAGAAATTCATGCTGGAATCAAATGAAGAAGCGTACTCTTACTGGCAGAAGGGAGGAAGCTTGAAATGAAACATTGCTATGAACCACTAGTTCATTAACTGGTTCTTGATGGAAATATTAGCCCATTTTCTGTGTGTGTAGCTTTCTAAAAATCCAGGAAAGGAACCAACTCACATCTGAACTGGTGGCTACCCTCTGGGGTTTGGAACAAGAGGGATTTATAAGGATAATGAAAAAATCTCTATATTATTGCCATAAAAATTATATCTTGCTTACACATTGCTGTCAGATTTATTCTAGGATTGCTACTAGTAGATATTTCATTTCTGCACCATTTATGGTCAAAATGTTCAGTGCTACCCTTCATTTTTGTTTACTCACTACGTTAAGTGCCATAGACTAGAAAGGAACTGCAGAACTGCCATGGCCTTTGTACACAGAAGCACCTACGACATTCATGTGCAAGCCTGTAAAAAAGCCTTTTGTATATGTAAAGGAAAGTTTCCTTTGTGTATTGCATGGCACAGACAGGCACTTCGAGCTAAAAACCTCTGCTTGTCACAACGGAGCCTGACTGAAACAGCTGTCTTAAAAGTTTCCCTGAACGTCCTATTAGCAGGGAAATTTCCTTTGCTTCTTGCCTGTAATGTATAAACACATCCCCCTCCAGGAACTGACGTTGTGCTCAACAATTCAATAGTAATATAGAGCGATCTCCCCCTTTAGAGGCATGCTTCCTGAGCAAAAATTGCTTTCCCTTACACATTACATGCAAAAGGACATTGGAAGGGATCGATGAGCCCAACCATTGTCAGTCAGAAGTGACATCATTTGGGGGTAATATTTAGAAAATTAGTAACATCTGCTTTTTAAAATATGGTTAGTAGCAACCCCTCCAGCCTACTTCAACCATATGGGATGCTTTGTATGCACAAATAGGCACTGTACACTGTCAAAGCTATGCTGGAGAAGAAATGTTTCCTTCAAATAACAGTTTTTAAAAAATGTAATGAAAGATTGTTTAGTCTTTCTAACTTGATCAGAAAGACCAAATGCAAAACCATAAGGCTGAACCAAATTTATCATTAAATGTCATGTTTACTTTATGATTATTATTGATGACAATCATTATTACAGATGTGTTTGTATTATGTGTAAAAATCTTGTTGCAAGACCATTAAATTAGTAAAAAAACATTCTGGTTTTAAGCACAGCATTTTGTTGGTTTGCTTATTATTGATCAGCAAACTGTTGTTAATAATTGTAAAGGAAAAAGCCCGAGTAAGTGCTACAGAAATCCAGAAATTCTAGCCTGTAAAACCTCCCAGCACCCCATTCTGCTCTCATTTTCTGGAGTGCAAGCTCACTATAATTACATTGAAAAAACAAGGGTTTACCACTTTAGGACATGGGGTAACAGAATGACATCCCTGAACTTTGCTTTCATATATTTATGCTGGGAAGAAGTGTTCATTAAAAAAAAAAAAAAAAGATAAATGTTTAAGAAAATTGTTTGGCTATTCATGGGCTACAAATTAGGGGAGAGGAGGAAGGAAAGAAGCATGTTTGTTTTTTGGTAGAAGTTTCTTCCTTTGACCAACCTTGCTTCAGTGATTTTAAAGGATGTTAGTAGAAGAACATGAGCACAGTTACCTCCTCTCTGTGGAGTATGGATTCCCCACTTCCAGAGCTCAAAGCAAAAGGTCTAAGGCTTCCAAAAGAGCCTCAATAGCTGTAACTCAGCTGCTTTTGTTGCAACATAACATTTTGTATCAGGTGTCTTGCTCTTTTTGTTATGCCTAGTGTCTACAGTTCCCGAACAACTTTCACATAGGCTAATGAAAATGATCTTTTTGGTTTTTTGCATTCATGTCTAAACCAGTCAAATCATATCTGTTACACAGAGTACCTCAGAAGTTATCTTAAACTTGTATTGAATACAGTCCTATGCATTCAAACATAATCTTTTCTATGTCCCTAATTTCTTCTCTTAGATTTTATTATTAGGTTGTAACTAAGACTCTGTTTTGTTAATACCTACTACATTTTTCTTAAGTTAACTGCTATTATATCTGCTAAAAATGGGTGCATTTCTAAAACATCTGGTCAGAACAGGTCAGGACTGGCCTCTTCCTCTTCTTGCAGGAACAGTTGGGACTGACGCAGTTGTAAGCATTAGAGTTCCCAGGGGAGTGTTACTTTACCTAATGTACTGGCCGAATGGCATGCTTCACTTCCACAACACCTGCTTACAGAATCCTTGCTGCCACTCAAACCCAAGCAAGCAGAGCATGGGAAATTTGGAACAGTGATAAAAGTGCACACAGAATAACTTGGAAGAGGATGACATGGTGAATGGGAAAAGGGCACTCTAAAAGGCATAGGCATACAATGAAGCAAAAAGATAAAAATGTCCAGCATTAAGAGGTAAATGTCGTCTAGCTAATCGTGATTGACAATTATCCTTTCTTCCTACAAGAGCTAGGTGTGGTATTGATTTCTTTTATGTCCATGATTACACCAGGGCACTGCATCTTTCACCCACAATGAATGCTTTTCTGTTCTTAAGACATTTTTTTAGCGTTTCCCCCTGTTATTTTGTCAGAATGCATCATCTCTTCTTTGTAAACCTTAGAGAGACTTGAGAAAGGCCAAGCAGCTTTGTAGTCAAGGTTTCAACATCTAGCCTTGCAATGACATAATCACCTTTGCAGTCTGCTAGTTCTGCCTATTTGAGGTAGTGATGTTGTTTGCAGAAACTCACTCACTTGTTATAGAGTAGCAATTCCCAAAATCTTCCAAATAACTTGATCTGCTGGTTGTAGCAAGTGGTCAAATGGCAATAATTCTCCTTTACTATACAGAAATAAAAATAAATTGCTGATCAAATAAGTAGGAGAATTAGACTCACATTTACCTCTTTGAAGATTTGGTGGGGTAGAGAGCTTGTGATTAGCATTTCTTATTGGGCAGGAAGAAATAGAGTACAGAACTATCTGTATTTGCTTTTTTACTAACGTCCTGGACTCTCTATGAGCAGTAAAGCACACTGTCAACATCAAGACAATGAAGTTTCATTTTCAAGTTCTTTGACTTCAGATGGTTTTGGGAAGTATCAGGTAGTTTTAACAATTTCTTTTGTTTTATTATTCCTCATTAGAAACTCCAGTGTAATTGAGTCTGGTACTTTTCATTGTCGAGTGATAGAAAGCAGTCAGACAACATTAAAAGCTCCTTTCAAGTGCTTTCCTCATGCTATATTTTCACATGACCAACTAGTCTCCTTACAAGGCAAAACTGTTTTGGAGCAGAAGCAATAGCAGCAGGTTGGGAACTGACACAGCTGTATTTTAGCTGGGAGCAACCATTCTATATTTTGTCCTTTCCAAAACTCTGATGAGTGGAATACGTCCCTTGGTATTCCTCTGAACTTGCCTGCCAGACTGGGAGAAAAAGGGCTTTAAAGCTAAAAGGAGAGATCTACTTGTGTCAGGTTGCATTGGGTCTGGCTGAGATGGAGTTCATTTTCCCCATAGCATCCCAGAACCAACTGCCACAGGGGTGAAAGAACAGGCAAATTTTATGGTGACATGGTACCCCAGAAAGAATTGAATCAGAAAATGAGACTCAGTTTCTAAATAACCTCATAAACTCCTGGGCAAAGAAACACTGTACCACACTCCCTAGCATCCACAAGCATCTGGAAAGACTTTGAGATGTAATGTATTGTCAAATACTATGCTGAAAATGTTGGACAATGGGGCATGGAAGCTTTGGGATACAAATTTTGCAGCAGCCACTTGGTTGGTTAACACCAGAAGATCTGCTAGCTGTACTGGTCCTGACCAAAGAAAACACATATGTACTGTGGAAGGAGATAAGATCCCCATAGTGCTCATAGGAAAGTTTCTGGGGAAGGTGGTGTGGATTGCTTCTCCCATGGGGAAAGTAAAACCCATTTATAAGTTTGTCTTTGCTCATGCACCTGCGTGTACTTGGTGGATAATGTGTTGCCAGTTGTATATTTAGGAAGTAATGTAGTAGAAATGATCTGAAATGACAAAGAGTATGCTTCACAAGGAACCAGATGAGTGCAACAATGACCCAAACCAAGCCATTACTGGTGCCCAAGAATTCAATACACCAGTTCTTCTGTCCTGTACACCAATCTTGACAGATGAGTCCCTGTTCATGAACAACTAGAGAAGTGGTAGAAGCCTGTGGAACAGAAAAGTACTATCTATGTATTAAAGGACAGGGGATAGTAGTTAATGAGAATGTGTAAAACTGTATGTTGTCTATAAAGATGGTTTAAGTATGTAGTTTAAGGTGCAAGTGTTGTTAAGAAGGGAGTCCATTAATGAGAATTAATTACAATGGAATGGTTAGAAGATATAATTTTCTATATATAAACAAATTATTACTTTATGTGTAATATATAACACACAATACAGAACATATATATATATAACATATAATATAAAGTATTTTAATTTAAAATAAATATTTTAATATATTTTTATATATGTATAAAAATACGTGGAACCTGAGCATGACACAAATGGTATGGAATTAAGTGTGGAGATTGCATTGGGTCTGGCTAAGATGGAGTTCATTTCCCCAGTGGCTGTGCTGTTTGTTGGTAGCTTGGAAGGTGTTGATAACACACCAATGTTTTGGCTACTGTAGAATAGCACTGGCACAGCACCAAGTCTGACTCTTCAACATTATCCTGTCTCACCAGTAGGCTGAGAGTGGGCAAGATCTTCGGACAGGACACAGCTGGGACAGCTGACCCCAGCTTTCCCAAAGTTTACATTTCAGATCCCTATCTTCAGGTTTGATCTCCACAAGCAGCAACCACAGGAGCTGCTGAGTTGCAGGACAGGTGGGGACCTGTTCTAGCCTAACAGCATCTAAAATTGATGTGACCAATAAAACTGCTTAATTTTGGTCTTTTCAGGTATTATTTATGAAATATATGAACTAATATGAACCATTATTCAGCAACACCTCACATTCTTCTGGTAAAATACAAAGTTTTCTTAATGGTATCAAAGCCAATAGTTCTAAGTCAATCCGAGTTTTTGGAAGTATACCCCTTGGATTGCACTGTTAATTGCTTTATAAACATATTGCCCATACAGAATTAAAGCAATTTCATAAAATAAGGGTATAAATTAAATATTAAAAGGTTTGAATATGAAATAACTATCTATGCAGCAGAGCTTTTGTTCTGTGTTCAATCTTGGTTGCTTAATTTTGTCAGCACATTCTGGTGGCAGTTTGATTGCTTTTGAAGTCAACAGCACCAATCTTACAGTATATCATTGAGGTCTGTAAGCTGTTAGGCCCAGAGAGATTGGGCAGTTTATTTTCCACATACCCCTGATGTGTCAACCATGTGCTTCAGTATGATTTACACACTGAGAACCCGTGGACTAATAAGTGTCAAAACTTGCCTTTTGTGGGCTAGCATTATGTTACAGGGAAAATGTCCGTATGAAAAATCAGCCCAGCTCCAGTTTGCTTCCATTTCTCCCTTTTTTTTACACTATTTATATTAATTTGCTCTCCTGGAGTTTATCCAGATCACTCTTAGTGATGTTCTACACCTCACTTGGGTTGAGGATTTAGATTTGACAATTTACAATAACAAACAAACCACAAACCAAACAAAATCTTTTATGAGGCTACAAAAAGAAGAGGGGCACAGACCAAATCAGCAGGCACATGAGCTACTAAAAGAGGTATAAAAGTCTATGATTTTGCAGTTGGTCAGCTGCTCTACAGTAACTACTTGTGCCTTCACTCCTACCCCAGGGTTACGCTACCAGATGTTTGTTGGGGAAGAAGTGAACGAATTCTTTTGACACTTGTGACGAAACTTCTCCCCCTAGCTTACCTCATTGAATGTGTCAAGTGCAAGTTAATTGAGGAAATTCCCTCCTCAGTTCTGCTGCAGAGACAATACAGAGCCTATATTCATTCAAGGTTTCTCATCGTACAAGTCAGTATGTTAGTAAAAGCAACTAGAAAGGCCATCGGACTCACGAAAAACTGAGGTACTGGGTATCCTTTGATCCTCGTTTGAGTCCTATCACTTTTATGACCAGCATGTAATCTTTGTAATATAACTTTGATAGATACTTAGTGGTAAGTGAAGTTGAATATAAAGCCATTTCTGTGCCAACATAAGAATAAATACCAAACAGACATGAAAGGATGGAAAACTTTAACTAAGGTTTTTAAAAGCCAATGTAAAGAAACCAAAGTAAATGTATTCCATTCTGTCTATTACAAACTTTGTGGTACTTCTCTATTTTTGCACCTTTGTCTCCAGTTGCCTGCCTCTCTTAAACAGATGATCTTCTAGAAAATCACCTATTTGCTTTTTTCACATCCATCTTTTTATCATCAATACCTAACTGGCTTTAAGCCAGAGGTCAAAACAAGAAAGACTTTTTCTCAAGATGGATGAAGAATTTGCAATTGAGACATGTCTCCAAAAAAGAACATTTCCCTTCCAAGAAATTTCTCTCCTGACTCTGCCTCCACCGAAACCTAAAATAATTATCAGAACATTTGCAAGTCAAAATCTGAAATTTACGCCAATTTCAGGTTCAATTCTATGTTGAAAAAAACTATCTTAACTGAATTAAAATCCAATTGCAATGACTACTTTCTCCTCCTCTAACTGTCATTTGCTACTGTTCTGTGGTATCTAAGTCATGCAGTTTGTGAATTAATTAGGGGGGCGTGTGTACTTTATTTTTCTCAAGAGCAGTGAAACTAACATTTCTCACTTCATGTCTGCCAGTATCATCATTGTGTGCACATACTTCATTCCTTTCCGATCACATTGGAACCTTGCTGTAATTTTCCAAATCCAGATCTTCTATTCAGTCAGAAAAATAGTTCCTGGCCATGTACAAAGCAAAATCACTGATCTATCCAGATTTATTTTTTGAAAAAATAATCTAATTTGAAGTGGTTTAGACACTAATTACCCAGCAATGGCAGCCACTGCCTAGCTGGATTGGCTTAAAAGCTTCATGCAAAATGCTGATTTGAAAATTAACTTGCCTTGGCAACCAGGATAGATGTCAATTTGAAATTAAGTGGCAGTGTTTTATTTCACCTCAAAAGGCCAGGGTTTGCTGAAAAGTGATACGAACATTCTCATGATGAAGGATTTGTTATGCTATTGAACACTGACATAAGTAAGTAAGAAACCATTTTCCTGAGGACAAAAATAAAAATAAATCACAGCTCACTTTCCAGCTGTCTATAAGAAGAGGAACTTGTTATTGATATAATTTCTGACAAAAGTTACTTAGGCATGTGCCAGCTGCTTTAGCAAAGGTGTGGGTTTTATTACAGAAGGCACTATGGCTACTCACATGTTAAACCACTGATAAAATCCAAAAGGAAGACACCTTTTTCAAGCCTCTTTTCACAAGTAGAGACATATAGAGATGCTTGCTTACACAGACAAATGCACAAATCTACACCCTGTTAATTCCTCTATAAAAAGCCTGCTTGCAAACATTGCCTTTATGGATTTTGTATGATGCTAGGGTCAGAGATATAAGAATTGCTTCAAGAAACTGAGAGTTCATACTGGTTGGATTAAAAGTGAATGGCATGATCATGACTTGGATGGGGCTAGGCAGGGACTTTCAACTGCTAGTGACAGACAGAAGTACTATTTGCATCACAGTATTATCTCATCGTGAGTCTACGGTGAAAAGGCTCTTTTTCTGGGAACCCAGCCCAGTCAGAGGAAATTGTGGGAGAAGAGATGAAACTTGTATTGCTTTAACTGTCCTTGAAGCTTGTCAGCCTCCAGATTCACCCTGAGGTTGCTGCGTGCAAGCCCTGTGTCCTGCAGGAAAGGGACCTGGTGGACAGTGACGTGGAGCTCAGACCAGTCTCACTTTCCCTATAGTGTTTGCTTCCTGTATCTCCTCTCAGTCTCTTTCTTCTAGAGCAAACAAGAAGCATCCCAACACAAAAAGCCATCCTTGGCCTTTTAGGATGATTGTCTAAGTGACCGTGTGGGTGGTGTGCCCCAGTGTGACTGGTAGGATGTAACAGCTATTGGGGCATGTCAGTGCCCCACAGTAACAGCTGTACAGATAACGACAGCAGTGGCTGTTGGGGAGATGAACCCTGCTTCAGGGCTTCCCCCTGAAAACCTGCGAAAGGATATGAACCCAACCTCACCTCAAGAGCTGTGGTTATTTAACACTCATGTGTTGGATGGGAGCCGTTTTGCTCAGCTCTCGACTCTGAAAAGACACATTTATACTTTGAATGGAAATTTTTTGGAGAATGAGGAGTGAAAGATTTTTTGGTTTTACTGACAACCCTGTGGCCTTTGACATAGAAAGCCCAGGATCAGATTCCTCCTCTAGCTTACTCTGAGTAATAATCACCGATAAAACTCAGTGATGAAAATGAGTAAAATGTGACTCAAGCTGAGAAGGGACCTTATCCTTGGTCTTTTAGTATCCTTGGCTGTGATATACACACATGCACTCACATATGTGGGCATTTTCACCAAAATGGTCTAAAGGGTTTGTGTTTTCTCCAGAAAAAAGAAACAAAATCAAATGAAACAAAACCAGACATGAAGATGCAAACTCTTGAAAATTAATGTATTGTCCTCCAGTCAGCTTTAATTGCTAGCACAACAATTGATGATTAGAATTCAAAAATTCATATCCCACATGTATTCTTCAATTTTTGTTTATAATTTGTCCTCCCAGCAGATCCTTCTTACAGCAAATTTATTTATCTGGGTATTCATGGAAAGTAGAGCCCAAAGGGGATGTAAATCCAAAGTAAGTAAATTTGTTTAAATATTTAAATCAACATTTGTGTGATGCATTATTCCAGATCCAGTCAGCATTCTGGACTGGTGTGGGATGGAAAATAATTTTCAGAAGAATTTTTTAAAGATGAAAATTAATTACAATTTAAATGTCTAAACTGTGCTGTGTAAAGAACAATTCTTTTTTCATTTTTGAATTAGGAATTTTTTTAACATCTATTACAAACCAGTATTTCCATCATCAAAAAAATACGGTTAAAATTCAGTGCTTAAGTGACAATAGTTGAGGCATAAAGTAAAACTTGAAAAGTATCTGTCGGTTTTAATTAATTTCTTTAGTTAAAAAAATAAAGGATTTAATCCAATTCAGCTAGTTCTATTTTGGACTTTTCAGATTGTTAGAAACATGTTAAATTAACTTGAACATTTTCCAAAGATACTGAAACATGATACTAATCTAATACATGGAGACTTTGATTTTATGCGCTGAGTAAATGCAGTACATTAAAGTTTGTTCATCCAGAAAGGGAAGCATATGCACTCTTCTAAGTGGACTAGTGCTGTTGCTTAGTATTGCAATGATGCCTTTTGGGTTTGGAAAGGAAAGGAAACATTTTGAACTGTACTAAACAAGTCTTTGAGGTGGGTGGGGAATTTTGGGAAGGTGACTGTAAAACTCCATGCTTGTCCCTAATGTTTTTCCATGGTCAGTTGCACACATTTGGTTTTGGGTTTTTTTTTGCTAGGAAGTCATCTTAGCCACAAATGCAAAGTTATATTCCCTGTAGATTCTTAGGCTTTTCTTTAAATTCATGTAGATCGAGAGTTATCCTAAATCTCATTATGTAAAGTTAAGCATATGTTCAAGTGTTTGTACTATCAGGGCTAATCCATAAAATTGAGAAGAAAATAGAACACACAAGATGTACATTTCAATAGAACCTATAACTATTAACTTAAACCAAATGAGTAGCTTACAGGTTAATTATTTATGTGTGTGTATGCACATATATATGTATTAACATGTTGAACCCACGCACTTAGATTTTTTAAATTGGCATCATCAGTGCTAAATACACGCCAGGATTAATTATATGACTTCTCTTTCTTCCCAAAATTGGGTTGCAGTAATACCTGTTGCAAGAAGATGTGATTAACATTGTTTGGGCCCTGTGGCATTATATTTTTATTTATTTATTTCTTAGAGAATCCCTAATCCCTGCTTAATTTTATGAACTGTCAAAATGATTCTAAATATCTCTCTGGTTTGCATTTTCACCTCAGGACAGGAGTCCAGAGGTACAGATTTGTTGTACAACAGTGGACTTTAGGCAATTTTCATCTTTTAATGCCTGCAGCGTCCGAGGTTGAATTTGTAATAATCACCAGATTATCTCTAAAGGATCTTTCTGTTATACTTGCAAATAGTTCTGCAGGAAAATGCAAAAGATATAGAAGAAAAATAATTGATTAGATGCAGGAGATCATTTTGTCACATAATCCCAGATGGAAAAGAAAACAAATGCTGATTTCCTTTTTTAATGACAGTTGAAAGATACTATGGGAAAGATACTTGCTATTCTGGTAAAGTCAGATGCTGGTCTCAGTCCCCTAGTTAGACCTTAAAATGCAGTAAGAAAATGTGCAAAAATAACACTGCAGCTAGAATTTTAATTTATAACGGGAATGGATTGTTGAAATGGTGTGTACAACTGTAACAGCTAACAAAGCAATGTGCCTACAGTGCTACTGAAATGGCAGGTATGTAAGGAAAAAAGGTGTGAATATAAATTAACTGTAGGTGAGATTCATATTAATTTTACTAGAATATGTACGTACTTCCATTGTAGTTTGGGGAGCTATGAACAAATTGGGTCATACTTAAAGAGTCAGAATGGGGAACAAAATCTGACAACTGACTCCACATAGTAATTGTGTGTTTGAAAGTCAGGTGATGGGACATTTAATAAATGTTGATAGATAATTTACATTTATTATTGGTGTCATAAGTGAGACCAAATTCAGGTGTCATTTGTGGGCTGTTATAATTTACTGAAGTTTGGACTTTAGTAAGAAATGGTTCATTTCTTTCTTGGAGATGGGGTGTGATTCTGATTTTGCCTGTATTGTATCAAACTACTTTGGATTCTGCTAATGGCATCAATACAAATTTACACCAACTGGACTGACAAAAATTGTAGGGTGTGCCTTTGAATTGAAATATTTATTCCTTTGTGCCTAGATTAATGTCACATAAATCTTAAGATTTTAAAAATACTTGCTGAGACATCATTCTGCAGTCCTGGATGAAGGATGGATAGAAGTTCGTCTGCTAGTACAGAAGCTTTAAAAAGTGTGACATGTGCAGCCACACTTATTTGTCATTAAGGGGACTAAGAAAGGGTGGCTCCATGGGGCTTTCAAGAAGCAAAGAAAGTTGATCAGAGTTTCTGTGGCTGGACACTATGCAGGTTGAGTGGGAGTCAGTGTGTGGTGTAGAAGGAAACTGATAATTGAGTTATGTGGATAAAAAGTGCACCAGAATGACTAAAGAGGAACAGATAAAGAAGGCTTTCCTAATATTCCTACATCTAAGGGAATCAAGCTTCAGTTGGAATGACAGAAAAAAAAAAATCCAGAGGGGTAGTACCTGTCTATTGCACAGAAAAAAACCCAGCAGCTGCTATTGTAAACTAATACATCATATGGAAATTGTCCTAACCAGCCTGTCTCCTGAAGCATGGGTCTGGCTACCCAGAAGCAAAGTGGTCTGTCTCCAGTAGAGTTTTTCTTGTGGCTTAGAAATGCAGGCTGTCCCATGCATCTTCATCTCTAGTTGAAGAGGAAAGAAAGAACAATGCTTCTTTTCTTTGAGCTCCACCCAAAGCTGCATGTAAGCGAACAAAACTTGTGAAACTGGGTGATAATTAAAACAGGGGCAGCAGCGGAAGGGTAGAACATGAAATCTTTCTGAAGCGGCATAAATATCTACTCCTGCTGCTGAGCACAAAATGTCATAAACTGGGGAAATTCTAGCCCTTCTTTCTTGCTGGAGACTGAAATACCAGTTTTTCTCTTCTGAGTAGTTAGTGCTCTTAAAATGAAAATCAGAAAGAAACCAGGATTTTGAAGCTCAGTTTCTACTTTCTAGTTGTGTGTTTTGACAAATGCAGGAGAAAGCAGAGAAGTTTGAAATAGGGAAGACAGATGATCAAAATATCATCTATGGCCAGATACATAGAGACATTAGGTAGGCATCAAATATTGATGGTGCATTGAATGTATAAGACTAAGGCAGAGAACTCCATTTGTTTGTTTTGTTTGGCCAATGTGTTAAGTAGAATAACTTATGAGAAACGTTAGAATTCATCCCTTCTACTCCTTTTGTTAACAGGTTAGCACTCGACCAATTCACATATCTAAAGCTTTATGTATTATTAATCAAAAGAGTTAAAAAGTCAATCCAATCTGGTTATATACAGTAGTCCTTGTGGTTTTCAAACCTTTAAATAATTTATGGTGTCATCACTTTCCCAGTGGATGTCAGGCTGGTAGAATGTCTGGAATCACAATCCCACTGGGAATAAAAGAAACATAGTCAGAAAAAGTAGTAATTTTTTTTTTTTTTAATAATAGCAACTCCAGCCTATTGTATCATCACTATCAATCTCTAGAGAGATCATTTCTCTGAAAAAGAAGTTTTTCTTATATGAATCCTTTTGGGATCAAACAACCTTGACAAATCTATGCCTACATAGTATTCTAACAGGATAAGGTTGAGTGTATGAGCTGAGTGCATATATGGATGTGTCTTTATTAAAAAAACCCAAACAACCAAACAAAAAACCCTAGATCTTTATGCACTTATTTCTATATTAATGTAATCAGTGCACAATATTTAAATTTGTCTTAATCTTCTGAACTCATAGGTTTTATAGGGTTTTTTCCTTTCTTTTTCTTAGAAAGTATAATCTAACTGTAATTATCACTGTAGTGTTAACATCTATTCAGCTCTTCTTATTTCAGACACATGTGTTCTGTGTCAGACACGTGTTCTGAAGTAGTAATCCTCCACAGTTGATCATTGTAATCCTAAATAGCTTTTTGTTTTGTTTTGTTTTAATGTTTTGGCAAGTATGTCCCAAATTCACTGAGCCATTTTTAATTTTATGAATACTGGGGAATCTACTTTTGGGCATTTTTACTCTTTCTAGGTATTTAAGAATACAATAAAATGTGATTTAAAAAGAATACATTCAATTTAAAAGTATGTTAAGAAATAACAGCATTACTTTATGTGATAGAATACCAGATTCTGCTTTCACAAGTAGGAGACTTGACTTCTATTATTGAATAGACTGCTACCATATATTTAACACATAACCTCCTTTCAGAATTAAAAACCTCCTCTCAACCCAGAAAATCATATATTCTTTCTCCATGCAAAACAAGGTCATTGAAGGCCAGGTATATCTGACAGGTACTCTGCTAGTTCCCCAGTAGATTATGAGGTTTTATACCTCTTTGTTTTCTGCCATAGCTTTGTATCTTGCAATTGGTGTCCCATGCAAATTTTGTTGGGTTATTTTTTTTCCTTGAACCTCTCAAGAACAGACCCAGGAAGCATCAGTTAAGAATCAAACCCATGATTTTTTAATACAGACAATTTTTCTTTTAGTTGCCAAGTCTCCATACTCACTGACTTCAGCCAGGTCCTCAACCTTTCCTGCTGCATCCACATGGAGCTCTCGTACAGGTCTAAGAAACTGAGCTTCATGACCCTTCAGTGGCCTGTACAACTGCTAGTAGAACTGAGCAAGTGTCAAGGATGCGTTTCTACATGCAAACAGCCGGCCAGCCTAGCAACAACCTGCCTAAGGTTCAGAATCATGCATTTATGTAAATTAAAACTGGACTTAAATGTAAGTAAAGTATGTTAGCTTTCTGCAGCTATAAAATACTTGCCAAACCATTACAAACTGAGGTTGAGAAAGTTTTGTAGATGAAGGAGGTAAAGGTTTCAGGATTTGAGCCGCTTATTTCTTTAAAAGCAGAGACAAAAATAGAAATATAAAATGTAATATAAAAAGGAAAAAAAAAAAAGTGAAGGATTTAGCTTCATGCATATCATAAAATTCCCTCAGTACCACTAACTCAGCTGTATTGATGACACGTATTGACTCATATTCTGCTTTCAGTAACACTTGTGTAAATCCAGGGTACTGCAACTTCAGTCACTTTGGTGCAATTGCTCTTGATTTACACTCGTGTAACTGACAGCATTTGACCCTTAGACTATACATATATCTTAAATTATGCATTTAGCTTCCTGAGCAGCAACTGAACAATAAGGCAGTATATATATCATCTGGTATGTACCATGCATCAGCTTAATGCAGACATTTTAGTTCTACTCTTGTGCTGCCATTCTCATACTTGAAAGGGTATTAAATTATATGTATATATAGATCTAAACACATGCACATACACACATGCGTACACTTCTAAGAACGTTGTGTCATTTTTAGATCATGTATTGCTCCAGAAATTTGTGTACTTTTGTCATCTTTCCTAGTAAGTGTGTGCAAAACATGGTTGAGAAGTGCATGAGTATTTTAATTCATCTTAATGAGCACTCTCCAGGTGATCAGAACCTATCTTGCTGTTCACATGGATAATCCTTTCCTAGTTCCTTATTTCCAAAGAGGGAAAAGGTTCCCCACTGAAAATGTGAACATGTTTCAACACAGGATCACTGAGATGTGGGAGAAGAATAGGGGTGTCCTGGGTCCTGTGTTGGTTTTGGCTATATTTATGAACCATAATTCCCCTCTTCATGTGGTGGGGTCACACCTGTGGAGCTCCCAGGGTAAATCTGGCCAAATATTGCAATATCAGCCTTACCTCACTGATGCTCTGCCTAGCTGACTTTTGTAATGCTGATCCCAGAAGCTTCTGCTGAAGACAAAAGGTGCTGAAGAGATACAGAACAGATAAACCTAGACAGTCTGTTTTAACTTCCTCAGAAGACAACTACCCATGAAAAACACCAGAATGTAGGGTCATGAGACAAGTATTCTGTCCTACACTCATCATGTGTCCTACACTCTATACAATTGGCTCACTGTAGCCACAGTAAGGATGAGGCCAAGAGCAGAGAAATGGTACGTGTCTTTGGAAACTCAGGAATGCTTTAAAGCATTTGGCCCCATTTTTCCCTAAGCAATATTGAGCACTGCATTGTAGTAACACTTGACATTTCCTTTTTAAAGGAGCTTAAACCTGCAAAGCTTGTACCATTTCTGTGGTTCCTGCAGGATTCCAAATGGCAGATATACTCTGAAAAAAAGATTAAAATTAACAGCCCTCTTTTAAAATTGTATTACTAAGAAATGAAAATAGAAATTAATTTTATTTATAAACAAAATAAAAGAGAAAAGAGAAAAAAGTTTATCTGAAAAACAATGAAGTTTTGGACAGTTCACAAGGTCTAGCAGCCTGTGGGCCAAACAATAAGCAATTTGTTGAGGAAGAGAGAATAAAGACATTCTTTCAGGCTGGCCGGCTGGCATGGTGAGCTGCCCATTGTGCTGCTGGCTGCGAGACCTGGGATTAGGGAGCAACTCAGGTTCCCAGGCTTGGCACCAATGGAAGCTCAAGTTTACGTATTTAGTCTTTGAACAGAAGAAGAGGTCACAGTTCAGTACCATTTGAGAGCTGATCTACCAAACAGCACTAGTACTGGCTCCAGAGGATGGATGTTCATCTGCCCATTTGGTCAAAGGTGAACTGCCCTAATAATGCCTCTAGCAAGGTAGAAAAGATGAAAAAGCTCACAAAGCAAAGCTGGGATAGGGGAAAGATATTCTTTCAAGTGATAGACTCCAGTGAAAAGGCAAAGTACAGTCATAATGACAATCTGCTGCCGGAAAGTCGCATGGTGGGTTAGAGTAGAATAATGCAAAATACCACAAATACATTTTAAAATGGAAGAGGAAGACAAGGTGCTTTGCTGTAATAAAATTCCATTTTTTTCACAAAACCTAGATAAATACAGAAAAGCAAGAGTGGAGAAGCAGTAGGAGAGAGTAATACAATCAATATAGTTATCAATCAAGTTATATTGCAGGATTAAGCACACAGAATGCATTCTGCAGATGTCAGATCCCCCCAGCAGTTAACAGATGTGAATAACAAAGCTACATTATCACCTGTAATGTCCAGGAATTGTTACTCTGATGACAATTAAGAGTGCAACCTTAGGAACTGGCATTCTTTGTGGATAGGTGGTTGTAAATATTCCAAAAAAGGGAAACCCACATTTTCCAAAATGATAACTGTTTGTGACTGATTCAAGTGATCGGACCTTTTTGTCTGACTCCAAATAATTGAATTATTTACGGGATATGCAGAATGAATTTTACGGTAATAGAAGAAATTATACATTAATAATGGACACATTAGTAGGAGAATTTTGGTCCTTGATGATGCTGTTCATTTTGTGTTATTTTTATGTAGAAATAGGTGAATTTTAATAAAGTATTAATCTGATTTGACCGTCACATTTAATAATTAAGCTTCTTTGGTCATGTACATTAGAACTCCACACTTTATGCTTTTTTACTTCCTTCAAATAATCACAGGATTGAGTTTTCCCAGCATCTGTGCCTCAGAAAGAAATGTTGACTCTTGCATGTAGTCTGTTTGTGAGCATCCAGTGGGCAAAAGTATTTAAATTTGTCACCCTCCTGGGGTATGAACTCAGGACAGCAGAATCTGGCCTCAGGTGAATTGTTTGTTCAATACGTCCTGCTCTACCCTCTTCAGATAAACAGAAAAATTTCAGACTTAGGTTTTTCAGGCAGACAACGATTAGGAGTAGTGTTGTGGTTTAACCCCAGCTGGTAACTAGCCTCATGCAGCCGCTCCCTCACCCCTTCTTCCCCAGGGAAGATGGGAAGAAAAATGGAAAAAAAGATTTCCTAGGTTGAGATTTAATAAGACATTTTAATAGTATAGCACAGAGAGATGAAAAAAAATAAGAATGCCAGTGACATTGCCATTAGTATTATTATTATATATATATATATGGTTATATATATATTTATTTATATATAAAGTGATGCACAAATACATTTGGTCATCACCTGCAGGATAAAAACCATCCCAGTACCCAATCTGTTTTCAGTCAGTGATTCCACCTCCCGGTTAGCTTCCACAGGTATATCTGGAGCATGATGTTGTGACTATCCCTTTGGCCAGCCTGGGCCAGCTTTCCTGGCTGTGCTCTCGCAGCTCCTCGTGCACCTGGCAGGGCCAGAGAAGCTGTAAAGTCCTTGACTTGGTGTAGACAATACAACTACCTAGCAGCAACTGAAAACATCATTGTGTTATCAACATTATTCTCACACTAAATCCAAACCACATCACTGTATCTGCTACTAGAAAGAAAATTAATTCTGTCCCAGCTGAAACCAGGACAAGCAGCAATTAAAAAAAAAAAAAAAAAAAAAAAAAAATCCAAATCACATGGTTGTATGAGGAGTCCAGATTCACTCTTCTCTGATTTTACATTGTTTGATATTTCTGTTTTCTTCTCAGAGAGACAAAAGTAACATTTTTATTACAGAATGAAACCATGGTGTGACCAGGCTGCAGAACTATTATAACATGCATTATGAAAACTTTTGCTTATTGGTTTGAGATGCCAGGACAGATAGGATTACACTTTGGTGTTTCAGTTCTTCAGTTTCTGCTGATGTAAATCAAGCCCCAAGTCCATCTCATCAGGAAAGCCAGAGGGCCTGCCCTCACCATGACATTCCTGCTGTTCTCTTCTGGCCATCGGTCTCTGCAAAGTATTTGGTCTTGAATTCTTGCTGTGAGTTTTCCAGAGTTTCTTAAGTTGGGAACTGAGGGGCAAATGATGTGAGGAGCCAGCGGGACTGCCAGTGATGGCCAGAGGCCATGTGGTGTACTGTTGCTTCAAGTCCTTCCTAAATTAAACAGGGTCAATTATTGGCTTGAATGATTTTTGGAGTAGATACCACATCCTCCTTTAGGCTTTATCGACACCTGGCATCAAGGGGAAGAGGAAATACTTCTGCTGTGTGTGAGCATCACTATGACAGTGATATGAAATAGCAACAAGTAATCATATACTTTGCAGAACATAGTTCAGATTAAGTGTGTTAATGAGAAACTTAAATGTGACTTTAAAATTCTGAGATGCTTCCAAGCCTCCAAATCTTAGAGGATAAATCATCCACTAATTATTTTTATATTTTTCTAATTTCATCATAGATTAACTGTAACTTTATGCACAGAGCTTAGAGAGGGGTTTTCCATCTCCTTTTCTTCCTTAGTCATGTTGTGCCTTTCATCTTTGCTGTAATTCTGCTCCCCTCCGGTGTCAGTTCTTACACACCTCCCAGCCTTGCATCTTGATGCGTGGCTGTCCTACAACTGAAGTCACCTGCATGTGCCTGGTACAGGCCCCACATGCCACCCCTCCCTTTTTCTCTTGCTGCCTCTCTCTCTTTCTCAGACCACAGGGGCCACACGATCACCACTTTCTCAGTGTGGCATTTCCTTCTGCGCGTTGCTCTCGCATGTTGTTTATCTCTCGGAAGGATTGTAACTATAGATAGCATCAGTGGAACTGTATCTGTCTAGGAGCAGATGTCTACCTCTGCCGTATCATCTTAATTGCCCTGCTGTGACTCACCTACCAGAAGTCTTTTTTTTTTTTTTTCTGTCTTACCTTTTTTTTTTTTCTCCCTTTTTCCCCCCTCCAATTTTGCAAATGATAAGTTTAGAAACAGCAGGACCTATCTTGTAGGCATAGGACTCCTGTGGGAATATTTAAACTTGTAAGGAAAGAGAATCTTTTCAGTCCCTAACCAACAGGACAGTACTTTTAAAGGTCTGTGAGCATTTGTCTTGTATCTTCATTTTTAGTGAGTTAGGTAAACATTGCTGGAAGAAAAACTAGAGACGTAGAAAATTATATAAATTTCAGTCTAAACCAAGGTGTTACAGTTTGGACTAGCAGGACAAGCAAGTCATAAGTAGCACTATTCTTTTTGACAGGACATACTCTTAGCTGTTTCATGGGCATTGATAACTTTGAATTTGCTTTTTTTTTTTCTTTGGAGAAAGAGGAAATTGGATCATATAGCTCTCTAGAAGACTTTTCTATGCAAAAACCCTGAAAGATATTAATTTGACTGTCTTAAATATAAGTGGTCCAAATTCTGCCTTTCAATCATTTTGGATTTACATTGATGAACAGTTAAATATAGATTTGAACTAGTTTGGGACTAAATTTTAGCCTATGAAAGCTGGCAAATGGTTTATACATATTCCATTATAATTACTTTGGGTATTTTGTAGAGAGCTGAAAAAGTCTTTGTATCAGAAAGTTACATTTGAATTATCTACATTCTCCACATGAGGAGGATAGGTTTGACAGCATTCCAGCCTTCAGTCAGTTCAGACTTAGCCTTAAGTTCACAATAAAATCTGAATCAAGTTTCACCTGGTTTCTTGAAATTATGCCATGGAAATGGCTTACGATTGACCTCAATGATATACATCCATCCAATAAATGAATTCTGATGAAGTAACACAAGCAAACTATTTTTAACAGGTGTATATATACCAATATACACATTTACTGTCAGTGATAAATTAAAATTAATCAGACATTAGCATGCAAGTATATAAAATACTACAATCACTTCCAGTCACAGGCAGTACAAATCAACAGATAAATAGCACTCTGATGTATTGAGCTAGAATAACTTTTATTTTCAGTACTTACATGCATCTAGACACATAAACCATAATTTTCTTTTCCCATCTCTTCTTTAATAAGATGCATCTTTCAACACAGAATGGGAATATCCCATGCCCAGCACGAGGAATGTGCCTGTCACACAACAGCTAACTTATAGAGATATTTACAGAAAATTTATAAATATTATTTTTTTTTTAATTCTCCTCACAGCAATTATTATGTTCTTTTTGCTGCATATAAGGTCTTCTTAAGTTGTCTTCTGACTGCTGCGGTTCCTTGAAAAATGTAGGTGTTTGTGCGCTATCTCGGGCACCACAGTAGTAACACTTTCAAAAGGAGCCCAGTTCAGTGAAAAATCTCCATTTGGATTCTTTTTTTCTTTATTGTTTTGCTTCAGCTCTTTAATACAGATCAAATTTAGTCCAAAATTGCCTTTGCAAAGACAGTATCTTTTTACTCATCGTAATTATTTCCGAGGTGTCAGCAAAACAGGTTTTTTTACAACAGCAACAACAAACTAATACAGTTTTGGGAGGTGAACTTCAATCTTTCTTGCTATCTCATCAGAGCTGTTAATTAAATTTCATTTGATAATATTTACCGCAGGTCATGTTGAACTCTCCTGCCCTCCCCTTTTACAGACAAACACACAGATACACACACACACAAAAAACCCAAACCCCACACCTCAGGAAAGAAAATGAAGATTTAAATTCGATTTGCAATTTTCACAGTTCTACTTTCAGATTCTTAATTTGATTTTAATAATTTTTACTGATAAAATGACACAGCATATAGCAAGCTTAAGCAAGGCATTGCTACTATCAGTTACATTTTTGGTATAAGTATAAATGATTGATATTTAGTATTTTTAAAATCAACAGATAAATTCAACAAAACCCCCTAAGAATGAGCCCCAGGAAACTGCATAGAAATATAGGTAAAATTAGACACACCAGCTACGAATGTGGCTCAGATACCTCACAGAGGCTTCCTAAACCTGGAAATAAATATAGCTCTTTATCTGCTTTTCTCTTTACCCTTAAAGTTCTCTAGGAATTAAGCTTGATTTCAAGCAAGTGTTCCCATTTCTGCACTAAGGTTGTTTTTGTCTTACCACCACAGCAATACCAGGAGGTACCTACATTTTTGTGAGTTTCTTTAGATCTAAATTAATATTCTATTAATGTCCACCATTTACACTGACTATATTTATTTGGATATTTGAGTTCTAAAAGTTTTGAAAAGTCTAAAAATTATGTCATTTAACTGCAGTGAGCAATAACAATTAGAAATAAATATTCCATCAAAATGTTTTGAGTAAGGTGGTCTAGTGAATAAACATCTTACTGCTCTACTATTGATCTGTGGGTTTCTTGGGGCAAGTGACTTGACTACACACTTATCTTTTGGAAAAGGATGTTAACGATAATTTACTTTTCTTTTTTTAAATCTTTGCTGATTAGATTTGAAGTTTTCAAAAGATTGAGGCTAGCTTTTATATCTTTATAGAAATAGGATATATGGTATCTTAGAATTTCTAGTCTTTCTATAAAACTAATGATAAGAATAGTAAATAGCTGAATGATGAATTGATGTGAAGAGGAATTTGGAGCTAATCTTAAGCCTCAAATGTATCCAAATTGTTTATATGGCAGTAGTCCAGACATTCAGAGTCATATCTGAATTTCTTTCAAGTATGAAATGTTTGGGTAGTCCAAGCCCAAAGGACTTAATTATCTTCATGACTAAACTTGTAGTATCTCCATGGAATTGGAAATTCCTCCCTATTTATGCAGGCAAAATAGGGCTACATGTAAGAACAATGTGAATCAGGAGAATGGGACCAGGCTGCCATGTATTCACTGTCATGTGCCATGACTTACAGCAAGTGAACTGCAGAAGAAGCAACCATTCAGAGAAGTGCAGGGCTGCCCAGCATCTTTTTCTGGTCATTTGTGTCTTTTTCTGTTACTCCCAACTGATAATAGCATTATGGTGATTTGGATTTGGCCAGGAGGTTCCTTCTTCACACTTTGTGATTTTTCTTTTTCTGCTTCTGGTGTGACAATGAATTTTGGCAACATACCTTGTCAACTGAGCCAGTATCAGCATCCAGTATTATTATACTGAACACAGCATCTCTAGTCATTGTTACTATGTGCACTCAAGCCAGTCTTTCTGATGCTTGTGAATCACCATGACAAAAAGGAAGAATTTCACAAAACTTGATCTGTGCATCTAGAAGAGGATGGGAGAAGGTGGGTAGCTGAGGAAGTTTTTCATGACACATAGGCACTATAAACTGACTCAGCACTGATGGACACTGCTATCAGACTGAATGGAAGAAGTGAATGTAAATCTGCTAAGAAGTGTTTCTGAAACTTCACTTTTCTGTGTTGCACTGGTTGGTCACCTCAGAAAACAGGGCACTGGGGATTTAGAGATAAACCAGATTTCTTACTCCCAGAGTTTTCCTTACAGATCAAATCTGTAAAATTTCAGTTGTAATGATTTCTATAGATGAAGTCTGTCCATTTGATGATTCTCAGTGGGAGAAAAGTTTAACTAATATCCTTTGCCTTTGACCTATGCTAGAGAGTTACTTCTTTTCACACTTTATTGTTTTGGGATTTTTTTAATTTAACCTTGGGTTGCCCATGTAACATTTACATCATATATGCACACTTTTAATGGATCATCCTTATAATCCTTGCAGACTGCATATATAAGGTAAAGAAATGAAGATTACATAGACCTTTGATTAATAAAAGGAAATGGAATTTGAACTATTTGCTGGTCCAGTTTTAAAATACCCCCATGCATAAAAGAATACTTTTGAAGATAGCTGCACCATGCCATTATTGTCTCTGGGGAGAACCCATTGTTCTCAAGAGAGAGCTGGCTCTTTTCATTAGCAACAAGTTTGTCATTATCAATAATCTTCATGCATTTATGGTAAAAATAATTGAAATAATGTTTTTCTGTGCATACAGTTGACAAAAAATTGTTTTCAGAAGAGTTTTCTTTTAAACATTTCTTAAAAACATTCTTATTTTAACAATATTTTAATGGAAATATTTAGTGATTTAAAATCAAAATAAATATTTTCTTTTTGTCCCTTCTAAATTCATCTTTTGAACATTTGTATTTTTAATTCTGTATCAATGTTTGCATCATATATATATATTTAATATTTCAAGCTGTTCCGAGGAAACCTTTCTGACTCTACTAAACCAATTCAACAGTGTCAAAACAAATCTATTGTTTTGCCTGTTGAAAATAAATATTTTCAGAAGTTCTCCCCTGTTGCTCTGTGAATGTGGAGTTCTGTGTTTTATCCTAGACTGACACAAAAGGAAAAGTTGAAAAGTTGGGAATCATTCTGTCTTTACTGGGATAAAAAATGGCTTTTTGCAGGAAAAAAAAATCACAGGGAAAAAGAAACACAAACTCTGTAACCTTTTCTTAAACATCTGACCTAGCTTTGATGATCCACTGTACTGTCCAACTCTGTCCCTTCAGTACTGGTGCTGCTGCTTGTGCTGCCCTTCTGACTGCCTGTACATATAGCTAGTCATGATGGAGCTATCAATATTAGGAGTTGTTTGAACACATTTTGTCCACTAACCAAGACTTTTTTTTGCAAAACAAAACTCAGTCTTCTAAGGTAGGTAGGACCTTCTATATTGCAGCTGACATGCTTGAGAAATAATAAAGTAAAATGTTATTTATGCACTGTGTAATAGAGTCTTTGACCATCAGCACTACACAGAAACAGCTGTGAATTGTACCAGTAAGAGTATCTCAAATTTAGGGAAAGAAAAAAATAAATTACTTGGCCTGTCATTAGTGAAGCTATAGCAATAGCAGCAGGGGACAGGGTAAAGAATCTTAAAATAAAAGACAGAGAAAAGGATAAAATCTAATTAACGGAGTTTGTAGATTGGAAAGCCTATCTGTGGTTCATTTAAACATGAATATCTAATGCAAGGAAAGGCAATCCCTTATAGCACTGACTTCTAGAAACTGTAAAAAAAGATCATGCTTTAGTCCTGCTATTACTTTACCTTGATGATAGGAGGTTAGAATATGAATGCAGTTTGAAAGATAGTACCATTTCTTTGATACATCAAAAAGCACTCTGCAGTAGACTACTACTTTAGTAGGACACTTATAGTCAAAGCTAGTATTTGACTATGCTCCTAATGTCATATTACAATGACAGAAGCTCAAGATAAATCAATTTAATCTTAGTTCAAAAAAAATCTTTTAGTTCTACTATAGCAAAGTCAAAATGGACTTTTATAGTTTTTCAGCTTGAAATTGGACAACGAACAACTTTTATAGAAAAATGAAATGCAGAATATGGTTGAAAGGGTAATCATATTCACAGTTAAAAAATAAAGCACTTGCTACTTATTTGGCACTAAAGTTTCCAAATAGGAAGCTATGTTAACAGAAACGAGATGACACAATTAAAAATCAACTCTCCTGACTAGTAAAAGATAGTGGCTCTGAATGTCGTGTCATTTCTTGTTCTCTTGTTTTATACCGTTTAAGGAAAATGGTTTCTTTGAAATGACTCCTGATACACCCTGATGAAAATGAGTAGGCCCACTTCATAGATTTTAGGTAGAAGAGTTTGGTATATGGCTCAGTATAACATGAATAAATTTTGAGTCATCTTGTAGGTTTTTAAACTTTGTCAGTCTGATCTTTTGTGTGTAAAAAAAAAAAAAAGAAAAAAAGTGTTCATTTGTAGAATTACAACATGTAAAAAAGTTCTTACAAAGGATAGGTGTTACCAACTGCTGGTTTCACCAGACTGTAAAATGAATCCATGGAGTGAGTCATGCAGTTCAGTCACGATACCTGGCAGCTAATTCATTACTCACAAAGAGATACGGAAGTGGTGTGTACACAAACTCATCACCAATAAAATGCTTAACAGGTTTGCCTGACTTTAAAAAAAAAATCCAAGTCTAGATATAATCTAACTCAGGATTCAATTATGTAATTTAAATGATTGGCCTTAAAGATCAAAAAGTACATACTGAAGATAATGTAAGTAATTCTCTCTCTGCATGTCTATAGTCTTTTTTACGTAGTATTGTAATTGTATGCAAAGTCAAAACGTATAAAATCTAACTGTAGAGAGAAGGGTTTGGTTTTTTTTTCTGTCAAACATGGCACTTGGAGGCTTATTGTCAATTAATTCTTACTATATTTACTATGCTTGATTTGGAACGTTCATCCCAGGAAGAAAACTGCCTTTCAGCTTCCTCCTTCTTAGATATATTGGGATTCCTTAACGGTGGCAACAGTGACCAAAAAAACCCCCATGCCCCAGCTATTCATGAGTCTGTATAACTTTTTATTTTTCCTTTCCTGTCATGGCTGCAATAATGAAATTCTGTAGAGTATTGTGGAAGTAAACTATCCAACTCTTTGGTTTGCTTAAGAGGTAGTTTGTGGTCGGGTACCAAACAGACGTGTCAAATTACCTAACTTTAATTTCAAGTAATTGGTGAACAGAATTACCCTTGGGGTTGAGGGAATTATAAACAATGCAGCTCCTGGTACTTTTCTCCCCTCTGGATAGAGCCAAGTGGAAATTGCTGCTAGTGGGTATGTTACAGCTGCTCATGACAGTCTGAGAAGGTGGATATTTGCAAATAATACAGTTCACTTGACCCTCGCTGCTTGGCAATGAAAGAAAAACTAGCTGAAGTACTTTCCTGGGGTTTTGGTAAGCACTATCCTTCTTTCCTGTGATTTCTACAATGATCATTTAAGTGTTGGTAATAATTTAAGACAATTTCTTTTGAATAAATTTTGATATGCACAGAATTGGCCTAATAAATAGTACAATCCATGCTTGACCTCAAATGCTGTGCTTTAGTTAATGTTATGTCTGCAAAAGAAATGTAAGGCCTATATTGACTAGGCAGGAAAAGAAGGAATAATATATCTGATATTCCCTGAATGCATTTTGTTGATCCTAATTGCTATGAAAGGGGCAATGTGGAGGAATTAATGTTCCCAGATGACTTTCTGAGAAAACACAACCCCAGTGAGGCTCTATTTCTGTTGTTAAATTCAAAGGCCCTGATCCTCATATCATTTATGCTATATTTCTTTGATTTGAATGGCTTTAATTTTGTTTAATGTAGGAATTGCCAACACGCTGTCTTCATGGTATTCTATTCTGGACTCTCCAACTCAAGAAGTGAGAATAATTTATATCAGGTTGAGCTTAATACCTGATCTCAAGCAGTCCCTTTCAGGCCTGATTGGCACAAAGTAGGAACCCAGCAGGTCTGTCAAATCCCTTCTCAATATAATCTAGTCAGATTACTTTGGATAGCTCCATCCCCACACTTCATGCATTGTTCTGTTTCCTCTCTGATCACTGCTGAGATTAATAGGATTTTGTTGCTTTTAAACCAAACTGAACATCCACTGGGCCACCTGTCCCCTTTTTGTAACAGTCTCTTGACCACAGAACTAACCACCGGTGTGCTGAGAATCAGCTGCCTACGCAGAAACAGAGGAATGATGACCATGCAATTTTGAACATCAATATGTAGAAAGTTAACGTATCTACATTGGTAAGGCTTTGACAGGTAACACATGCATATGCTGTATTCCAGCCCTGAAACTGAAAACCTTGAAAAACACCTGCAGACATACAAGCTAAAACTTGATGAGGAAGAAGTTAGCCAATGCTCATTACAGTGTTGTGACTGTCAGGCCTCACAGCCCATGCTAAAACATAGTAGGGCTGAGGGACCCTGTGGTCTAATACTGCACTCCTAAGGAGGACAGAAGAAAAAGTGACATAGTCCACTGTATCTGAGTTAAGAAAGGCTCTCACCATATTAGTTTGTTATTGACAAAGATGTCAGTTGGTCAAAACTTGTAGACCCCAGATTTTGTGGAACAGCTAACTATGACAGCGCTCAAAAGAAAAAAAAAATTAGGAAGAGCACAGTGTTCAATAGACTCTACTTACTATTACTGTGTGTTTTAGATGGTGAATTGCTATTGTTTGTAAGATGAAACAAACTGCTGGGGGGAAAAGAGGGTTTTATTTTTATGTTCTATATCTCTTTTCAAGGCTATTGTTAACGGATGGAGGCAACCAAGAACCATACTGTGAGGTATTGTGTGGCTGTGCTGTAAAATAAAAATTGAATTTGAATTCTTATAATACAAGAGATGAAAGGCATTACTGTGTTGATTTCTACATCAACTCCCGTAGTAATGAACAGTGGCAGTCCAGGCCCACTCACCAAACAAAGAATTGGGTTTGCATGATGAAGTGCTTCTTTCAAGAGAAAGAAAAATCAGATACGAGATTTTTACTTTCCAGTGCCACAGGACATTCGGTGTCTTACTAGTTCAACAGGTTTTACTCTCAGCTGCTTGTCAGGACCTGCATATTGCCTCCATTTTGTTTGGTAACTGTTTATAATTTAACCTGGGATCGGTCTCTTTTATTTGCAAATGGTCTCTGCCTTCTTCAATTTACAGTACTCTCCATAATTACATGTCTGTGAGTGTGTGTGATAATGCTTTATTTACCCATAGAATTATATCTTGCCAGCACAGAACTGTTCATCCATAACAACAGCAATGTCTGTGCGGTTTTTGTGAGGATGTCACTAAGGACCCTGAAAAATACCCCATGGTCAGTTTCTATGGGTTTCAGAATGCATGTGAGAGGCCAGGAGTCAAATCTTGGGCTTGCACATATTGTTTTATTCCAGTTGAGATCAACGGCAGATAGAGGTTTGGCCCCAGGTGTTTAAAGCCTTTCCTTCCTTTTTAACTACAGCTTGCCTTATCGGCCCCAAACTGTTTCAAGCTTGTCAGCTTTTAACTGTGGGAAACCGAGTGAGCAACCGACTGAAGCCCTGCCTGCTCATGGGAAGCTGCTGCTGCTGCTTTGAATGTGTGTCCATGCCGCTTGCGCCTCCGCTCTGCTTCCTTCTTGCAATACCCGTCAGCAGCAGATGTCTGCCAGAAAAGTCACCCCATCTTTAGAGCACCAAAACCACTTGGTAGATGCATGACAGCATTTGAGCTGAGGCGCCCAGGCTTTGGCATTTCTTTCTCAGCTGCTAAAAGCTTTCTTTGGAGCCTTCATCTATTTAATTTGTACCTTTATTTATTTATTACTGAGCTGTCTATGAGCAACTGGAAGAGACAAATCTCATTCTCCTGAGATTTTCAAACTTTTACAAAGTTTTAAGACAGAAGGTTCTGCAAGCCATAATCTTTCCTTTTTATATTTGTTTTAATTAATTCCTCATTTAGTATTTAATGTTAAAAATTCTCCCCTATAAAATCATTGTTCCAGTGGCATGTTTGCCCCAAACATTAATTCATTCATGTTTGTAGTATAGCTTTAGACAATGTGGAGGATTTTCAGTTCTTCTGTTATTTCTTCCACTTGATAATACTGAAGTAGCATCATTAGCACACTTTGGTCCTTCTTTTCCTACTACCTGCACTGACAAAATCAAGCACCCTAAAAATGTGTAAGGCCCCTGAAAAACAGGAATGGCTTAAAAAAGTAAGATATGTTTCTGTGTTTACAGGGGTGGGGTTGATATTTTAGAGTTTATCCTCACCACATTTTCAAGTTTTATTTATGCAATGCATGCTAGAAACCTTTTCTTTTCTAATGAGAGCTGAAATTCTCATGTCACTTAACTCCAGCAGTCATGAGTTTAAACCAATAAAAACCTCAATAAAAACCTCAATATGAAATTCTGACAACTGTCAGCAGCTCTCAAAGGTCAACAAGCAGAATTTTTCCTTAAAGACACATTAAAACCAAAGGACAATTCCTTTTATAGTTTATATTCAGGTTTGCCTTTTCCATTAAATAAAACACAAAACTGTCTTTTTGTAGCCTAGTGCTCCTAAATTTTAAAGATCTTCATCAAGGCAGGTTTAGTGTAATCCTGTCCTCTAGTCTGCCTTAGTCTCTTAGTTTATAGAGGAGTCTTCTGATTTGGTCAGATCTGGTCATTCCGATTTGGTATGTAATTTCTGTATTTCTGTACGAGTCATTTCTCCTGAGTATTACATGCTATTCTTTCAGTAAGAAAATATCTTTTTCTCTTCTCCTGTGCCCATTTACAGGTTAGAATGTTATAGTATTAAATAAAATGTCTGCTGTCCACAAGCATTATGTTTGCAACGTCACGCTGTACTAGGGGGATTCAGAGAGGTAATCACGTACTCAGACATCCACAGTAGTGTTTCTAGTTTACCACCACGAGTAGAAGCATTCATGTGTTGTAAACACGACCATGTCCCACCAAACTAACACAGGACACGAGGGGTAAGGAAAAGGATACAGTTTGATCTGGCTAAGATTGAAACCACCACAGTATTATTTCTTTGCAGAGTCATAATGCAATGCCTTTTTCTGTTCTTTCAGTAGGAAGACTGAAAGACTTGTGACCTTCTTGGGCTGTGTTTAATCATTCACATTTTAGAAAAGAGATTTTGGATTTTTTCCTTTGGTAAGGGCCTTTTCTAATTACCTGAGAACACAAATTCTACTCTGCCTTAGGAATGTTTAATGTTCCAGCTTGGAAAGCAAATTAAAGAAGAGATCCAAAGATGTAAAACTCACATTGGATAACAACAAAGAAAACAAATTCTTATAATACAAAATAAAGCCAGGGCATGAAGAAAGATAACAACACAGAAATATTGAGACTCACGTGATGCCAAATTATCAGCCACACTGCCCGCTCAACCAGAGACCCAATATAATGGCTCTTCACGGAAAGGACCAGAATTAATGTATATACAGCTCAACCCTCTGAAATACAGTGGTTGAAACAAATATAATTACGTAGGTAGAGGTTGCAGTAAGCCAACTCAAGCATCAAAAAAATTAAGGTAAAGAAAAAAAAAAGCTTGACACTTGACATGTCACTAAGGAGTGAGAAACTCTCTACAATATAGCAGTTCTCTGTACATGGAAACCTCACCTTCAGCGATCTTTATAGTCTATATGGTGTATATTATTTACATCTGATCACTCAGTTTAGTAAAACAAAAAAGCACCATCTGCCCAACCGCACTTTCCTTCCAGGAAATTGAAATGAGAACGGATGTTGTCTTTCGTGCTTATTTTCATTCTTTTTCATGTTTAACTCTTAGTACAGTCGGTATATGCTCAAAAAGAAATGTAAAGCAACATACTCCTTAGCCACTCTTTCACAGTACACACAAAAAAGGACAAAAAAAAAGGCACAGAAAGCATCAAAAAATCCAACCTGAAATAGATTCCCATACACAATTACGGCAATTAGAACAAGGGGACACTCATTGCCTATGCTCCTTGGCAGCTGTTTTTTCCTATAACAAATACAGACAGGCAGATAGAAAACAACAGCACAGGAGAACAGTCAATTAATCAGGGAGTTATCACTCCTTTGAACAAGATACATGCTCTACCTTTGAGATTTTAATTGTTAGAGGTAGCAGAGAACCCCATCTTCCCCATCTTTTCTTCAATTCCACAAATAAGCAGTGTTGTGTGCTTATGTACTTAAGTGCATATGTCCAAAAGGTGAAGAAGAAAGGCTTCCAGTTATATTTTAATATATATGCATGGTAGTATGGTTACATAGACCAAGCTGTTATAGTAGAATTTTTACTGCAATTCTCAGAAAATTCTTCAACATCTGCCTTTCCTTTTTTTTTTTCTTTTTTTTTTTAATGTTGTTATTCCTTGTGTAGTTAAAATTAAGGAGCAATGTGCCTATCAGGCATAAATAGTCAGGCTGCAGTCATATTCTCGAGGGAACGCTGTTCTTCCCATACTCATTTTACAGAAAGAGTCTGTATATATGCAGTTTAATCCTCAGTTTTGTCTGATCATCTGTGAGTGCCTGTGAAGTAAGGAGGAAGGATGATGAATTGCCTCTACACTCCTCACCACTCTGGGGTAGACAGAGACTAGATTTGGCACCCGGTTTAAATGAGGATACCCACAAATTTACTGAAAACTATGCAATAACTACAGCAGCTTACTCACGATTTGCTGCTCCACTGACTCACCAGCTGGCATGCTTTGCCTTTAATTGAGCCTCCACTCATGTTGGACATGACCTCGTCTTCACTAGAGGTTGAGGTTTTCACCTCTACTTGCCTACGTATTAAGTACACCTCCTAGTGGCTGTGGGATGGGAACCCAGAAATGGCTTAAGACCCAGCACAGAGTGAACAATAGCTGTGAAACAATGGGCATCTCCTGCCCCTCACCCTTCTGGATTGTCCACTTTTTTCTTGTGATAACATCTGATAGATGGTAAAGTTCAAGTTGCCATTCTCACTGTTTTTAGGGATTGGTTTCAATACCAAAAATGACCAACTAAAATGAGTATTCTAATTGCAGTCTCAAAAAGATTTGCACTGAACCCAAAAATTTCTCCCAGTAGTGGGACAGGAGGCCTTATTTGAGAACATGGTTCATTGGGTAGTCTGGCCTGCAAAAATTTGGGTTCAGGGCCTGTTTTGTCACAGCCATCCTCTATGTCACCAGACAATCCTTTTAAGGATTTTTTTTGCCTAAATGGTACAACACAGGTCCTGAAGAAATGCTTCAAGAAAACAAAAAGCCAAATATATTAACACAGGAACAAAACTGTATGCCCAAACCTAAAATCTATTTGGAAAATTTAAGTTCCTAAGTACTTTTGAGATGTAGGCTTCTAGGCCTTCATTTCCCATGTCTAAAATACAGATAATAGATGCTCTTCCTTACCCAGATGGCCTAAGGATATTCATTAATCACATTAAGATTGTGAGGTGCTCAGCTACTATAAATAGAAGGGTTGCATGAGCTCCAAGATGGTGGTTACCTAGGAGATACATGGATCAACACATATCTCTTTTGCCTTGCCATTCCTTGGGGATGGTATGGCCATGCTTTAACTGATCAGCAACTCCAGGTTTATTTACTGCTTTGGCCAGCACCAAAACCACAAATAGAACATGGCTACAGGAGAGGTAAAAGCTGTGTCTTCTACTTTGATGATTTCATCCCCTCCTCTCTTTTCCAGCAGTTTAGTAAGTTTCAACTCTGCATTATCAATTAATAGACTTTAAAATGCCTTTTTGGAAATTTTAACATTTTTATTTTTAATTAGAGTAGAGCAAAACAAAAAGCCTGCAAAACTACCTACTTCTGTGCTTCTCTTTAGCTCAGTGATAAACTACTCTGCTCATTTAAATCACTTTTGTGTAAAAAAAACAATGAACGCTAAGTGCTTTGCATGTGAAAGACCTCCTTGATGGAGAAGGAGCACACCAGAGAAGAGCAGAGGATGGAACTGCCTGTCTAATTGGAATGTACCACTGCACTGAGAATTGCTCACATCTATGGTATAGACCCTGAGCTGCTAACAGATATCCTTCTTTAGCTACAAGACTGTGCTTTTGGAGTAAAGAAGATCACAACTCCATCTGTACTGTTGCTGTGATGTACTGAGTGGGAGTTGTGTACAGGACAGTGAGAACTGTGAAGTTCGAAAGTGGCCATGGATTTATTATAAAGAGAACTCGAGCTGTTTGTTGGTTTGATGTTTTGGTGGGGGTTTTTTTGGGTTTGGTTTTTTTTTTTTGGAAAGCCTATGTTGAATGAAGCTTTTAAAGTTTTTGGTGTGTTTGGTTGAATATCTGCGAAATTGTATTCCATTTTCACCACCATTTTTACTTCTGCTAAACAGAAGCCCAATGACAAAAAAAACATGAAATGTGGCTTTTTTGGTGATATTTCTGACTAGAAAGGGAAAAATCTGGTGAGAAAGACCCATAATATGAGATTTTTTTATGCCAGTATTGCAAACCAATTTGGTATTGTTGCTCATTCCAGCCCTAAACTCTTCCTTTTGAAGCCTGACTAGTGTTGTTCCTAAAAGCAAAGGTAGATCCTAAAGAAATTCATTGAGACAGTCTGAAACTCCTTAGCTGAATTTTGTGGATGTTTCTAATGGAGACATTCAGAGAATCAAAGCCATTCTGAATGTTGATGAGGATTCGGACCTGGTTCCAATGTGATTTGCTCCTTATCGAAGAATGTAAGAAAGCACTTCTGGGCCACACCAGCAGCCTGTCCAGCCCAGCACTCTGTCCCCAGGCACAGAAGCCAGCATTGCTGTTTAGGAAAATCCCACAAACCTGGCTGCATTCTGCAATCCAGTCCCATCCACGGTGATTGGATTAAGGCTATTAGAGGGTGCACCTTAACTTAATCCTTTTAGCATCCCTTTATGGACCTGTGGTCCATGATAAAACAGCCAGATTTAAAGCCCCTTACAAAATGAAGTCCTCTAGGGGAAACACTGACAAGCTCCTTTAGTCTGTTAGCACTGTTGGGTGCTGCTTTAACAAAGGAACTCCAGTCGCACTGTGAAGCAAGAGCAATGCATGACTGCGATATCACTGTCATGTGAATGAGCTGTCCCAGTACTGCAGAGTCTGCTCTTTACTGTACGCAGAGACACATCAATACTGAATATAGTGTGTTAGCAAAACAGAATGGAAATCTTTTAGGTGAAGAATGGCTTCACTGATTGCTCTGCTCTACCAGAATGGGGTGTGTTTTCAGGCATTCTGATAAATGTGTGCTATTTTTCAGCCATTCAGTGTGAAATGCTGTAGGTTTCATATAAACTTTTATTGCTCACCACAGGCATGGAAGGATTGATTACATTGTTTGGGGATTTCCTAACTTCTGAGACAGCCTCTTTAGCCAGCCTTAACAGTGTAAGGAGGGAACAAAATGCTATGGTGCTGCTCCGTAGCCTGCTTTCTACCTTTGTATTTTTAGGATCAGCCCATCTGGTTTGGAACAGAGTAGGCAACAGCCAGCCTCATCCACATACCTTGTAAACATCTCCTATGCCTGAGGGCAGCTGGATTGTTAGTGTTGAGTATGTCAGTGTCCTACTACAGCTATAAGCAATAAGGGACAGAATTTAAGGTTTATTTCAAGTTACTTGTTAAGCTTTTGTCTAGCTGTGACCATTGCTGAAAAGGAAGCAAAATATTCACCTTGGAGTTGGGGTGCTCTTGGTATGTGAAGAAAATTTTGTTGCATCTGTGATGAAATCTACATAATGTAGGGGGAGCAAACAGCAGATAGTAATTTTCTCAAGCAAGCAGCATAATATGTTTGGGTGGGGGCCCCCCTGAATGGGCCAAACTCATGATGAGTCCTGACACCAAACTCTGAGTGGATTTGTGAAAAAAACTTTAGGGCTTTTAAAGCAGTTAGCAGATACCCCTCTCTCCAATTCTGGCTTAATGAACTAGTGAGGTTTCACCCACTCCTGAGAAGGCCTTTTGTATTTTCAGACTTAAGGATTACCAACACTCAGTTTTACCAGTTGTCAGGTCAGCCATTGAGCTGGGTATTTTGCTTTTCTTTTTATTAATTTTTGTTTTATCTGTGGGAACAAATAAAAAAAAAATAGTATGATCTAAAGTCTTGTGTTTTCTACTAGGACTAGTTATAGCCCTCACAAAGCCCCTGACCTGGATTTCAACTAACTTCTATCTTGAATCTATTCCAACTGTGCTATAGTTTCATGCAGGATTCTTGTCACCAGTATTCACTGTCTAAGTGGTGCCCTATTCTGTTCCTGATTACTGGACAAATGTCAGGAATATCTCCTGTAAAATGAATGTTGCTTTCATTGGTAAAAATCAAGTAAAAGGAGACTGGCGCCCTAGGCATTATGAACAATACAGGCTTTCAATAAATAAATAATTCAATTCAATTAAAACAAATGTCTGCCCTGATGTACCATAGTTTCTAATTTTTCTAATAAGCATTCTTGGGAGGTGTTTATGGGAAGTGATCCTCAATTAAAGCTTCAAGGAATGTTCTGCAAGAAAGCAGAACTTGTGGTGCCATCTTACTTTCATGTCAGGAAAGAGTCATGCAAAGCAGTTTCAAGAGAACTCCAGCTTGGAATAAGCCTTCAGGGTTTGTGCTGTGTGTGGAAAATGTTGGCTTGGGCAATGGGTATATATGGGAACCTGCTTCCTGGAAAGGTTCTGCTTAAAAAGAGATGATGGGGAAAGAACAAGATAAGGAACTAGGGAATGATGCAAATCCAGTGCTACCATGTCTACAGGTGGCCTTAGTTAGCCATGTGCAAAGATGCAGATGCACTAAAGTTGTTCATAGCAGCCTTGGCTAGCTCTGTGCTCTCCCAGACTCCTGTCAGGGAAGCTACAGATGCAGACACAGCCCAGTAGACAGCAACAAGCGGAGCCAACTGGCTCTGCAACTGCCTATTTAAGTCCCTGAGCCTAATGTTTCCTACTGGCTAGTTGCCTCTGGAGGTTTAGACACAGCCTCTGTGCACAGACATGGGCATAGAGTTTATCTCTGTCTACTGGCCTGGGAACAGGATTTTCTTCATACATTCCTGGCATCTTTATTACGTTCAGACTGAATCCTATACCCCTAACTCAATCCAAAAAGCAGGGGGAGAATATGACTCAACAGACTTGCATTAAAAACCCCTGGGGGAGGTTCACCGTTCTGTTTTTCTGCCTGAGCAGATATGTGGGAGGGCAACAATGTGTTGAAAAGTGAGAACATTTAGGGACAGAATCTTCCCAAGACTGAGTGCTCACACTGCCTACCAAAGCGGCTTGAGGGCAGAATCCGTCCCTTAAATATTGTCAGACATCTGAGCAAACAAAACAGTTTAGCTCAAACTGCCTCCGTTTTTTGTGCTCAGAAAGTGCTTAAAGATGTCAATATTTGAAAGTAAAACCTGGATGAGTGATCTGATCCTTACCCTCCCTTCCCTTTGAGGAGAGATTTATGGTCTCGCCTGAAACCAGCCATCAACTCAAACTGAGATTCACATGGTGCAAACTAGACCTGGACTGAAGCCTCAAAACTCAGATCTGGATCTAGATTTCAAATGGTGAGACTGGGACCAGGATAACAACCCACCTAACCAAACCCACATAAATCCATATCTCTCCCACATTTTTTCAAAACTCGCCAATACAGCAGATTGATTTCAGCTTATAGAAATGAATTTGAGCATTTTTCATGAGAGATTAATTTAACCTTGTCCCATCACTACTTACTCATCACACATTGTCTTACCCAGGTGTATGATCCTCTCTACAGAAGTTCTTCATAAAACCATAAAGGAAGTAGATCATCTGTATGATGTGCAGTGTGCTACAGCCAGCAAAAAGGGAAAAGAAGAAAGAGAAAGAAAGCAGAGATGCAAAGCAACCAGTGCTATTTCTTGCCATACAAAAGGTTGCCAAGTACTTTTCATTTACATAGATGACTTAATGATGATTGTATGATATTTAAAATTACTTCCACCCACCAGAGATGCATTAAAACTTTTATCAATATGTCTCCTTTACTATCTATTTGACTGTAAAAATGCAGAGATCATTGGGGAAACAAAAGAGCTTGCTGCCAGTCACCAAAAATCAACTCTGTGACCTTTCTAGATTAAAAAAAAAAAAAAAGAGGCAACAAAACCCTTTCTACTAGTATCAACATGATTTAAATTTACATGAACAAATAAGCTGTTTCACACAATGGAAACAAGTAATAAACTAGGACGAGAACTGTGACCAATCTGGGACCTCTTAAAGACCCCTCTGGACCTGGCAGGAGTCTGCTTTTTCTATCTCAGGGAGAACCCCCCGCACTGGTCTAATTACCTTTTTAAATTCATATCTAGAACCACAGGCTGCCTCATGGGATTAAGCACAGTATGCTTTGCAAATTGAAAATAAGATAGCTGTTAGGAACATATACTTGCCTCTATGATTACAGGAACAAACAATGGCAAAACATTAATTTACATCTATTATAATGGTGAAACAAAGCCCAGTATTTTCTTCATGTTATAAGCAAGAGGTAAATTTGCAAAGGTGAGATTCTAAAAGGTGTAGGCTCTAATGAGGAAGATTCTCTTGCAGAGCAGGTAACTGGCAGGGTGACATCAGCTCAAAGTTATGAGGATTCAGTATATCATTAAATTTATTTACCATAAAATGGATTGAGGTTTTTTTAAATAGTAGAACTATTCATAGGGAGACAAAGTTTGTATGTATCTGTGGGGTGGAAGGCATTTGTGTGGGGTGAAACAGTGCAGAGCGGTCGCAACAGTAATCCAGTCATGCCTGGGTCTAGGATTTTTAAAGGTGTTTTATCTGGTAGAAATGAATACAGCATTTACAAATTGAAAATAACTCTGTAAACTCAGATAAGATTGTCTTGGTAATATTTTACCAAGGAAGCAGCTCACCACTGCTTACTTTCAATTAGCCATCTAAATCACAGCCTATACAAAAAGCAATCCCTGCTGCCTTGCAATAAAAAAAAAAAAAAAAAGAAAGTTAGACTAGTTCCTAAGAGTTTTGATTCATGTTGCTGAATATGGAAGATCTGTAATCTTCTCCTTGGAGTCTATAGTCTAATGTAACTGCTTGAAAGTACTTTCCTTCTGCTGCTGGCAAAGATATTTTTTTCTGAAATGAATGGTGATTCATTATAGATAACCCTTCCCGATTAATTTTGTTTTGACTTTAACTTCTGAATAAGAATATAAGCAGTAAAGTAGCTTCTCCCCAGATAGTAACTATGCTGTTATTTTTGGACCATATTGTAGCTGATGTTGAGAAAAGCCTAAATTTAGAAGGGGAAAAAAAAGTTGATTGTCATCAGAAGTTTTAGCTGTAAGATAAAAGTGGCATTTTATTATTATTACTTGTCTGTGATGAATAATAAATAAGCAAGTTCCTTGGAATCAGTATTCAACTTCACTAGCTTCTGTCTACATAATCCACAGGACTAACACTCTCGGAGGGCTGGCAGGTCAAGCTGAAGAAGTTTAATTTGTGTCTACACATTTCCAGTGATCCACAGGTAAATTTGCTGGCAAATTTGAGGAGACCAAGTACGATGGCACAGGAGCCCTTGCTATGGTGGTGACGTTGTGATGATCTGAGGCTGCGTGCAAATAAACATGTTGACAATTTCAATGACATGAAAAGATAGTTAAGAGCCTGAAAAATAAACATAGTTGTCAATCCCTATATGTAGAGTTTTTTCAGCAGCTAAATCTGATTCATGGCTTTGTCAGTAAATCAGGCTGCCTTCCTTCTCTCTGCATATTTTTGACTAAGATTCTGTTTATGTTTGCCAGTATTTCAATTTTCTTGTGAGCTTTTTCTCATTTCTGTTGAGAAGCATTTAACCTGACCTTGCTGGCTGAATACTGACTTGAACCCATCTCCTGTTTTGTTGTGGGGTTTTCTTTTTTCTTTCTTTTGGACAGTGATTTTTTAAGACAGGGATGATGTCCAGACCATCTGATATGTCTGTTACCAGCAAAGATCCACCAGCTTCACCCACAAGGAGGAGTTTTCTTTCAAAGAAATATTAAAATTAAAAATTAACTGTGTGCCATTACACAATATTTATAACATCGTGTATATAAAGGCTTTTGGAAAGCTGGATGCTATCATATACACCTGAATGATTTTACTTGCCCTCATAAAAGGATGAACGGTGCATGCACCTCCCTGAAAGCAGTTAGCCCCAGGCAGGAAAGGAGTTTTTCACTCTCCATCATTCTCTTCTGTTTAATACAGATTTACTACTAGGTAAGCACATGCCCAGCGTTTTAAAGCTGGTAGAGTTCTTCTGAAGTCAAGGGGGTTGAAGTACTTTGGGATTACTCCATGCTGAAAAGTCAGGTTGATGTTTCACTGTCTTGTTGAAGAAAGATCTAATTATTGAAGCATAATTTGACAAGCAATTCGGTCACTTAGGACAAGGATGTGCCTACCATTTTTGTCTATGTTTGTCTATGGAATTTTTTGTTGCTTTATTTTATTTTTACATAAAAGATTATTTACAGTGATGAAATGGATATTTTAGCCTTAAACAAAATAGATTTTACCTAAATCTTTAGACTAAAAAAGAATCCAAAGTCCACAAAACTAAAAATTCCACTCCATCTGTGCTTTCCTTAGGATTTTGGCCTACCTGCATCATTTTGTTGCATCTTCTGCTGCAGGGGAACACATTGCTCAGCCTATGTTTGTAGTTTCTCCTCCTGCAAAGAAGCTCAGAACATCTGAAATATTACTGTGACACCTGCAGTGCAGCTTGCAATGTTTTACTCACTAGCACTGCCCATTTTCAGCCACAGTCATTGATCACAAGCAGTAGCAGTAAAGGGTCCAGTGTGAGCTAGAGGCAGGCTTCATCTGACCCTAACACATATGCATTGCTGCTTGCTCCCTACATTTCTTGTACAGTGCATGAGAACATTTTATAAAATCAGTGACAGTCAGGGGGAGCACCTGTAAAAATGCAGTAACAATTTATTTTATAAAGAATTTTTGGGAGCGTCATGAAAGACAGCAGCCTGTGAGCTGCAGGTGTTTGGGGGAAAAAAAAAAAGCCAAGTGTTCACTTATAGTATACACAGAGCTATGCCTGAATAACAGTTGATAAAATACTGGGAGGAACTAGGACTGATGAGTTGACCCAGGCTATTGCATTTGTAATATTTTTTCTTATGGACCAATCTGATTTCAGCTAATTTTTAATTTTTTTTAAGAGAACAGTTATTTGCTTTACAGTAAAATAGAAGCAGAATATTCTACATAAACCATAAGCTGAGCTATAGCACAGGCATCCAGCTGTGATCTTCCCTGTACCTGAGCAACGTCTCAGCAAACTCCCGTGTGTGTCTGGGTATGTATATGTATATATATGGACAGATTTGTACCAACTCCGCATTGTTACACTCGACTTACTCTTTTTTTTTAATTATGTAAAAAAATCACATTAAGCTGAATCTAATTACTGCAATGTATATTAGAAGCAGGGCACCATCAAAATTTTATTTAAATTAATCAGGTTTTGATTTAAGATATTAAATTCAAATTAATCATGTAAAAATGGAAATGATCCTTGACGTGCTTCCAGCTGTGACTTCAGTCTGTTTTCTCGTGTGAGTCACTTTCGGGATGTCTTGGGGGGAACATTACGAAAATTCACGCCGGTGCTATTTCAATTAGAGTTATTTAGCAGGACAGATGTAAAGAATACGGTATAATTAAGAAGGAGCTGATGACATGGCTACAGATTTTCAGGATCAAAAAAAAAAACTGTTAGTGAAAATTGACGACTGGTCATGTAGTCCAAGTTCAAATATGCTGGGGTTAAGCACTCATTAATGATGGAATGAGGTCTTTAGATAGACCGTTGGACTCCTTCTCTGGAGCAATCTGCAGAATTCTGCCCTGGAAATAACTTTGAAGCTTCATTAGCAAGCAGATGATACCTGATGATATAATTTTAAAATTCTTAAAATAATTTTCCTCCCCCTGGTGCCTAATCTTTTCTGGCCAGCTAACTTCAAAGGCCTTCAGAAAAACCTGGAAGTGGCATATAAATGCCCATATAAGCACACATGCACACAGAGATATGTGTATGCATACACTCAAAGCATTGTTAAACTCATGATGAATACGAGCTGCCAGGAATACTGTAATTTCTTCTAGCACTCTTTGAGCAGAATTAGAGTCTGTGCTACCTGCACGCTTCCTGACTGAAACCAATAAAGAGGATGGGGGCTTTCCCAAACAGAGACCTGACTTCATGTTTATTTATAACACTTTATATCATCAGTATTTCCATTGTGAAAAGTGAACTGCATGTTGTTGCTTTATTCAAGACTAGGGTGACACTAACATTTTTTCTCATGTGCACTGCTATACTATGCAGCATAAACTTTGGAAGGTATTTTACAAATTCTTTTACCTGAAACTAAATCTCTCAGGTAGAGCTCTCAGATTTTCCTACATGAAAAAAGATCAGAGAGACTACAATCCATTCCTTCTTGTAGTCATAGATCTCCTGAAAATATGTGTATTTAAACATGTTTCTTATGGTTGCTATCCAGGGCTCTCAGTATCTGTTCCCCTCCTACTGAGTAATAGTAAAAGCCAAGTTAAATTTAAAAAATGCACAGTACATACTGTACACCCATAATTATAGATTAAATATTGATCTCCATGGTGGGGTTTTGTGGGTTTTTTTCCATATCTCCTGCAATCTTTCTCTTCCCTTAGTCATGTCCCATTGTCACTTCCCTCTGCAAAGAAACATACAACTGAAAATACTTTCTACAACCAAACCCATTGGTTTTAACTAAAAAAAACCCACATGTAGTGAATGATAATAAAATAATTTAAATATCAAGTTCTGTATATCTGGCAACATTTTCAGGAGCAGATCTTAGAATTTGTAGCTTTATTTGCATGTTTGGGGATGCTGTACATGACAGCAAGGAGCCGTACCTGGAGGAGGAGCGATGCACCGGACCAAGAATGGCTGGCTATCCACAGCAGAAGGATATATAGCTATGGATATTTAAAAGCATATTACACTTACCATGGCTTTACTCATTATGCAGATTTCAAGGCAGGAAACTGTCTGCAAAATAGATATACAGTGGGAATATACTTTTTTGTTATTGTGGTAGTTGATCATGTTTTCATTACAGTTGGAGGAATAATATGATTCATTGATGGTTTCTGCTTCCCACTCATAAGATATAAACCTACATAATGATTGTTCTTTAATAGTATTTAAAGATATTTTTAAAACAAACTGTGTGGGAGTTTAACATAATAATGGTTTCAGTTTTTCAGGAAACACTTTTTGGAGAAGTGTATGACTGTTTAAATATTAAAAATGGCTCCTCATAAGAAACATGAATGTAGCAAGTAATTTGTGAGAAAGGATGTGATAAAAATATGCTCAATTTATGCATTTGTCCTTTTATTTATTTATTTATTTTTAATTTTGGCATAACAGCTGGAAAGAACATTTTTTTCCGTGGGCTAATCTGTTGCCTGGATGACTGAAATGCATTTTCCCATGAGACATACACAGGTTCATTTCCCATCTGGGTTTTTTCCCCCTCATGTTTCCTTGCTTGCCCCACCTCCTCTCCTCCAGGACCAGAGCTTATTAATAACAAACCATAGATTTCCATTGATATAACTCCACACACATCTAAGAGGTTATACCAAGCACAGCAGATTAGCACAAGAATGTTTGTTTACCCCTTTATCAGTCTTCCATCTAGGCCTGGGTGGGTGGGTTCCATGAACAACAGGGACTCATTTGTAGGATGAAGACACAGAGTTCAAGCTGGCTTCTCTGGCCAGTTAAGAACTGGGGTTGATGATCTCAGGAGGGAAAGCTCTGATTCCTGTTGAGTCCCTGAGAGGAAGGTAGTTGGGGAGCACAGAGGTGGTATGAGATGAGCACAGAAGTCCTCAGGGCAGTGGAGTCCCCATCCTTACCAGGGGATCTCGACCTTGTCTATATGGTAAGCATCGTATCCTTACTGATGCAGTCGGCACAGTCACACAGCCATTAAAAACGTGGCATTTGTCAGAGATATATTATACTTTGCCAGCAGTGTGGTGAGTACTGAGAGTCCAGACTGTAGGGAAGTTGTGTTTTAATGGGACTTTATCTGTCAATGCTCAATCCACACATCTTCCATGTATTTCTAGTGCTGTTCCAGGGTATTTGAGTAACTTTTCTCAGACATATGTGAAAGAAAGTCCATAGGAGGAATATGCCTTTCTTGTCTCTTTCAAGCCTAGAAACTTTGTAGCAGCAAAGGACTCTGTATTTCTCAGTGCATTCTGTACTCAGGCTCAGTTAAGCCTAGAACCAGTAATGTATACAAATAATATTGGTAATAAACAGCATTATTTCTGTACCTCTCCAAATTATCATGATTGCAACATCTTTATGGAAGCTCTGGAAATATTTCACAGATGAGGACTTTCTAAATCAGAGAGTAATTCAGCAGCTTGTCTGTCAACTTTAGATCAGTCTATAAGAGGGCATGGCTTAGATGTCTTAATTTTTGGAGTTACCTCTTAATTTTAAAACTATCATTATTAAAATGTGTTGGTTTAGCACATTTTTACTTTATTTATTTGTCTTTAGTCAAAAATCTATAAGCTACTGGATATTTCTTATTGGTTTATAACAATGTGACAGGTAAAACATAAGCTGCAAGGTGTCATGGGACTGGATCTGATATGAAACCTGGTTAGTATATAAAAAATTACATATGAAAGTTTGGTCTTTTTCAGCTAGAGCCTTCATTCTGTGGATGTGTTGAGGTGTTTCTCTCTAGAGGCCATTGCCAGAGGCACTTGACCTGGCTCAGCAGGAAAATCTGGTGTTCTGGGAGAATTCTTCTGAGAAAAATAGGTGCTGTAAAGGTGAAACCAATATTCTTACCAGTCCTGACCTTTTGGAGGCAGTTTTGTGCAGCACATTCCTTCTAAGGTAAGAAAGAAACTGAACATAACATGCAGGAGCAGACATGCTAATTTTCAAACTGCTTTTCCAGGCAACTGAACATGTCCCATGGGTTCCACCTAGGAGTTGAATGTTTATGGCTAACTTTGGAAAAATCTTTTTTAGGCTACTGAGGGATGAATATGCCTTTATAAATGTGTATTTTAGTGGTCCTGCAAAGCTCCCTCTACGAACTAATTAAAGAAATTTTCAGAGAAAAGGTCCTCACTTACCAGCTGTGAACACAGTGCCAATGGAAGAGCCTGGATGCGTCAGCAAAAAGGAAGCAATGGGCTAATTACATTGAAAGAAACCTGCACATTCAGCACACCTTAGCCATGTCTGCATGGAAAATTGACATAGCACAGTGCCCCAGCCACCCAAAATACTGAGCTTGATCGTTAATTACAAATCAGGTCCCTAATTCCAGCCCACTCTGCTCTAAGGAACAATAAGTATTGACACAGAGTAGAAGTCAATGCTGCAAGCCTTTCCACCATGGACAGCTAAACAGGCAATGTAGCCAATTTTTCAGGTTTCATCAGAAATCATGCCATTTTTGGAGCTGTTACTAACACCTGTAGGATTAAAAGGAACAAAACCTATTTTATTTTATTTTATTTTATTTTATTTTATTTTATTTTATTTTATTTTATTTTATTTTATTTTATTTTATTTTATTTGCATTTCTAGCTCTCCTGTTTGACAAAACAGGGAAAAATGAACCCTTAAAGATTCAGTACAATATCTTTTTTTAAGCCACTGTTTAAGATAAGCTTTAGAAATAATGTTATTTTACACCAGATTTTGGATTTTTAAATTTGGATGGCTGGAACTGTTGGACATAATATCTGAATGCAGTTCACACTCTTAGATCAGAGAATAAGTGTGGTACTGTATAAACATGAAAATTGCATTTAGGTGCCTTTAGATCTGATTCATGTAATTTATGTTAAATAGAAACTAAGAAAAAAATGTTGATGACCAAAAATGCTACATTACTATGCACATGAAAAGGTAAAAATCTTCAGATACTGTAAACTATATGACATAATTCCAACCTAGATGAAAGTACAAAACTAAACCCAATTTAATTCTGGAATACTCTTATTCATGAGAACACTTTGAGTACAATAGAATTGCACAGGATTTAGTTCTAGTATTGAGCTTTTTCAGACTAGAAAATCCCAAAGTGTACTCAAGTAACATTAGTAGACACTAATTCAGATGAGTCTTTAACAAGTTACTTCTTCAGTTTTTATGTTCCTTCAGATTTTTGGCCCTGATAGCAGGTAATTATGGAAACACTGCTAATCCTAATTTCTTACTGTAGGGGGAGAGATATATGAAATTCTTACTCTTTTAGGCAACTGTGAAGGGGGGTTAAGCAATCATTTGGAGCTGAAAAATGCAAGCAGATCGTGGGAAAAAAGGGATATCCTCTAGACTGCAAATAGTGACATGGAAAAGGGAAGCTTGGCTAGACTTACACAAACACATCAATGAAGGCAGATCATTGTATCTGTGCAGGGAAGCAACCACAATCAGAGCTTCAGTCTGAACTCGGAAATCTGTATTAATTTGCCCTCTAGATCAGAAATCACAAGGAATCATTTTCTTTTCTTCTTTCTTGTCTTTTTTACAGTACAGACCACGTGGTCTTTGAATTGTAAAAATCACCCATGTGTAATTTAAATTCATGCTAGTTTAGGCTCTGCTCCACTTTATTTTTAAAGATAATAATTCCTTGTCAGCTTCAAACTAAATATTGCAAGTCTTACCATTTTGCTGTGCAAAAGACACATCTCTAGAGTTGTTTTTTTTTTTTTTTCTGGATTTCCCATCCTTCCATTTCTGATGTGTTTACATGAGGATATTTTTAGGACATTATATTTTCCTAGTTTAGTAGCAGCACAGTCCTGTGAATAGCTTCACAATTCATTGGAACTCTACAGTATCTTAACCTGAGACTGCAGACTCCTAATTATAAACTAAGTATAAACTGCAGCCTTGTCAGAGTGATTTTATTATCCTGATTGCATCAATTTCAACCCTTTATGAGACTGCGTTATTTGGGACATCAGGAATCCAACAACTGAAAACAAGCAGAAGACAGCTGCTTTCAGCTCACAGAAGTCTCTGGATATATTTAGCAATTTAGTCTTCAAAGTAAGCTGTTTTGCTGGTACTATTGTAAGATGCATCACTTCTCAGTAGGGCCCACATGTTTGCCTTAATCTGATAGGGTTCTTCTTTTTGTTCTTAACCTACTTCCTTTCTGAGAGAGGTAAGGGAACTTTAGCAGCAGCAGTCAGTAGCAAATGAAGTGGGAGGAAGCAAAGAATAAAAAATAGGCTGGGATTTATAAAAAGAATGTAAAAATCTGTGATTATATAATGATGTACAGAAGATGCCAGCTACCAAAGAAAGCTATGGCATCACTGTTAACTTAGTGAGCTCCAAACTTCTCACTTGTCTGACATAAAGGCAGCTTCTGAAGTAGTTTGAAACCTGTAATCTTTAAGCTACAGGTTGAGAAATGATCCCAAGTACTCCAAGGCCAAACTGAAGAAAGCAAGCCTATTATCTGAGGTAAAGTTAACAACGCCAAGTTAAGTTTTATTTAGCCTCCTTGAATTAGAAAATGAAATTAGAAAACATGTAGATGTAGAGGTCAATGTGGAATGTGCCCTGGAGTTTTTTGAATTAAGAAAATAAACTAATGAAAAGTATTAACCAAAAGAATTAGTTGTGAATCAATGCTAAGTGGTGACTGAATTCTTACAGCAAACAAATTCAAACACCTAATGGTTGTTAGCAGGGGAAGCTGTCCTGATCTACAAAAAATGGATTTTTTTTTTTTCAGGTAAAACAATAAGAGGTAAAAAGCAGACCTGTATCTTTAACCAATTTCCCTGTTGCTTTGCAAGGACAGACTGTGGCAGCTGTGACCACTCGCTCCCCATCCTCCTGTTTTTCAGTGATGTGAAGCCAGTAGGGCTGCTGCACTGGGAGCCCTCCCGGCCACAGGTGAGGAGCCTCGCCATCTGCAATACTCAGTAGGCCAATCAAGCTGGCCCTGCGTGAGGTAAGATGGATAGTCTCCCCGTGTGCCCTGAGCTCCCTCTGAAATTTCAGCAGATCAATGTCACTGTGGCTTTTAATTACCCCTCTGCTTCATCATTATTTCATGGACTTTAATATGCCCTGCAGGACACAGCATCGCAGAGTATGGGTAAACAACCACCAAGCCTCGGTGCCTCTTGAGGTGCTACAGTCCCCCCCAGAGGGAAATGTCACAGTGTCGGACTCATTTCCCTGGGTAAGCTGACCTCAGGGTTTCCAGGCTGATTTCACCCTGAGCTGAGACACAAGGGCAGGCACTCATGCTGGGCTGAGAGCTCTTACATTTCATGTTAAAACTTGTTGCTGCCACCATGCGCAGGCAGAGATCAGTGGCCAGAGGGGCTTTTTGCACTTGGCCCTTGTTTTCTGAGGAGGAAACCAATCTATCCTCGCAGACCCCTAAGCATTTGAGCACAGTATAGCTCAGGCCCCACCTGTGGAAGACTCCGAAGGCATTCTGAGAGGTGCTCAAGCACAAACACAAGTATTCAGGGCCTTGCAAAATGAAACACATCCTGAAAGCTACCTGCAGCTCAGTCTGTTGGAGGGGTTGTTTTGACATGTTGGCAATCGTATCTGAGGGGTGCAGGGTGGGTTTAAAGAGAGAATACCCCCCTGTAACCTCTTGCTCTTCTCAACACCTGGTTATGAACAGTGCCATGTAAGATTTGGGCAGTTTTAGCTTATTGGTTATAGTTTGTTAACCAATCAGGTCATCAGGGAGACTGCACTTGTCTGGATGTGGGGAATAGAACTAAGGTGGGAGGAGGGATATATGATGAAAAATATCCAGTTTTGATTGTAATTCTTTAGAAAGCTAATTGCCTGAACCCACAGTTTTTGAGCACTGAAGAATGTTGATATCACTTTTGATGACTATTGGGGGAAAAATTAAAAAGCTGCAGCCTTTGCTAGATGACCGCCACAGTGCTTGCAATGTAGCATGCAGCAGCTTTCTGCTGTACAGCACTGAGCTCTGTGCATCAGCAGTGCAAATTCACCCTGAGGGGAAAGATCCACCTTCTCAGACCATCAACCCCAGCCTAGAAGCAATGCAGAGGGAAGGGGAGCAGAGGGAGACAGAAGAGACAAGGCAAACCACAGGTGTACAGTCTGTAAAAGCGAACAGACCTCAGAGAGAGCTGCCTGCAGCTCTCTGCATCAATCATTCATGGTACTTCCTCCCTGGCAGTGGAGAGAGGAGAGACTGTGACAGAGATGATGCTTCAACATATAAGTAACTGTAAGCACATGAGCAGTAGTCTTATTGGGAGTGCTCCAGTGTGGGTTTCCCAAGTACACATCACTGTTCCTGATCACCGCTCCTGCTGCTGGGTGCTCCTATGGACAGTGACATATGGCAGGGGAGGTGCTGCCCTCCCTTGTTCCTCAGACTAGCAATGGCAGTGCACAGTTGGCTGAAGTTCATGTAGAGGTGCCATGGTAGAAAATAGGTCTCAAAGCGTACTACTGATCAGGGGAGGGGTTTCCTTCCTCTCATGTCTTTCTATCCATCCTGCTGCATTCAAGAGATGGGTACAGCCACCAATTCAACAGACCTGTGACCAAGCATGGGAGCAGGTATTATGATGATGGCACTAATGTGAATGGGACCTCCCTGGTTAAATTTGTATCTGCCTAAGTGTAATAAAGCAGTATCTTTGTTAACAGGATGGAGTGGTTCTGATTCAGCTGTTGGACATACCATGCACAGGTTAATATACTCTTTTTCAGGGCAAGATGATATGAGCAGAATAAACTTTTATCAGCAAAAATTTAATCCAAGCCTTGACACTGGGACACTGTGCCCTTTCTTTCCCTCAAAATTTACTAGTTGAACAGACACCCTCTGACCTTCTTCCCTTGCTAAAAGCAATATCTGCCCTTGGGTAGTTGGCACCATCTGACATTGCTATGTGGAAAGCTGTGATAGGGACTAATATGAGAGTGGGATAAGTGAATTCCATATTCCTATTAGGAAAGGAAAAAATGAATATGTTTAGACTTTCTGAGAGAAAGGGACCGCCATTAATTATAGATACCTGAGGTGGATCTAACTTAATTTTACTGATACCAGGAGAATAAAACCAGGTAAAGATGGGATGACCTAGATGAACAGAGCAGGGAGTGGCTTTATGCTAATTGGGATGAGAGTATGTAGGCTAAAATTATCAAGTGAGGGCAGCTTAATTTTTTTTTTTTTGGAGAGGAGGTATTAATTAATGTGTTGTGGGCAGCACAAGTCGTTGACTCATTAAAGCCCTGTGTATCTGGCACTCGTTCCCAGAATGAAGATAACACATGCAGTGGACTTGTTCCACTGGGACTGCACATAAGGCTTTGATAACCACCGCCTGTTAGGATGAGATGTAGCCATGGTTAGACAGATAACTCCAAGAACCAGATCAAACTGTACTGCCCAAATCTGTGTCTCAGATACTTATCAACCATATCCCTCCATGTGGACCAGAAGTTATGCATATTTAAATTCAAGCTTCAAGCTGCTTTGATTGGATGTGAAGGTTCCTCATCCATGGGAATATATTGTCATGTTTTTCCCGGGTAATTAAAATCAAGTGGTCAGTTTAATGAAGACTGAGATATTGAGTTTGCTTTACTTTCAACTATTCTCATTTGAATTCTTGTTTAAATAAAAATGGGGCCATGGCTTTTTGTTTAACAGAAAAAAGAACTCTGAGGTTCCCAAAAGGACTGTCAGTAGCTTCACATTTTCTGAAAATTTGGCCTCTTATGGTTTTCTCCTACAAATATGAACTGCCTTTTAAAGTATCTTGGCAAGAGGCCATTTGCCAGCTTTGATCTGACTACTGATATGTAATTTAAACACACCCAAAGGTATAAAGCAGTTGGCCACTTCAGACAAGCTTTGCAAATGAAACTAAAACTACTGACAGCATTTTTAACTCTGAACTATGTATGTTGGGAGAGGAGGAGTCAGTAGGTAAAGGGCCATTGCCAACAAACACATTTTTGGAGGAAAATGTTGAAACTTGGATTTGAAGGACCACCAGAAAAAAGCAGACCTGAGAAAATAATCTGAATGTACAGTCAACTGTGACTCTGCTACAGGCTTTGAGTTCCCTGAGGGTTGCATCAGACAAAGTCAGTGAGAGTACTTTTATGAGAAAAGAAGGAAAAAGAATAAGAACAGGTATATATTTCCCTTCCTATCTCTTTCTTCCTCTTTCGTGGTGGATTATCTGCAAATGATTTGTGTTCCACTAAAAATGCATTGCAAAATTCTCCTGGTGTAGCAGGTTAATGCACAGCTGCTCTGTACCACCAAACACCACATCTCTTTGAGGCACGTGGAGGAGCCCCAGTCACACACAGGATCCAGCAAGCACTAGGGCTGCTGGAGAAGACAGCAGCTGCGTGTACACCCATGTTTTGAGAGCACTGTGGCTTGCATTGCAGCTTGAGCTCAGGAAGCACAGGTTTGGTTGCTTTCAGATGAAATTAAGCCAGAAATTGTACTCTAGAAGGACATCTAATGTACTCCACTTCTTGATGGGCATCTAGTCCATGGGATCATACTAGAACAAGTTTAAGTAACCCCATCAAAAGACATACAGCGTAGACATGGGGTGCTCAGCACCAATTGTTTCACTCTACATATTTACTCCTATGAGTCAACATATTGCAAATACACTCTAAGATAAAAAGACACATTGAGAGATGCTGTTAAAAATGTATATTGAAAGAACTCTATTTCCACAGGCATGTTATTATTTATAATTTGCACCGAAGCACTGTGTAGCAACCCCAAATCCCTCACTATGCAAGGTGCTCTACTAACAGAACAGGAAGATGGTCCCTTCCTCTAAAGAATTAAACCCTGGAAATAGTTTAGGATGGAGCTTTGCCTCCTGCTCCAGCCCACCGCATTCCTGGGTGATGTCCTGGCATAAGAAAGCTGTAAATTCAGTCATGCAATTTAGCTCTGGGAAGGAGGTGGGAAGAGGGAGAGGAGTGTAAGATTTCACAATGTTCACTTTTCCTTGTGTCTTTGCTGGGTTGAAATGGATGGAAAATACCCAATAGCCAGCAGAAAGTAAAGGCCGGGGCAATACAGTACTGAACCAGTATGTCGGTGATTTATGAACTTCTTGGGACACTGTGAGGAACTCCTTGGGACAAGTGAGTGACAGATTATCTGCTCACCTTTGGGATAGCTCATTTGCTTTTGTTCAAGCAGCATTTTTTCATTAGAACTGCAGGTCCTAATATTTCTCTGCTGAACTGAGCTACCTTACTGCTAAATAAATATGTCAGTCAGCAATGACACAAGCTGGCATCTTTGGTGGGAGGTATCTGTCTCGCTCCAAAGTGGAGTCTGAGGAGAGGGACGGTGGACATTTGGGAGGCAGCGATCCTACTGCAAATCAGAGAGCAAGTCAAACTGATAATGGGAATATACTGCAGAGCTATCTGGGGCTCCATTTGCCTTCATAGTGATGGAGCTGTGATTTCCGACTCCATGTAGTACTTTCCTAACTACTTTTTGCTTAAAGTTTGGAGAATTTTATGGTTCCCTCACTGGTGGTTAGTCCTTGGGCCTTCTCAGCCTTAAAAGCTGCATTATTCTTTTTCAGAAAAAAATCCCCACATATAAAGCAGCTTATATTGTTCCCTTTCACAGACATATTTGTCTTGATCCTTTAGTTGTTTATTTTGTGAGACAATCCCTTATGCTTTAGACATCTGACTTTATGTGACTGGACTGAGAGGATGGTGCAGGAGAAAACTGTGGAGCATGGTCTGGCATGCTCTGTCTGGGTCTAACAACCACTTCCACTAGTTATATTTTTATATTGTTTTAATTTGTACCATCGAGACAATAAAGTTAATGCCCACAGCAGAAATGGGAAGGATACACAGCAGCTAATATTGCCAGTTTCTTTGGAAAGAGTGTTTCAGAAATCACAATTCTACTGACTGACTTCAATGTGAATTAACAGTGAATATTCACAGCCAGGCATATTTTGTGAGCACAGAAACAAAATATGGGGATTAAAGCCCCGTACCCTATCTGACCTTGCAAAGCATCCAGTAACAGCAGTGAGGAAGAGCAAGAAAACATATTTCTTTCCCCAATACTGATTGCCTCAGTCTTGCCCTCCTAATAAGCATTTAAATAATGTAAATGTGAAGGGTGGTGCAGGAGAGAGAAGGGGGGGTGCACACAAACCTTTCTGACTTTTCTTTTTCCCCCTGAACACTGATGCCATTGCATAATTATATGGGTTGGCTTGAAAGAATGAAACCCAGTTCAAAATGTATGAGTTCATTTTTATGTTCTACTGAGAAAATTTATTCAGTGTGACTGCTCAGTAGCGAGAGCAGTAAAACACCTTAATCCCTGGTTGAAGAAAGGTAATACCTTGACAGATGTGTGCCTCCTACTTTCCTTGCGGCCATGTTTCAACAACAAACCTTTATTTCTGCTTCTCGGCTGTAGCAGGAAAAAAAAAAATGAGAGGAGCAATAAAGCAGTCAGACAAATCTCAGGAGCCAGGCGGCAATGCAATAGTAATGACAGATTTTTAATGTGGCAGGAGAGATTGACAGGAAAATGTCTTCAGAGCAAACGCACGCCAGATGGAATGAAAACGGTTTATTGGAGTATGGAGGTGCTGCTGAACTGAATAGAGGGCGGGTTTAAGGTGGGTGTTTTATCTGCTTCAAGTAAACAACAACAACCAAAAAAAAAAATCCAAACCCCAAAAAACCAACCTAAAAAAAACATTTTCCCACACCAAGGTATTGCCTTCGACCCGTCTTTGCACCAAGGGATCTTTTTTTTGTTTGTTTGTTTGTTTCTTTTTCCACAGTGCTGCACCAGAGAAAAACTTTAAAGTCAAAAGTTCAGTCATTACATGCACTACACAAAAGGAGAAGGCAAACTGGATTGGTCTGAGGTTTTTTTATTGTTTGCCTCTTTTCTCTCCTCTCCCCCCTTCCTCCTTAATCTAAAGGAATTTCTTGCTCAGTACGAACTGATAAAGATGTTTTGATGTGCTTTTAGATAAATCAGAATGATTTTTTTCCAAAAAGAGAAACAAAACAAAAAAAAATTCCAGCTGATTGAGTAGCTATCAAATCCAGGACAGATGAAGAAGCCTGCACTAAAAATCCTATAAAAGCCAATATAGCTGTTTCTATATCAAGAAGAACAACATCATTGTGTCTTTTTCAACTGAATAAACTTATACTTGCATGCTCTTAGTAATGATAATAAAGTCAAATTCAGCCCTACATCTCACATGAAAATGTAGCTCTGAAATATTTCATACCCCCATACAGAGCAAAGGCAGGGAAACAGCCATAAACGGGAAGAAACAGCACAAAAGAAAGGAAGAAAATACAACTCTAAACTGTGAATCTCTGTGACACCTTTTCATTATCAGCCTAGTCAATGAAGAATGCTACTAAGGAAAGGACAGAGTCATATTATTGAAACATGCTGGTTTTGGGTTTTTTGAAGGATGCACTTGTATAGTCTCTGTGGGTAGCTTTTTTATTTCACTACAGTTGCCATTATTAACACTCTGTAATTATATTTTATGTTCAGGGCTTGGATTAAGTGTTCTGCATGTATCATGTACATCTACACTGCTCTTTTTAGAGTTTATTCATGGCATTTTTGCCTTTTGCAAACACATCAGAAAGAAGTCACTGAGTTACCTCTTTTATTTGTATTATACTTTAAAACAAAACAAAACAACCTTTTTTGTCTTTGACAACCTGCTTCTTTTTTTGCTAAAGAATATTTATTTAGACAGTAAAAAGATGTTATGGTTCTTTCCACTAGTGGAAGTGTATGCACTGAATATGCTCCAATGTGATTTGTAGAAAATGGGGAAAATGCTCTGGAAAAGTAAGCAGAGAGTTTTGCCATGTCATTTCATCTGATAACTACAATACTCTGATAACAAAGCTTTAGGCAAAATGCTTAACACCAACAGGAAAAGTAACTGACAAAGCCTTTAATGATCCATTTATAGTTTATATTTTATAGATTTACTGATTAGTTTAAATACATGTTTTACATTTTTTTGTCATATTTTGTCCTATTTAGAATCCTGCTCTAAAGTTCTATTTAAGTCTCTTTTGTATTAGTCCTGGCTGAGCTATAAAGATATCTTGTGTAATTCTTATGGTGTTTGGGGTTTTGCTTCAGTTTCCTTAGCTTTTGGCCAAATATTGGCATACGGGCTATTCACCACAATGCAAGAGAAAACATTATTACATTTTAAAAATATGCCCTTAACTGGCTAAGTCATTTTTCAATATAAAGAACAACACAATGCTAAAGATAGTAAAGAAAAACATAGCAAATATTTATACTGCTGAAATTATCCTATTTCTTTGCACTCAAATGTAACTTGATTATCGGTGAACTTAACTTTTTCTAGTTGGGTTGAAGCTCTTTTGTAAGTCAGTCCTGCAAAAGATATCAGTTCAGTAGGAAGTGCATTTTAGAAAACAAGAAAGCCAAAGCCATTTTTCAGTTTATTTTAGTATCTGTTTTACTGTTTTAAAATACCCTCCCCCCCAATGCAAATTAAACTCAGAATGAAAAATAAAGCATTGTTGAATATAAAACTCGACACAACAGGATGGGATGGCTGCCATTCTGTCCTTAAACCACCTTTTTGCAATGCACATAATACAGAATATTAATCACTGTTCTAGGGCTGTGGCAGTATCCAGAGACACAATGACAAGTTAGGGACAGAACAACCAGCCTAACTGTGAATGGCATTATTTTATGCTGCACCAGAATGCTCATATCATTTAAAAATAGATTTTACTCTGTCATCAGCTTCATTCTAGTATCACTAGTAAACTGCAGTAGGTATAAAAGCTGCTATGGAAATTGTACAAACATAGACACCAAAGTTGCTATCGGTGGTGTATGATAGCTGGAGTTTTCATTTCAGAAGACACTAAATACTGACTTTCAACCTCAAATTGTATTCATTAGTAGCTTGATTTTTTTTTCTTTTTTATTCCTAAAATCATACCAAGTATATCAGCATGCTCTCATGCACCCCCACACTGTGGAATTTTGATAATGTATGTCCTAACCGCTTAATTGATTGATTAGCTTACTGCAGCTTTCTGAGGCACCAAATTTATCTTTAATAGCCGGAGTCAGGCACGGCAGGCAATCGAGGGGGGGGTCCCTTGGCGTCGATTTGCTCTTAACTGGAAAGTCATTACCACTTAATACATGTAGATTGTGTTGAAAGAAAATTATGTGTAATGAAATGAGGGAAAAATTAGTGGAGTGTTATGGGCGAAAGCAGATGTTACGGAGGAATTATGCTAGCAGAGATAATCACCTTCGCTAGCATTGTGTGTGCTGGGGTGTTAACTCAGGGAGAGAGTTGGTGAGAGAGCTAAATAAATGCATTGATTTACACAGATTCACTTTTCAAACTACAGTATATGACTGGCACACACATCTAAAAACACATACATACATATACACACGCATACAGATATGCTCAGGGCTCAACTTTTATATTTCTGGTGCTCACACCCCTTTATAAGCTATTTTCCAGCTACTCACACTATATTCAGAAGTCCTAGCTGGAAGCACAGGGAAGTAGCTGTTGATTTGCATAGTATCATGAAGATGAGAATAATATCCAAGGGCAGAAGTACTCATATAAGCATTAAGACGAGACCTTGTATGCTTCAAACTCTGGACAACCTCTCCGGAGAGAAAACTGATTAATACAAGAGAGGTCTTCGAGGGTAGCACCTGACATTTTAGAAGCTGTAAAAATGAAATAAATAGCAGAGATAGTTGCAAAAAATTATAGAGACAGAGTGAGTTGTCCCTTTACTTAAATAGCCTGTAAATAAAGGAGGTAGAAGAAAAAAAAAAGATGGTATCTTTCTTTTTAATGTAAGTTGGGAGCATGTTTTAAGGTAGTTTTTTGCAGACAGGCAATAATGAAAACATTCAAAATCAGGCCAGGGGAGAGAAGAGAGATGCCACAGATTTTATTTTGAACACATTTTAGAACTCTGTAAATTAATCTTTCACCTGTGGGCATCTCCCTGTCCTTTTCCAGCTATGACTGATATATATGCTTGATTATATTTCTTATATCCAGGCATGCAAGGTCACTATTAATTTTTATCTTGGCTTTATCTATTTCATATAATATGTGTTTGGATTTAGAATTATCTCTGCTTTATCACCCATTTCATAATAAAAAATGTGGTCTCAGGAAGATATTAGTTTGCAGATTTTACTATCGAAACCATTGATAATTAGGGTTTCCTCATATATCGTTCTGTTCCTTCGCTACTAAATGAGGCTTTTATGACTATAGTTATTGCCGGTGATAATAATACAAATTTTAAAAATTAAAAAAGAAAAAAAGACTCAAGGTCTTGTATTCCCAGTGTTACTGTTCAGAGATAGGAGGTTAGCAAGAGGACTGTCAATTTCCTTGTCACTGTATTAATGAGTCAAAGAAATGCAGCCAGCCCCTCATGAATCAATTGGAAAACTATGATGAATGTTTCAATAATTAAGAGAATAATTAAATTGCTGAATGTAGGATGGCCGTAAATGAAATAGCTGTTGTAATGGCAGCATATTGCTGTTTATAAATACAAAGAGCTACATTTAAATAATGCTGAGTCCAACTTCGATTTATCAGTCTGTCTTATCACTTTCTGACTGCCTGTGGGCCCGATCCTGAAAAAGCCCACCCCAAACAGAACGTACTTTGCGCCTCAGCCCTGTGCGCAGTGGCAGTACTCGTACACGCCGAGCTAAGCTCTTGCAGAAATCTGCTGCTGAATCAGAGCCTCTCTGTGTACCTACATGTCTCTCTACCTGCACACAGTAACATGGCCACCATTGTGGTGCTTCAGTGATAAGCAGCTAAACTTAAACAGATAACGAAGCCAGTGAATTCACAGTTAAAGCTCACACTCTGATGTAACACGCATGATGCTTGTGGAAATATTTTTAAAAGGTGATATGTGTTAAAGGTGAACTGTAAAGCTGAAGTGAAAATTATGTTAAGTTCAGAAATAAGTCTTGAATCTCTCAACTATCAGGCAAGTTGTACTGTAGCTTTCAAAATTCTCTTTTCTCCTGCACAATAATCTGGCAGTTCCTCCTTTGATAAGGACATTCCCAAACATAACATTGTGTGATATCACACATACCAGAACTTAGGATGCTAAAAGGGAGATATCCTAGAAAACTGCCCTTCAAACCAGCATGTCTCAGAGCAATGAACATGCTTAAAGAAATTATTTTTGGAAGAAACTGTATAAATCATTCCCAAAAAGAAAGCTTGAAAATATTTATAAATCTTGTGGGGAGTGGTGGTGTGAGGGAATGATAGGGGGAACGAATTAGCTAGTCTGTCACTGCTGTCCTTTGGCTGTTAGATCAACATGGTGAAGGAGAAGTCACTCACAAATAAGACAGGGTCATTTCAGGTGCAAAATTCACCTGATTGCATATAGTGGCCTTTCTGATTGAGTGTGCATAGACATCACTCATTGTCCCCTAATTGCTATAACTTAAGAGCTGAGTTTTGTTTTCCTGCCTACCAGTATCCCAATGTGCTTTCCACTGTCCCATCTTTTTCACTTCGCTGTTTCAGTGGTTTGTTTTTCTTTTTGTGTCTTTTTTTCCTATTCACCTCTTCACTTCACATGTTTCCTTCTCTTCCCTAAGGTCTTTCAACCTTATACCCATCTTCCACCAGTCTCTAACTTTCCTTGCAGGGGGAGACAGGTTTCATTTCCTTGTGGGAGAAAGATGAGGAAGGCAGTTTTCTATCTGTCTCTTTGTAGCACAGTCATCACACCAGCCACATTTTCACCGTCATCTACATACCTTCTGTTGATGAATTTATTCTTCCTGTCTCCTGCATTAGCATATCCCTGTGCATTCAGAAAGTCATCATTGATCCTCTCACATTTCTCATTTGCCTTTGGTCCTTTCCTATGTCTCTTCAACTGACCGAAGGCACCTCAAACAATCCCCTGAACCCTGTACCCCTGACATGTTTCTTTTCCATTTTCCTCTTCCACCTTGAATGCCTCTTTCCTACTCATCACATAAATATATGTTCTGGGGTATTTGAAAACCCAGCATTATGTACTTGGCACACTAGTGATTTGAGGTGGAACAGAGAATAAATATAGCCATAATATGCTTTAAAATAGGTGAATTAGTTGGGCAGGAGACTTTTAATGCTACATGGGTGGTCAGTAAAAAAGTAGCAATTACCATGAGATGGAATCTGATATATCACAGTTATTTCCTATTCTAGGCATAGGGCAATACCATGGTAACCCAGACTCCACTGTGTGGCAAGTGTTGTTAATTGTATAGCTTTTTAATGGAGATAATTATATTTCTCCTGTCTGAAATCAACATTTACTGGCAGTGACCAATGCCCAGAAGGATATTCTCAGAAGGATGTAGCGTGGTCTACAGTATGTACATTTAATCTTTCTTACTTATAGTAAGAATTTAATTCCATCAGTGGAACAGGTGAAAACTGTTCACCTTTCTGATAAATCCTGGTAAGTAATTAAAATATTAAAAGTTCAGGTGGATAGAAATTCACTCTCACTAGTATGTTAGTAATGCCACATATTGATAGGCCAAATCCGGGGAAAGGAAACTATCAAGCATATATTTGATAATTAATTAGACAGCTTAGTTTTTAAGAGTTGTTAATACAGCATCTTTCTTTGGTATGAAATTTAGTTTTCCTCAAACATTGGAATCAGCCACATGTATAATGAAGGTGACTTGAAATTTTCTTTTGCAAAATCTGCTACTAGAGGGTATTGCTTTGCCAGAATTTAACATTCAGGTCAGAAGTTTTCTACTATATGGATCTGTTTCAGGTGAATATTCAGTTCTGAGAATAAGATTAGGGAAAATATGTTGTTTGCCAATGTTTAAAAATCAATATACTTTTCAGCTGTTTCCTTAACAGATCTGCAGTTTGAAGTTGGATCTTGAAAACAGATCAACTCTTAAACTTCTGGGGGAAAAAAATCAAAAATTATGCTCATTCAAGACTTGTTATGGTTCTCAGAGTTTCTATGTGTCAGTCAGGTTGTATGGACACACCAGGTTGGAAGGTTGGAAGGAACAAGAGGAAACCTAATCCATCTACCTCTATTGAACCTGAACCTAAGTAAGCTAGGCCTGTGTTTCGATTTCACTGCACTGATTAGCAAAATAAGAGTAACTTTTGCTCAAATTTGTTTCCGTCCCATGCTTAACAACAGGCTGCACAGATCACAGTCCTCTGCTGTTTCTGGGTGGAGATCAGGACAGTTACAGACAATTACATTTTTGCGTGTTCAATCCCTGTATTTCCAAAACACGAGGGAATTGCAGCCTTGAAAATTAAATTGAGCAGAGACATTCTGAGGCACACCAATCAAAAACTAGGAAATGTCTGGATTAAAGCTGCCCTGGCAGCATAAGTTTCACCCTCGTGTTGTTATGTGCTGTAGCTGTTGATAGGACTGGATCCCATACTGTATCCCTGTCCTTCAGTTGTGCAGTGGTCACACTGGGAGGGAATGACAAGTCTCTGCTGTCTGTGAGGCAGGAGGCAAAGCAGGTCCACTTGGCTCAGGCACCAGAGTGCTTGGAAAATGCAATCTAACCCCATTGCTTGCAACCTTGACCTGTTACTGAGAGTGGCGTTCCAGTTTGCATAATGCAGGCAAGCAAAGCATAAATTGTATGGACACAAACTTAAAGAAGGAGAATAATTTTGGAGGGTTTTCTGGTTTTAGTTTTATATTGACAGGATAGGGAGTTTATCCAAGCACCCCTACTTCAATAACTACCAAAAATTTAGGTGCAAAACAAGTGCCAGGACTATGCTCAATGGACTGGCTTTCATTTCACGTCCCTTTATAATGAAGAAGCAATACTTCTTGCTGAAGTTGTCCACTCTTTTCCTCTCATCTTGTGAATCTCCCAAGACAAAACAGACCTAGCAGGAGGAGCCAGGTCCCCAAGTCAGCAAGCAAGGTCATCTGACTCATGCCCTGTGCATGAAAAGTGTTAGAGTTATAAATGCTTTGAAAAATCATGTCTTTCATCTCACAAACTGGGTAGGCAAAATGTAATGATTTTTCACATTTTTGTTTCAGTCTCCCAGGTGAAGAAAGAGTACTATCTCACTCCATGTAGTGAAGACCATTTTAATCAAGTCTGCAAAACACAAAGACACAAAGGTGATCTCACCACAGGAAAAAAAAACTGCAGGAATTTCAGTAATAATGGGTGTATGTATGTGTACAGAGCATAGCATCTGGGTGATACACAGTTTCTTATCCAAGATACTTGTTGCACAGTAGGACTTCTTAGGCTGGTGCCAGGCTAGATGTTTCAAATCAAAGTTATAGCCTGGTCTTGTGTTTCTTATTCTTCCGTGAAGTACGTTGACTTCAGCGGTAGATAACAATAGGAGGAGGATCACTAAGTCTTCAAAGCAAAAGGACCATGAGATAGGAATGAACAGAGACAGATTTTTCTCTAAGTGTGGTTAGTGCAAGCACTAGTGTAATTAGTCCCAGCCTTGGAAGTCCTCAAAGGACAGGTCACTCTGCTAGGGGCTGTGCATCAAAGATATAGGAGGTTGGCAGACTCTTGAATCAAGTAATACGATTTAGAGTGAAGGACATCTTTTCTGTCACCCACTGAAAGGACTGGAGTAGTTTAAACTAGATGCATAGTCAAGGTAGAGGAGCGTGGGGACATAACCCCTGTTTTCCCTAGAAAACCATGAAGAAATGTGTTCGGGGTACTTACTTTATGCCTCAGTAGCAGTCAGCAACTACAGTGAGGTTCTTGAGAGTAATGCCTCGCAGCTAGGAGGGAAAAATCACAGTGAAGGTGTATTTTTCTCATCTGTTAGCTCTTACACTCCATTATATATTTTCTATTATAATTTGGAGTGGAGGATCACAGAATAGAAAACTGCTGCATTTTAACAGCAAATGTTTGCTTTCAAAGAAATGTACCTCGCTTTACAGAAAGCCTGGGTAGAGTTTCAAAACTACTATTGTCCCTATAGCACCATATTATCTTTTTTATTTCTTAATTGAATCCTCATCCTAGAGGCAGGTGCTGAACGAACTAGACCTCCCAGGTACAACTGCAAAGTATTAAGCCTGGTTTTGAAAAATGGGAGCTAGTGATTTGGTACTCAAAGACTTTTACTTTAATACTGGTTTTTGGAGGGGAAGATTTGCTATTATTTCCTTCCCACGGTCACTCCATGAGAAGAAAGGAGCACAGAATGGAATGAAAGGAGAGCAGTGAGACAACAACATTTTTTTCTATAATCTACTATAGCCTGGGTACATGCTATTAAAAAAACACTTGTACATTCACTGGAATTTGGAAACAGATTCATATCAACCACACTGTCTTCTAGTTGTGCTTTCTTCCTAGGGACGTTTGTATGATTCAATTAATATTGTGGCTATTCACAGAGAATTTCAGAACAGTGTGCATAAGTATTGATGGAAATTGGATCTTAGATTCACACACATGAATATGTGTCCCAGAAGTTTTTGTACACTCAACGCATTGGAAAAATAAATCAACACCATGTGACTCATCAAAGCAGTTGTAACTAACACAGCTCAAGAAGTGATTGGTGAATGTTCACAGAGAAGTGTTTCTGCGCAATTAAAACTACTTAGAGAGAAAAAAGATCTTGTTGAATTCTTTTGCATAATAAACTCAAGGAAACCTCAGTCTGCCTATGGAGATCCCATGAGTAGAAAAAGGGCTAAACTTACTGACTAAACTATTCATTGTGAATTATTCCCTGTGCTCTAATGTCTGCACGGCATGGAAGCATGGTGCCAGGCCTGCTACACACTGTAATTTTACTCTTCTAGGAATAAAGTGGGAATATACTGCTGGGCATATTAAAGCACTCTACAGAGGACATTATATATATTTTCAACATGTGACCTGCCTTTGATATTTTGTGTTGAAAATGGGGAGTTATCAACCTTCAGAGAGAAAATATTAGCCCACAGCTAGTGAAATAATTTTTTTTAACTTTCTTTAAAATAATATTTGGTGCAAAAACTACATAATACTGAAATGTAGAATTTGAGAACTCAGAGGTCAACACAGTAAAACTCAGCCAGCTTGCTTTTACGTTTTTGAGCTGACCATGAGTTACAGTTACAGATTCCTTTAGCAAATTCCTGCCTAATTGTTATTTTCCCTTGATTAAATTGTCCTTTATAAGGACATCTGTTCTATTCCTTGCCAAGGTGTAAGATACAATCATATCTTAGAATTCATAAAGTACTTTGGACAACACAGTGATAAACATATTCTGCTGACAAATCCTGTAAAGGAGATGTTGTCCTCCAACCCTAGCTTTGAATACTTTGAAGTATTTCCTTTACAATTCATCCTTTTCCCCAGCCCACATGTCTTCAGACTCTGCACCTCCCTGGGACAGCTGCTTTGCTCCCCTTTGCTGAGAGCCATTGCCACACTCAGGATCAAGATTATGGTGGGTGGCTGAGCACCAGGGAAAGCATTTGTCAACATTTAGGGGCCAGTGTCTGAGCTGCAATCTGAACCATCCCTCTCTCAACTGGGGACAGCCCAAAAGCCAGTTAAAAGACGTGCATTAAATGGGGATGGTCACTAGAATTCCTCTTCCAGGGAGGAGAACTTGTCCTTCCCAAATCTTCTCAACATCAAGAAGTATATAAAACTCCACTACCCAGCTGCAGGTATACATGGACCAAATTACTGTCTGAGAGGACAGCAGCACGGAGTTGAAAAATCTCAAAGGGGTTCCTGTAGTCTGGGGAAGAAAAAACAAACCTAGACAGCAAGATCCAAGGATGTCCTTTAGTGTGAGAGAGAACTCTTTTGTAGAGATTGGAAAAGCAGTGACTTGATTTATAGAAATTAAATCTAGAAAAGAAATTGTGAGGAGCAGGTATGGTGCTAATATGCTCCAGCATCATGGAACAGAGTAATAATTCTGTATCGTGATAGAAAACAAGGGCTCAAAGAGGTTGCATTTTTGTTATACTGAGTTTATGACCAGACATCTGGCCAGTAATGTGAGGTGGATAGTATGAGATGAAAGGACTGGACAGAAGGTAGCAACCAAAGATAAAGAGATAAATGTAGGGAGCCATCAGCTTTGCGACAGTTGCTGAGAGTGAATTAAATCATGGAGGAGTAAAACCCAGCAGGAGATGGGGAAGCACTGACAGAAAATGGGAAGGCAGGGAGAGTGCTGAAGAAATGGTTGGAACATTTGTTGGAAAAAACCCAACCATCAAGTTGTGGAAACCCACGGTGGGGAAAGGGAGAGTTGTGGGAGATGGGATGATTTGCTCTCATCTTCTGAGGGCTCCGCATTCCCATGAATGCTCCCAGCTTTGCATAAATTCACACACAAAGCATCAGGAGTACATTAGCCTGAACTGGAAGGGAACCGCAATGTGTGTGTGTGTGTGTGTGTATGTGGGTAACAATTAAAGACCATTGTTGTGCAGCTAAAGCGTATGGAAGATTGATTATAAATAGACAGAGATAGGTTTGCTGAAGTGGCTAATGCAATAGCGATCCTGAGGGGATGGACAGCAGCTGCAGGCAAGCCCAGGACAGGGTGCGTAAAGCAGGGAAGGTACTATTCCTCCTGCCTGGCTCAGCACAGACACTAGCCACAGCCTCTTCTTCGAAATAGGAAGCAGGGAGTGAAAAAGACATAAAATATGGACCTCTGAAGGCAAAATAAGCTGTGGCTGTGTACATTGTGATATTGACAATGACATCCTGGCTCACACTCCTTAAGAGCTTTACCAGTATAACCATCAGGGCTTTAGCCATTACAGGGTAAAGCTAGCATCACCCTGGGTAGCATCAGAAGAGACTGCTACCAGGAGGACCACCACTATTATTACTAGCTGCAATAAAAAAAGCACTTCTTAAAATGTTTTTTCTACCTAATTGTCAAAACTGAATAATATTATCAGCTTTTTTATCCTTTGAGTATTTTTCTAATAAGAAAGCGCAGAGATGCACTGCAAATAAAAGCAGAAGATTTGAGGATGCAAAGCAATCATGCAAAATGACTTTCATATCAGTTTGATAAGCAGCTGAAATTTAATAACTACATCTCTCCTATGGTGCTGGATGAAAGTTTAATACTTTATGCTTTTGCTTCTTTCTTCCGCACGATGCTTATTCAGAATCATAACTTTTCCTTTTATAGTCACAGAAATGCTAGGTGCAGTGGATTAATCGAAGCCTTAGGAGGCTTCAGCCTGGTCCAGACTATAGTGACTTATAATCAAACCCTAGGAGAAGACTGTCAGGGGTCATAAGGGAAATGATCAGAGATCCAAATGTGAAAGTAATATTTACTGAGGATAATACACACAAATCTTGCTGTCCCAATAGGCAAGATGGAAGGCCAGTCTCTCAAAACCCAATTCCAGGAGATGCTGGATGCAGAAGGGGAAGAAAGGAAGGAGAAGGTAAAAATACCTCTCAGAATTTGGCCCATATATTTTAGCTGAAAATGTGACACAAAGCTACAGGATGAGAAGCTTTCAGAGCAAATTAAAGGCAAATTAAAACAATAAATAAAAAAAATTCAGGGGGGTGGGGACGGGACACGGGGGGACGGGGACAGGGACAGTTGCCCTCCCCTGTCATTTGCAAGCCAACACCAGGTGTTAGGTGCAGAGGGTTTTCCACCAGTGACACAGCCGTCAGCCCGAAGGCAGTTGCCCTGCCTTTGAGACCAGCACGGGGTTAAAATAGCTGCACCGGGAACCTCGACCCGTCTCTGACAAGTTTTTTCCAATATAAGTCTTGAGATGGGTGGTGGGCTGGGGGGTGCGGGTCGGGAGCAGAGACAGGAGGGGAGGTAGGGCAGGGGCAGAGGACGGGGGCCGGTGAGGAGGCAGGGGCAGAGGACAGGGGCCGGTGAGGAGGCAGGGGCAGGCAGGCAGGAGGCGAGGGCTCGCAAGGGGCGAGCAGGCTCCTGCCAGACGTAAGGCAGAGAGACAGAGAGGGGCAGGAGGCAGGGGACTGGCCAGGGGGCAGGCAGGATGCAGGCAGGCAGGGGGCAGGAAGCACGGGGCGGGCAGGCAGGGGGGCGAGGTGCCGGCTGCTCTGCTCCAGCAGTGCCCCCTTCTGCTGGCTGCCGAGGAAGCAGTCGCAAGCCCGGCTCCAAGCAGCTGCGCATCTTTCGCATCCCGCCGGCTAGGAGGGTGGCTCTTGCAACAGGGGATATGTTGAGCGTGGTTGGGGATTAGCAAAGAGGATTTCAGAATCAAAAAGTAGACGGCCGTTTACAGGCAGATGCTGGGAAGTCTCCGGATTCACTGGTGGACGGGTGCGTGGATTCGGTTTACAGTGTGTGTGCACACTACAGAAACAGATAATAAAAAGAACACAAATGAAAGAACATCTGATCTAGTCATCAGATCTAACTACAGCACTTTAATAGGAATTGCAACTCCAGATGTTGTCTTAAGAAAATGAATCAATTAGGCAAATGAGGAATCCCTTCATAAATCATAGCAGGAGAAGATAAAGTCCAGTAGCTGCAGACTATTGTTTAAATGTCCTAATGGCATTCATTCTTCTCATGTACCTGTAAGCCTTACTGAAAGGCTCCTCATCATTTAAGTTGTTGTTTACCTTCCTGAATACTGGTTTGATTTGAAAAAGTGTTCTAAATGTTCAAAACCTTTTACCCTGAAAATAATAATACATCAGCCTTTAGGAGTTGAACCCAGCAGAAACTGGTGTCACTATTCATAAAATAATTGAGTTTACACAAAAAGTGATTTCTGTAATAGCCCCCTTTTTACAAGTATGTACATTTTATTTAAAATTACTGACTCAAAAAGCAAGGTAGGAAAAAAATCACCTCCAACAACTTCCTGTAATTGCGAATTATTGTGAGGGAAACAGAAGGAAAAGATTTTGAAATTATGAGCCATTATGCTTGAGAGAGAGAGAGAGAGAGAGAGTAAGTGAGAGAGAGGGAGAGAGAGGCAGTGGGAAAAAAAGACATCTCGGCTTCATGAAACACAGCTGACAAGCTCGACTAAATTACCCCCGGACCATTACAAAAATCACTTAATTGCCAACCATTTTGTTAGGTCAATTGACTCTAATTGAAAAAATAACAAAAAGCTTATTATGCTGCAAATGCGGCCGTGGAAAATGAGTCTTCTGTTAGGAGGAAACAATAATTCTAAATTTCAGCTGCTGCTAACACTACAAAGTTCAGTGTTTTCTTCTGATAGAATCTACTGTGCAGGAGAAAGTGAATATGCTCCAATTGATTGATATTTCTTTTAATGCTGCCCTCCTTCCCCCCTCCCCGTTCTTCGTACTCTCACCCCCTCCAGCCGACCCACCCACCCCACTCAGTTTTATTTCCCTTCCTTGTTGTTCGTGGCTCTTCTTTCTGTGGCAGGGTCGACATCAGTTTTTGTTCCTAAGGGGTTGTGGCTCACTGGTGTGTAAGGCTGCCGTGATTCCTCTTTTCAGCGTCTTCACAGTAACCTCCAGACCCAGCATTTTTCTGAACCAAATGCAGGTGGGGGTTAAGGAGGAGCACCTCGCTAAAACTCCTGGCCCCTTTCACTCCCCTCTTTCCCTCACCCGCAGCAATTTCCTTTAAAGCCTGATAACAGAGAATTGTTTACATATTTTCAGCAACTAAATACCTTAGAAATGGTCCCCCAAATGTACGTTAAAAAGCACAAACCCTGACTGGCATATAGGATTGTAATTAAAACTCTGTCTATGCAGGGAAAGGCTTATTTATAACAATACAATTTTTAGGAGTGTGTGCATGAATTTGTTCATTTCAAAAGAAGATAAACCGGCTGGAGCTCTCTTATTGTCCCAATTACAGATTTGAATAGTGGAGGTTCATAATGGGATTGATTCTGCTCTGTGAAAAGTAATTATTTGTCCATAAAACCAGGAGGCTGCAGAAATGAACTCGGATGGCAACAGCCTTTTGTTCAGCTCCTTTGCAATGGAGAGGTAGGGAAATTGAAGAAAGTTCTCAGTAGCCCAGTGCATGATTAAATATTTCCATAACCGTTTCTATACGTTTACCTCTTGCTTTGTGCTCTGCAAATTCCTTTTCAGGATTTATCCTTTCAGGGAAACTGCCTGACTGGGTTGCACTTTTACAAGGCCCAAAACTCTTGAGCCGACTACATTGAAATCAGGAACAAAACCCAATGCAATACAGCAGGATGCTCCTTTACAGTATTTTAGAAAAAAAAAAAAAAAAAGAAAAAAATAGTAAAAGCAACAGGAAAAAAAAAAAGAACTTTGTGCTCATGCATGTGAGTGTGTGTGTGTGTGTTTTCACTGTGCCTTTCTTAGCTTAGGTAGATCTTCCAGTGCTTTACAAAGCAGCGAGTTAAATATTGGTGGCATGGTGCCTGTGTAGGCAAACGGCACAGCCATTATGTGCTCAGCATACGTTTTTATTGTTTCTTTATATAGAACCCAATATCACTTACACAGAGGGGGATATAACAAATATATCAGACCATGAAGCACACATATGTGCTGTTTCTTTCTGAGCATCCGCAGCTGTATATAATCAATGGAACATTCCTTTGGAGTGCACCACAGGTCAGCAGGAACCTTGACACACGGCTGAATTTATGAGTGATCATATTGTTTTAAATATGCATCACTTAGATTTCTACAGGTGTTTAAAGATTTGCCCCAACATTCCTTTTTTTTTCTTTTTTTTCCCTCTCTTTTATAAAAGAACATTCACACGGAAACACTGAGATTGTATAATTAAGGCTGCTAAAATTCAGATGCTAAAATTGATATAATTCACCATAGCTGACAACAGACAATATTATATCATCTCTAAGAAAAAAAAAAACAACACTCAAAATCTAAAAATAACCCCAAAATTTGCCTGGGTGAAATATTACTTGTAGTCAAGGATCACAAAACCTTGAAATTCTCCAAGCCTTGGTGGATATGGGGGACTTTGTGAACATTAAAAAAAATCCCAAACAAACAAACAGACAAACAAATCTGTTTTTACCCTGAAAAATACACATCTGTAATTTGGTCTAAATATATATATCAAAAATAAAGAAAAGTCACATTACAGACACTCTATTTGCAACATGTGACTTAAAATCAAGCATTATTAATTATCTTCTTCCTTTATAGTAGAAAAGATATAAAATTAAACAGATAAAATCTTAAGAGAAAGCGATGTGCATGTATTGAGGAAAGACAATGAGGCTTCACAGACCGAAGAGAACCAATTCCTTTCAAATAAGTGGGAAAGCCCTACAGAGAGAAATAAAAGTGAGGAATGGTGAATTCTGTAACACTTGCCAGACCAATGAGCTTCATCAATTAATCACAGCAAAATAATCACCACCTACATTAAAGAATAATACATGAAAAGGACAGGGCATAGCTTTAACTTATTCAGAAAGGGCTGACTCCCTAATCCCTCTGAGTCTTGACATGTTAACTGGGTAGCGACTAATTAGATGTCAAAAATTCATAAGCACTCTTTAATATTGCATATATCTGCGGCAGACATTTCAATATGAGAGTTGTATACACAGAAGTCACTATAGCATTAAAACACAGCAGGGTGGGAGAAATAAAAGGAAAACAATAAAAACAATGGCCCTTAAAAACCCAAGAGAATGCCTCCTTTGGAAGTGTGTACTTTCTTATTCAGAAAAGGTATCACCTTAATAAGAATTATAGGCAAAGAGGTTTCACTGTTCCATGCTGTGTGGACGAAAAGAGGGAGAAAAGACTGACTTATCAAAGGCACTGGCAGGTAAATAGTAATTTACTATGCATGCACAATGAACATTACACAGTGCCTTGACACAGGGCGATAATGAAAGACATGCTATTGTGGCATCCATCGAGGGAATTTTTTTTCTTCATTCTTCCTTCCCCTGTCTCTCTCGAGCAAAGAAGCAGTGATGTTTCCTGGCAGCTGCCTCCTGTTTCAAGCCATTTCACATAATATAGGAAGAACCTGAAGTTTAGTGTATTAAGTAAGTGAGTTAGTTTGCTGGTTTGGTGATATATACATTGCTTGTGCGTGAACTTATATTTCAGATGCAGGAGTCTGTATTTTTATGGAACAAGCCTTTTCCCGTCTGAAGAATTATATGAACCTGATATATAATGCAAGGCAGCGAGATTAAAAACAATGCATCACATAATACACTGTTTTATGACTTGCATCCTTTAATTGTAGCTCTCAGGAATAAAAAGAGAGGAATGTGCTCTTGTTTATAATGCAGAATTACCATTCTCTCGTTTGACTAACAATGTGTACTGTACAGGGCTAGTAGTCTGTGGAGATTCCTCTATTTTCCTCTTTACCGAGCAGCAAAGTTAAATCTCACTTTTGCAGTCTTTGTAACTAGCTTACAGCCAGGAAGTCTTCAAATTTAAACTGTGTGCAATATAGGAGGCCGTGATGGGAATCCTCCTATAGCTGCTGCTGTTTAAATGTGACACGGCTGCAACTGCAATGGTTTAATTATTTTTAAAGTGTAAAGTCTTGCAACACGATGATATAAGGTAAGCAGCCTCCTGCAGAGAAAAATTATTAGATTTGTACGTCTCACTGGAGTAACATCTAAAAGACAATGTGGCTCTACTTGTACCTTGCAGTATGTGTAATAATGATGTTTGCATGCATCAGCTGATTAGTACCTTCATAAGCTGACATCTCTCACTGTGATGGCAACTTCTGGATTGATGTATTATTACAAGAATAAGAATGAGATGTGATTTAATGATTGCTGACCATGTTAGACTGAATGGTCAATTGTTACCTGGTTATACCTGGCCTTTCCTTTGAGAGTCACTAGTTTAATTTTGTTTCTAAAAGGCCTTTTATGATCAACACTGAAACGGTAATTAACCACATACATTTGTCATTAATGCACTCTTCACACCTCTTTCTTGCAATTGTAAACGTGTCACCTAGCACTTATGTTTTTCCCTCCTTTTCCATGTCCTGAGTGTTTGAGGGTGTTTTGTGGGCACACACTTTGTGGTTTTAGGCTAGAATTGCCAACAAACAAAATATTAAAGAGTAAGGACTGATCAGTGATTCCAATCAGAAAGTGACTATTTGCAGTGTTAGTAGTTTTTACCTCTCTTTCATCCCTCTTGTCATGTTTATGCCTGCTGTATAATAATATTAATGTGGCAATGCTCTGTGCTGTGGCATACTTCGCCAGCTAGACTGTCCCAAGGAAGCTGCACATTCTCTACCTGCCTTTCCTAGACAATGAGGGCAGAACCAGGTCACCTGGATGAGACCTGGTTAATTGTATCAAATTTCCATAAGGACTCTGAAGATGTGAGGATAGTTTCTTTGTAGGCACAATGGTCTATTTGTTCTGTATGACCTGGGGTTGGTGTGTTCAGGAGGAGAATGGGCTTGCATACTCCAGCCAGTTTGCATGTGCAGCACACTTGTGTCCAAACACCAATCAACTTGCACACATTGTAGGTGTGATTTTGCGATTTGATCAAAACCAGCATCCTACTCACATCACACACATTTCATAAATTATTCTTAATATCCAGTATTTACATAATGAAAGCTGTGGGCTTGGGAGCTTTTTGGTTGGGTGTGGGGAGGGAAAGAGAAGGAAGAGAAGGGAGCTCCTTCCAAAGACATACCCACTCTGAAAAATGCTGTTGAATATCTGTCTCTTATTGTTGTTGGCAAAATTAATGTCTCTCAGTGGGGTAAGGCTTCTGCCTAGATATTACATGAGTTCAGTGCACCTAAATAAACAGTTTAACTAATGCCTAATTTAAAAGCTGAAAATAAAGTCATGTAAATATCCTTCATTCACTTACATGATTCAGATCTCTCCAAGGGCCACTGATAACAACTAAATGCTCGCTTATTAAAAAAAAAAATAAGATGCCCAGGAGGATCTTAAGTTTTCCTGAGAAATCAAAATTTCCAATAAGACTGCATTACCAAGTGTACCGAAATCCAAAACAAACATATAAAAGGAGTCATGGTCCTACCTAGAGCTTTACTGCCAAACCCAGTAAAACTGCTAACTAAAGCTAGCACATTAGGGCTGGTGATTGTGTGACCTTAAAACAGGCTTTCAGAACTGTGGTGGAGAAGAAGTCAGAATCTGTGTTATTGATCAACAGTTGAACATCCCTTAGACATGCCATGCTGCTGTGCACCGGCAACTTATGAGCTGGTAAATTTAGAATTCTGTCTACAAAATGCTCTAAGCCTGAAAAATGAAGTCGTGCCAGGTAAAGGTCATGTTCAGCAAATGTATGTGGGGGGTTGTGTGGCTTTTTAGGGTTTCTTTTTCTTTTAAGTATAAAAAAGATATAATGGGGTGAGGGGGTGGGGTGGGGTGTGGGGGGATGTGGGAAGAATGTACAGAGCTGTGGTTCTGCTCAGGCCAGATACAGCCAGTAAGTTTCATAGAGAGTTAAGAAAGGTGGCGGATGTGTGCATGGAGGAATAGAAATGTACCAGAAAAGTGCAAGCTCAGCCAAGACTGGAAGAGTATCTGCTGACATTATAGTCTTTTCATGACTTCATACTGCTTATTTAACATCTAGAAAGAGAGGACGAGTAAAACAGAAACCAAACCAGAAGAAAGTCCCTTGCACTACACGTTCCTTGTACTAGTGAAATCAGCAAATGTGAATGACCGCTGGAAAAATGAGTATCTGTGAGCTCCTAAAGCAAAAGCAACACTGGTCTAGGCCATTTTTTTGCTCCTTCTGTCATTTGTTACAAATGCCCTCCTGGGCCGAGATAGAGCTGACTGATGCCACAACACTTCAGAAGCTCAAATTGTTGAGAAAGCTGAGAGGAACAAATGGGAATCGGCAGAACGCATCACCAAAAGGACAAATAACAGATGGACAAACATAATTCCAAAGCAAATGCCAAATACTGGAAGGAACAACAGAGTTGGGTAACATACTGGAAGGGAGGCAAAATAGTTAGATTCAGAGGACCAGCACAAATGCCAAAAGGCCTTCAACAGCAGAGAAAAGGTGATTCTGAATAAGGAAAAGAGAAGCTGCTCTAAAATTTAAGGGTCTTTGTAGCAGAAAATATTTCTATGTAAGTTTTTGTTCTCCTATCTTAATTATTTTCATAGTACAGTGTGTTTTAGGGTACTGTGGTTTGCACACTGGAGCCAAATGAGGACATGTTGAATACAAAAAAGGACTAAATTGGGATGGCCAGAATCAAGTTTAATCATTTGAACGCCTGCAATGACCTCAACAATACGTTCATCTGTGATCCAATGGACATTACCTTGGGTACAGCTCACACTGTTAAAAGAAACCAAGTCTGCTAAACCACCACCTTTGAGCTTCACCCTGGTGTTAAAATGCTGCTCATACAGATTTGTTAAAGTTGTCAACTGTAAGGTGTTCTCACTCAAAAATGCATTCAGGACCCTGATTAGTTGTGCCACAAATTACTAATACAGTCATATGAGTTAAACACAGAACCGGTGTTCTTGTAATGAACTATTGTTTACCTTGCTGCCACAAGCCAAAGAATTGGTTGTGCAGAAACATAATATAGTCTGTAGTTCTGTTGCAGCAATATTAACCAAGGGAGAGAGTTTGGTCCTTTTTCTACCCACTGTTGAGATCAATTATATTACCTATGTGGTTGAAAGCACAACAGCATACTGTTATTGCTCTTTAACCAAAGCTTATGGTGCTAAATTTCTGACTACACTTAGTAAACAGTGTGAAAAACCCAAGATCTCCTGTTTTTCCTCTTCTTGCTGCCAATGCTTTCTGGATGTCATTAAGGACAAGAAGTACACATGAAGCAACTAATATACAATACCTACGAGATGATTTTATTTTTGTTTAAAAATGTGGTAGATTTCTTGCTGACCCTGTCAACAACTAGGAGTAGCTAATTTGCTAGCTCAATGACTCATCGTCAGTTCAGTTTACATGTAACTGGCAAAGGTCAGCCATGAGAAAAAGTATTTGATTTCGGTACCTAATTCAAGAAGGTGTGATATTTCTATGTTTTTTTGACTGCTTAATGTAAATCCCTCTAACTGCAGAACCTGTCTGCTGAATAGTTCTAGGTTCACTGGTTCACTTTAAATTAGATTTGAGAATCATTAAGTCAGCTTCCTGAAAGCGTCTGACCCATGTACAGTACAAATGTAACGTTGGACAAGGGGTTCTGCAGTTACAGGTCAGGTATTTCCATTGGGTTCTGCTGTTTGGGTTCAGGGGATGAACTTTCTGAGTAATACAGCACAGTTTCAGGCCTCAGCTGTGCTGCTGGGGGTCACTGTTCTTGGTCAGGTTGCCATGGGGAAGGGATAAGGGAAAAGTGGACTTTTGTGCTTCCTTCCATTTGATTGCACAGCTTGCTGCTTAGCACAGGGCAGTCTGACGGGAAGTGGCTGTGAGGAAGCCCACACTTGTTCCAGTTCATCTATCACAACAAGAGTTATTCTGGAGTGAAAGAAAACAACCTAAGGGATGCAGAAATTTTAAAAGATCAGAATCAGAGCATGTACATGCTCATAGAGGAAAAACTCTCTTGTAAAACACTGTGAAGTGTGAGAAACATAGCGTTGGGTGGTTTAGGGGTGTTGTTCTGTCCTGTTTAGATTGTGGTGTTTTTTCCTTCTCAGCATATCAGATTTAAGTTGTCACCATAGAAGCAGCTAGTATGCAAATGCCAGGACTAGCAGGAATGGTTTTGGTGCTGATGCCTCCCTGCTTTGCCACTTGCATAAAGCCTTCCAGCGCAGGGAAGGGGACACAGCCTCTGGCCAGACCAGGATGCTGTTGCTGATCACGTTCTAGTAATATAAAGCTTTATTGAGAGTGTAGGTCAGTAAGAGACGATGATCTGTGTGCATAAATACTGACATGTTTTAATAGGAAGGAATCATTTATGAAAAAGAAGAAAGATGTTGATGAATTAATGAAAAGATAAGTCCTCTGCTGACACTGATGAGCATAGCTTCTACTAGCTTGTGAAAGCTGGATCCTTAACTTGTCAGTAAATTGAAAGAATTGCATCCCCTGTAATAGTAGTGTAAGCTATTAAAGGTCTACTTGTCCAGAAGAATGTGTTCCTCACTGACTCCCACTCCCTTGGCATCATACTCTGCACTTTGAGAGGTGAGGACTGAAAACAGTGAACAACAGAATATTTTATGTCTAAAGGAGGAAGAATATGATCCTAGTTGTGACTAAAGTACCCTACATAGGATGGACAGCAAGAATTTCCAAAGGTGGGGTAGTATTAACCACCAGTAGCTACTATATTAACTAGATTCTGCTGTATTTAAGAGCCTTCACAGAATTATTCTGCTAAATAGTTATCTGTGTTTGGCAGGAGACTCACTCTATTTACTGGACAAAGGTTGAAACTAGTTCAAATTGATTTTAGGATCCTTCTTGTCCTTCTCTTATGTCACATGAATATTTTATGTATATACTTTGGCATACTTTAGGTGAATCTGGGAACCGCGTTTTAGCCAAGTGTGGAATCGAGTTTTCCACCTTGAAGAGTAAAGTAGGGACTTTCAGCTAACTGAAAGGCAAAAATCTGTCATGCCTCTCTATAAAGTTAGTGATGGTGTCAGCATAACAGTTACTGTGATTGCCGTTACAAATGTACCACCCTGCATTTCACCCACACCTGTATTTCCTTGTTCTCAGAATAGGAAATAACTGCCATCACCTAGAGGTTTAAACTGGGAAGTGAAAAAACAGCATTGCTTCTGAATCCCACGATCTGCCTCCACCCCCTGAACATACACCCACCCACAGACAGACCCAGCAAAGAGCAGCTCAGAGCATCTCTTGTTCATGTGGCTGTTCTGAAGTCAAACTGTGCCTAGGCTGACAGCTATGAGCTCAGCACTGAGTAAAAAGCAGTGAGGATACTCCACATTGAGTCAAATTATATGCCCTGTCCTAGGGTTCAAGATTGTTTGATTTAAATACGATACACAAAATTTGGCACCCATTTATAATGCACCAAAATTATATTCTTCTGAGAAGATCCCAGTTCACATAGCAGACTTTAACGTTCACCTTTCTGCTCCTTTTCTGTACAAAGTTTTGACATTGTTGGAAGACAAGGAGGACTTGTGATTTTAAAGAGAAAAAATATACAATTTATATTTTGATAGTATTTTACTGATTTTCATTTCTATATGAATTATCTCTAAAAGATTCTGCACAAATTATCTCAAATGATGCTTGCTTTATGATCTTGAGATCAGAATAACAAACCTATCTGGAAGGGCGTTTGGGAGGTCTCTGTCCTGGATGAAGGCACAGGGCTGTGTCAGCCTGTGACCTATAACAGGGTCCAAAGTCAGTAAGGCTTTTGCCCATTGGTCTCCCAAGGCTTAAGAAGCCTACAGGATCATGCCATTTATGCCTTATATTCTCCCTGCAAGTAACCTTTTAATGCAATTTCAGTAAATTAAATGAAGGTCCTAAAGTGCTCAGATACATTAATTCTTGGCAAGTTTTGTGATATTAGTGGCCAAAAGGAGTGTTTGGGCTGCAGGAAGGGCAGTGCCCTGAGCTCCCATGTTCTCCTGGTCAGGCAGCTCATGCACACTGGCTGGCCAAAAGGCATGTGTACGGCTGAGGCATGCTTTTGTCATCTAATGACATGAGCTGTGAAGGAAGCAATGATAATGTTTATTTAGGAGAAAAGATCAAGACACGTGATGAAGAACTGAAAACATACTAATATAGCCACTAGGAGGAAAAGGGAGACAGTGGTCGCTGCAGCAGAACCACAGAAATAAAAAGGATAATTTTGTAGGAATCACACACTGTAGGTCCATTGCTCATGGAAGAACTTACTTCATTTTGGCAGGTAGTCCTTAACTCTACCAACTGTCTTGCTGGAGACCTACTGGTTTGGGTTTTCTTTCCTGGAGCCCTTATCCTTTGTAATTCCAACACAGGACTTAAGCGTTGACTTCAAATCCTGCACATATCCACTGACGTTTTTTCCCTTTACGGAACTTACAGATGGAGAAAGGAGCCCCACTGCACAGAAGATTTGAATAGATGGATAAGTACAAGTGAAAGTATTTGCATAAGGAAAAGAATTATATTTTATAACTCAACATGAGAAGCATAGATTGCTTTGCACATACTTATTAAGATTAGTCTATAAGAATTCATTACTGGCATCTTACTGGAGAAATTAGTTATTTCTTTTTCAGTCAAAGATAACGCATAAAACTTTGTTTGTACAGCAGACAATTAAGATGGAGGTTATTTCCTAACACTAATGAAAGTTCTCCCTTAGAACCATTGCAAATTTCTATGGACCTCTAACCTGTCATTTTCTTCTGTTTGGTTCATTGTATTTTGCAACAAAGAAAAACTGTACCCGGCTGTGCACAGAAAGAAAAAAACCCCACCTTTTCCAGACAAAAGCAGCAAAGCTCTTTTGTTACAAAAAATAGCACAACTTCAGAAAAGATATTTCCTAACAGAGATCACTTGGCTATTTGACTGTTTTCAGCAAGCAGAGGGTTAAGCCCAGCTGAGAATGCCAGACATACCTGTATTCATTCCATTTTGAATAAAGTGACAAATTCCTATTCTTGGTCACTGGAGCACAAAATTAGCCCTGTGCTTCAGTGAAAGGTCAACATGGGAAGAAATAAACAGGAGGTGAGAGGTCACAACCTGTGTATAGAACAGCAAAAAATGGCTGAATAAAAAAAACTTTAATTCCACCATATATTGTACTTTCCATATAGACAGGTCCCATTGGAAATGTAAAACAGTCCTAGAGTGTTGTTCTGGAAAAATGAAAAACAAAATGTGATAATATATATTTATTTATATTGCTATTTTTGTGTAGGCACCATTGGTTTAGTATATTTTAAATAACTCCTGTATGTACATATTTACTCATACGATCCATGATTCAACGGATCTAGGAGAGGCTTAACTGATGAGGCCCAGTTACTGTCCATCAGGACAGTTTACTGTCCATCTTTTGGTTGCATCTTCAGTGCTTACTAAAACCCTAGAGACATCAGACACTGGCAGCATTGAAAAAAGGCAAAAACCCCCAATTTTAAGTTCTTGTATTCATGTTTGTACCCAGTCTTTGGCACTGATGGACTGAAACTCTATCCCATGTGGGTCTGTCTAGTCCTGGGGTAGGAAAGCAGTCTTGTGTGTCCTAGGTAGAGGTAGTGGAGGTGTGAGCAGCAGCAGCAAGCAGAAGATCCCAGAATGTAAATAAATTAATATTTTACTCAGTCCAAACCAGTGTTAAGTGACACACTGGGAGCTGTGATTGTGAAGAAGAGAGCAAAGCTTCCTCAGAGCTCAGCTCACCTAGAAGAGATTGCAGATACTGCTGAAATCAGTTCTCAAGTACCCTACCGACACAGGTCTGGGAGGATATCAATGTCCATTTATTTCTTTGGAATTTTGATTGCCGATTAAAGTGTTACAGAAAAAAAGCCTTCTCCATGCGTGCATATGGTTGACAGAAGGGACAAATAAGAAAGAACAGCTCTGCCAGAAATAGTTGTCTCTTTAGCAAATAATGCAAAATCAAGGTGTTGAACCAAAGAACACCTCCATGGATAAGGCAATATTGATTTGTAGAGTATTTGGCTTTGTAAAAAGAAAAACACTGAAGAAGGCAGGAGACTCATTGTTCAATCTGCAGTTCTTGACAAAATGAGATTTTTTCTTTTCTTCTCTGTAAACGTGGCTTTTATGAAATAAACCTTTATCATAAACCACCAATTCCCTGCAATCAAAACTCTAAGCAGTAAAAGATTGATTTTGACTAATTTCCTGTTTCCCAAAAAATTAGGAACAAATGGAACAAAAATGATCAAAACAACCTGTTTCAATGTTTTGAAATTCAAGATTCCCTTTTTAATTTGAAGCTACTTTTTATTTAGCAAGGTAAGTATACTTACATGAGAGAAGTGAAAAATGATGAAGACAAAAACTTTTGAAGATAATGAAATGTGTATCAACTTACTCATCTCTCTTCCAAAATTTGGATTTTTATTTACAAAATATATTCATCATAGCACCAGAAAATGTCTGCAGAAGGGGAAAGTGCATCCTGCCCAGGATGAAATTTTCTTGCACCTGAATATCTTGAGTAAGCCATATATCTTCATATTGCATTTTATGGGCTTACCCAAGGAGATTACAAGTAACAAAACCATGCAATCGGATTTTTATTTCTCTATCTATTTATTTATTTATTTGTTGCATTAGTTTTATTTCTCCCATTTTGTCTGGTGTCTTACCATTGATTTGATAATTTGATCATGTTCTTTTATTCTGAAATGGATATTTGCCTTCTGTTTGCTTTGTTTTCCTTTCTAGGACTTGCTTGTGGTTTTGGCTTAATATGTCTCATATTAGCAGCAGAGTTTTACAGTGTTATGCCAGTTGGCACTTCGAATTTCAGCAGGTTGAAGAGCAGTATGAGGTCTTGTGTGGAAAATACCCACCCAAATTAACCAGTTACAGTCCTTTACAACTATATGTACCTATTAGCTACTACACATCAGGAAACAGAATGGTTCTGATGGACCACTGATGGCTATCCAGTTGTTCCCAAACACTATGAGCCAAGTTCATTTCTGTTGCAGCTCAGACAGTAACTATCCCAGTCAGACATCTGTCAAAACCTAGAAAAAAATAGATGGTTGAATTTTGCATTACTACTTAATATTAATTCTGTTTTCATGCTGTGATGAGGTATAGGATGCTTTTGAAATCAAACCATAGTATTTATTGTGATGTTCGGAGAAACAAAACCAATCATCCAATTCATCCCATTTCTTCATGGTAAGTACAGATAAATGAAAGTAAATTATGGCTCATGCCAAGAAGCCCAAGTGATTCAATATAATTCTTCAGTGAGATTCAAATGAATGGATTTCTTTGGGTGAGAAAGAAGATAGAGTCACGTATATCTTCTGTATATTGATGTTGTCTGACTGTTTCTATCAAGTCAGTTTTCCTATGGCTGCAGAGTGGATGACACCGTGTCTGTGTGACACTGATGCTCAGAATATAGTGAATAGATGTTTACTTTTTACAAGGCTGAAATGATGGAAACAGAGCAGAGGGAAAAGGATCCAGAATAGTTGTTTAAGTTTGGTCTGACATGCCTAGTTCAGAAACCCTGGTGTCCCATTTGTACATGGAACTGAGAAATTATTTTAGTTCTCAAACTCTCTAGCTCCAAGGCAGTGGCTTGGATGAAAAATTTCTCTTTTTCCCTGTCAGTACTTGAAGAAACTTTCTACAAAGCTATATCCAACTTTGATACAGCTGTCCACGATTTGACTCTTGGAAACTGAAATATTTTCTCTGTTGTTGAAGATTGACACTGTATGGAAACCACAGAGAATGCAGGAGACGGTTGTTCAACTAAAGGTTCATGATTTTTGGTTCAGTTCTCAGCATTTCAGTGAGATTCCTGCTGTATGGCAGCTCTTATACAGAAAGAGGCTAATAGCATCTTAACATGCCAAGGACAGAAATATGTTTGTCAGGGACCAAACTGTGGCTTGTTTGTTGTCAGCAAGGAGTGGAGCTGCAGTGCTGTGAGGTTTGAGCTACCCCGCAGTCCCATGAGACAGGATGGGCTACAAATCCTCCAGCACATCCCTTCCTTACATCTCTGTTGCCTATGCATGGTAATGGATATCTTACAAAAAAAAAAAATCAAAATAAGGTATTACATAAGAACAAATCCTGATATCATGAGTCAGTTGTTCGTCTGTCTGCATTCAACAGTCTGACAGTTGATCATCACTGAAATCCTGGAATAAGGTCATGTTATGTAAATAAAATGGTATTCTTTGCTCCAGTCATATTGATGTATGACTGATTTCATTGAGCCTTGAAAGGAGATGGGTATAAGGGAGAGAATGATATTGCAGTCAGACTCTGAGGTAATTTTCCAGTGGTGTATTGTAGGTAGCAACATTCAGGTAACAGTCCTTAGCCTGGTGTTCACAAAGCCAAAGGTCTATTACTTTAAAGACGTCACCAATTTATTTGAATTTAACATGCAGACAAAAATAAAATAATATTTTTAATGGAATAGTAATTTAATATATATGGAACCAAAATTTAGTTTTAATGGCAAAATTACATTTTATTGAAGTTGACTAGAGAAAAGAGGCCAAAGTTCACTGCATTGCTTGAGCTGACATGTCTTGTGTCACCCTTCTGCACCCGTATCTGATGCATAGTGTTTAAATGTTAGTATTTTCACTATATTAAGAGTTATTTATTACAAATATTTATGGATTTAGAGGGAGAGAAAGACTTTAGAGTACCATAAAAGTGATCAAATAATAAATGACGTGTAAACTTTTTATATAACAATAATATTTTTATTCTTATTTTATGCATTCTTTACCCTAATAGTAAAAACTACTGATTGTATCAAACTGGAAGTGTTGATACACCAGTATCTGCTTTTAACAAAGGTATAGGTATTGATTATCAATTATCAGAAATTGTTTCTAATAAGACTGGGGAAGGGACAGAGAAAAACTGTTCAGGAAAAGCTGACACAATGTTCTGTGAATTATCAGTATTTTTAATATTTTTTTATTACATCTGCCTTGGATGATATGAAAAAAGGTGTCAAGAACATAATTGCTAAATACACCTAAGATACAAACCCTTTTGTTGTTCTTTTAATCTTTTGAGGGAAGAATATTATTTCCTTGGAAGTTTTTTGCCCTTTCCTACAAATAACAAGTAAAATTAACGAACAGCTCAATTATTTCGTTAATGAGGTAGCTCCCCTCCCCACTGGCATGATTTCAGTTTTGGGTTTTTTTTTTCTTCAAATGTCTTCTATTCTACTATCAATCAAATATCTTTTCAGTGCATAATCAGGAAATCCTAATAGAAGGAAAAACAAGTTGGAGCTGATGTCAACTACAGTGGCTTACTTATAACCACTGCCTGTCATACATGCAGCCGTACTAGTGATTACAGGTTGACTAAGGAAATAGAAAAGTACTTTCAAAGCAAGGTAGTAATGGAGGAGCCAAAGTTGAGGACTTTTATGAATATTTAATCATTTATTCTATATAAGTTAATTACACAACATTTTAATGCATTGTCCTATCCCAGCTGTGTCTTTAATGAACTCTGCTTCATAGCTTTTAAGAAAATCCTCGCACTAAATTTGCCAAAATGATGCCTTAAGTTATCTTCTTCATTCACATTAAGCACTTTAATGAGTGTCTGCATTTTCAGAAGTGGTCTTTCCACTGACTTGAAGGAGAAAAAGCAGTGTTATATGATTTAAGTGGCAATCACAGACTAGCAGTAATAATTAGCCAATAGTCAGTGTGAATAGTTCAGAGGCAATTGACAGAGTGAAATTTGTTTGTTTAAACTATTCTTTGAGAACCTGGAACTAAGAAAGTGACACAAATAGAAGATAAAAATGTAGAGATAAATTAAAAATCTATGCTCACTTACTAGCTCATTCACAAAAAGTATTTTGATAGTCCATAACTAATGTCAAACAGTGCCGAGGATGGAATTTATTCTTTGAAGGAAAATGACTTCAAAATGAAGTTGTCAGTACATTCTACACTAGTTCTGTTTCCTGAGAAATGCATACATATATAATTTCCTGAAGCATGTACTGAAATGGTCCTGCCTGCAAGTGACCTATGTATAGCTGATGATGGAACAGTCAACATTTAGGAAGAATGATTGGAGACTACTGGCAGGAAAAAAGTTAAGAAATGGTCAGTGTTTCTGCCCAAGCTTTAAGAAGCCTCTGAAGGTATCTCCTACAAAAGTTAGGCAAATGACGGATTCTTTGTTTTAACTCTTTCTTGAATTGCCCAGCAATACTGAGCTCTGGCGACTCAGGTTAAAGTACCCTCGTTCAGAACCAAAGGAACAGAAACACTGAGATGGATGTTAGCTGAATATTTATGTCACTGCTTTTTACAGTACTGAACTTTATCAATAACGGAACAGAACACGACAACTTATTGAGTAAAAGGCAATATTTGCGAATTAAAAATACTCTGTGCATGTGTTAAAACTAATAATGACAATAAAATTGTGGTCTTTGCTGTCTAAAAGACACTAAAGCTTACACAAATTTTCTAACTTGCATTTTAAATCACATCCAAATAGTTTTGTAGAACTTTCCATATCTCAACTATTTTCCAGCAAAGTAATCAATAGGTAAAATTAGGGAAAAAACCTAACTGAACTTTGTTCAGTCTTTCACAAACTGCAGCTTCATATTTCTTGTGATCTTTTTCTTCCTCATTTCTTCCATTTTCATTGCATTTTCACCCAGTTTTCTTACTGTTTTCCTACTTTACAATAAAACTAAGTAATTAGAATCATTAAAAGGAAGAAGAAAATACTTTTCAGCTAAAAAGAAAAAGAGTGAAAAATACGATTACCAAAAGTATCATTTTCAGTTTCAGTAATCTTAAACATTTTATTGAATTTACAATCAAATACTTTTTTTTTTTTTGCATTAACTCTAACACTGGCTTTTTCCTGATACAGATTCTCCCAGGCTCATCAGATACATTATTAAATCAAAAGATTCAACTAGATCTGAAATCCTCCAGCTGCTTCTAGAAATTAATTTTCCAGAATATTTACCTTAATCTCCCCGTTTCTCTGGAACTAGATTGAGTACTGAGTAGGTGACCATTTATTTCTCATTCACAGGAAGATAACACAGGAAATTTGCCTTTTTGCAGGAAGGAAACAAATTTGACAAACATACAAACAAGCAAAGAACAAACAAAACAACGTCTCATGGTTCACATCCAATATCTCTACAAATCCGTTTATCCAAGAAGAAGAATACTAATTCATACTAGACATTTTGGCCTGAAACTGTCTAAATACATCTTATATCTAACGACAAGATACTGTGCTTGTCCCCGCTGAAAAATATCTTTCTCTACATCATACCTTTGTTCTGAAGAAATGCTCTTTACCCTAACTTTATCTTGGGAGGAAAAAGTTTGAGAAAATATTTTGCTTCTTGTGATTCTGTCATACATTGGTTCATCAAGTGAGGAAAACAAGAAAGGGAATGATTATATGTGTATTTCAAGTATTTCTGGAAATCAGATCAAGCACACACCTTGTAAAATACAGAATAAGGACTACTCATTTTTAAGGAAGAAAGTGTGCAAGAAAGCAAGCCATCTTTATCAGATTTCTGTGATATGACAAAAATTAAAGGAAGGGTAATATCTCATTTAATCATTCTCTTAAATTCTGGTTTAGTACACAAAAATTTGAATTAACACCATAAAATAACACTATGGATTATTTATGTATTGCATATGGACCCTATTCAGCTTGGTAGAAGGCCCACAAACAAGTACAGCTCAAAAAAGGCAGGCTTCTTGTATATGTTGATTCACTAGCAAAGTTATTGAATTCAGTGGCAATGCCATGCATACAAAACAATATGTTAAAAATAGCAAGAATTACTTTTTTTTTTTTTTTTAAATGATTCAGTAACCACAAATAAGCCATCATTACTGGTGAAATGAATCAAACAGCCTCTGGCCACAATCTTCAAGGGACATATCAGCAGGTAAAATCCACCCTACCTAAAATAAAGGGGCCTGATTTTCACCCATAATGAAAACATACACAATATGAAAAGAAAGTATTTGGACCTCTTGCTGTGGGACCTGTCTTCTGATGATCCAATAGCCTGAACTTTAAAAACCCTCTAAAGAAAGCCTTAAGATGAAAGCATAATCTTTTTTATTGTTTCTGTGAATACCTATAAAGTTACATAAAACACTTTAGAAACAATTTTATTATACATTCATTGCAGGGAAAATAGTATCTGGAAAAAGCTTCAAGCTCACCTCCACTTTACATTTTAATAGGGTTTATCTCTGTGAATTTCAAAATTAAGAAAACTTGAGAAAATTCATGGCCATTAAGCATGATAGCAGAGTTGCCAGAAAAATGGTTTTGTAACAATTGGAAATTAGTGTTTTTCCCTAAAATTGAGTCCAGCATGTATTTCTTTCAACAACATGACACATGGAAACTTTTTATTTCTGAGAGTAGCTTTCAGAGGTCCCTATTTTAAAGCATGAATGGAAAGGATACATTAAAGACAAGTTGAAATTATTTAATAGAAATTAGAGTTTTGTGTTTGTGATGAGATTAAATACATATTTTTGTCCACTTTAAGATTTTTGGGATTAGTCTTGTTTTCCTATTGAATTTTCACACTGTCTATCAATGACCTGTGAATAAAATTTTGAATAAGTAGTAACTGCAGTTTAGGAAGATGTTTGTACTTTTTCTTTCACTCATGCAGGATGTATAGCTGGATAAAAATAAGTAGTGCTGGTAGTGGTAAATAACAATAAACAGTCATAGCTGTTATTCATTGTTCTTTCTCATGCCCACAATTGAGTATTAAGATACTAAAGCATACATTCACAAAAATTACTTTCAGGTAGATAACATACAAATTGATCATAGATGTTCATGATCTTTCCTACTGTACAGCCATGCAGCTCCGCTGAACTCAAAAGAATGTACTCCAAAGAACAGTTTGGCCCAATCCATACAGAATATCTTAATTGCTTTGAAAGTGACCTCTAAAAAGGGGGAAAAATGTAGCTACTCTTACTACTTCTGAGGCAAATATCAGTAATATGGTTGAGGGTTTTTTTCTTAGCCTTTCTTCCCTTTTAAAAATTATGGAAAGATGAAAGACTCCACATAAACAAGAAATAAGGTAAGGTGAGGTGCAGATAGGCAGGGACTGAATGTTAATAATGTAGAGCTGTGGACTCTGGAGAATAGTCATTCCTTTTCTGATTGAAGATGAGGTGCCAGAGGTGGTTTGTTATGGTGCTCTCTCATAGCTGTAATGAAAGAGAGAGATAAAGATATATATACGTTAGTAAGAGCAACAACTGGAATACATTAACGAGGAGAGGTGATTGACCCAAGAGGTATAATAGATAGTCTCTGTTTTCCCTAAAAGAGGCTAGATTTTGATAACTTACTAAAATGTTGTCTAGGTAAAATTATATGCAAAACCTGTGTGCCCTCAAGTGTGCAATTAATATTTTCATAGGGACTGTGAAAACATATGGGGCTAAAGGGATGGCAAAAATTAGGCATCTATGACCCTACAGTGTGTCTCCACACTAGAATGGCTTCAAAACTATGAGATCATCTGAATCCTTCACATAAAGACATTTTATATCGTTCCAAAAACAGCCTTAGGGGTTTTTTTTGAGCAGTAGTGGAAATACACTTTTATAATAAGCAATATCAAACATCTGTGATGGGAAACATACTGGAGGCATCAGATCCAGAAGCATCTAAGATGGATGACAGCCAAGTGAAATGGGTCTACTTCCCCTCTCTCCTCCTAGTCTTTCTTTCTCCCCCATGCAAAATGTATCAAGAGATTTTGTTGAGATTTTTCCTGTTGGATATTGTTCAGTTGTGTATCAGTGAATTGTGGCATAAATAACTGAGGAATCATAGAACTGAATTCCATTCAGATCAAAAAGTGAAAAATTTAGCTTATCAACTTTGCCAGTTTATCAAGAGCTGATTAAGGAATAAATTGTCCCATAAACCATCAGTATACTAGGGAATGCCTTGGGTCTAGGATTAGTTCTGGGTAAATTGGGTTTGTGTCTCAGTGTTCTCCATTGCTGTAACTAGATCTATCAATGTATATGCTGTCTTTGCAGCATGAATTATCTCATATCTCTATCCATATGGACATCATCCCTTGGATACCAAAATATTTTTCTACTATTTCTACCACCATTAGCAGGAATATCAATAAATATTTTTAACATTTGTGCTATAGTGCTAGATTGTGCTATAATAGTTCATGTTCAGTAAATTATCAGACTCCAAGCAATTATGACACACAGTACAAGTTGTAGACCATAGTCCTTGAGAATGGCCTCATCTTATCATGTGTACTTGTTGCTACAGGCAGAACTCCAGATGTGGGTGCTTTCCAGGAGTCTTTAGAAAAAGCAGAATTTGATAGTTTACAATTCATTGTGTGTAAGGCCTTTCTGAGTGTCATATAAAAACTAGTGATAAAAATTCCAAAGGATCTCAGCTGAATGTCAGACCCAGCATGTAGTCGATAAGGCTCAGTTATTCAGTACAGACACAGCATGGCAAAGCTATGAAGACATTGCTCATTTCAGCTTCTATTGCCAAGGTTGGGTGCTTGACAACTCAATCATCAAAGGATGAAAATGGAAGAAGATATCTGAATCACTGTCTTCTGATGAGAAAGATACTCTGAATGATTCCTTTGTTCCTTCCTTTCAATAGGAAGCTGTAGGGAAAGGATTGAGTAGAGCTTTAAACCCCAATGTGGTGCCCTAGTACGACACAGGTCAATACGCAGTTACTTCAGCAACAGCAGCAATGACCATGCTGTCTTCCCAAGAGAAATTCAGACACCTCTCTTACCTCTGTGTAATCTTTCTCCAACTATTCTCCTCCTGCATATTCCGTCCTCTACTGCAGTCTACTAAATACCCACCTACAGAGTGCATATTTTCCATGTGCCGTGTAAGCAACCCTTCTCTTAGGCAGAGATTTTCTCACTCAGCACTTCCTCCTCAAATTCTTTTGGTGTCAGGCTCCCACCCACCTCAGTGACTGAAGATAACTATCATCCTGCTATTCAAATCAATGCAAGTAGATACATACCCTTTTTCCCTTGTTTTCTCACATTTTTGACTTAATTAGTTGGGGCAGGAGAATAAAGACAAGCAAGTAGCACTTGGGCCCATTGCTCTTCGAAGTGAGTTCTACTGCTTCAGTAATGGCATGTGCATCTTATCCCCAATGAAACGTGATCAACTCTTTCTGGAGACAAGTGACATCTATGTATGTTGAATTATCTTTATTTCTGCCTGAAAACATATGACTGAGTATTGGGCTCATCCTTGAAAAAAAAGAAAGCTGGGTTTCTCAGATGGGACAGATAATCATCATTCAATCTGATCCTATTACAGTGCAAAGAAGGTTGAGACCCGTTAAGCTACTTACAGTACAGAAGCTGTGGGGATTATTGCCAAAGGAAGCGATTGTGTAAACCAGTATGGAGGAGATGTTAAACTGGACCTGTAGAAAGGTTGTTCCATTCTGATGTGAAATAGTTTCTAGTTCCCATTAAATGACATGTGTGTAGGTCCCTGTCACACAATTTTCTTTTAATGCTTACTGGCAGAATAAAGACTCACCATAGTTGTAAGCCAAGAGTTGAAATTCTCATTAACTGTCAACAGAAAACTCTCCAAAATACACTTTTGTCTAGGTGTAGCCACAGTCTGATGGCTGAAAGTGACTTCAGGCTGTCCTATGCAATAATTCATTGTGGGGCAAGAATTTGACTTGGCTTTTCCATTATAGACCATACTGTCATCTTGCTCCTACTTATTTGAAATTCTATGTGTACCACTTATTTAAATGGAGATACTTGAAATTTATGCTTGTATACACATTAGCACAATCCAAGCTGCTAAGTTTTGTGCAGCTTTACTTCGCTGTCCCAAGGTCTGGCCAACCACAGTGCACTGATGATGGCATTAGAAGTTGGAAAACTAGCTATTTTGCTATTTCAGGCTTTATATGGGAGTAAGTACAACTATCAGAGCCACCACTTACACCGCAGTATTATTTTTATTTGTACCATTATGCAGCAGTTGCTACTCTTGTGGAACCGTTTAAGAAAAGGCCACACGTTTCATATGATAACTGCAATGCCCTAGGCACAAAATGGCAGAGTTAAGGGTGCTTTAATGTTTCCTTAACATTACTTCAGCATATTCAGACCCCAAGCATTATTTTCTAATCAAATGCAATACTGCAGAACATGAGAGTGTCTGCGCTTTCCTTCTATCAGTCAGTGCACAAACTGAGAACATTCAAGTCCTGTTTTCAAATAGAGATGCATTAGTGGGAAATAGAAGCTGATTGCCCTGTTGTCCTGTGAAGCCATCAAAAGCTGATGAAGTATTTTTCAGTCATCCATGGAGCTGACATGCTCTGGATCCCAGTGCATTAAATAAATCTAATTATGACACTTTAATAAAATATGTTAAAGGCGTTTATTTGAGGCCAAAGTCTGGAAGCAACACAGAACATGTTCCAACAATAAAGCTCCTACACCTGGATGTTAACCTCTTCAATACCCTATGGACATATGGCTTCAGTCCAGAAAAGCAGCACCTGTAGTTCTCAGTGAATGTCTGCCATACGTCCTCATATTGCAGAGAAGTTGAATATGACACGTTTAGAAAGTAGGCAAGCACACTGACTCCAAACACGCAGTTTCCTGGTGCTGCAAGATCAGTGAGCCAGTAGAGATAATAAAAAATTGTTCACTCGCAGCTTGCTAGATTAGAGAACAGGGTTTGGATTCAGCCTGTTCATGTCCTTTATTATTTGCTGTTCTCAAATACTCATGTGAGCAAAGCTATGTTCCTAGAAACATCCACAAACAGCAGATTTGAGCACTTGCCAGATGAATATAATCGGAAAACAAAACCTGTTTTCTGATAAAATGGCATTCATTTTGGGAGAAAGCAATCACTTGTAAAGAACAGACCATCAATATGGGAACAAATATAACACCACGTGACTGGTCACAACACTCAGCTAGCGAATCCTAACTACAGAATGATCAACATAATGCTTCTGCTTTGGTTTGTCCAAGGCTTAATTGAGCTGTCTGTAAATGAGGAGGAAGAATGAAGCTATGGTCTTCCCTGTGCTGTTCTCCAGGAAAGGAATTCTGTGAAATATTCTTGAACAAGACCAGGGTTCAGCCAGTGGAATACTGGATTGTCTAACACGAAAAAACATTGTCCGTGTGAGTCTGGATTACTCGACAAAGTTTATTGTAATTGCATAGTTGTCATGCCACAAGCACATAACAATTTTGGGTTTGAAAGTATGGGGGTACAAGATGGGGGATTTATACAGATTGTTCCTGTCATAGGGTTAGAGGGAACTGAAATTTAGAAAACGAATGTGCAGTTAAAAATCTCATATAAAATGTAAAGAAAAATATTTTTATTGTGCTTTTTCTGTGCCAATATCACAAAGTAATTATACAAATGCTTATGCATTTCACTGCCCTGCTGCTTTACAAAAAGCAGTGTGACAATTTACCAACAACAATTAACATCTTTAAATCTGCTTACTTCTATTTATGAGTAAAAGATGTCATTCATGGCTTTGGATTCTTTTTTTCCGTCTGTTATATACTAGTGTTTTCTTCTGTTTCTATTTGAGATGGACATTGCTGTACCTTTAAATACAAAAATATATATATATATTAATATTCTCAAAAAAATACGAAGCCTTGTTTGCAATCAATGCATATTCCCCTTTTGTGTAAGAATAACAGATGTTGATAGAAATAGCCATTGGGTTTGTAAAGAACCCATTTCATGTGTCAGAATAGTTGTGCCTCTTCTAGATGAAATGTCAAAAGCAGGCAGATATCTCAATGTGAAATGACCTTAAGAAAAACCCGACCTCGCCAAAGATGACCTTTTTCCAGCAAGAAACATTAAAATTACAACCATATTTGATGCTTCAGCTTCAAAAACAATATGTATTTCTTTTTTAGTATTTTTCTGTCTTGGCATCCTACGTATTTTAAATAAAGATGTACAGTAGTCCACTTTATACCGTTTCTGTTGAGCTGATTTATGGTCATGGGTTTGTTTTATAAATGTATTCATACACAGGGACATGCATAACAATATTTTCATAAATATAGATATACATACAGACACATACATAAATAGAATTATATACATTCATAAAGGATCAAACAAAATTATCCTAATTTCTCAAGGGGCCTAACATTTTTTTGTGTCCTTATTACATTAGTAGAATGCATTACTTCCTATAACTGAATTAAATCTTTTCACAGTATCTTCCTTTTCTGAATTTTTAACAAATCCCTATGGCCTCACTTTCTTCAAGGAAAATGTATGTCTTATCAAAGTGTTAATCAAACTGAAGTATCCAAGGTGGTTATAAAGTAGCATTGGAGAAGTATTCACATAAAATAGTGTATGTGTGTGCATGTGCCAGGGCTGATTAGTGGCATGCGTTTTTTTCCTTTAAACAAGGAAAACAAGAAACATAACCCAAAAAGATCCTTTGCTGAGGACTGGGGATGTAAAATTTCTCTTGTGAGTGACGCAGAATCTCTGTCTCAACTTTTGTTCTAAAGTTCACAGTGATCCGAAATTAAAGGCTGAAGTTCCTATACACCAGAGATCTTCTGGAAGGCACCAGATGTTCTGAAATTTCTCATCTGTGTGTAGGATGATGAATGAAATACACAGGGGTTTTGGAGGTCAACGGTGTTAAAAGTTTATCCAAAGTCTGCCCATACAAGCCAAACCTTTCTCACAGCCCCTCCTTAGCTGAGCTCTACCTCCAACTGCCTTGTTCCCCAGTTCCCTCTTTCCCTACCCACAATATGCATTCCATCCTTCTGTTCCCACCTGAAGCCGGGTGGAGTGCCCAACATATCCTCTCAAAAGCTATGCTGGGAAAGGACAAGCACAATCTCAGGAGATGTTTTATGAGATGGTTACAGAACAATCTTTTTTCTCCCTTTTTTCTCCCTTTTCTGTCATCTCCTGGCAGAGATACAGAAGAAGAAAAGTTGCTTCTACTCCTCTTTTTAGGTGAGCCCATCTCCAGCCTATTTCAGACAAAACATCTATTCTGAAATCATTAAACCAAATTACTAACATGGCTACAAATGAAACTTTCTCTTCTCACATTTGTTTAATGGCAGGCACTGCTACACACAGAATTTCTCTTGCTGTACTTACTTTCAGGTCTCAGTCAATAGCCATTATATTTCATACTGACTGTGTTACTACCTAAGAAACCATCCATGACTGCTAAACTTGAATTTCTCTATTTAATGCATAGTGTCTGCTTTGGTAGGTTCCATTGCTCTCGGTCTCTTAACTTGGCACAGAAAACATCCATTAATGTCTTCTACAGGGAAAAAAAAATGCTGCCAGAATTTATATTTGATTGTTTCTCTTCATCTCTGAAGGTCTTTATGGTACTCAGCTATTTCTTGCATAAAGACACATTCCCATTTTGATTGGGACTGTTCTTAGCAAATAATTAATTCAGCATTTCAGAGTAGAGGTTGTTAAAAATGTCATTTACTGGGAAAATTTAGGCCTCTCAGTGAATAATCAATCCCAGAATATACGAGCAAAAGGACCTGTCCTTTGGCCTGGAGAGAACAGGTGAGATGTAAGCAGTCAGGGTGTGCCTGGGCAGAGAGGAGGATGGAGAAGGAGACAGTCAGGGCAAGAAACTTGAGGCCACAGTAGTATCCTTGCAGAATCAGTTTGTTTTCTGCCTAGTTTCACTTCTCTGATTGGATAATTGGCTCTTTTTTTTTTAAAAAAAAAAAAAAAGAGGGAATTCAAGGGACTCTCAAGAGGACAATGAGACACTTCTGTTGCAAACTTTAATGTCCTAGAATCACATGGTACTAGTACATATGACTCTTTCTCTCTACTCACCAGATACTCATCACCTTTCGCTTTTGATTTCCTTATTACTCTTATCATTACTGACTTGCATTTCACCAACATAAGTGATGGCCTGATTTGGTTAGGTTGTTTAGGAAGCCTTTCTTCTTTTAAAGGATGCCTTTTTAGCCTCAATAAAGCCCCTTACTTCTCTGTTTAACCACAGTTTTATTTTCACCATTTTACTTTGTTTTTGTTCTCAATGATACACAAACCATCTGTGCCTCTAACACAATGTTCTTGAATAGCCTCCAGGCTGTTTCTGTGGTTTTAAAGTTTTTACTTTGCCCTTCAGCCTGCTGTTAACCATTTTCCTCATAGTTTTAAAATCTGCCCTTTTAAAGTTTGTCACTTTGTTACTCCTGGGGGGAATTGCCTTCTATTATGATACAAAACCTAATTGTCCAATGATTGCTGTTACCCAGTGGAGCTCAATTTTGTAGAACTAGAAAGCCCTTGAACTTGAGACACTTAAATTAAGCCCATTTTTAGGGATCAATCAATCCAGTTTGATGAAGACTGTATCTAAATTTCCATGGACTTCGTAGCCACTCAAGAACTCACAGAAAATGCCTACTTGCTAACAGTGACAGCATTTTGCCTTTCTGTCAACCCTGGTATCTCAATAATTTTATTAGACCAAAGGAGAAAGACTTGCCTAATAACAATATTTAAGCCAGAACCTAAGAGGTTTGAGTTTTGAGGTTTGAACTTTTCATACTGCCAGGGCTTCTGTGGGTGATTTTGAGCAAGCAATCACTTTGTGCCTGGGTATCAGTATGATACCACTTACCTGAGTGAGGTGACTCCTGGAGTGAACCCTAATATGCTCCACTGACTTTGCTCCTCATTGTCATGTATCCACTGAAGGCAGCCTCATCTTACCCAAACTCAGTGTCCCTACAAAATCCAGTTGCTCCGTCAGTAAGCAACATTTAGACCTTAATGTGAAGGATCATGAGAAACACTGTAAGGAGGACTCTGTTGCCTACGAACCTCCAGCCCCATAACCACATGGTAATAACAAAAGCCACAGCTGGAGGTTGTCAGATCAGACCCCAAATAGAGTGGCATACAGAACACCATGTATTCAAACACAGGGCTTTCCTGCCAGTTTTTCATACCACAGCAATTTGGTTTTAGCCCAGAACTGGTTTTCAGAATTGAAAAAGTGAAGTGGCCACAGAGCCTGCTCACAGCAGCAAAGTACAAGAACAGACCCCACCATGGGCTTGGGACAGTGGCAGTGCCCTGACTCTCTGAGAAGTGTGAGTTCTTTCCAGAATCAGAAGTCATAAAAGTCCTGTTACCATTAGGGTCTCCTCATCTCTTGGTATCGTGTAAACTGTTCCCCAAATATATATTTTTTTTCATGGTACAAATATATTGCTTCACTAAATCATGTTGCAATAAGCAGTAAGAACTGAACATTGCAGCAATTAAACCCTTCTTTTCCTACTGGCTCCAAGTTTTAAACCTTGTAACAGCAGGTTTTGTCACTTTCTCCCCATTTTCTTTGGATATTTAAGAGTGTTTCTTTTTTCCTCTGGATGACTAGCTGGGTTAGGGCATGTGATGCTTCTAATTATTACTCTGCTATCAGATAAGTATGAATTGACTGAGAGTAGTAGATTTAAGCAGGAGCGCTGGCCTACAAACTCCACTGATTCACATTTCCTTAAAAAAGGCAATAGGAACATGTATACATGTGTGAATAACAGTTACCATCATAAATATAACTTTCCAGATCAGATTCAGGATAAATAGGTCCTGCTAGTTCTCCTTTGACATTCAGCAGTTATTAATAGCAAGATCCAAGGGGTAAGAAGAAGGAAGCTTCTTTGCTTCCTGAGGATCTCTGGCAGACATAAGGATGTGAAACAGGAATGGCATGTAACCTCAAAATATACAGAAAATTGACTACTAGTGAATGTTAAGGTATAAGCCACTTCTGTCCTCAAAATCATGTTATGTGTCTGGGATAAGGCAGCAAGGACCTCTATTTAGTTTTTAGGAGGGTGGCAGAAGGCAGAGCTAGAATGGGAGAGATGAGGTGGTCAATGAGACATAGTCTAGCTGGAGGCCTGTATCTGGTGGAGTCCCTCAGGGCTTGCTACTGGGACCTGTACTACTCAGTATATTCATCAATGACCTGGGTGAGGGAACAGAATGCACTGTCAGCAGGTTTGCTGATGTCACAAAACTGGGAGGAGTGGCTGACATACCAGAAGGCTATGCTGTCATTCAGTGACACCTAGACAGGATGGAGAGCCGATCAGGGAGAAATTTAATGAAATATAACAAGGGCAAGTGTAGAGTCTTGCATCTGGGGAAGAACAACCCCATCAACCCGTTTGGGTTCCCAAACCCAGATCTGTTAGAGAACATTATAGGGGAAAGTGACCTGGGGGGTCTTTGTGGACAGCACAATGACCAAAAGCCAGCAATGTCCCTCATGGCCAAGCAGGCAAATGGCATCCTGAGCTGTATTATAAAGGGTATGATTAGTAGGTTGAGGGAGAATTTACTGGAGAAAGACATTCAGGGGTCAATATTAGCCAGAAAGGAAAGATGGGACTGAAATGAGAGAATTAATGGAAGGAGAAATTAAATGCCATTACCTAATGAGGGAAAATGACAACCAAAAATAAAGAGAATAGAGTTGTTATAGCTGATATATTATCAACAACTTTCTCAAACCCATACATAAATGTGCCTGTACTGATGTGCAGCCTGTGGGGTGGGTGGAGGGGGTGGTTGGGAGTGGGAAGGGCATGTGTGAGTGTGTGTGTGTGTGTGTGTGTGCACACATACCTTTCTACCTGGCTTTCTAATGGTACTCTAGGATGAAAGAAGATAGGAAAGCTATTGTTAAATATCTGTTTTAGTTGTTTTCTAGTGATTTCCAGCAATGTTCCTGATAGATTTTATGCCAACTATTCTGACTAGATCAAAGTATCATATACTTAATATGTGAAGAGGACGGTGCACTTAAGATCTGGAGAAGCAAATGCTTAAGAATATGTGGGAGAAAAGGAAGGGCAAAAGAGGAAGAAAATGGTAGGTGTGATGTCAAGAGCAGATGGAAAGAGGATCTGTACTCCTTTTTTACAGGCAGGCAATCATTTACAGAATTAAAGAGTTAGTTTCAGCTACTTTTCTATGCAATATTCAGAAGAAAGCAAACAATGCCTTAATCTTCAACAGAAATTCCCTGAAAAAGCTGTAGCACTACCATACTCCAAAGTAAGTGTCACCTTGTGTTGTTTCTGGACGTTTCTCTTCCAGGGCAGGTCTTACTGTAGATCTGTGTAAGCAAACCAAGTTATAAATATAAAAAATTTGTATTCCACATGACTGACCTTGTCCGCTCTCTGAAGTCAACTTAGGAGTTGCTGAATATCTGTGGCTCCTGGCACAATGAGTCGTTGGTGTCAGGAGCACCCATTGATATTGAAAGAAGCAACAATGATATCGTCATACAGTGGAGGAAGAACGGAGAAAACAACTGAAAAAGCAAGAGGAAGACTCTAAATATAGCAAATATATACTTAGACCACCATCACATTATTTATATCACATCATGCTTTTCTTCTGAAGTTTTATATAATAATAACTTCCTTAGGTTGGGATTTCTAATCTGTTCTGCTCCATTGCACAGTTTTATCCACCCTGAACTCTTGAAAGTATCTCTGATGCCCTTAATGTCTAGCATAATTCTCCATTTCCTTGAGACATAGTCAAACTTCTTCTCCAGTCTATAGTAAAGGACTATTTTATCCAAATGATTTATGGTTTCCCACCCTGACTCTGTAGTCAGTTATATCAGACCTCTCTCAAATTTTGTTTTAAGGTGCTGATGTTAATGCAAAGACATTTTTATATTTTTATTTTACAGCTAATAGTGAAATTGCTATTAGCCTATTTTAGGTGAAACTCTGAGGACCTTTGTTCTCTACTCTGAAGATCAGGTGCTAGTGATGTGACCTTGGGTAAATTATTTAACCTCTCTGGATTCTAGGCTGGATTTTTATATTGCCAGGGCAACTTCAGTGAAATCTATGGAATTTCAACAGCAAGAAAGAAAGTTGAAGGGTGGAGCCTTGCTCCCCTGTACTTAATTTTGCGTAAATAAAGTAGTTGTCATCATTGTTTCTTTCCATGTTTAATTTCCTTAAAAATGTTGAAATCTTCCTGTGAAAAGTACTGATACAAATCACTATATAGCTTATTGTTTCTGGAAAGTCATTTCCTTGTTCTTACAGTTTTCCTAGCAATAACGTCCTGGAAAACCAGCACAATTCAAAACAGTGTCCTGATACCAACATACCACCAGTGCCTGAGTTTCCTTAAGGACAACATTCAGGGAGGACAGAACAACAGCAAGGCACTCAATACATTGAACTCTTCAGTACTCTGTGATTGCATATTACTGCATCATATGCGATCCATGCTGGGGCAGACTAGATTCATCTTCTGTCACGCCACCTTGTCCACTAGTACCAAATCTTCAACCCTTACAAAGAAATGAAAAATGAATAGCTTTGCCTTGCATTTATTAACTGTAGCATGACATGATGGAGTGAAAATACCTTCATGATTTCATGAAAGTAGAGAATTAAGTGCTCTAGCTGTTAGGAATTTGAAAATAAGAGCAAAAGTAGTATTTTCTTTACTTAATCCTAGGCCATTTTTTTTAAAGGAAAATATTTCCTTCATTTCATCAGACCAGTGCAGTGACAGTCACATATACAGAACTGGAAGATGGGTTTAGATTTGGTTTGTTGAGGGACAAAGGATACACTGAATATCTGGTGATAATGTGGAAACAAGCTGGTCGGGTGGACATAGTCAGCCAAAAAGATGATTGAGATTCCAATTTGAACTTCTGTTTTCTTTTCTGAAAGACTAGCCAATTTTTCAGTTATATAGAAATAAAGAAAAATAAAAGGGGGTGGGATCTGGAAAAAACTTTGAAAATTTTATTTGGTTTAATTTATTTTATCTCAAATGAAGCCACTGAAAAACCCTTTACCTCTGAAATCATGAAGTGAACACTTGGAAGCTGTGAAATTTTTTGTTTGTTTGTTTGTTTGTTTGTGGTTGAGATACTTTTTTCCTAAAGATGCCTAAATTATATCCAAGGAAAGCCAAGCTGCATTTTAAAAAAAATGTGAACAGCAGCCTTTCAAATTTATTCAGACTAATGAGCTAGTCTAAATTTTGAGAATACTAATTCACAGAAGTCGGTTCTGTGGTGGGAGAAACACAACAAGGTTGTCACAGCCTGTGAACAAAGTGAATTGGTTATATGACTGACAGTAAAGATTTCTTTTAACATCAGTAAAAGGAGGCTGAAGTGACAGGTAAGAGGACAGATGCAGAATTCTGCAGCACTCTGAGAGTTTGTGTACTATCACTAAGGGACAAGTTGACTTGATACCAACTTAATAGGCTCAGCAGGGGCTAACGGCAGAGGGATGGAGACTGTAAATGGGTGTAATAGGGCATCTATACTGTATCAACATAAGCGTGAAAATTATCTACCTGGTTTTGGCTGAGGAAATTAATCACATTACATTTAAAGTCAAGCTTGTCTTTTAATCTAGGACCTGTTCAGTATACAATATTTCACAGGAAACATGCACATAATTTTAGTCACTTTTACTCATCTCAGAAATGAATTTAGCATCATCACAAGGCAGCTTAAATTCAACATCATATCTGAGTAAATGAAATACTGGAGCAAAACTATAAATAGGAATCTTGAAACCAAAGGGGTATAAGCAGGCATACAGCATTTAACATGCCATATAATCTGCTAGCAAGAATGCCTATGCAAGAAAAGGCGAAGCTTCCACCCTTGTCTTGTGCATGGCAGGTCCAGTCTAACGAGCCTGTAAGAGTCTTGGCTACTGTATTCAGCACCAGATGAATTAAGACAGGAGATGCCTTGCCATCAGAAATAATTCTACAGCGGGAAGAAATCCTGCTGTGCTGAAAGTTGACCTCTTGGACAAACACGCTGTAATAAAAAGTGCTATTTGCTACGAGCGCGTTGGGAGTTTTAAATCATCAAACTAAAGTACCCCAGGCTCTGACAGTAAAATTTTCATTCAAAGAAGGGCTCAGCTTCACAACACAATAAATTATATATGACTAGGACATATAAAACATTTAAAGATATACAGAAATTCACTGTATTTGTGTTCAGTAGATGAGTTCAGCTCTTGAAGTACTTTTTTATGTCAATCTTGCCTATTCAGATGAAGGAAGGGGGAGCCTTATTCTCAAAACAAGCAGAAGCAATACGAACCGTCCATTTTCCACCAAGTGTCTGAATTTAATTGGTGTATGGGGCTTATATTGTATGGTGTGCAACTGTACGCAGAGAATGGTATCCACCTCTATGGGGAGATTTCATTGCCCACTGTAATAAAAGATGAAGGATGTCCAGAAATTTTTAGAAAAATATCATCATCATCATCATCATAAATCATAATGATGCACAGGGTTTGGGATGTTCCTTGGTGGGATACACAGAAGGAAATGGTTCCCGAGCACCTGTCCCAGTGAATTCCTAGTGAAGCACATTTTAGGCATAACTGCTAAGGGGAACAGACTGCAGAACTCACTGAACTGTCACACAACCACTGTCCTCAGCATAGGAGAAAAAACCCCTAACATATCTCATGCTTCTTCCACTACACATGAAAAAAAAATTAATAATTCAGGTTATCTGATGCAGCAGCTTTGGGGAAATGTTTCCTCTGATCCCCATGATAACAACAGGGACCAGAATCCCCCATCATCTTGGCATGGCCGGAAATAATTGCTGCTAATTTCTGGGGAGGTTAGGAGAAAAAGATGAGGAAATAAAAAAGATTGAGATCAGGGAAGGGTCAGAAATAAATTAAATGTAGCAAATATGGGGCCAGTTCTTCACACACTGGCAAAACTTTCCTGGAGAAAAAAACAACAACATTTGGACAATAGACTCTTTTAGAGGCTAGATGAGCTCATGACTTGGTTATAAATCAAGGGCGAGGTCCCTCTCCACTACAAGTTCATGCATGGCATGTCTACATAAGGAAAGGCAGAAGAAACTTCTAGCCATCTCACATCATGTGATCCAGAGGCAGATAGGACTATAATGTGTTTTTCTGTGCAGGACACACTTGCTGTTGAGTTCGCAGCTGGAAACGTACCCAAACAAAAATCTTCAGATACACTCTGTCCCTCTCTGCTGGAAGCAAGGAAATACAGTAAAATGGTTTGGGGCTTACCCTGTAGATGTAGGGTTAATGTCCAGGCTCCAAGTTGTTAGTAACATATGGAATATGCATGGAAACTACAAAAAAAAAAAAAGAAAAAGAAAAAGAAAAAGAAAAAGAAAAAGGCAGGAAACATATTTGTAGTGTAATCTCTTTCATAACAAGCAATGACTTTTCCCCTCTGTGCCCCATACAATCATATGCAACTTTATATCATATAGAAACCAGTCTAATAGACACTAACACATAATCATTGTCTAGCCTTCCTAAGCCCATCAGTTACCTCCCAGGATTAATTTACATTAGCCTTAAATGTAATTTATAGCTGGGATTTTTAAAGGGGCCTGTTAGTGTAAGGGTGTGTCTGCACCGATCACATAACTACAGCAGAAACAATTTTTTATCAGTGTGCTGGTCTATTTTTCCACTTAGAAAAATCCTCAGGTTCTCACAAACCACTGACCTTCAACTTCCTTAGGCTCTTTTGAAAATTTTGGGTTTATGTTTAATCCACTGTATGTGTAATAATTATATTCAGTATATTATCTGTTAAATGCTATTAATACATAAGCAGTTATCCAGTGTTGGTCTTCTGGTTGGGAGATATAAATCCAGGTGAATTTACATCAATAGACATTCATCACTTAACACTGAGAAGATCTGCCTCCATTTCCCAGAGGTACACTTATTTTTAGAGAGAAAGAAACAGCCCCCATGCAGCCAAACATGTCCTTGGATGCTGCTTCTCTTCCCACTCTTTTGTGCAAGTGTAGGACACTTCTCATCCCACTTTTCTTCTGAGGATGGGGAGCTTAAATCAAAACTGAGTCAAACTATATTCAGCAACTTCAGAAATAGCATTTTTTTTTCTTTAATGAGAAAGAAGTTTAACTGCAGTGTCTAAGTATGCAGACAGATTCATTCATGTGTGTATAACCTCTTGCCAAACCAGCATTCCAGGGCAGGTATTCAGTTAATCACAGTTTGCACAGGGACTTCAGCCAAACCCTCAGGTAGCTTTGTTATGTTTTAGTCTTTTATTTGCTATAATTCAGTATCCTCCACCTGTGGTCTCTGGAACCTACCATAATCAAACTGGGAGGCATGATAAGCAAACCAGTTATTTACTCTCTGATTTTTTTCTTTTTTTTTTTTTTTCCCTCCATTCTTCCTCACAAAATTTAATATTGTGCCCAATCTATATAAGACATAGGACATCAGAAATGGAGGGGAAGATATAGACACTGCCAAGAGACAGAGTTCAAAAATCAATCTTTATGTTGCCATAAATGATTTTTTTTCTTACTCATTCCTCTTTTTTTTGGGGGGGGCGAGGGAAGGGGGGAAGCAGGGGGGGAAGGATGTGTTCAGCAGGCATTTCTGCACCTGAAACACCTACATTAGAATTAAGTTGTAAAAATAGGCTGACAGTTAGCAGTATTTCTGTTAGGTCTTCAATCTGTTTCTGGACAATACGAATAACAGTATATTCTGAAGGCAAAGCAGGAGATAGGAAAGGACACAAGGGTCTTTACTGATCATGTATCTCGTAGCACAATAAATTGTAAGGATGCAAAATTAAGGAAAGATTTAGGAAAGAAATAAAGTTTTTTAGAAATATTACTTAACACACAGACATACAGAGAGAGAGAGAGAGATAGAGGGGGGACAAAGAGAAGAATTAAGCTTGAAATCCACTCCACTCACATTAAACCCAGATGTTTGGACTTCATGCAAGTGGAGTGTGGAGCAGCTGCAGAGAGGAAATCCAATCTGAACCTGCAGCCAAACTGAATGTGGGGCCTTTGTGTAGCTCCAATACAACTCCTTTCAGAACAGAGGGGCAGAGGTAGGCTGTCCTTGCTGTCTCTGACTGGCATTCGTCCTCTCCTCCACTAGCGCTCGACCCTCTCACTGTAACTGCAGACAGCGCACGGGTTTCAACAAATCTCCTTTAGGATACATTACTCTAAACTGACTTCTTTCAGCCAGATTCATTTCCCACACGCGCATTCAGAGTCAAACTTTATAAAAAAGAATGAAAAGTTGTTCCATTATAATTTATCAGAAAGCAGATTGTTTATAAAATGTAATGAAGTATTTATCCAGTTTTTGTTTCGCATCTGAATTCTGAAGCAATGTTAAAAACATGTCTTGCATCGCTCTTGAAAGGTTCAGCGTCTCCGGTATAACACATTCCAGACTGACAGAAAAGGATAAGGATATTTGTATACATAGATATAGGTGATATTGATATACAGCTGTAGACACACACACACATATTGCATTGTTTACATAATTTATTTCTCAGCTGAATCTCTTAAGGGTCCTGATACAATGCAATAGCTCCCTTATTCAGAATTCTGCACACAATTTCCAACAAGTACTTAAACATGCTTTAATTTCATTCCTGGAAATCTTAAAAGCATTTAGAAAGCTGTTACTCTCTCTTAGAAGAAGAGCCCACAATATGAATATGAATACTGGATTAACTATTAAGGCTAATGTAACGTGTTAATAATACAGCAGGTTCACACTGCTGGTTGCTTTTAATAACACAGCAATACATTGAAATTCATGCTACCTGGCAGAAATTGTGTCCATAGTCTCATATAATCATATTTAGAAGCTGCTTTCAGACTGCATCGACTCAATTCAAATTTTAAAAAAGAAGAAAAAAAGCTTTATGCTTATATAGTATCTTACATCTGAGGATCTTAAAGTACTTTAATTTCACATAGTATTAACATAATACAATAGTCTTTTTATATTCTCTTTTATTCATATTTGACTTCTTCTTTGCCTTTTGTCTTCTCTCTCTTATCCATTGCCTATATACAATTATTCCTGTTTCTTTTATCTATACCTGTATAGATTAATTCTGTTTGAAATGTCCACACTGCACGCACTTGTGTATCTAGAATGAGTTCCTGCCTTCTGATTTATATCAACTAAGGAAAAAAACAATTTCTGGAATTAAAAGAAAAACACACAAAACCCAACAACACTGCTCTATATCTTAAATGTGCTTCTTTGTAGTTTAAAACATCAAACCTTATTACAGAACAATGGCTGAGATTGTTGGTAATTATGCCTTAGAAGAAAGATTTTAACTTTCCTGACACAGAAAGCTCTCTCCTGGTTTTCTGTTCATGGCCCAAGCTGCAACTGTTGTAGATTTAGAGGACAGGAAACTTCTGGGAGCTGAATAGAAAGCAGAGCCAACACCAATCCCAGTCCTGTCCCTCCACTGGGCAGGTCTGATCACTCGGGCTGCTGTCAGATGCAGCTGGGGGTTTAGCTTACTGAAGACCCTCTGTGTCAGCAGTCACCTGCCTATGGCCAGAGGTGTTAGACCTGACATTGAAGGGACACCTGAACTGACTGGAAGCCAACGGAAGCTTAACAGGCAAGTTGGCCACTTCAGTATAGTTTTCCTAGGAGGTTTGGATAGAAAAGCAACTGTTGATCTTGGTTATGTTATGAGTATTTCCCTGCTTATTATATAGAAATCTGAATGATCAACTTGTAGCTTAGGTGAGAATCTAGCTAACACAGTAAATTTGTATACAGGAGCCCTGTAATAAATACGTGGCAGTTACAGAAATAAAATTTCCACTTTTACTTCAAAACCTGTATTTAGAGTAAGATTACACTGAAAGAGTCTTGTTGGCTATATACATTGCATAGTCATTTAAAAACCAATTTAAATTCTTGGCCAATTATACCTCTTATTAGTTTCTGCTGTTTGATCAAGTATGATCTGTCATCCATTTTCTGTTGTCCCTCTTCAATGTTGAATGACTTCAGCTTTGAATGGCTATTTTCTCATTTTCTTATAAGAAATAATAACAAACAAATAATAGCTACCAATAATTTTTTTTTTTTTCTTTTGTGTAGTAGGGAGTGTCAAACATTATGTTTCACAAGCAGTGACATGTGGTGTGCCAATTCCTACGTAACATTTATGTCTTAATTTAAAAAAAAGGTGAAAAAGAACTCATGGAGCCTAAAAAGTAACTGTGGGATATGATGTCATTGGAAAGCTGTTACAGGAAGAACCTTAGAACTTATCTTGAAATTAGAAGCCATTTCTTGAATCAAGGGAAAGAGGATAGCAAGGGGACTTCAGATCAGAATATGTCTATTTAAACAAAATATTAGGGTTTTTATGGGGTAGATCCAAACCCAAAAGAGGCCTATTTTTCTCATCCTGGTTTTCATATTGAAAAAGTGTTCCAAGAACAACTATTCTGATGAGGTTTTGGCCCAAGATGGCAGGAATCTTAGGAAAAAACAGATGATCTCACAAGACCTCCGACATCCAAAGCACAAAAAAAATCTCACAAGTCAGTCTGTGCCACATGCCACTATTTAGGGCCAAAAATCTGCTGAGAACAATCTATAGAAATGTTGGGCTATTGAACAAAAAATGAAAAGAATTTCCATAGTTGTTTTAGTCTCAGGCTTAAAGTCTAAACCTGAATCTGACCACAAGATGGGAATGGTCTCCTCAGACTAACTCTCACATCTGTTGTCAATGACCAACTTTCATATCATTGAGGATATAATGGCTGAAAAAAACCCCAAAACAATTGAAAAATTAAGATGGCAAAAGGAGATTCTTGTTACAAAGCCTCTAGTTTATTTTTATATCCCAGTAACTTTCATCATCAAGTTGCAAATGATGACACAAAGTACCTAGAACATGCCTGGAGATGGAGAGGGGGAGAAGACAGTTTGATTGTAGAGATATAGTGTGATGGAGCTGGTTTTGAACAGCAACTTTGGCCATCTCAGAATGCTACTATTTTCAGTTTTATGGCCAGCAAAGGCTGACAGAGTTAACAAATGCCTTTGTAATTTATGCACACACAATATTATGCATACAGTTACATATGGGTTCAGTTTGAGCCATGTGAGTATTTACCTGTCTATACTCATAAGTAAGGTACTTGGCATGTAGTTGACATTAAATACAATCGCAGCTAGGTGGATCTGAAAATTATAAAATGATACAAAACTCTTTCAGCACCCTGTTCTCTGGACCAGATCTTCTATAAGGGTAAACTGGCATAGATCCATTTATTTCAGTTTCTATTTTATACCAGCTTTGAGCCTGGCCCTGTATATTTATTATACACAATCATATTCCTTGATTATCTAAAAATAACACCTTATGATCGAGTGATGCTGTCAGTTTTGGAACAGGATTTTCTGTAACATTTTGAAATTTTGCTAAAGTAAGAACATGGAATACTTTTTGCCAGATTTTTAAGTTATGAGTAGAGAGAGGATCTTAGAAGAAAATAGTATATCAAGCTCACGAGTGCAAGACAGATATTTATGACATGATTCGCTTCAGCCTTGTAGAATGAAAGTGGGAGTAATAAAATGTGTGCAGAGGAGTGTGCAAACTGTTGCATCCTCTGAATTCATTGAAGATGACGTGAAAAAGTTGTTTGGATGCTTTATTATGTGTGGATATCCTATAAAAAATGCTAGTCTGGAAGTAAAAGCGGTCAGAGATAAAGATGAGCATGATGGGGTTGACACTGCAATTAAACTTGAAAACCTCTTTTTATGTTATGCATTAAAAATCATGTTCAAACCAATAAACAGAATAAATAAACATAGTATCATTGTATGTGTATTATGCATCTATAAAAGTAGAACACAAGACTCAACTGTAGTATTTCAGTGGTGTTTAGTTACTGTAAGAGATATGACTGTTTTGCAGGAAAGCTTTGTGATAAGATAACCTTTAGGTTAACACATTCCCTTAAGTAAGTCAATGGACTCCCTAATGTTCTCAGCTCAGCTTTTTTAAGAGCACTTCATTCTCTTAAATATATTACGGAAGAAAAGGAAATTAGGATGAAGAAGGGTCAACAAAGAAAAACAGTCTTTAGTAATTGAAGGAAAATTTCTTTGAGCTCCTGAGTACCACAGTGGTGTCCAGTCCCCTCTTATACTGTGACCTGTGCAGAGCATATTTGATGTCTGTCAGGAGGTGTTTGGTCCATGCTTCTTCCCCATACCACCTAAGGCTCTGAAACTCTTTCTCCAGAAGAAGCCAAGAGAGGTATCTGAGAGTTACCTGGGCTCATACTCTTACGTGGCTGAATTGAAGAAGGAAACACCCAACAGGACACAGCTAAAATTCCATGTGAAGTTGTACCCTTTTAATTGCTTCAGGTGGGAAGAAGCCAGTATGTGAGCTATCTAGATGGGAAAGCCCATGGTTTATCAGATTATTCTGTCCACAAGCAAGGTACCTTCTTCCATCTTCTTTAACTAGATGGAAAGGACAGATGTCTCTGACTCTAAATGACCATAATTACAACCTTCTCCTGCTTCAGTGACACAAAAACACAGAGGCTGATTTCTTTATATGACATAGGACAATTTTTCAGTCAGCGTACGTTGGGACAACAGAAGGGGTAATTTGGATTTTTCCTAGCTGCAAATGTCTTGAGCCTAGCAACACAGAAACAGCATCTTGATTCTCCCTCTGCCTCCCTTCACTGCCCTGAGATGCCAAACACCATGAGTTTCAGAAGAGAGGCAGAGTATGATATATAATCAGATATGATGGCTTGGCATCATAATGGCCTTTTTGACCCACCAGAGTGGAAAAAAAAAAAGTAGACAACCTTAGATAGGTGGGGGATACATTAAACTGGGGTACCAGAAAGCCTATGTAAATGAGCTGATTTGCACACACAGTTAATGGATTCATGCCATCAATTTTTACACCTACTCCTCGCATAATACTGTCAGAAAATATTTTTCTCCCTAGTGAAAAATATTAGTAAACTGACTTTTTCCATTGTTTACAGATTTGCTTTGAAATTCTTCCATCAGTATCAAAACTACCCTTAGTCTTTTTGCAGAAATGGAAAATCATAAACAAAAGCAATCTTAAAAAAAAAAAAAGTTATCATTCAATGGAAATCCATTATCTGAGAGAAAAAAAACAACAGCCTGATTTAGAATCTCTAAACTGGCTGCAGTCTTCAGACATTATATGACTGTTATTATTAATGCTTTTGCTATTATTAGTCCCAGCTGTTTCAAACAAGGAAACACTTTCTAAAACAAAAATCACTAAAATGTCTTAAAAGGCATCCTATAACAGGGAAATATGTGAGAAAGGGAATGCTGGGAATGGTCACACTGAATTTTAAAGCCAATCTGACTGTTGTGTGACATATAAGCACATTGTGGTGTAGGGAGCATTTTACCCTACACAATGGTGTAAAAAATATTGTGTTTTAGCTTTTTCTTCCATTAAAAATTTCATACATTGTCATGCACGTTAATTGAAGCGGATGTGAGTGAAATGCAACCCTTGGATTTTATTATGTGAATTTAATTCAGGAAAAAGAAGAGGGGGAGGGGGAAAAAGACGGCTCAACAAATTGTCGTGGATTTATTTTCTTCATTTATATTAGGTTACCCGGAATGAAAAGCTGCCCAATGGATGTTAGATATAATAGCTAGAGAGTTTAATATGATTTCTGCTGCAAGAAAAACTGGACTAGATAAAAAAATCCATATCTTAATGATAGGTAAATAATCCTTTAGTATCTCAGATGTACATGCTACAGGCAGGAACTCTCTATTCATGAAAACTCTTTTATTCTTGTATGCCATTACTGCAGAGATATTGCTATATTGGTAGATATATTCCTACACTGATAAATAGACTGCATAAACAATATGCCCCCCCATAAGCAAGATAATGCTAGTACATTCTAGCAATAATAGCTCCCCTGCAGGAGGCTAGATTTTTCCCTTTTTCTAAATGCTAACAAGAACTGCTCTAAGGTTATCCACGTAATGAAAAACAGGGGTAAAATAAGTGTGGTGCATAGAAGTCTTTCCCTCGCCTCTTCCATCTCAGGTGATAATGTCACAGATTTCTTTATCCCCATGTACTCTGATGGCATGTGCATGTGCACGTGTCCATGTGCATGTGTATAAGACATTTTCTTATTTAATAAATAAATGCCTGCAGTTCTCCAATGTCAATAAAGTTTTAGCTGCCTGTATGATCCCTGCATATATTGGATAGCTACTTCATTTCAAAGACTCTGATGAAGTCCATAATCCAGGGGAATGTAGCACAAGTCCCTGCATGATGTACTGTAGGGTAAGCTGCTAAGAATCACTTGCAGCTCTGCATGGAGCCACATAGTTCTCTTTGATAAGTTGCCCGACCTGAGAAAGCTGAAAATATGTCCATTATTGTGAAGACTGTTGAAAGAATACTGGATTATTAGTCTGGCTAGTGACAAGATCTTGGAGACTTAATACACATTAGTGATCATGCTTTTAAAAAGGCAGACTTTTTATTTTTTAAAGTAATAAAAGACTCAGGTTTAGAATTTGTTCAGAATTTACATCTGTTTTCAGATGAAAAAGATGTAAGAATAGCTGTCTAATATCTGCAGGACCTACACACAAACACAACACACTGGTGTAAAGGGTACTGTACGTAAAGGTCCTTTCTCTGTTCATGTACATGCAAGCTGTGACCTGCACCATGCTAGCCCTGGCCTAAAGATACTCCCACCCTTTGTGAGACATGATGAAGAGACAGTCAAATCTATTACTATTGAATTTCTTAACCTTTTTTTCTGGAGGAGACCAGGTAGAAAATCATGTAACTCTCACATCAGTGTATGTGTCTTTATGGAGTGACTGGGAGAGCCTGGGCCAGGCAAAGGACTGTAATATAGTGTACTTGGACCATATACCTGGCTTTGCATGTCCATTCCTGCTGCCTAGAGGATACGTGTCTTGCTGCATCATGCAACTCAGGTGCACGCTGTCTGCAGCTCTCAGTTGTCCTTGTGGCAAATCATATCAATACCAAGTATTGCTTTGCGTTCACCCCATGCAGTTAGTTGTTGAGTCTGGATTTTACCCTGGGCTTGGATGTGTGTTCAATACACAGTGCAGCCAGATTTAATCACACTCTGAGACCATTCAGATTTCACCATGCGGGATTTTTTTTTTCCCTGTTGTTGAGGGTCTCACACATTCTGTCATTAATCAAGCAGGAAGAGGAAGAAGAAGAGCTGGGACAGAAAACAGCCATAGATCTGAGTATTGCTTTGGAAATGCTTTTCTTTAGGAGTGCGCAGTTATTCATCTGCCTCTCCTCTCACAGAAACCACAGTAACAAACATAACAATGCATTAGCTTAGAGGCTTTAAAGGAAATGAATCTTGTTTTCCTTAAGCACGCTCCATTCTCTGCTTATACAGGAACAGAGGTTGAGAGGAAGAATGTAGGCAAATGAGTCTTTTCAAGTATCATCATTCAGAACATAATGTAACTTCATTTTTATAATGTCTATCACATAAAGGCTATCCCAAAAGGCTTTACTGTGTTAAGTAACTTATTTACAGAGAAAAAAAATAATGGTAGGATACAGAGGAAATTGAGGAAGTCAAAAGACAAAGCTTTTTCATTTTTTTTTATTTTTACATTACATACAGAAAAAGATGGAGATTCAGGTAGGCAGAGAAATGGAAGATTCTGTTCCAGATGGCTGCAGGTAGTAGGAGAAGGTTCTTTCACCCAAAAATAGGAAATGCACCAATGTCAGATAGCACTACTAGGAAAGAGACCTAGAGGAAGACAAAGGGACAAGTAGAAAAACAGGGACAGGAATTAATTCAGCCCTGATTAAATTCCACTCATTGGAAACAAATTTCAACCTCTAGAGTTAGAAACCAGAGCATTTGTAATGCAAAACTTGCTTTCACATAAACTTCCAACAGGATTTCATAAGTAATCTAAATCTCAGGCTCAGTTTACCATAAAATGTGACCAGATTCATAAAATTTTTCATTGACACCAATCTAAGTTCCCTTCTGTGCATCTCATTATCCTGGAAAACAAGTTACAGCAGGTCCAATATCACTTCTTGAATGGTTGTCCATTGATAAAACTTCAGAGGCACAATTGCTCTGTTCTCCTCTTCATCAGGTTCTGTAACATTTCCCTTTTTCTAACATTATTACTATGGTAGAAAAAAGATTTTCTACTTCATAAGGGAGATTAGGAAGCAAACCTTAGTTCTGACTTTGAGTAAAATTGAAGTTGATTTCAAATTCTCCATTAAGTGAAATAATTAAATTAATAATTTCAGGGAATTAAAAATGTTCTAGATTTCCTTAATATTATTTGTTATAATCTGAAATCTAAAAAAACCCCAAACCTAAAAGCAAACAAACAAAGAAACAAAAACCCAAAAAATCCAAAAATCCCAAACAAAAACTTTATTGAAGTGGAAAATCCAAGTGCTTCATTCCAAAAATGTAGGATTGGGGTATTTTGACATCATCAGAACAGCTTCTTGTTTTTTCCCCTAAAAAAAATAAAATACAACTGTTGCAAAACCTGCTCAATTTCACAAAGCTTTTCATTTTTGACAGAATCTTAGATTTCAAAGGAAAATACTTCTCTTGAATTTTCTTCAGCCTGCTATGAGGCAATGGTGTATTTTCATATATTAGTATCACCTCATAAACCAAAAGAAAAACAGGTCTGGCTGTTGCTTCTGTTTCTTCCTGTGATTTTCCTCTTACTAGTCAGCAGATGTGAGATGCCTCGTGTTTGGGCTACCTGCAGGACAGCCTTGGATTGCTCAGCCCAGTGGGTTGTTTACACATGTTGATGGGAAAGCTGAGAGGTATAGTTCACTGAAGATGAACCAGACATGACATCTGAGGAAGTGATATGAGCATTTCTCCTAGTATTAACAATACTCAGGATTAAATTCTCCCTCAACAACCTCAGGATGAAATTATCCCTCTGGGATATAAGTGGAACTTTGTTTCAGAGGACAGAGGAAGAGAAAGGTAAGGTAGGACATGGCCCAATGCATCTAATGAATATCGTGTATCTTCTGCATCTGTCAGCTTCCTTGTCTGCTTAGTGCTTGTCCAGTGGTCTGCAGGAGTTACTGGTTGCCTTAGGCATTGGGGCTGACTGCTTTGCCTTTATCTAGTGAGAAATGCTGTGAGCAGAAAAGCTGTGAAGTCCTATGACTCTGCAGAAGCTGTATGACTAGACAGGCAATGAGAAAACAGCCACCCTAGAGCCGGGCTGACTGTCCATAGCAATCATTCTGAGCAGTTGTTCTTGGCTGGCTCCTCATTCATTCATTTTTGTCCAGTTTCTCAAGCCTTTTGTTCACTTAGAACCATCAGGAGGATCAGGTTTGTGTTTTTCAGGTCTTTAATGGCAGCATATGGGTTTTAGTATATATAAAACACTGCAAACTGGAAGAGGAGAATAAGGAAGTGTGAGGTGGTGGTGACAGTAACAAGGACGTGTTTGTTAGGAGGCACAGAACATAAAAAGGTTGGGAGTTTTCTTGAAATCCTGCTAAGTTATATAACAATATTATTACCATACATTCTAAAAGGAGCTATCACTTACAATTCAAGATCTGTAATCAGTTAAATACATTTCATGAGAGTTTCCTTTGCAGTGTGTAAGTAGTGCTATGCCACACCATTTTACAGGAAATGATCCCATGCAAAACTTTCTCTAGGCAAAAGAACAAACTGTTGGTGCAGTTCAGAGCAGCACCTAAAAATTATTTCTCTGCACACCAGCAAAAAAAAAAAAAAAAAAAAAAAAAATTAAAAAGTCATATCTCAGAAATTTATATTCTAGACCTATGATGAATCCAGTCCAAGAATAAGCCTGCATATTGCTGATCATTTGCCATTTCAAGAGGTAGAAATCATGAAAGGAAATGGATCCCAGCAGATCTCCAGAACTTTCAAACCCTGAATAACCTGAGGTTCTGCTACTGCTGACATTGCAACTGAGTTGGCCTCAAAGCTGTAAGGGAAACTAGACATCCTACACTGGTTCTGTGTACTATCTCTTCAATACATTGTTACTGAAAAGAGAAGTTATATATGAAATGAATTCTAGTCACCCACCACCTATGGCACACACCACTTAGCATCTCAACTGCAACCCAGTGTGTTCTTGGAATTTGGAAACAGATGATTCATCAGAACTAATAAATGCAGAGAAAGAATTGTTTAATTTAGGTCATTAGGTTACCCATAATATATTACAATACTCACAAGAACTTGACACCTTTGCATTTCCGTGAATTGCTATGTGTTCTATGTATTCCTGATACATTCTTGTTAACATTTGAACACTCCTGGGCTCTTGTACCTGCTGCCCTCAATTACTTCAACAAGGAATAGCTCTTTCTTGGCTCTGTTACTGCTTCTACCTGATGGGAAGGAGGGAAAAAAAATGTCACTATACAGGTAAATGGGAGCCCTGAGATGTTTTCACTTAGTGAAGACTGGAAAACATCAGAAATCTGTGCCTCTTGAAAGCACTAGAGAATACTGTTGTTGAAACTGTATCAGATTTTGAGGCATTTAAATTCTACACCCAAAAAGCTTCTTGGTTTGAAACAGAGTAGACCGGGGCAGTAACCACATGGCTGAAGCCAGTAACTGCTGGGTTAGTCTTAGCCTCTTCTTTCCATCTCTGGCTCACTGCCTGGTCTTGGACAAAACCTTCAGCCAGGTTTGAGGAAGCTGTAAAGCAGGCTAGACTGATAAACAGTTACTTCTGCAGAGAAGCTCTCTGGGATTTGTAGGATTCTCTGGTTCATGCCTGTAAATGTACGTGAGTTCTGTGAATGTCAAGAGTTCTTACATTATAATGTCACAACTTTGCGCAGAGTTTGGGAAATGAAAGGGCTGGTGGAAAAATTGGAGCAAGCAGGCGAGGATGCCTGGATGGGAAAAAGGAAATTACTTGTGGAGGAGACAGCACCACTGAGAGTTTCTGCTGTCAGCAGTCTTACTCAAAATAACCTTCCATGCTGCCATCCTATCCAGAAACAGGTTGCAACTTCATATAAGCATTCACAGAATCGGGTCTTAAAGAAAACAGGAAATATCACACAATTTTTGTGGGAAAGATTCTAGCTGTTGGGAGCATTATTGACTTCATGGAAGAGAGGACACAGTGGAGCCTGGGATAACCATAGGGTCCCGTGTAGGAGTCCTCAAAGAAAAAATCCCCTTTACAATCTGCTTCATCTGAGTTGTTCCACTTTGGAATTATAAAGTAGATTATGCTTGCCTTTGGTGCTTTACCAACCCGTGATGAAGATGTAGCTTGAAATCCCCTCAACACCTCCTCTGGATGGTTTTATTGAGCATGCTGGGGTAGGTAAAATCCTAAACTTTCCAAATATATTCTCTGTTGAGGAGTTAGACACCTACCCCCTCTTGAACTGAAAGGATGCTGCCAGACTGTAGCTGTCCACACTGAATAAGGAGTTACTTTCCACAAGTCCCTCCCACCCTGGAAATGCCTCCATAATGCCTCAGACTGCTGCCTGACCTGCCTGAGATGGGACATACTGGAGGAATTGAAGTTGGAAGGGCAGAGAGACTGAGAATAGTTACATGGGGTTTATCTGTTGTTGTCAGCATGACTTTAGTGAATCAGCACCATCAGCCAAGTCTCTCACTGGTGCTTTCTTATTGCTTTCTTATTTATAGAACAACCAATTTTACCTAGGTTCAGGAAGAAAAGAAGGGACGAAATTTATAAAGCTGGAGTGTTGCCATAGATTTGTTATGGCATAATTGCTGGGTTTTTTTGCTGAAAATAAATGCCCGTTTGGAACAGTCTCTTTAACAGTGAGGTGTGTACTGTAGGTGGGAATTAAACACCTCCTGAAATTGTATTCATAAAATTGTGATCAGCTAAAAATGCATGGGATGTACACTTAACCTTGGAAATTTCCCTTTATATATCACCTGAGGAAGGGATTAATCTTAAATTTGAGACATGTACATCTCTCATGAGTAACCATGAGGATAATGTTTAATATCCAAGGAGGAATTGAATATCTTACCATTTAAAATAAAGAATTAGAAAATGTTTTAACAAATAACTACTTCACTAAAAGAGAATGTGGTTCTTGCAGAAAAGAAGTGAAGTAAAACCATATCAAAAATACAGATTTCAGATATGGCAGAGAACAGAGAATGCAAATACTCTGGGATGTGACAAGAGAGCTGCATGATCTTATAGCACTAGGTTCATGGTACTGACAGCTCTAGTTCAGGTTGTAAAACAATTTCCAGTGGAAATCTGGTATCATTTTCTCACAGCTTTTTGAATCTTCCACTTTCGGGTAAAGTGTCTAAATGCTTGATTAGAAATCTTAAGTTCAAACAGTAGTAAGAATAAAAATAAAATGGTGAAAAATAGTCATGTGACCATTGTTCTGCAACACTGCCAACTGTGAGCTTATCATGACTGGAAGACCTTTGAAATGTCCAATTTGTTATTCCCGGCACCACGGTATGCTCCTCCCAAAATCTTCGGATGTGGAAGGGCACATGTGACTTTCTGTCAGGAAATGACACCCATCCTTCGGCTTGAACTGCATATTCCATTAAAGGTTGCATTAAAGATAGAAATCGAATGCACAGAGGTCCTGCAGCCCAGTTCCTGAGATTTCTCTCAAAATCTACTCTGAGCTCAGCACAATAGAAGTTGGTCACTGAATCTACTTCTTTTGTTTGACCACCCACCTGCATAAGTCATGGTGTGTTCAGAAGTCCAGAAGGTCCCAAAAAAGCTCATCTACTTTTTGCAACAGGCTTCCTAAATTCCCTCTTCAGTGTTCATGGTTCCTGCCTATTTTCAGAAGCTCCTAACTAGACTAAAATCAACTTTCTTACTCTTGATGGTTTTAGATGACATCAGGTAGCATCATTTCTATATAGGCTCCAAGGAGAATATTATGAAATACAGAAAAATGTTCATGTACCTGACCTGGAAGAGGATGCTTCTTGACAGATGACCTTATTAGACCTTCTAATTTGGTAGGTTTTTTTGTATAATTTGGGAGAGAGGGAAAAAATATGATAATGTTTTAGGGCTTCTTCATTCTGCATGACTTTTATCTTTTGATGGCCTTTGTTGTTTATGCAACATTGACTTTAATTCTCAGGGTTATTGGATTTGTGATATTTATTTTCAAGTGCAATTTTGAAAACAATACTAGATTTTTTTTCCTTTCAATATGTCTAGCTTTTATTTCTTCTTTTTCTTGGTCTCCTCTGGACAGAAGAAGCCAGATATCTTACTCTGCTTTTTCTCATTTAATTTGTGATCTTGTTTTGTGGCTTGGGTACATTTCTGAGACACATAAACATGCACATGCACTTGACACCAGATGATAACCCCACTTAGGTGTTCCTGATGGATAGATGAATACCATCTTTATGTGTTTGAAATGGTTTTTTTTGCATGGAGATCACTGTATGATTGATGTATTCAAAACACAGCAGAAGAGGAGGAGGAGGTAAAATAACCTTTAATAAGTGAGCTGTGTTTTACACTTTTTATGTCCCACAAGTTTAAGCAAGTCACTAAACTTCTGCATGAGTATTTATATGCTTTCTATGTAACATAAAAATAAAATTAATTGTCTGCTCACAGAAGGAAGTCTAAAGTTCATTAGGAATTTCAAATGACTAAGAGACCTTCAAAGCTAAAGTAGTGAGTTTTTATGGATAGGTAGATGTATAATTTTAACAGACCCTTGTTGCAGCAACAAGCAACCTTCATTTCCCAGCAAAACAAGGTCTTAATCCTCTTCAGAGTTTTGGGCCACCTGAAAATAAAATTTAAAAAAGAGGAAAAAATTAATCACATGATAAAAACTGGGATTGAGTGCCTTGTCAACATTCAGAAATAATCAGTTAATATCTGTGTGAATTTTGGGGTGTTTTTTTTTTTTTCCCTTGTTATTGTTGTCTTTTAAAGTTTATATAGCGTGGAGAACAATTTAAGAGTATGACAGTTTCATGAACCCTTGTCCTTCCATTGCAGTAGCATAACTACCCTCTGGCAACCACAGCATTGCATACCTGTAAAAATAACATGAGGAAAATATTTAATATATTTTTAGCCACCTTTTAATGCTACTCCATAATTAAAGTAATTTGTAGCATGTATTAAATATTATTACATTGGTTTTGTGTTCTGATTTTTAATGACTTTTGAAAAGAACCACTAATAACAGAAAAATAACACAGTGTTAATTAACAGCATCAATTCAGAGTGAAGTTAATGGCACTGTTTGCATTACTAATGCAAGCAGGATTTGGCCCTTAGGAAGTCATTTCATATGGCAGTTACATGTCTGTCTCTGAAGTTCCAATACTAGCTGCCAGGTGGGTGGCTGAAAGTGAAAAAACGTAGGATTAAATTGTTAAGCCAATGAACATTTTTTAACCTAATAGTGTAGGGTATTTCTTGTGGATAACTGGAAGATTCAACTGTATCTGGAGAACACTTCATTCCTCTTGAAACTATGGAGGGAGGAATTGCACCAAATGGCTTCAATAGTAGAAAAGCAAGGCAAAACACAGACCAGGAAAGGAAGATAAACCCCCAAAATCCAGCATGAGTGAGAACTGAAGGATAAAGAAGAGTCTAGGTGTCTGGATGAAAGTTGAGGCTGACCATTACAGCAGAGGCCAAAGCCTAGGTTAAGCCACCATTCCTCACATCCCTGCTCTCCTAATACCAATTTGAAACCAAGACAATAATAAAGTTGATTTTCCTAAGGGATACTTTACCTTCACACTCAAAACTCTCTGGTTTTCATCTCACTGCATTTCCCGCCTTTACCTATGTTCTCAAATCAGTGTGACTCATTCAGGCCAAGATTTTGACTGAGGGTTGCTCCAAAGCAGTGCTTCAAAACCAAAAACAATTTTAACCTCACCTGCTTCCTTTTGTTATTGAAAACATCAGCTACATTCATTCATTATTCAGCTCAAATGTAATTTGTAACAGGGGATAAAGGGAGAGAAGGAAAAGAGTTTGGTTTACATTAGGAAAATATTTGAGAGGACTGTTTCTAAACGCTGAGTTTGCTCTTTGCTTTAAAGCATTGCAATTGTTACAATGATTCCTCAGTGATGTAGCAGATCTACACAGTCACACTTATACTGTAATCTTTAAAAAAACAGTCTTTTTCAATATTTTTTTTCCCTTTTATATACCTTCTGCATTGTGCAATACTGGAAACCCTGAATCCCAAATGGGTTCTCCCAGCTGGCAAACAATCTTTATTGAAGGAAATATGATACTTTTAGAATATTATCTAGTTAAAGATTTTGAAGTCTTTTGGTAATGCTAATTAAATAACTCTCTCAGCACCTCACTTGAGGTACTATTATCAGTCCCACCTTTTATATGAATAAACTAGGTCTGCTTTGTCCAACCTCAGACATCCAGCCGGTGAATGCAGTGAGCAAAGAATAATGCCAGAATCCTTCATGCCTTTCAACACTTCTGCTTACTTATTTTCAACAATTCTTTTGTCACCATGCCATACAACATTCCTCAGGACAAGGGGGCCCATGGGGAACTTTGCCTTTAATATACTGAAAATTCAAAAATAACCCACTGCAATTTGGACATAAATGCTTTGAGGTCAACATATGAGCATTTTCTATATAATTGCAATTTCACAAAAATTGGCCACCAAGTTCTACTTCAGTAAGGAATTAAAACGTTCTTGAGAAACTGCTTAGTCCCATGCTTTTCTTTCATGCTTTGCTCCAGAAATTATTTGGGGGCAGCCCTGGAAGTGATGGATGCTTTTGGCCAGTCACAGTAGGTAGCAATCCTCACCTCTCAGATGAATGAGTGCCTATGTTCCTGAGTGCCCACGGATGTCTCAGCGAGTGTTTGGCTGTTGTTGGGTTTCAGAAACTGCAAGTGACAGCAAGTGGCTTTTCCTTACTCCAGCCTTGGTGAAACCACTGAAAAACAGTAGACTAGACATAAAAGGTCTGTGGACCTCTCAGCTGGAACACGATGCTCATTTAGTTACTTGCTTGAGGACTTTGTTGCCCAAATGAATGTAGTAACTGTAGAATAAGACCAGAAATTTTGCAGAAATGTCATTTTATTTGTCTTTCACTTCTCAGGTCGTAAGGAATATGGTTCTGTCCTATGCGATCTGGTAGGTACACATCTAAGGGTAAAATCTGTGAGTTTCTGTTGACTGCAAATATTATCATTTTTCATAAGATGCCACATTAACTTGAAAAATAATTTTTAGAGCGGTATTAATCTTAAACATGAAATAAAAGGCTTTCAGAAATCTATAGGACTTTTCAGGCTTTATTCCTGCCATTGAACCATTACACCTTTTTACTGCTATACGACCCTCTCATGTCCAGAAGACATTTTTATCTTGCAAACTCAGTCCCTGCAAAGTCTTCCTACTTCTTCAGCCCATTTAATTGTTTTTTTCTTCTAATCAAAATTTTTAGGAAGATAAGCTTTTGAGAAAAGACAGGAAAGTAGCTCTGTAGCCTCACACTTCCACCAAGTATCTTTTCTACAGGGTATGACAGAAATACTTGCACTGAATATCATAAAAGGTGAAATGGTTTACATTTCTTGGACCATATTTGCCCTCCAAACATGATGAAGGAAACTTTATACTTTTTACCACTACTTGGATGCCTACAGAATGGATAGTTGTTCAAAACACAAAGGGATTCTGGCTCACATTTGTCAAGAAAAAGGCGTGCAGGATGCTGGATCCTCAACTGCATCCTTTCTGACCAGAATGCTTGTGCACTTCCCCATAAACCTGAATGGGAATATTGTAGTTCAACCACTCCAAAATTAAAGGCTTCTCAGTAAAATGCCCATAGATTACTTCTTTGTCTCCTGGATTTCTCAGTTTTGCTGCTTTAGATTTTTACTTTTCTCTTAATGAACTACATTCCTAAATCACCACCTTGAAGTCACTACACACTCTACCATTCTTTCCCCCTGAATGTTAAGAGTAAGGAGGATGTGTCCACCATCTATAGTGAAGACTACATGAGAAATATGAGAGTTAAACCAGCTCACTCTAAACCCCTCCAGTGTGCTACCAGCCTGCAAAGAAAAAAGGAGAGGGAGAAACTGTTAAATTTTCCCAGTAATCTGATGAGAAGAGAGAGAGACAGACAGAGAGAGTTCACTTGGCTAATTTTCTAGCCAGCAGCTACAACAGTGCTTCTATTAGGAAATATGAAAAGAGACAAAGAGATATAATAACTATAGATTGGCTTTGTTGGCCAGAAGAAGTTCTAACTATGCTGGGGGGATGAGGAGGTACAGAGGCATGCTCTCAAGGGATCTTTTTTTTTACTTTAATATCATCATTTTGGTGTATATCTAGCTGCACATCCACTTAACACTGACTGAAAATAAAGGTTTTAACATGTCACACTGCCTGCCCAGATAGCTGAAGCGAATGCTGGAAAAATGCATTGACCTTGTGTTATTCTCCTTTGTGTTGACTTTGTGAAATCCAAATTTGAATTTTTTTAGCCCAGTGTTTTGGGCAGAAACATTCCTTCAGCAGATACATTTGTTTCATCTTCAATCTGGTTTTACACCTCTCTCTTACTAGAAAAGATGGGCACGTGCCATCTTGTTTTATAGTCTGCCCAGTCTACTTTTGTTAGATTATTCTCACAATTATTTGTCAAATCCCTTACCCAACCCTTTCTTCTTGTACTAATTCATTCTGAACAAGAAACTACACATCACTTGTCTCTTTCTCTTTCATTCATTCTTAAAATGAAGCAGTACTGTCTCCCAAAGCACATGCATTTGAGAGTTATGCATTTTCACATTTCTCATCCATGTTAAATCCAAGATCATTTTGTTCCCCCTTGCTGCCTCCCTCTTCTTCTCCTGACTGCTTGCCTGGATAAAAATAAAAATGCCTTAAGCAAATCCTTTCATAACCTTATATATTGGGATGGTTAGACCAGAGCTCCTAACATGAGAGAACACATTTCTAGGAATGGGTGTGTGCCTGAAAGCAAGAAACTAGGCAGGACTGGGTATACTGCAAACACTCCTGTTTTCATGAGCTAACTAGCCTCCATTTAAAATACTAAATAATTTGTCTTTATTTCCATGAGGAACTGACCTTTGGAGAGACGAGCTCTTGCAAATTTATGTCTCATAGCCATTTCTCTTTCTCATAGAAACAAACACATCGCAAAGAAGGTGAGTTAATATAATGAAAAATGGAGAGAAGCAAGTAGAAGGGGAATGTTGTGCATACATTGTTTTCTGAAAGTTTCATTTGATTTTGTGCATGTCAGAATTTTTCTGTGCCTCAATTTATCCAACTGTAATGTTTAAGTTAAAGACATTTACAGTATTATATCAAGAGTGAGGCTTTGCTAATTAGCTAAGTATGCTAAATGCAGGGGCCATCTAAGATTTCATTGCTACATTGCACAGCTCAGAGAGCTTTGCAGTAACAACCAATGCAGAGTTTAAATCTAGCTGGTGGTGGGCTCCAAATGTTGTGCTTTCTCTGGATTATGTCCACAGAGTGATTTTGGACAATTCAGTCCAATTTTTAAGCATTGCAAAGTCCCTTAACTGCCAAATTCTCTATCTTTAATTAAATGCACAGTTTTTAACTTCTTCACTGTGAGCAGTTGAATACTTAATCCAGAATGCCAGATAACCAAGTGGTTTGGGAACCACTTCTTGGGTGGGAAGAAAAAAATAAAAAAGATCCTGTTCCAGATCAAGGAAGGTAAAGATTTAAAAACTGTTGCCTAATTCTCTGGAGAGTGGTCTGAATGCAAGTGCTTAGGTAGAAGGTGTATTTTTTCTATATACTTGTTATGAGGAAGTCCAGAGCTAGGTGCCCAGCTCCACTCTGATTAGGAAACTCAAGAGACCCTAGTTCCTGAGAAAGAAAATCAGCCTCTTCTTGTCTGGTGGGTGCTTTCTGAAGCTTCCTGGTTTTCCAGAGTCCAGCCTCTATGTTCCTCACTCCTTGCATTCCATGTTACCTGCGACACTTTGCATGGGGGATATGAGTTTCACTGAACTGCTAGGCACCTAAAAATTACATGTTGTGTGACCCAGGTCTTTTTATAGATCCAGCCCCCAGTTCACTACATATTCCCATGTTAAGACTAAGCTCATCCTCACGTACCTAGGCTCACTGCTAACAGCCTATGACATACAGCTGAGGTCATTCTAATTCCCTCTAGTACAAGGTAGGGGATACACATGCAGGAGGTAGTTCATTATGGTATTATAATCATGCCCTGCTTATACCCCAAAGTCACTCACTTCCTTTAAAGGCCAGGAGAGCGGCTGTGAACTGAATCCTGAAGTGAGTAAGTAGCACTGTTTGGAGAGAAGGTCGATGAGGTCATGGTGGTATTCATGGTGATGGCAGCCCTCATGAATTCACCCATTATTTTTTATTTCATTGCCTTCCCAGAAATCTTTCTGAGCTTTAAATAATTTCCACCTGTGACATTGCTTGTTTAGGATTTTGTTTCATTAACCAACACACATTCTGACTTATTCTTAATTTTTCATAAATTCAAATATTTGGTATTACATGCAGGTTAAGCAGCTGAGCCAAGTGAGATTAGCAAAACAAGTGGATCTGAGAGAATGTTTTCACAAATTTTTTTGTACCATCAATACAATGACTGCAAGGACTGTCCAGTATAGCTATTAGTATTTTCTTCTTTAGCTCAGGGAAAGATGCATGTACATATGAGTTCTGAAGAATATTGCCTGGAGGCTATGAAAGCAGAAAAGATATGGACAAAGAAATATTAGAAGAATTTTCATACTTACCTATTTATAGTGTGAGTGATCTGCACTGCACAAAGGTTTTGCAGGATGTGCAGAGTACAGGCAATCCTAGTGGCTGTGTGCACCAGTGGGTATTCCCAGTTGTTCCCAAATTGGGGACTTAACAGTCACACTTCAGGTGACCAAGTGGAGAGAACCACCAAAGAAACTGCATAGTAAACCCAAACTGCCTTTACACATCTACTTAGGTTCAGCTCAGAATACTTGGCTAGGATATAAGTTTGGGTCAATCTGAATTCATTCTTGAACTGTTTGTCAAGACATAAAGAAGAAACACAAATTTAATTTATAATAGTTTTTTTCTTCAATTGGAGTGGAAGAGAAAGAAAGGAAGGATTTCCTAAAATCAAGAGATACGTTTGAAAAGACTGCCCTCCTTTTTATCCTCACTTATCCTTTTTTTCTTGAGACATTCAGTAAAAGAGGAATAAAACAGATTAAGTCCTTGAAATGACTATAGACAGTTATGCAAGTCAAGAATCAAAATGGAAAGCAAAAATCAAATACGTCACTTCCCTCCTGGCAGGATAAACCTTTCTGAGCCACAGATCTATTTCAAACACCTTGATATCTGCAATTCAGCATTTTCCAATGAAAGCCAACAGACCGATTCTTATATAGAGAGGCCAGGAAAACATTGTGCTGTTTAGCTTGTCAGATCTGTACATAGGAAGACAACACTATTCACTATTAAAAAAACCCAGAGTGACATGTGAGATCTGTTTAGGGACACTGCAGGGCAACTTTCATAAATTGTGTAATGTGAGAGATGAAAAGTAGCCTTGTGCAGGGACACTAGAGAAGCGGACCTGGCAGACAGTCTCAAGACTGACATGGTCAATATCTATTGGATTCAGTGGCCACCAGTCAGAAGAAGACTTTTTGCAGATTAGAGTCAGCACTGCAGTCAGGCTGTGTGGTTAGTATATTGATTTTTTATGGCATTTAATTTTTATGGCTGTAAGTGGTCAAGACCTCAATTTTATGTCTGGTGGAACCTGGTACACCACAATGTCCTAACACCATGCCTAGGCACTTATTCTGTACCATCTGTTAAACAGAAGTGTTCCCTGAAAACCTGCCACTTAACTATTGGACTAGTCCAACACTGCTTAACTCATGAGTGCTGACTAGATCACAGTATAAACTCATATCATTTATTTATTATTATTAACATTACTGTTATTACTATTACTCTACCACCATCCATTCCCAGTCTCAAATATAATCCCATTGTGCTGGGCATTGTAGAAAAATTGCATAAAACAGTGTCTGTAACTCAAGTGCATTAGAAATTAAATAAGCAAAAATTAGATAGGTACTGAAAATTCTCTAGTGCCAATAAAAATGACGTGGTACCGTAACTGTTATCTGCATCCTTGTTTGCCACTAAAATGTCAGCATTTGACAACAATAATCTCATTGTATTGTTCAACATGATCCTACACTGTTCTTAGAATATGAAAAAATTAGGGTTGCTGTAATGTGGGGGAACAGATCCTGTTCTACCTGTTCCCCACATGTAGCCCCATTCTTAGTTCAGTCAGCCCAAACTATTTGAATTTATGGGCCAAGCACTAGATGATACAGCAAGGACAGAACTCATCATGGCAAATTCACAGCCTCCAAGGAACAATTCAAATTTTCCCCAGCCCAAGGTCTGGACCAGCATGATACTCCTCATTTTAAATCAAAACAAATCACAGAGAGCTCCAACCTAACTTTGTAAGAAAGTAATTCTACATCATGCAGTGATGCATGTTAGAAAGTCCAATGTGCTACCAGCCGATTATAGCAAAAGCAGTATGAACAACTATGGTTTGATTCTTGTTTTTGGTAGGGTTTTTTTTTTCTGTTTTGGTTTAAATCTTTGCTTTGGGACACAAATAGTTTAGCATTTTGAAATCTGTTTTGCTGAAAATAGGGACAGGAAAAGGGAAACTTACATCTTTAATTACTATCCTATTGTTGGTAGAATTTATAAATTATGATACTGTTACCTGAGGGCTTCCTGACAAACTGCATCAGTTCTCCTCAGTCTGGCTCTAATCCCAGCTTCTATTTTTTTCTTTTAAATCCTGGAATGCAGACAAAAAAGGGTTTCCCTTCAGTAAACCAACTTGTCTGAACCCAGATTACTGTGCTATGTCACTAAAATAAAGGATCTAGCATTAATCTCTCCAGCTTTTATACAACAATATAAAATATCTACAATATTTGATAGTCTCTTCCCCAGGTAATGGAGTTTATTTTGTACATCAATCCTTATAAAACCAGAGTAGAGCTCATACTGGGACTGAAAAAATTTATTTGCCTGCATATTGCACCCATCCTTGGTTAGCTCTTTAAACCCTAGTCAGTAATTAGCCAAGCTTTGCCTGTCCAGCACTCAGCTAGATGGAAAATTAAAGACTGTCTGAGAAATGTGTTGCAAAACCTACTCATCATGAGTCACTTCCAATGTCAGTGCTTTCAGAAAAGCACAAACACCTAAATGTGAATGAACAGGACTACTATAAGAAGCCATTGTTGGGGGAATTTTCCTCCAGTTCTTTGCATCAGGAGGAGTGTGGCCAGCAGGTCAAATGAGGTGATCCTCCCCCTCTACTCTGCCCTGGTCAGGCCCCGTCTGGAGTATTGTGTCCAGTTCTGGGCTCCCTGGGATAAAAAACACAGGGATGTCCTGGAGAGAGTCCAGAGAAGGGCTACAAAGATGATTAAGGGCCTGGAGCATCTCCCCTATGAGGAAAGGCTGAGTGAGCTGGGACTGTTCAGACTAGAGAAAAGAAGACTGAGGGGGGACCTTATTAATGTTCATAAATATCTTAAGTATGGGATGAAAGGGGAATTGGCCAGCCCCTTTTCAGTGTCTGTGGGGATAGGACAAGGGGCAATGGCTGCAAGTTGGAGCACAGGAAGTTCTGCACCAACATGCAGAAGAACTTTTTCACAGTGAGGGTGAGGGAGCCCTGGGACAGGCTGCCCAGGGGGGTTGTGGAGTCTCCTTGTCTGGAGAGATTCCAGACCCGTCTAGATGCCCCCCTGTGCAATATGAGCTGGGGAGCTGCTTTGGCAGGGGGTTTGGACTCGATGATCTCTCAAGGTCCTTTCCAACCCCTATGCTTCTATGATTCTATGATCATTTGGCCTCTTACACAGTCATCCATCTGCACTGCAGGGGAAAAAAACCCCTTTTTATAATACAGTTCCACTGTAACCGATAACCCACAGGAGTCATTAGCTGATGAGCTGAAGGACTCACTGCTTGTATGCCAAAATAGCAGTTAAACACATCTGCTTGAAGGTGTTCATACCTTTCACTCAGCAAACAACTCATTTCATTCTAACTCAGGACTGTGGTAATCCAACATGAACCACCAGTTCTGTTAGAGATGTCTTCATTCAGATGAACCAAAGCCAATGACACATAGTCATTGAAGATGACATAGCTGCAAGCCTAAATGTGCTAATTCCTGGATCCAGGCCAAATTCCATGTTGATTAATTCCGTTCCTCTTGGGTGAAATGCCTTCCTGGCTTTCAACTGGAGACCATACCCTTCATCATCTAAGTCCTGGCACTCCCATTCTGGATAAAACTGTGGAAAAGCATTCAGACAGCTTATTTATCAGGACAATGAACATCATCAGACTGAATTCAGCAAATAGGTAGAGCATAAAAAAAATAAGAGAAACACTTCTTCCAAATACTTGGTGCAATCCTGTTCTGTACACAAAATGGAAAATATTACAGATAGAACCCCCTCTTTCTTTTTTTCACTGGAAACCATACCGTGGCACAATAAAAATCTCTGCAGTGTTGCCCAAATTTTATGCTCTGATCTATATTCAAATTTTTAACCTGGATGAAATCAAACTTCTTTAAAAGAACTAAGAAACCAAATCAGTTAGACCAAAGCAGAAAGTGAACCTCACATTTATGTCATCATGTGAAAACTAATGCAGAGGAAATTAGCTATATGACTTTACAATTAAAAGGACCAAGCACACAGCTTCAGAAAAAGTTAGTCCCCAAGGGAAAACTGAATCTAACAGTCTCCAGCTACATAGAAGACACCAGACTTGGAAACTCTGAGGGTTTGGGGTAGGTATTTTTTGTGTGATGTTGTTGTTTTTGTTGTTGTTGTTGTGGATTTGGGGTTTTTTCCTTAGTTTTGGGGGTTTTTACGGTCTTTGCTGCTACAAGCAGAGACACAGGAATTTGGATTTCCCTCAGCCCTTGTGGAACTCAAATATATCCATATTCCTGTAATGCAGTTTCTCTGTATAAATGTACTAACCTCCCACTAAGAAAATTAGCTCTTTAATCACTTGAATCCAAATAAAGCATTGTTATATCCTAAAGGCACAAAAGTTCTGCACTTTTAAAAGAGTGTCTGAACATTTCCCAAACACACTTAGAGTGGGGGGAAGTTCTTTTATTTAATTTTCTGTAATTAAAGAACAAGTCAGGTAGAAACCAAAGTAGTATTTGTGATTTTGCATTCTAAAAGCAGGCCTGCCTTCCACAACTATCATATTAAGGGTAAAAACCAACATCAAAAAGCAGGAAAGAACGAGAATGAAAGTCTGAAAACTCCCCAGTGTTATTCGCCATGAAGAAAGCTGTCTAGATTGAGACAGCAAAAGATATCTCATACTCTCTATCTGCAGTGATTTACAGGGCTTCAGGTTACAAGCTAACTTTTTGAGTTTGCAATGAATACCTGGATTTTCCCTAGAATTACCTGAATCAATGGCTCCCTCATTCATAGTTAGAATGTGCTGACTGAAATAATAAATTAGGCATGCAAGAGTGATATGTAAAAAGGCTACCTTTGGAAGTCCTTAAGTGACCACCTTGAATGCCTACAAGTCCTGGAAGATCCTACCATAAATTCATTTTCCTAACATCTCTTGTAAAATAAGTACCCTGCTCAGAGGAACATACCAGAGAGACCATGATTGTCCTCATATATTGAAATGAAAATAATAATGCAGGAACGGTCTTTTTTGATGGGCCCCTCACAAGTTTAGTTGGTGACAGAATTCATCACTGCCTATGGTTTTCAGCAGGTTTTTTTCACACTCAATTTGACTTGATTGCCTTGGAATTTACGCCTGGGAACTCTCAACTCTCTCCTTGCTCCTAAAGTAGAAGCCTTCATCTTTTGAGCCTGAAAAACTTCCCCCTAAGTCAGCAGGCAAGAAGGATTCACAGAACTTTGCTAACTTTGAGACAGGCTAGTCTCTGACTGAATCTCTGTGTGCATCCTGTACAGAGAACCCTACAATCGCCTTCGTTCTGAACAGCTTGGCAAGTTTGGTATGATTACAGTTGGGATCAACATTTCAATAAGGCATAATTAGTCCGCCAGGTGATTAATTCATTGTGCATATTAGACTATCCAAATTATCCTCATTAAGGCTATGTTCCAATAACTTGAAGCTTAATTTTTAAGTATATGACTAGTATCCTTGAAATCTTGGGGCTCTTCATATACATAATGTTAAGCACATGCATAAGTGCTGTAATGAATAGGAGCACTGGCTCTTTTATACTAGGTTGGGTTTTTTTAACTATTTATTGTCATTACTTAAAACTTGACTTATTTGCAGGGTATTTTAATTTGCCTTTTTTTTCTTTCTATCTTTTTTTTTTTTTTTTTTTTGGTTACACTGTCTCTGGTGTCCTTACTCTCTTATTTTTAGACACTCATTGGTAAGGCACTAGTTCTAGGACACCTAATCAGGGATCCATCTGGGTATCATCCTATGCTAGGTGCTATGCAAACACAGAACAAAAAGCCTGTGTTGCAGAGGCTCAATCTAAATGCAGCACATAGATATAGCCAGATCATGAGCACAAGGCAACAATGAGAAAATGCACAACAGCTATCATAAAAGCAATATCATGTTTCAGCCAGAGGAGTTAATGGCACATGACAGGGTGTTTTGTTATATTAGACTGCAAAGTTATGTTCTTCTTACATAGTGCCTGGGTTGCACTGCATTTAGAAACATAATATACAAATATATTAGGCAGCATATCCAGTGATAAGGACACCAGACTGGTGCTAAAAAGACCTGTTCACTACTTAGTTCAGCCACGTAGCTAATGAACATCACTGGACCTTTGTGTGATGCTACAAGCTGTAACAGATTTTGACTTATTTGGAAGTAGAATGGCACACAGCAAGCAAAGATTTTGAGTGAGTTTCTTAAACTAACACAATATAAATATTTAGTAGCAATAATAATAACAAATGTAGGTTGCATGTTTATGTTTCCACACTGGAGTCTATTTAATCTCAGTCTACCCCAGTAGATATATGCATCCCTGGCCCTTGAGATTTCACCTGATTTCAGAAAGGCATATATATCATGCAAGAAAGATCAAAAAGAGGTGGTTACACAGGGTGGAGGTTAATTAAGTGTCATACCCTATTTCCATCTTCCAGAAATCCCAGCTTGCACCCTATGCACGTAAAACTGAAAGTTAGCATCAAGTGAAGCCACCAGGAAGACTGTCACTGTCTTCACTGGGATCTGGATGGATACCTTGAAGAGGCAGTTGGAAGTCACACATGTATTGTTCTCAAATGGGTTAGACTAAGTCACCACCAACTGTGTATCCAACAGAAAGGAATAAAGGTGCAAATATATACATATCACAATCAGATGCACACATACTTGGAAGTACCTGCCACAAATGCTGATTTGTCTTCTTCCTTAACTTCCAAAATTGGAGACTAATTTCTTAATCTGGGTTTAGTTAAACTTCCTCTACCGCTTCTGGCACTTGTCGTCAAAAATAAAAGAGTCGAATAGAGGGGGTGGAAATGCTAATTAGCCCCTGTCACAATTCATGCTGCTGTTGTAAGAATTCACAGTATGCAAAGCAGGTTCAAGCTACCCTAAGTGTCAGGCCCTGCTACCGCTGACAGAAATTGACAATTCTTGGGTTAAAAGGCAAGAAAAAATGCACTGTCTTCTCCACTTTACAGATAGTGTCTTTTTGCTTAGTCAGGCTTAAATTGTCCATTGCAAAAGGAAAAATAGAAAGGTGAAGGGTTATCTTAATAAAGTATGATAGTAGTAACAATAACAGCATACCTTTAGCACTATAGCAAAAATATAGTCTGCTATATTCAGACTTAAATATACATAAGTAGCTAAATCAAATGAAAGTGCACTGCAATGTACTATAAATGTCACAAAAGTAAATATAACACAGAGTTAATTCCACAATAAATGACTGACTAAGCATATCATCATTTAATCTAGTAGGTTGCTGCTTACATGAATCCAGAGTAATTTAGGAACCCAAAGTAGAACAAAACCCAATGAAAATACAGATTTTTGTAATTACTTTATAGCAGTCTTTGTAGACTCCTAACTACAGATAATTTCCCAAAGAACAGCTTTGTGTTCTCCTACACATTGCTCTGTGAAGAAGTATCCTTTCATTTAAAGTACTGAACATAGAACACTGGTTTGTGTGAACCTTTTGCTGAACCATATCTGATTACTATGCTTATTCAAACAGAGGAAAAAAAGGCCTCACCATTTGTCCACACCAGTGCTAAGAAGCTTGAAAGTGAACAGGAATTACTACTGGTAAATAAATGTTTTCATCCAAGCCCATTTGTTACATTTTCCTGGTTGTACACAGAACTTATTTCACTTCCAGACTGAAAACAGTAAGTGACTTGGGAGATGTTCTTTGCAGCAGGTGTGGTTAGCCCATACAGGGTTTTCTGGAATATGTGTGTTATAATTGCATCACCATTGAGACTGTACACAATGACATCATTAATTTTAAAAAGAGAGCATCTGGATTGCTGAATACAGAACAAATTGGTGGGATAAACCAAGCTGCAATCTGTTATTGTTGTATTGATACAAGCATTAAAGCAAAATAATGTGACTGCTTAATATATGGCTTCAGAAGAAGACTGACAAACCACTGATTTTTAAAATAGAGGGGTTCAAAATCTTATTGTAAGCTCCAGTGTTCACAAATTCATGAACCTCTACTGGCTGTCCTACAGAACTGTATCTCTGATTGACCTCACTATCTCACTTGGACAGACCTATAGGTGGAGACATGTAACGGACTGGAACAAATTACAGTGACCTGAGGTGTAGTTTGGGGATAAAAATGAGACTGACATTGTTTCCTTTTGGTAAATTTCTCAATGTATTAAACTGAAAGAGGAGAACAGACTTCTTTGCATTAGATGCTGCTGCAGATGCAGCCCAGATTATGGAGTCACTACTTCTACCATAACCTCCATTCACCAGTACTGCTCTCTCGCTCCCTCTAGTGCACTGCTATACAAAGTAAATTGGACCATCAGTGCACAAACCAAGAATGTCCCAGCAGCCATTATTGTATAAAGAGCCAAAGTGTTCATAAAAAATCAAGATAGATGAATTTTCTTAATAAGTGGCTAAAACATCCTCTGCATTTCCGGAGCTATTTTGCTGCTCAAGGGTTTTCGATATGATGCTCTGATGATAGAAGAACCACTTCTATCAAATATTAAGCTACTGTAAATTTACTATAATTGAATAATTTGCCTCTTAGCTTTGGTTCACTAAAATTGTAGCAAGGTTCTCATCTCTAAGCGATCGTTCCACAGTCTGTTTCAATATATGTCATGTCAGACAAGGCTCATATATAGTACCATTTGAGATTAGTAATTCCAAAGCCAAGGGACCTTGTAAAAGATCTGGATGATTGACCATAAAGTATGTAAGCATTTAGTGAAATTAAATTGCGATTAGGCTTTTGAGCTCCATATTTAAACAGAAAATAGTTGGATAAATCTTTGCTACTTTATAGAAGTACTATCTATGAATTCAAATGAATAGAATAATTTTTGCAAAGATTTTCAGCAAAAGGAATTAGGGAAATATTTACAATTTTCTGTGGTCACTTCTATGCAACAAAAGCATTTGGCCAGTTTCCCATCCTCAGAGAAGAGAATAGTGAGTGGAGAGTAAGTCTATGATTTCTCCATTAATTTGATCTTGATGTTGACTACCTTTTTAGTCTAGTTTAACTTGGTGAAAGTGGGAGCCTTATGCTTTTATGAGTTGTGGGGCAAGACAGAAAAACCTCAAAGTTTTCCACAAGTAACTCTCTCACTTCAAAGGTGAGCTGTTATCCTTGATCTGTGTGGAGGTTCTTGAGGAATCCAAGTTATCATCTAAAGACGATGATCTCAGGGAGCTTTCAGGTGTATTACTGATGAGTTTCTGATAGATCATCAAAATCAGACACTAGTACTAAAACTATTGTCCTATCCTATTTGGTTTAGGACTGATTTATATATTTTATATGTGTATATATATATTTGTGTGTGTGTATGTACATTCATAGTTCAGTTTTCAAGGCCAAAATTATTTAGTGGTTTGTAAGTCAGTGTGATAAGTGGTTATATATGGGGTGTAATGCTGAATAGTTTGTTCACAGCTACACTGACACTAAAAGTGTTTTTATCTACTTGGCCTTTGGATCATGTCTTAACAGAGATAGTAAATAAATAACAGCAATATGGAAGCAGATTTTCTCCTTGCTGACATTCATTGTTCTTCCTTGTTAAAGATGAAAATTGAAAGGACATTAGAAAACATTAGACAGTAGCTTTGTTTTCAGGTGACTTTCTTGGGCCAGGATGGAAATAAGGGGGTAAAAATGTCAGAAAGGCAGTGTTGTACCTACCTACATATGCACATACATTGTGCTCCAAGAGACTATTTTCTGTGGCTGAGATGTACTGGTAGGAAAAGCTTTACCTTTTCTCACAAACATACTGCTACAACACATGGGATTCCTGCAACTTTCCAAACGGGACCTGTCTCTTCAATATGAGCAATTTCTGGAGGTTACTGAAGAACAGTTCCACAAATATTCACTTGAAATTTTAAATTAAATAATTATGAAGGTCTGTATATCCCATATCTGCATATCCACATGCACTGGCAGAATTGACCAAAACCATAACTTTAATGCTGAGTATTGGGAACATATTTGGAAATTTCACTGCTGAATTGGTTAATAAGTGAATTAACAAAAGGAAGTTGGAATGCATTTTCTCTTCCAATCATAGAAACTGACTGTGTCCAATCAAAAATCACAATTTAAATACTGAAATGCAACCCAGCTGTAATCATGATCATTCTTTCCTGTGCCAGATCCATAAACTTTAAATGTTTTCATACTCCAGGGATACAAAGTAGTTTATTGCTACTCTCCATCTCTTTTTATTTATCATAATCAGAATTGCTGTATTGAACTCGTAATCCTTCCAGTCTAAGGGTTAAGTGAAACTTATTCTACTACTTACATGTCAGGTTGGACACAATACAGTTGAGTAGTGGAGAAAGTTCATTTACCGATGATGCCAACTGCATTTTTATTAGATTATAATTTTCTGACTGCTGTTCAGTGGTGTTAAGCAGCTATCAGGTTATTTTCTTAACTTAAAAAAAATATTTTTACATTTATCCATTAAAATTCTGTTTCTCATTTACTGCAGTTTCACATAGCCTATTCCATGTTTCCATCTATTTATTTATTTATTTGCTTGTTTATTTATTTATTTATTTATTTGATGTAGGAGACTGGTTTTGAAAGAGGTTGTGGAGAGTACCAGTGTTGTTTCCATGAGAATCTCTGAGATCCCACAGCTGCATTAAGTCAATGAAGCAGTCAGTCTTGTCTTAAGCAATTTTGATGTAATCAAGTTCTGTGCTCTAACACTCTTGGCTGCACTTGTGCTTCTATCATGGCAGCATTATGAATTTTTTTCTTTTGAAATAGCACATATGCTACTATGCACTGAGAAAAGTCTGAAAAAAAGCAGCCAAAGGCCAAAATCTGCTGCCAGGGATGCTGCTGTAAATCTGGAATCACATCCATTGGCTTGAGTAAAGTATCTCCAGATTTACACAAAGGTACCTGAGAGCAGAATCTGATGATATATGTACAGCATTGTGATAGGACACAAGGTCCTCTTGGCAGGGCATTCTCTCTGGATTTTTACTTCAGAAAGATGGGAATACAGCCTCACAGTATCAAAAAGCGATAAACCCAGCAAATTACTCCTACAGTGCTGAGTTCTCCTCTCATCTGTGTTAGGAAAAATCTGAAGCAACTGAAGGTTTTGGATTTTTTTTCCTTCCTCTGTAATTGGCTGTCCAAAAGGCCAAAGGGACTTCATGCCAAAGTTATCATTCCTAGTTTGGTAAAGGTTGAAAAAGAATCAAATCTTGGATCTTTCCTGGCTTTTGGATCTTTCCCTGCACTTCCTTCCATTTGGAATAATGCGGGACAGAGCACAGACAGCATCAGTGTCAGTGCAGAGCTTGCTCTCTAGAGCTCCCATGAGGTCTTAAGCTGTATGTAGGCTTCAAAGCTCCTGATTCAGATCTTCATCTCTACTTTGAAAAACCTTGTGGTCACACTCAAAAAGGACCATAAGGGACTGACACAGGACTCAGATGTCGTTGGATAACTAGAACTGCGATCTGAAAACTTCTCACTGGGCTAGCACAGGAGTGCCTCAACCTTAGAAACTTTGAGACATTCTGATGAATCTTCCACATATATATACACATATATGTACCTCTAGATACTATTTAGGAAATATTGGATACCCAGAGGCTTTTATGGGCCTCGACTCCTTCCTTTCAGCCAAATGCCAACAAGTATGTCATTGTCTAACTTTAAAATATTTAAACTCTTTCATATAACTTTAAAATATTTGAAATTTAGATATTTTTATGTATTTATTAGAATGTTTTCTGAATAAGGATAAACATAAGTATACATTTAAAAATTTTCATAAGCTGCAACCTAACCAAATGAGTGTTTCTAACAGAACAAGATTCCCTTTCATTGACTGGCTTTGGGGCAAAATATTCTGCCTTCACTGCTCATGTAAAACTCTTCGTTCTATTCTATTATTAGACCACTAAAATTAATGCTACCAGTCTCAGAAGAGCTTGTACTTTGATTTCGTTTGCTATGTTTGTTTGTTTTATTTCCAACAAGAAACTTAAACATGAGCAGCCCCACCAGATGGAATATTGTTGTATTCTGACCTGATGCTGCAAAAATGTCAGAATCTTCTTAAATATAATTTTTGGTTCAAATGGTTTCCATTAGCCGTGGGTGAGTGGAGGTTGATAAGTGAAATCACACTTTAGGCCACAGGTTATCACTGTAGTGTAATGAGTGAGTTTCAAGCCACTTTCTTTTTTCAGTCACACCAGTGACAATCCAATGCAATTCCATTTAAAGCTGTGGAGAAAGTTCACACTTCAACTTGGTGTAACAGAAATTAGAATTTTACTCCTTTTTTCCTGTAACAAATACATGTCCTTTATGTGGTCATTACTTTGGCTATTTAATTTGAGCCTTTTCTCTTAAAAACAAACAAAAAAATTCAGATCAATAACTGTAACTCCTCTCATAGTCTATGCATCTAACAAACATGTCCACTAGATACAAAGACATTTTTATAAAGATTGATGATTTTACTCATAAGAGAAGTGCTTGATTTCTTTGTGTCTCTGTACTAATACATATGAGACAAAGAAATATTTCCACGTTTTAAAAGAGCTTTACACAGTTTAATTTGTGATTGTTCCTCATGTACTTTGAGATCTTTAGAGAAAGATTGTTAAAATATTATGTGTCTGTATTATCAGGTAAAAAAATCTGACAGGAACTGTGCAAGGAAATTTCCAGTATGTTTACAAGGAAGTGTCTTGTATGGCATTGGATTTACATCCTTATGAAGCTTCACATGAGGCGTGATGAGGCCTAGGATGAGCCCCTTAGACACAGGGTGAAATAATATACTGAAGACTTTTGTTTTATCTCCTGCTGTTGCAAAACTGATTAAATTTGAAACTTTTTGCCCAAATATTCCTCTCTGTATATTGAGTATGTGCTTCTATTAGAAACATGAAATAGAATCACAGAACAATTTTGATCAGAAGGGACCTTCAGAGATCACTCAGAGTTCACCTGACCCATGCTCAAAGCAAGGCTAACCGATGAGCTTTGAGGCCAGCTTTGTGCAAGGTCAAAAATATCCCAGGTTTAATTGTGTATACCCAGGGTCGTCTTTGGTTCAATTTAATTTTTATCCTTTGAGATTATTGAAAAATGCTATTTTTGTTCCCAGGCCAAAATCCAAAGAATAAATATCAGTTGAATTACTTCATATGATCATCTGAGTATTATGAAAAGAAGGAAGGAAGGAACAAGGAAGGAAGGAAGGAAGGAAGAAAGGAGGGAGTTTCGGTGCACATGATAAGATTTCAAAGGTTAGGAGTTTTTTGTGTTTTCTCAAATTTACATTTTCTCAAATGACCGTGTTGTTTAGGTAGAGATCAATACAAAAATCAAATATCATAATCTTTAAATCATCCTCACAAAGGACTGCAGATTATAATTTTATTCTCCCACAAGGTGAATTTATGATAGTCAATTCCATTTTGATGTGGTTGCAAAAGGGCCATTGACAAAGGGTACTATTCAGCAGTCTTTTGGATTTAAATTCTTGCACTGAAAAGGGTTAATTGCCTATTATATAAAGTTTTTGAGAGAATGGCATTCTGCTGTGTCAAATCCTATTTTTATTGCACTCAACCTTGTTTTAATGACATAGAACTGGACAAATGGGGAAAAACACCCATGGCACAATTTCTGCCAATGAATATTTCAGCAGGTGCCTCTTGGCTAAAAGTCTAGATAAAAGCCTTGCTCCAGGCAAATTAAGAGTGGAAGAAAAGACTTTTAAGTACCGAGAGCTTATGAGAAAAGAACAAGCATAGAACCCTAGACATGATCCTTTCAATCAAAAATCTAGAGATCACAGCAAAAGACAATTACAGTGGCTCCTCCCTTGTGTTGTAGTCTGTTTTGCTGCTGTGTACAGCAAAAGTTTCCAGCTAGAAGTGCCTAGCCTCCTATTTCACTTTGGTTGTTTAGTTGTAGCTGTTAACAACATCGTTTCTTCTTTTTTCAGAGCACAAGCAAGTCTCTTATAGGAGTCCCTATAAACACAGGGTGTAGGCTTATACTGTTAAATGACTCTGAGTTGGTTTATTCAGGAGACTATAGAAAGGATTGGGGTGTTGTAACACATTGACATGATAAAATAAATCCTGATCCAAACTAAAAAGTGGGTTTAAGCCTGAAAATGCATAGCCCTGGACAGCTTTTCTTCTCTGGGCTTTCTTTTGAACTCTGCCTTTGAGGAGTTTCTGAGTGCTGCAGAAAAGCACAAAGGTGGGCTCAGAACTGGAGTAGCAAAGGGGAGCTGACACAGGGAAAGGAGACCTGAAAGGGACACGAGTTATATGTGAGATAGCAGTGGGGTTCTCAAGGGAAACAAAAGGGAAAGGCACAGAAGAGTGGCAGCACCATAAAAAACTGTGAGGTGAAGCATGGGGAAGTTGGGGGAGTTTGGGCATATGGTTACAACTTCTGAGTAAAACAGAAAAATCCTCAGCTTCAGGATTTCCCATAGGGTTGTAACTGCTCTGTAACTGTCTTCCTGCACCTTGTCATGCAGTACAAACTAAAAGCTTGAAGGCCATGACAAAACCCACATTCCCAAGGAGGGTGGGCATACCCTGCAATCCAACTGTGCCTTGAATCTACTGACAGAACAGCACCTGCTTTCTTCTTGTCATTGTATATGCTGCCATTAATTCCTACCTATTTTAAAGATGCCTCCATTATGAAAAGCATAAATTCAAGAAAAGCAATGAAGTGGATTAGCTGAAATTCTATGAGTTTCTTGGCAAACTTCAAATGTTGAAAATGAAACTACTGTCATCTTCACCAGGAGGCACAAGAAAGATGACTTTCTGCCCATATGATTTCGCACAATCTTTTTTTTCATTTATTTGCTTTTCTTCCCTTCTTATCTTTTCACAATATATCTGCCCTTAGGCTTTCTCTTTTCATTGATCACTTTCCTGTCCATGAAAATTCCCCCAGACATATTGCATCTCAGTTCCCATTTTCCTATTTTCCTTTCCAGCTCCCTTCTTTTTGTTCATCTTTTTAACACCCCTCCCATTTCCATTTTTATCCTAATACAAAAGAAATTATTTTGGAGAGAATAATCTTTTATTCCTATAAAAAGACCCCTCTAAGAATGACATTATATCCTTAAGCTGTCATGCAGGGGAAAAAAATTTGCTCAAATTTTTGGCTACCAAAATCTCCGTAGTTTGTTTTGTTGAAATATGTCAGCAATCTAAAATGTTCCCCCAAATGACAAATCTTCTCATGAAAATTGTTGTTCTGTCAAAACCACAATTGTTTCAGGAAAAAGATATTTGAACATGACATCCTTTACCAGCCCTACAAAATACTCTTTCCACATCTCCCTACCTCAAGGTTCTTTCCATTGCTTTAAACTTCTACAATACCCTTGGTATTCTCTGCATTTTGTCACATTCTTCTGCAACTCCATCATCCCTGTATCCACTACTTTCTTTTCTGTGCGTCCTCTCTGCATTGATCTGCCAATCTGCAATGGAGTTGAGTAGGAATGGCTGTCTGAAAAAGAGAAGGGTCACACATTCTTGTTTGATGCCACGGGGTATATGCCTATTTTTCTCTATAGTATATTAACTATGTGTTATCAAAGTCAAAAGTTGCACACAAACAATATTCACTGAAAGCTGCCAGCAATGTTCCAATTCCTAAAGAATAAAGCTGGATTACAGAGGTTGTGTTGTGCTAAGTAGAGCCAACTTTGGAAGAAATTTAATTTTTCTAGGAGCTAATGGAAACAATTTTATTTATCATAGAATCATACAATCATAGACAGGTCTGGGTTGGAAGGAACCCCAAGGATCATAGAGTTCCAACCCCCCACTGCCACAGGCAGGGTTGCCAACCTCCAGGCCTGCATCTACACAAGGTTGCCCAGGGCCCCATCCAACCTGGCCTTGAACACCTCCAGGGATGGGGCATTCATCATCTCTCTGTTCCAGCACCTTACTACTCTCTCTATAAAAAAAGTCCCCCTAATATCTAATCTAAACCTTCCCTCCTTTAGCTTTAGTCCATTCCCCCTTTTCATGCCATTATCTACCTTTTAAGAAGTTGATTCCCTTCCTGTTTCTCTGTTCCTTTCAGATACTGGAAGGCTGCAGTGAGGTTCCCCTGCAGCCTTCTCTTATCTAGGCTGAACAAACCCAGCTCCCTCAGCCTCACTCTGTAGGGGAGGTGATCCAGGCCTCTAATCATCTTTGTGGCCCTCCTCTGAACTCCCTCCAACAGTTCTACATTTTTCTTGTATTGGGGGCCCAAGATGGACATTTAACACTGCGCAGCTGTAAGAGTGAAAACAGTCCTTAATATTTTACTTTTAACATAAATCAAGACTATAACATCATTTTCAATGAAGTGTAACTAGAAGCCAACCCACTGAGACACAGTTGAGTAGTTGTTCTTAAATTTTAACTAGCTGAAAATGGTATTGTTGCTATTGTTAATATTCCACAAAAGAGTCACTGAAGCCTCCACTCATCAAACCAAGCTAAGGAGTGTCTACTCGGCTTCCTCAGCAGACCTCTTCAGTTAAGTCTTTATAAAAGTGAACTGTAAAGTCTCCAGCAGCACAGAAAACAATTGATGGTTGCATGTTAGTATGTTAGTGCTATCAATAGGTTCTGTAAACACTTTGATAATAAATGGCCTCCAGGTACATAGTGTGAAGGAAGCATCATCGTAAGGAACAAAATAAACATCGCTAAACTTTGATTTGAGGAATACTGATTTTTATAGTTAAGTGGTTTTCAGGATTTCTTTTATTTTTAATAAGGCTATAAATACTAACTTAGAGTCTTGGCCTTCAGTATGAGGAGTCGCCTTGTTAACTGTTAGTACAGCTGCTAGCACAAGAATGAAGTTAAACATTTCCGTGTTTGACAGGTATCATTTGACGTTTAGCCATTTCACTGACAAACTACAGACTGTAGTGCTATAATGAAAACTCCAGTCACTCTTCACAACCACTCAGTCTACAGATCTACTTATGCCATCAGCAACTATGGACCTCTTTCCATTGACTGTTATTATTATTATGCCCAAATAGAAATGCACATGTGATGAGCAGTATGCCTGTCAGAGCAGCTTTGGTGCCAGTCTGGGCATATTCTTTGCCCCAGCTAAAAATCACCACCCTCTGGCTATGGAACAGTTCTCTGAGAATCATGGTCTCCACTTAAAGCCCCAAACCATAGTGCTTCCCTATCTGTCATGACTGCTGCTGCTACTTTCACAATGATTTCTACCTCAGGTCCACATCATCATCATATACTTTATGGTACTATAGTGAAGCAAGTCAGAATTCACGTGTCAAATTATCTGGGAGTAATCAGTGCAGTGACAACACAGGGCAAACTCAGGAGGTTAAATAAGTTGTTGACTGCTTGGAGAACAGCTGCAATCAGAATTAAGACATTAATGACTATGCAAAGCAAGGGCAGCAAGTGGTTTGTGATGGAATTGGACATATGACCTATGTCAAAGTAGTATTATGGTTTATCAGTACCATAACTTTAATCATGCAGAGCCTTCATTTCAGAAAGGAAAGCAGCATACTATATAGATAATAATCTTTTTCAACTGCTTCTATTTTTTAATGGCATTCTTTAAAACAGAGAATAACAAATGAAGGATCTTGGGACAGAAAAAGGACCCAGATTTGCATTCCTTTCTGAGTGCAATAGAAACTTCTGATGTTGACTGATCTACCTTATATATAATAAAGAAGAACACCTAGATTTTTAAGAAAGAAATGTAACTGGTCTTTCAGATGCAGCAACTGAACAGAGATAAGTTTTACATATCACAGAAAGCATTCCAAGGTGAATGTTCTACTTATGTAGGTACCTGAATTTCTAGTTAACTGCCTAAGCTGTTTAGGTATTTGCCATCCATAGCATACTATGCAATTTATATACTAAAATTTGAACAGGCACTTTTGTGACTCCTAAAAGGTACTTATCCAAATCTTTAATTCCTTTAAAATAGAAAAAAAAAGGAAAGACATAAAAATAACTTTCCTCTTTTAAAGACAAATTGAGCTGGTTTATTGTCTAGCTTGCTAAAATGCCTTGATAGTTCAGGGGTTAAAAGCTCTGCCTTTTGCTGCTAGGTATCTCTGCAGATGCTGTTGGGGCTAAACACAGGGACCAGTCATGTTATCTTCTGGCTGCCTGGAATGGGGCAAGTAGCCTAATTGGAGAGCAAGCCTTCTGAAAAGAGAATGCTAACAAGCCTAATTGTCAGCATCAGCCTGATTAATGACAAGGTGAGGTGATATAAACTGGAAGCAGAGAGGAGGAGGAAAAAAAAGCAGGAGAAAGTGCAAAGGAAGGCTTAAATGAGGCTGGTAAGGTTGGTTCTCAACCTTTTTTTTATTTATTATTTTACCTGCTGCTATTTCTTCTATTAGGTCTGCAGGCTGAGAGAAGGATTGTATTCTTGGTGAGTGGAGAGTATTAGCTGAGAAACCAAGCTTTGCCTTAAGATATTTGACAGTTTGAAGAAAACCTGATCTTTACCTTGTCAGGAAGCTGACAAGTACTTGACCTGAAGCCCCGTTGTCCCACTTGCATTCCTAGCGTGAGTCAGCAACAGAAACTATAACTGGCAACTAATAATAATGGTATTGGAAAAACCTACTGAGAAGAATTTTCATTAATGCTTTCTCATTATCTCTTCCCCTACCATTCTGATTGCACAAATCAGCCCTTGCTTAGCCCTGAGATTGGTGAAAGGCATGACATGACTGCTTTCCGTCTTACTGCCTCTATCTCAGCTGTAGAAACAGAGATTCACTGGTCATATAGGAAGAAAATCTTTTCCTTAAATAAAGCTAGGTGGAATTTTCTGTGTGCTGTTTACTAAATCTGTTAAATGACAAAATGGTTATGACACTCCAGTAAGCTTGCTCTGTAGCTAAGCAGTACAGAAACAATTACACATATGGGAATACGACAGATTGTTGACATTATATACCTGGTCCATATGAGAAAGTTCCAGCTCCTCTTGTGGTGAGGGAGCCTGCAGCAGTGCAGAGCAAATTTCACTACTGTCTGCTCCACACTGGGAGTTAGATGAAGACTCTTGAGTTCTTGATGATCCAAGGCTTCTTGTTCTGACCTACATTATGCTGATAGTACCCAGAATTAGCTATGTTCAGTCATATTAATGGGGCAATTTCATTTATTTTTAGTTCAAATCTGGTTGTTTCAGCTCTCATGATGTGTAAGATAGATCTTGGAACTGGGGCTTTCCCATTTATAGTGAGCTGATGCAATGGTGGCAGCAGCTTGGGACCATGTAGGGCTAGGTACCTGCAGGAGGACACCTCCTCAGCCCCTTCACAGAACTGTAATAAATTGTAATTTCTACTTTCAGGCCAGTGATGTGGAGAGGGATGTAAATGGCTGTCCAGGCAAAATTTATTGCTCAAATAGATGCTCCTTACCTCCTCAGTGGAAAAATCAGCAGCCTTGGGCTTGATCCAAAAGTTACTATTTGGACCTCCTTGGTTTGGAGGTTTTCCTCTTTGATACTAATCCCAGCACTGTGTATTTTCAAATGCTAATTCTACTCTTGGTCATTACTTGACAACACTAAACAACACCCCCCACCCCACCAAATTGTGTCATGTGATTAGCTCTCAAGTAGCTCTCTTCTACATCTGTTTCAACTAAAATTGAATGAGGATGTTCCAGCATTCTTCAGAAAGGATCATCAGGATTCGGCACAGTATGTTAGACTGAGGTTTCTCAAAGGAAATGAAAGCTCATGGAAAACTTAATACTTTCCTAACTCTATTGGTTATACTTTTCCTGGTATATACCCAAACTTGTATGTATGAACAGCCTGCTTGGAGAGATACAAGCCAGCATGGATCTGTCCACTTTTTCTTGAAGCATTGTCAGGGAAGACAGAACTGTTTTGGACAACTGATCAGTGTCTGGTGTAATGAGTGAGGAATAACTGATACATGCAGAATGTAAACTTCTTTTGAATTAGAGTAATTGGAAAACACGAAAGCAAGCAAAACTGTTGAAAAATGCCAGTTGTTAGAGCTGGACAAATTTCTGCTATTAGATAATGTAATTATTCCCCAAACTATACTTAATTATCAGGTACACAGATAAATCGACATTTTTATTCCTTTTTTAAATATTGAAAATTAATTGAAAAAAGCTTTTTAAGAAAGATAATTAAGCAAATACGCTATGAAACAAGGCCATGTGCAATTTCATTTTATGTGTAAATTACATGTAGGCCCAAAGGGGATGCAGCCTTATTATACAGTTTATTCCTCTATTAGCATTTCAATAGAAAGACTTTTCCTCCTGGTTCAGAGGAAAACAAGGAAAGCAAGAGATATATGCTGGAGCTACATACAGACAGGGAGCCTGGAAAAGCTCTGTTATTCCTCCTCTTACCCCAAAAAGGAATGAAAGAGGATAAGGTTGTGATCTCTATAGATGAGAGGAGGTTGCAGAAGTGTGAAGTACAACTGATTTCATTCTGCAGTAGACTGGACTGTAACTTGAATCAGGTCCTAAGTCTTGATACTGTAATGTTAGTTCCCTGCTGGAATCTGTTCATGGCAGGACCTCAGTACAGAGTACAAAAACCAGAAGAAACAGTAACAGTCAACCTCTCTACTTTCCCAGCACCTTCCTACTTTAGACAAATAAATGCAGAAGTCAGAGAACTGTGGCAACTAATCTGAAATGTTTAAACACAGTACAGAGCATTTGTATTTATAGAAAACCTGAGAAAATCAGCTTCTGAGATTTTCAGCTTCAGTACTTCCCCTCTCACTAGGAAGTTCCTGACATCCCCCTCTGCCAACTGTGGTGTGTTTAGCCATGTAATCATTATCCCTTTGTTTTTTGTGTATTTGAGCTTCAAATATATAAAGACTACTGTCTACAGAAAGAAGCTATGTTGTGCTCGTTTTAAGTTCACACTGTCAAAGGGGCATACTGTGTATGTATCATCATGGAGACCTTATTTCTATCCTTGTTGTTTGCATGCTTTCTTAATGTTTGAATAAGTAAATCCAAGGGGAATTGTCTACAACTCTTGCCCAATAGGACTTGGATATCCTATTTATGAAGTGCGAGACTGGACTGAAAATTGTGTGATTCAAATAGCATATGTGGACACCTGATAAACACCAGAGTATCAGAATACACTCTTTAAAACTTAGCACAGTACAGTGCAAACTGAATACATATTCAACATACTAAGAATAGCATATTGACAGATCTAACAGGCTAGGTGTTAATATGAAAGATCTAATGATTTCTATTATGAATTCAAGGTAATGTCTATATGCTCAAAGATATTCACGTTTTTTTAATCAATGACCTAGAAATAAAGAAAAACAGCTACTGCTGATAAAAGTGGCAGCATTTGTGATAATCAGGAGAGGCCAGAGCAAGATGTGCTTTAACGTAGTAAAGTGTGCTGTGATCTAGAACAAGGAACACATCACACTTAGACATGGACAGTATATCCTAAGTTTAGTTTCTCAGGAAGAGATTGGAGGATGCAAGTTAAATTGCATATGTGATCCCACACCAAAAAGGACGAAGGCAGTCCTTGGAGACCCCACCTGGAGTATTGCATTGAGCTCTGGGGTCCCCAACATAAGAGGAATGTAGCACTGTTGGAGCAAGTCCAGAGGAAGCCATGGAGATAATCGGAGGGCTGGAGCACCTTTTCCTTGTAGACACGCTGAGATAGTTGGGGTTGCTCAGCCTGGAGAAGAAAAGGCTCTAAATGAGACCTTAAAACACACCTCCAGTACCTAAAGGGGCCTAAAGGAAAGCTGGAGAGGGGCTGTTTACAACGACATGGAGTGATAGGACAAGGAGTAGTGGCTTTAAACTGAAAGAGGGTATATTACTGTGAGGGTGGTGAGGCATTGGCACAGGCTGCGCAGAGAAGCTGTGGCTGCTCCCTCACTGACAGTGTTCTAGGCCAGGTTGGATGGGGTTCTGGGCAGCCTGGGCTAGTGGATGGTGTCCCTGCCCATGGTAGGGGGTAGGAAATAGATGATCTTTCAGGTACCTTCCAACCCAAACCAGTCTGTGATTCTGTGATATAAATAACAAGCTAGGGATTGAGGTGGAGAAGGGGTGTTTTTGTGACTGTGTAACATGTTGGTGGACAGGATGCTGGAGTATTGCCTTGTGTTGCTGTTGGGGGGGAAAAGATGTTCTAAAGCTTAGGATATATCAAGAAGACAGAATATTTATTCTGAAGCTGGGAAAAGCCTTTTGACCTAAGAAACGTTTATCCAAAAGTCAGTTGAGGACTGCTCTGAATTACCTTTCTGGAAGATGATTTCAGCTGCCAACAAACCTTTTAATCTAGCAGAGTAGGTCATAACAGCAGCTAATGACTAGCAAGTGAAGCCAGGTAAACTTAAGCTAGGAATATGGCAAAAAATTTAACAGTCAGGGTACCTGGCCAGAACAATATACTAGCAAAGGAAAATGATGGATGTTTCATGTATCAACTTTTCTGGATCAAGGTAGGATAACTCTGCATTAATTAAAATAGTTCATTTGTATTAAGACAAAGATAATTAAAAGAAAATAAATTGCCTGAGATATATGGGACGTCAGGCTAGATGGTCTACTTGGCCATTTCAAAACCTAATATGTTGAAATATGTGAACTGTTTTTCTTTTTTTTTTATGAAGTTCTCTATGTTTCTCCAGTGGGGAAAAACATTTTGCAAATAGCTGTAAGGGACACTGCCAGTTTATAGAAACTAAAGACAGATCTAAAGGTAACGTTTACCAGCCTTCCAGATGTACTGTATTTTACAAAGAAGGCTAAACAATGACTAGGTAATTGGTGACTGCTGTTTACTGCAATAATCATCACTGTCACCCTCCTTCTCCTCCTCTCACATTGTATCTACCTGTTGTCTTTCACTTTATATTTGGATTAAGTGAGACAGGATCCTTCCTTTTACTAAAATTCAGGCTTGATCTCCACCTGGAACCTCTTGCTATTATTGAGGCATAAATAAACAATAATAAATAAGTATCTAATAATAGAGAAAATTAGGTGTGGGGCCTCTTTTGTGCAGCGCCTTAGATGTTACTTCCTTTCCGATGCTTCATGCTGCAGCCAGCAAGTCAATGATCTAAAAGTACCATGATAAGTTTGAACCACAGAAATCTATTCACCTCACAATTCTTTTCAAGTCCCCAGATTATCTTAATATGACTTCCAGTTTGCTTGATGCTTTCTAGGAATACTTGTGCTCTCCAAACTTTGTCATTTGTAGCACTTATGTAATAACATAAACTGCGATAAAGTGTGGTAATATATCATAATGCCCTGTCAAAAGGGAAAAGTGGCAGTAATGATGCTTATAATAACAATAATGACGCCCAAAGTTTCCCCCTTCCCAAAGCATAATAAAAAGCTGTATGAGAAAGCAGAACTTCTGTGACATCTTCCAGCTTTACAAGCCACCGCAATTCAGTTATTTTTTTTCAATGTAAAAATGCAGCATGTTTTACCATTGTTGAGGCAGCCTTTCCCCTAGGTCTCTGAAACTAATTTGTGTGTATAAAGGTGGCTTAACTGGGTGTATATCTGTTTGCATATGTTTCCCTATCTCACTTTCATTCTCCAGGGACTACATTTAACCCTTTATTTCAAACGCTTTGTGAATTCAAAAGCATAAAGTCCCAGTGTTTTTATCTATGAACTGACAGTTTGTTGTCAACATTCTTTCTCACCAACTGGTCCAAATTAAAGATCTCAATTTTTTGCATCTAATGAATGACTAAATGAAGTCATGCTCTTTCTGTAGCTGAATAGTTAAGTCTGCAATTCCACTTGCTTTGTGGGTGTTTTCCTCATGAAAAATTTCATTGATCCAGAGTCACCTCTCTGGTCAGCTCTTTGGAGAAGGGTTAGATGTTAAAGTTCTCAGATCTCATGGTTTCCCACAGATGCCTTTCTGGGGGCTTCTAAAAGAGGACCATGATAGAGAACATGCTCCTTTTCCTGTCTTACTGGAAGGTCCAAAGTTATTTCTGCCATTCTTTCTCTTTTAAAGGAATCTCAGAGATGCTTGGAGATTGAGTCAGAAGCTATAGATGTGATTTCTGGCTATTTCTGCTTAGACCTCAAATTTTTTTTCTGTAAATTGCCTGTCTCTTGCATGCTGCAAAGACATCTTCTCCAACTATTGTTAGAAATACTTTTTTGTTTCTTTATATAGTCTCTGTATATTGAAAACAGTCAGAAATTGTATTAGAAATATAATTGTGAATACAAAATCAATTAGTTTATTAATGAAAGACAAAGCAGTTGCACAGAAAAGCATGTTGGTGTTTAATTTTTCTTTTGAGAGTGGAATTATATGCCTGTCTCACAAATGAGACCTTTCTTGAAATGTCTGCTCTCAGATTTATATCCCAACTAGTTGAAAGAAAAGGTTTAGTGGAGTCTCAAGACCTTTTCATATTTTGACTAATACTCTTATTTTTGCTTTCAGTAGTTTCCCAGCAGGTTTCTCCAGTAAGTCTTGCCTCACACATTGGGTCTAGTATTTATACTTTGTCAAAATTACATTAAAGACAGTGGTAGGTGTCTAGCCAGTCTATCTTAATGTATATTAAATTAATTTACAGATATCAAATATCTGTAAGCCTTCAGACTTAAATTTACACACAGCATACAATATAGCCTAATATTGATATACCATATTTCCACCTTTTTCTTCCTATATACTATACCATGACCCTCATTATTTTGTCTATTTTTGTCCATTTTTCTTAATTACTCAAGGTAGATATGAAGACCCTGCCAAATGTATTAACCAGATTATTACATTCTAGGTGTCTTAGCTTGTGACTTGACAGACAGGATACAGGACAAAGTGCAGTCTAGGGCTTCCCCACCATCTAGACTTGCACCTATGCTAACAATGTTGTCATTCCCATCTGGATTGCCTTTGCAGAGAAGATGAGTAAGGAGGCTGGTCCTTCTGAATATTTCCTAGTTATGGAGTCCTGGGGCATACCCCAGAAAAGGGGAACGGGCAGCATGCCCAGACACAGTAATTGAGAGAGCCTCTCATGACTTATAGTTGTATATCAATGGACAAGAATATAGTGGTTTATTGACTATAGTATTTTTTTCACAGGCCAGGAGCTTAGTTCTTCCTAATTACTATCATTTAATTTTAATGCTTGGTATATACAAAGGCCTGTATTGAAACAACATTATAGTCTTAAAAAAAAAAAAAGGCAGCTTTTGAATAGTCAACAGATTATTTCATTTCAGTGATTTTCAACATTTTGGGTAACATGCAACAAAACCAGGGACAGGGTAGCTAAAGCTACAGCGTTGTCTTCACTATCAGGCTAAGGAATGAGAATATGACTTTCAGCCAGTTCCTATCAACATTCAAAATTCATCTCTTTATTATGAAATGAAAATTCAGAGCAAAATATAATTTTAAAACCAATATGATATATGATAGTATTAAAACTGAAAAGAGGAATAGAGCACATGTCCATATATATATATTTATACATATAAACAGAGAGAGAGGGTTTATGTCTATAGTCTTTTCAGTGAAGAATCTGCCAGTCCATGCCACGTTATTAATTATAAATAGATCTTAACCAAGGGATGTATGTTGTGTCTGGTTTTAAAAGCATATGGGGTTCAGATATTTATGGGCAGAAGTTTCCACAGTCTGCGTGAGCAAGAGAAAGCACTTTCAAACTGGGACTTGACACTTGCGACATGCGTGTATGTCTCAGTTACACGGTAGTCAGAGGGGGTAGGTATGCAGAGAGAGAATATTTTATAAGTCGATATCAGTAAACTTCAAAAGCAGGCCCAATGATGGAAGGGAAAGCCGTTCATAAGGTACAGTGAGCAAGAGCACACCTTTAAAAGCTTGGCAAGCAAAAGCCAGAATGTGATAGATGCTGTAATTCAGAACTAGAGGCCAATGCAGCACAGATAGAGCTGGAGTGATGTACTGCCTGTTTGTGCTGCCAAGGTCTCTGTGAATAAGATGGAGTTTGAAGATCACGTTTCTAAGAGATAGTTCAGCAATCAGGTCTGGATCCTAGGCCAGATTAAACTGCCAAATAAGTAAGTGATCTCTAGGACTATTTTAATTTGAGTTTATTTTGTGCAGGAATTTAATGCAATTCAATTTATGTTTGTACTTTATGTTTTTACAGGACACAGGAGCTTTCTTATGCCCCTTGAAACACTGTGAAAAATTGTTTTTCCAAATGTCCCACAGGGCAAGTTACAGGTTGATTTAAAGGCATATGATTAAGAAGAACACAGTCCAGAAGAAAGGCTAGTTATGTGCAGTATGGGGAGTGAATCAGGTAAACGTCCCATTTCATGACAGTACTAATAACAGAAAGTCACCAAAGAGCAAGGTTTCCTAGTTTCTAAATAAAATGAGTATGCTGCAGCTGGAAATTTACCTACAGTTAGAGGAAAGGACAAAATATGTCAGAGGTTTTCAGAGGTGTATCAGTCATTGCCACAAGAATGGATTAAAATAATTCTCATGCAGGAATATTTGTTTGCCAGATAAAAGCTTAGTGCAATAGCTGCACTTCTGCTTCAGTTCTGGGGCATTCTACATTTAAATGAATATAAGCAGAGGGTCATCATCTTTAAGGACAGTATCCTTATGTGAAGAAACCCATGCGAATAACATTGCATTAATTTTCATAAAAACGCTTCCTAGACCATTAATAGAAAGATTTAGTTCATTCACTTGGTTTGGTTTGGTTTTCTGTAGTTTGGTTGGTTGTGGATTTTTGCTTCATCCAGCTTCTCATTTGTACTCAGGGCAGAGGTAATTTCATCTAACTGTTCTTGATGACATCACGATATAAGTGGAACAAATCAACAAGAGATTCATCTCCTTCTAAGACTGGTGGGATGAATCATGCTCTGGAGGTGTTTCTCTTTCCACTGAATACAGAGGCAGCTGAGATAATTGACTTAGACTACATGCCTAATTTTTAAATGATTAATGTTAGATGAGGTGAATCTTACCTTAAGAGGGTGTTTTTAAGGGCAGTCAGTGTGTATACAAATGTAATTAGTAATGCCATTATGAAAGTCCTCCATTTAATCAGAGAGATTCAAATGTGATGCTTTTCAATGATAAACAGCATTGAAAATCAAATACCTTTTTAGTATGCCAAATACTCATTGCAGGAAAGTATGGACTGGGATCCAGTAGCTTTTCTTTCAACACCTTATTTACAGATGAAAAGATTCTTGTGTTCAGCTGTTCCACTTCATCCCGTGGTGCCTTAACCATAGCCATTAGTCAGTCTCCCATGCTGCAGTGTGATACCCAGGACTGTTTTACAGTTCCAAAAACGCAACTCTGAGGAAAGTAAATTGCTATATTCTGCAGGTGAGTTAGAGAAGGTGCTCCAGTATTATGAGTGAAATGGCTTATTCATCCTCTGTTCAAGTTAATGCGCTGAAGTGGTTGATGTAAGAAAGGTGCAGTCTGAAAGCGTTTTGAGAAAAATAGATAACTGAGTAACTTTCACTGAAAACAACCTAAAATTTATAGCAGCACCAAAAACTTTCAAGCATCAGGCTAGGACCCAAGAGGATTCCAGTTTGCCCATATCCTGTGATGTAAACTGTACATCAACTGGTTCAGAATACCTGTACTAAGCTTTCAATCGTTTATTTTACTGAGGGCAAATCAAGTACACACATACTTAAGAACTAGGGTAGCATCATTTTTCTTTTGATTCAATTTATTCAATTTATTCTATTACTGAATAGTGCCAAAGGTAATTTTGAAGCGATCAGGTTAAAATTTATGTGAGCTAAAACAAAGAGGTGGCTTAATTGAATAAGCACACTTAACTCATTAACCCTGTGCCACTGGGACTAATCAGTATGAACCCAGGGCTGCTAATAATCACAAAGGTAGCAAAGTTCTGCTTCTCACTCTTACACAGAAAAGAAGAGGGGTCGAAACAAGCAGAGGATACATAGAAGTGGTCTTTAGGTATTCCTGGAGTAAGAGGAGAGACAAGGGAACAGCATGAAGTTGTAAGTACTTGGTTTTCCCAACAGAAAATCCTGCATTTTTATAAAGCTGTTTTTCCCTCCCTTATTATAAAGCTGTTTTTCCCTCCCACTCCAAACAGTAGTTAGGAAGAGGGGCAGACAGCTGATGCTTTCATTGTCATGAGTTACAGGAACATGAGAAAGGTTGGGTAGTTTCAAATAAGAAGGGAGAAATACGGTACATCAAGACCAGAGACCCCATCTGACCTGGATAAATGTAAAGAGCCATTGGAAAAGGATGGTGTGACAGGAGCCTCAGTTTCCACCACTAATCAAGACACCCGGAGTTAGGGGCTGAAGAAAAGCCACAGATCATCTGTAAAAGTTTGGAATCCTAAGGAGGTGTTTAGTCAGCTGTGAATTAGGTCATATCTATTCCTTTAAGCATCAGGGGGGCCAAATGGGTTCTTAATTTTTCAAGACAAAGAAAGCCTTTCAAAGTTTATCCTCTCTATTAAAGATGGAGACAATGTTTCATGACACATTTAATAAATACTCCAAATCTGAAAAAGAGGCTTCATCTCAGTGGTATGGTATCCATCATTTACAAAATAGTTTGGGAATGCTGGAAGAAAAGGTATTATTTAAATATTATTTGAATATCTACTACAGCCAGAGGATTACTTAGTGTATGTAAGGATGCTTAATGCTTATAACATCATTATCTTCTCACTGTCCTAGGGACTGAATGAGACCAGTGCTCACATGAACAGTTCAAACTATATCTAGGCAAGATGCTAGCAGTTTTAGTGGAAAAAAAGAGACACTTGCCAAAATCTCATCATTCTAGTCAGCTATAAGGTTATATTTGTAATTCTTCACTTACAGAGGCCTCAATAACCCATGAGCAAAGGACCTTCATGTGTGTGCTGTATATGTGAGTAGGTCATAAGAATCCTAGGCAAAAAAATCTAATGCCTTGTCACTGAAACAATCGAAATTCTACACTCTGGGATGCTTAGTAATGATTATTATTTTACCAAATATACTCTTTAACTCGTGACATTAGATCAAATCAAATGCTGTTCCTGGGAAAGAAGCAGTTTTGATAAACAATTTGGCTAGAAAATATTCTAAGACTAGGTTTTTGAAGTTGCCCAAATCCCATATTTTCTAAGACAGATGTTGTAGGTTCCCAGAAGGTGTGCTTAGAAAAGCAATAAGAATTACAGGATTAATTTATATCAAGATTAATTGAACATTTTATATTTTGAAAAAAAACAGCCAACAAAAAAAAATCCTAAATAACTGAAATCCACTTTTTCTGACCCAATTAATTTTGCCATTAAAAAAAAAAAAAAACCAAAACCAAAAATCCTTAGGGTTTTTCCTGCTTTCATCTGTGGTCAGAATTGCAGAGTCACCACTGAAATCCAGATTTGCAACACTACTGACTCACAAGAGATTGCCCTGCCCAAGATCATAGCTGATATAGTCAGGTATATTTGCACCATCCCAGACAGATACTGTGATTTAGTCAGAAAGACTCCCAGTAAGGAAGTTTGTAAACCCCGAGTATGTGAGCTGTTATGTCATACCATCAGACTGATGTTTCTTGGGTTTGTGGTTTTTCTCCGGATGTTCAAGTCCTATCTCAGCTGTTCCAAAAAGAGCTGCTTTACTTCTTTCCCATCTCTAGTTCTGGAACTACAACCAATGTAGGCTGAGAATCACATTAGCAGTAAGGGTGCTGCTGCCATTGCTGCTGTTGAAGCCCAGGAAAACGACAGTCTGGCAGCTGGCGTTTTCAGATGCTGGGGTGGGGGTTTGCCTTAGGTAAAACATGCCCTATAAATCACAATGCCTTGTGACTATTTTAAACTAGGAATTAAAGATGAACTGTATTAAAGAATAGAACAAATGCACTATGTTCCCCCTCTTCCCTCTTTTCCCTAACCAAACTTGTTTCCTTCAAGCTTTCTTCATGGGTAAAAATGTCTGCAATCTGCCTCTGTGCTCCTGAAGTCTACATATGTCTGTGTGCTCCCAAAGCTTGAGAAGCACCACCAATCCCAAATATACTAGAAGAATTGCCTTCTGTGCCTTGTTACAAGGCAGACACCCCAGAAAATGATCTCTTTTCAATGGGATTGCAATTTTTTTCTTGTTTAGATTGCTATTCTTAAAGCCATAAGAATATTCAGGAATTAAAACAATTTCCTATCCAACTTCAGTCCAATTATTCAAAGCTTTCAGCTGGCAGAACACAAGCTTGATTAAATAGAGCTTTTCCTGCACTGAGTGTGACCTTCTATGACACAATTGCACCTTTGGCATAATGGACGAGGAATAGCAAGGGTAAGACCAATGAGTTCAGGAAATGGGGATCATTTGATGAGTGGCCTAAGAGTTCCCATCCTCTCTTACAAGACTGGTCACAAATCACATCGACTTCAAAATGGAAGTCCATTCTCTTCCCAGTGACTTACAAATAAAGACAGTTAAATGATCTTTTCAGATAACACTTGAGATAACAGAGCACCAAAAATGTGACATAGGTTACAGTAGGAAACCATGATAATTTCAAAACGTCCTTGGGAAGCTGCATTCCTTAAAGTGGTTAAATGTATATATGTTTAATCTGATTAGAAGCAGAACAGTGCTTCTTGGACACTGCAGGACTTCTTATTCTGGAGAATGACTGACAAGGTAGAAATAAGCCCAAATTTAGGAGGAAAAAATCCACCTGATTTTAAATGTTATATGGAATATGTATGTATAGTATCTTTAATGGTCATTAGTGACTGAAAATATGGAAAGTGATAATTCCCTATTCATTAGGAGGTGCACATTACTGACAAGTTGAGAGCCAGATTTTCAGATGCTGTATCTAAATGAATTAATGCATGTCTGCAAAGCGAGTCCGGATAGATACAGTTGCATTTTAAAATTTTAAAGGAAAACATGCCATTATTTATTTAGTATTTGAATATTGAAAAATGCCAAGTACATCCTTCAATAAAACTATTTTTTTACTTTAAGACTGGCGTGTTTAAAGAGACTCAGCTGTGGCCAGTGTCAGTAAGTGTGCTAATAGGATGGTTGACAGCTCCTGTGGAACGTTTTCAGGGCAGCTGCATTATTGGTTCATGAAGCATTCCCTCAAATATTATGAGTGACAACAAACCTGGAAATGGTGCAAGAAAGGCATTTCCAATCTATGAAGACAGCTCACGTTTGAATTCTCCAACACCAGACCATTATGCAATCAACCAGCACTCCATCTGTACTGTAACCGCATGTCACAGAACTGCATTGTCTTCCTGGGAAGCAAGATACATCGCTTCTCAGGACCAAAATAAACTGCCTTGAAACTGCAGGGTGTTTGTTTCGTAGCTGGTATATGTTAAGCTAGCACATAGCAGGTTAATAATTTTCCTTAGTTTATGTGCCTTTGGGCTAAACTGGACTTATTGAGCAAAATACCCAGAGGTCAAATCTGAGTTGGTTTCTCAATTTTCTTCAATTAATTCTAATATTAAAGTGGTAACAGACTGTACTGAGCTTTCAAGGGAACTGCAGGCATACTGCTGCGTAGTTGTTCTTAGTGCTGGCTGAATTTCTGGCATTTAATCTTTGCTAAGGAAACCCAGGTGGGTGCTTTATGCCTCTCTAGTACTTATTTTGCATCTCCCACCCTTCTGCTTTCCTTGCAGAAAAACTTTTTAATGCTACATAACCCACCTGGTTTGTGAGTCTGTAATGGGAATACTGTTTTCCTCAAATGGGATGCTGGAATTGTAGCAATAAGCAAGCCTTCAACTGGTGTGCTGTGGTGGTTTAGCACCCTAAGGCGGCTTTAGGAGGATTTGTGCCACCTATCAGTCCATATTACACAAAGGCCTTTAGGCACTTCATTAAGGCAACTATCTTAGGGATTGAATCCAGGGGTTCCCTTTGGAGTTGGTGAGAGAGCAAATCACCTGAGGAGATGGTCAGGCCTCAGGACATAGTTACCCTGCTCAACATGCTTCAGGGCCTCAGTGCTCTGGCTGTGCACCAAAAGAGGAATCACAGCTTATGTCCAGGTCATGCCAGAGTGTATATCTCGAAAATGGACAGGAGCTGGTCAGCCTCTGGAACCAACAGTACTCTTGCAGCTCTGCCATTCATATGTACATTTAAGTTTTCCTATCTCTGTCAACCTCCATCTGCCCTTTCAGCATTCATCATCCAGGCTCTTTACAGAAACAACCCCACTGTCTGTCTTTCACTAGTCGCTGTTGACCACCACAATAACAGTGGGAGAGATGGAGACTGTACATACTACCATGGTCAATTGTCGTGGCAGATATGTTTGCCATTGAGAAAGTATGTACTAAATTGCAGAATCACAAAATGCTAGGGGTTGGAAGGGACCAACCCCCTGCCAGAACAGGAAGCACATATGTTACTCACAGAATCAAAAATAACAAAGTTGTTGACCAAACCACAGGAGATCAGCTTGTCCAAACCCCCTGCTCAGAGCAGGATCCACTAGAACAGGCTGCCTAGATCATGTCCATTTGTGGTTGGAATACCTCAAGGTTGGAAACTATGCCACCTCTCTTGGTAATGTGTTCAAGTGTTTTACCATCCTCCTAGTAGAAAAGCTGCTGCTTGTGTTCAAACGTAATTGCCTGTATTATAAATTGTGCCTAGGATTTTCATCGTATTACCCCACCTCAGTTTTCCAGAAGATGCTTCTACAGGCAATAGTGCAAATGAAGAAAGAATTTAGTCACAGGTTTGTCCACAGGTCCATTTGTATACTGCTTTATAAACACAATTTTATTGACTAGGACTGGTTACTTGATCCTGTTGGTTGGTGGATTGCTATCTCATTTAAGATAATGATATGGATAGCCAGAGTATGTCCATTGTGTGCTGAGTAGAAGAGGGGCAGATGATTACTGCAGATTAGTAAACTAAGTTTGAGCTATTTCCTTGCTAGTATGTTTGTGGAGCTAGTGCCACTAGCATATACTTTCACGTCTGGAGCTGATTTAGCCCTTAAAGGATTTGATCTTCCAGCAAAACTATTTTCCTTATAGCCACAAATGTAAGATGGAGGAGAGAAAAGCTTTAAGTAGGGTAGTTATCTTTCTTTCCTACAGAAGCAAATGTTAAGGTCCCCCATTCTTTCTTCCTATTCTATATGCTCCTGATTTTTCAATGACAACAACGAACAGGATCGTTATGGGCTGACAGTGTATGAATTCATCTAAATTCAGTGGGGGCTGTCTCATTAAATGGGAAAAAACCCAGAGCCCAAGAGTTGGTTATTTGTATTAGAGGACAGTACTCCTGTGTGCTTTTGCGTTGCAGCCTGAGAAGGTGGTTACTGAGCAGGGTGAGAGCCAAGGGTGTGGTGCTGAGCTCTGGGAAGGTTAAATAAGGAGAGGAATGGTTCTCAGCCTAGAGGATAGGTGTGTGCTGAAGGTTTCTGAGAAGCTTTTTGGAATAACTTGGAGGGAGATTTTGAACCATTTCAGGTTGGCAGAGTTTTAATTCAGGAAAAGAATGGAGACAACTGGTAAATGAGTTTGTGGGCGAATAGATGATATACTGGTGGTAAAAGGGCAATGGTAGGCAGATTGGAAGAAGATTGATTGACTACGGCTTCTTAGAAAAAATGGTAGGAGCTGTGGCAGATTAATTACTGTTTTCTCACACCCTTTTTCATTCTCAAGCAACCATTTGTTCCCCTGCCATTTTCATATCCACTTCCTAACTCTCTTTGGGAAAGCAACAACAACAAAAAAAGGTAAACCCAGGTATAAAGTCCATTTGAAAAATAAGCATGAGTGTGATTTAATAATGTACTTTAACGTCATATATGTTTCATAGACAGGGAGGAACAGCACAGCCCATGGAATCAAGTGTGATTTACAGCCAACTTAGGGTCATGTCTCCCGAGGGTTCTATTACACTCCGAGAACAATTAAGATGCTTTAAAGATTGCCTGCCTCTTTATTCTTCCAGTAAATTGCTGAAAGGTTCATATAAGGCTGAAGGTGGTTGAATAGGCATTTTCAGCTTTCTAAGGTGGGTTTTTTTTAATTTTATTTTAGTTTATTTTCCCTTTGTGGATGACTGAAGACTGGGAAAAGCCATGGACCCAAAATAAAATGACAGATGAAAGGGTTTATACATATCATTGAGGGTGGTAGATAGCAGCAGTGTATTTTAAATAGATAATAGATGGTCTGAGAGGTGGCCTTTAGAATTTTAAGGCAAATTTCATCTCTGAACTTGTTTCCTTATAGAATTTCCATAGATTATTTTGATTATTTGTATTGATCAGAATGTGGTTAATGCTTTACAGCAAATGTCCAGCTTTTTGTTCATTTTCTTCTCTTTTGTACTCAGAAACTCATGTGCTACGTTATTCCAAAAGAACTTTTACTTACTACTCCCCTTTAAAAAACTTACTCAAGGGAGTTTAAATCACACAGGCACCTGAATGTGTGTATTCTATTATTTACTGTCTTTTTTTACTATTTGGCTGTTTTCATTGTTGTCTCTTATTTCTCATCCATGGTTTACTTTGAGGAGTAGAAGAACAAGATGAAAGAACAATGTGAAACTGTGATGAAACAACTTAGCATTGACTTTACATATAAACTGAACCTTGGCTGCATTTTCTTTTGTGATTTTTCTACTTGAGAAACATTCACATTTTTGTGTCAGTGACTGTGTATGTCTTCTGTTTTATGCTAAGACTTCCCCAAGTTTTAGATATCAGTGTAAAAGTACAGTGCATGCATCTGTTCATATTGTCCTTATTAAAAGCAGATGTACTTTTTAGATAATTCTTCTTGTTCTTGTGGTTGTAAAGGACCTGAAACATGATTCTGGTGTAGTCCCTTATTTCTGTGGCCTACTGTACCAACCCTGACCCAAATGAGTTGTTAGGCATTCAGGTTAACTTTAAATGCAGCGCATTGATGCTCAAAAGATGCTGATGGAGGACTGCCCCTCTGTAGAAAAGAGCTAAAAGACCTTAGAATCGACATTCTTACCTCTACGGTGCCTTTCTACAATATCTCGCATAGTGAGAAATGGGGAGTCAAGCAGGACGAGAAATAATTTACATTACATATGAAAACTTTCAAGATCAAAATAAAATTAAATAAGGAATAAAAATAGAAATATATAAAATATTCTCAAATATTTTCAATGAAAAAAATTGTAAGTCTCAATCAAAACTTTTCCTTTATAGTAATTTTGCTTTGATTTTATTTTTTTCAATTCTTTATTCTCCTCATATTAAAATTATTTAAAGAGCCAAACAGAAATTTAACAGTAAATAGCCTACTTAAGTTTTCATTTAGAAAATATAGAAGTGAAGCATTTTTTTCCTGACTTTGAGGTTGGAATAATTCAAGAATAAATTCTCACAAATCTCTTCATTTTCCACAAATTTTCTATAGAAACCACAGAAGTCTCCTCTTAGACCAATATGCAAGTAAAAATTATCATGCTGAAGAGATGACATGGAGCTTTCCTGGATCATCTTCTAAAAATACGGACAATGACCTTCACCATTTCATCACTGTGCTACGCAACCCAAAACAGGTTTTTATGTTGTCCACATCACTGTAGTATCTGCAAATCCCCGAGCCATGCATTAAGCAATGACTGATATTGTCACATGTGGTTTGTTCTTCCATTCTTTCCCCTGGGGGAGAAATGGGGTGTGCTGTTTTGTTTTGGTGTGTCATTTTCACACATCCATCATCATGTAATACTCCTATTAGCTAATGCTGCAGTAGCTTTTGTCCTGGGAGAAACGAACTTCCCATGAAACTGGTACAGCTCCCCATATGATCCCTTAAAGCAGTCTCCTTCATGATCCCTTAGTTCCCAGCCACGCTTGTTTCAGCAGTACCCCTCTATCAACAGGCAATCATCCTGAAGTCGTGCCAGAAGCTGGCATATTCAGGTGGCATGGCTTTTCAGTGCTGAAAGCCACCAGACTGATCTAATATATGTTTATGAGAATTTACCATGGAGGTGACTATACAAGATGTTCACCAGTGGCTCTGTGCCTTGATTGCTAATGAATTGTCTAAATCATGAAAAGAGCAATCCCTCTACCCCCCACAGCTGCTGTGGTGGCATCAGCATTATTGCATCTGCCTAGCATCAGACATTTTCAATGATGCATCTTATTTGGAGTTAAAGTAATGCCACCACCATTCATCTTAGTCGCAGGTACACACACTTTTTCCAACACAAACAGACGCTGAAATGGCCTGTGAAGTAATTATTGACCCTTAGGGGAGAAAAGAGAGGAAGAGGCCTTGCTGTGTTGTTTGTGTTTCTTCATGACATATTATATATTCCCAGTGACTTCCTTTCTCTGGAAAAGAACCTAATGAAATTCCTGGCTGAGTTTTCTATACTGCAATAACAGTATGTCTAGTTTCTTTTCTTTAATTTCATGCATGCAAGCTAGATGAGAGAGATGAAAATGGTTCCTGCTCATTAGGAAACTAACACAAATAGGACATTGCTTTCCACAATATTCTCCTTAACATTAAGGATGCTGCTCATGAATTAAGAGTATTAGAATAATTTATCATGACTATATGAGCAGCTGTCGTACCTTCTCTACCAACATCCCATTTGGATGTGTCCAGTGAATATAAGTGAAAGGTATTGTCTTGTCTGTGTTTGCAAGGAAGTAGTGAGACTAGAAGCAGAGATGCAGAGAGGTGAAGTGATTTCCTAAGGACAGCAAGAAGGTCAAAGGAAAGTTAGGACTAGAGTCAGGGTCTTCTCTTGGCCAGGTTACTGTCCTGCGTACTAAAGCCAAAGAAAGGGGTCAGACCTTGACTTCTGAGAGGTGCAGGAAATGAGAATGGAAGGGTGGAAAACAAAACATGATGTATGGTGGCTTGAAATTCAAATGAGAGTATATAACTGTGCATGTGGTGTCTAAATAAGGTGACACAGGTAAATAGGACATTTCCAAGTTAGGCAAAATGCCCATGCTGAAACTCCCAGGCTGCACAAACCTGGGCTCACCTCGGGTTTTGTTATCATTTCAGAATCAGCTTGGATCACTGGAGGGTTCTTAATGTTTCTTGTCTATAGATGCAGGCAGAGCACAATTTCTAAGAAAAGTGCACACAGCATGCTTAATTTCTGTAGAAAAATCACGTTAACTTTCTTCTGTGAAGGTGCCGGTAAACGACAAATTTTCTGTATTTAGAGATGACAATGTTGAGTCAAAATGAAGAAAAACTGAGAGGTGATTAATACAGTAAATGTCTGGAGGCTATTCAGAGCAAATAGATGAGGCAGTAACAAATAGACAAAGGTTTTCTCTACAAAAACAGGCTAACTTGATACTAGAGGGACTGCATTGTCGGAGGTGTTTTGACCAAGTATCTGATCTGTCATGTGAGGAGTGAAGAATGCTGGAGTCAAGCTCGGCAGATTATGTATCAGCTTTCCTATGCTTGTTGCTGCTTGCACCTGGGACTTTGCCAGGGAAGGAAGGAATGAAAACATCTTGTTATGGGCATTTCACAAACGAGGGAACCTTGCTCTGGGTGCGGTTGGGAGAAGACTTGCAGTTACCCTTTGTAAAACAGAATTTGGAGCAGGAAAAGTTCCTATTGGTTTCAGCATGTTGTGGTTCATGGCTGAAGGGAAATCTTAGGAAGTTTAGCTGGCAGAATCAGTACCTCTGGGATGGAACTGGGATGGGATGTTATTTCTGCTTGTTGGTGGAAAACAGGCTGAATTTGACATGCATAGTTGTTGCAATGATTAGTTTGCATGCTTCTGCTCCTACATTTTGGCAATGAGCTACATGCTTCAGTCAATGGTGTCTGTATGGTAGCATTGGTGTGAGCTCAGCAGCTATTTAGTTTTATAGGATATCTAGAACTGACATCTGAGGTAACTGCAAGAAACCCTTCCAGTGGAGAAAAGGCTGAGGCAGGCTGAACTAAGCTTGTCCTGCCAGACTTCCTTTGAACTTTACTAGATTTCATCCACAGATGTGTTTGTGGCAATGGGCAGTGCACTAATCTCTGAACCCCTTAATCTCTGTACTTGCTGACTGACTCCTCTCTTACACTCTTCTAAACTCAAAGAAGGGCATGAAGTAGAGCAGGGGGAGAAGAAAGGGAAGAAGCCTAAAGAAAAGTTCCCAGTGCAATGTTGTGGCCAAAATGTCTAAGTCAATATTGTAATCTATACACAAGAGACTGTAGAGAAATTGTGGTGTCTTAAAAGTCAGAGACAAAATTCCCAATGATGCAACAGGATTCGGGATTTTTCTTTCAGCTTCCAGTACCTCCCACCAGAAAAACCCCACCACACAGGTTGTATTTTCAAAATCATAGTCCTGTAGCAGGAAAGTCCTGGAACTCTTTTTTTCCTGATTTTTCGTAAGTCGGGAATGAGAGGATTGTTGGGGAAGGACGGGACAGGGGATTGCCTGGGAATATTAACAAGCAAGCTTCTTGCATCCATTTTATTTGTTTAGGAATTCATTGCTGCAAGTCCAGTCCTAGAAGACTGAAGTGAATGGAGTTTTATTTTTATGGCTTCCGTGGAAACAAGTGTCGCTTTTGGCTTGGTTAAAGATGGTTTGAGAAAAAGTAATCTTCCTCACCTCTGGTAACCACGTGCTCATCACACGTGATGTACAAAAAGTGGTGTGTTTAGAACCTTTCCTGGAGAAGTAGTAGTGGTGTATGTTGGAACATTTTACAGCTGCTTATTTAATCACTTTATTTATAACTGTAGTAAATTTGCTTGCTAAAATGGGGTTGTTTAGAACTATTTTGCTGACAGAAATGAGGAAAATATGAATATACGTTAGCAATTAAAAAGCATGATTTTTTTAAAGTAACAAAACAGAAAAAAGTTAATATTTAAATTATTTCATTTTGACAAGCAAGTGTATAGGATTTTTTTTTTTTGTCTGTAAGATATGAGGCATCTGAAAAGTCTGACAATAAAACAGATATTATTTCTCATATATTTTAATTGGATTCAGTGCTGTTGATTTAAAGTAGAGTATTTTTGTGTCTCATTAAAAGATGAAAGAGACTATGAAAGCTGCCTCTTTACTTTAAAATAAATACTTCCTGGACATACCTTTTTAGGTGGAACAGCACAGGGAAACAAACATGAGTGAAATGAGTTTTTCAGAGCAAAAGAAATATTTCCTGCAATTTAATATTGCATTGCAATGAATAATTGGAGACAGGTATGAGCTACACTTAGAGTTCCACAGTTTGTCAGATGACAAACCTGGCCTCTCCAGTGCAAGTCGACCAAGCAGTGCCTGGTGATGGGCTCTCAGGCAGGATCTCTGTGCTGTGCTCACTGCTGAGTACTGACATCATATGGGCTGCCTTCCCAGCTGGGGTGTAAGGAGGGTGGACTGGAACAAGGGGACAATATTCCAATCCTACCTGCCCTTTAGCCGGTTTTGTAAATAAAAGAGTCCAGAAAGGACCAATTGATGGCTAAAAGCAGAGCATGTCTAAACTAGATTTATGGCAGCACCATGCCACAAACGCCTTTCAGTGCCAGGAAGAGGATCACTGAAATTGGGTTGTGCTTGGGCACTCGAAGGTCACGCTCCACTTACAATTTGCTGACAATGCTTTACAGCCAGACATGCATAGGTACAGCCAGCTCTGAACAAACCTTATGAGCTTGAAGTTTTATACGTCATGCTTGGGCAAATGATCTCTGCAGGGAAAGGTGCTGAGAGGCACCACTGTGCTACATTATCCAGCTTCAGGTTTTTTGCCTAGCCAGTTCAAAACACCAGCAGTGTAACCTCTCTCCCAACTGCCTGCAAAAGAACAGTCAAAGGCCAGGTCTACAGGGTCTTACTTCACCCTATGGGAATGTAAGTATGGGAAGTTGGTGGTGGGAACAAACACAAGCCCTCATTCTTGCTTTTCTTCCCCTTGGGGCTGACCAAAAGCTCATCGGAGTTTATGGAAATATTCTCACCAACATACGTGAACTCTGGTTAAGGTCTTTCACTATCCACAGAGGCATGACTCATTCTGGAAAGGTCAAAATCAAACCCATCTACCCCGTCTTTCTTAACAGCTTGCTGCATGGATCTGATGTGTCAAAGCTGTACACATAAACTTCTTTTAGCACTGATGACAGCAAAGTCTATAAATTTAGCAAAGTTTCCAGCAGTGACATGGAGATGAAGTAGATGATTTAAGTAGGATTTTCCATCCTTGATTTTGACTTGTCCATTTTTCTGCTGAAACTTGTGAACCAAACTGTTAATAGCCAGAGGCCTGGTAACTTGGCAGGTCTGAAAGAAGCTGGTGTGGGTAAGCCTGCATGGGCAGACCGCAGATTTGACATCTGGGTTTTGATCAGATCTGAACAAGAATTTTAATGAATCAGCACAGGTATTTACCACCGTTGGACAGTTATACTAAACATGCTTGGGGCTGGTTAGTATCAAGATAGGTAACTTCCAGAGGAAAATAAGGAAGAAAGAGAGAGCAAGAGGGAACAAGAGAGGCACCACTCCTTCTTTTGAAACTGTGATAAATTACAGCCCAAATTTCATTAAAGGATACATCTCAGCTAAAATGTCTTCTTCCAGATAAGATACGTGTAACTGAGGTACAGGATCACTTGTATTAATTACACTGAAACTTGCATACCTAATCCTGATACGACTCACATGGAACTTATTAACAACATGGTTCTGCTATCAAAGAAAACTATGTTTTAAACTATAGCTAATAATGAGAAACAATATTATTAGTACTATTATTAGCAGATGTTACTCTGTGCCTGTACCTGTGAAACATTAATTATTGAGCTTCTGGCATATCAGTAGTTTGGTGTAAAACTGGGTTTAATCTGCTGAGCAGGTTCTTTAGTCATCTTTTTGTGAAATCTATTTTCCTTTTTTTCTTTTTCACTTCAACATAAGCATTCTTGTGGAATCTGTCCCTTAAAAGGATGGCTTATTGCTAGCAACAGCAACGCTGCTAAAAGGGTCAAATATTTTTCTTTTTATCTTTATTCATATGTATTTTATTTTTATTCACTCTCATGCTGGTAGTCCAAATCAGGACAGCAGTTTTATTTTGCTAAACATTCTACAAACACTAAAAAAAGTCCCCCACATGGTTTAGCAGCCTTGACTTACGTCTTACTTAACAACCTCATGATGTGAAGGTCTGTAGTGGTCCAGTCCACCTCCGATTAAATTCGTCAATGAAACACCTCTTAGCAACTATGGCTCTGGATTTCTGGCAAGATATTGGGATGCTTCCTTACCCTTTGGTGCCCTGTGGAGCATCAAAGCATTTTGCAAGACTGCTGCAGTGGACATAAGAAGGGGTAAAGAAAATGCAAGGCTAAGAAAGGTCAAAGCTGAACATTTCCCCTATGTTCTGAGGAGGGGACTACCTCAAGTAGACCCGGCTCTGCATAGTCCAAGGGCCAACCTACTCCTCAGATCCTGCTCGTGTTTCTGTTAGTAAGAGGTATTTCCTATATGTTCAGCTCTTTGGTGCAGTCCATGCTATGGGAAATATAAAGCTTCTGAAACAGGAGAGTTTAGACCAGTTTTGCTGGTAACGGTCAATGAAAAGTGTACTGTGGACCTGACATGAGCTCACAAGGACTGTGTATAAAAGGACTAAGTCACTGCAGGCTTCTCAGTTTGTGGTGACGTACGGAGGAGAAAATGCGGAGAAGTAAGATACGATCAAGTTTAACTTATGCAGAAGAAAACAGTGAAGATGATGTGAACAATTTTCCATATATCTAGCATGGAGAGACTGTGGTTTGCACATTCAGAGTTAACTGGCAGTGTATGGCTAACATAGTTTGGAATAAATGGGCAATGTAAAATATACATGATCTGTTGGTTTCTCTGCACAGCAATTTCTTTGATGTTTGCTGTAGTGTCTATTTATAAAATTTGTGCTTACAGGCGGGACAACATGTGATTCCTTTCCTCCTCCTACAGCATTTCAAGGATTTTGTTTCCTTATTAGATTTTCTTTAAAATTAGGAGAAATAAAAGAAGAAAACCCTAACACTTTGGGGCCAGTTGCAAAGATCCTTTGTGCATGTTTTCATGCTGCAGATTGATGATACAGATACAGTTTCTGTTCTGAATAAAGTGTTAAGACTCTATAACAAAGGAGGCATGTGACAAGACTTTGAGTTGCACTGTCCCTGCACAGAAGAGGAGATCTTTTAACCCTTATACATCAGCCTGATCTGTATGATGACGTCAACTGCCAATATAAAATTTATTTGATGTATGTCTTTATTGCTGTGGATCTCAACAGTGTCAGATGAAAAAAGTGATGAGTGGCAGAGGAATTGTTCTTTGTAATAGTTAATAAAAAAAGGAATTAAATTAAACAACTAACCAAGCCGCATCATTATTTTGAAAGAGGGAGAAGAACAGGAGAGTCAGGAAGAAAGAAAGATGAGGAAGAACTGAACTGGGAAAAAGTCTTTGCAGAATTTAATAAAAAATAAATAAAAGGATTTTGAATATATCAAGGTGTGCTTAGAAAATAGTAACAACAGCGCAAGGGGAACAAACCAAATAGTTTTAACAACAACATCATAGCAAGATACACACTTACGAATACTTAGAGCTTTAACATATAGCTCTTCTGGGAAATTACACACTGGAGTTACTGCCAATAATGCCCTCTTCTGGCGATGCTATTGCAACCAAGTCGGCGTGTCAGTCATCTCAGGACCCTGCATTCTCAATGTGCAGGGTGAATTCAACTGTAGGCAGGGAGAGACTTTTATCTGAGTTAAATGTCACAACCCCCTTTTTTTCCCCCCTCAGTTCCAAAGACTAGCTGTAGGTAAATTATTTTAATAAGGTAAGAGATACCACAGTACAGTTTTCTTTCTTTTTTTTCTCTTACCCCAAATAATGCTCTCTATGTCATCTGTATATTTATGATAGCTCAAAGACATGGGTGTGTGGATCTAATTAAAAATGTGAAAGGGTTTAGCAGCCTGCTGCTTCCCTGTGAGTCTCTTGTTGCCAACTCTTGGCAGCTCTGCTGTCACTGAGCCAAATGTTTAGTCTTCAGCTGAACTACTGCCAGTGAGCTGCACTGCATTCTGGGACCGTAGAGCCTCGAGGTACTGTGTTAAACTATCTCACATAAGGATGTGCAGTGAGCTGGACTTCATATTCAATCACCCAAAAGAAAAGTGAAGGAGAAAGCCCACTTTTGCCTGGTGAGCCTCAACATCGTATAAGACACAATGGCCAATTCCTTCAGGATTTTGCATCAGGGAAAACAAATAGTTTTTTGAGGTGGATCAACCCATGCATTTGTTTAATATGCCTGTGCAGCAACGGCAGTAGTTATATTCAGCAAATTTAGTTTAAAACAGTCTGCCCTGGATGCAGAATTAGGAAAAGAAATAACAAAACCCTGGCTTTCTGCAACGAGAGTCTGGACTCCATGACAATGCCTCATGCTAAATGAATATACTCCAACTCAGCTACAGGTATCCTTAGCAAGTATAGGGCAGTTTGGTCCAAAGTAGAAAAAAGTTTGGCATGTGTTCATTCCAGCCAGCAGCAGGAAAGCTATGTTGATAGAAATGTGCTTAGCACAGTTGCATTGCTTAATAAATTCAGGTATAATGTGGAGATAGATAGGGTTATAGGCTAAGCTGGCCTGTAGGCTTTGATCAGCACTCCAACTCACTTAGGGCTTAGAGTGGACTGGAAGAATTGCCAGGTCTCATGAGTCAATGACGGATTTCCAGCAGATCAGAATTAAATTCTCCTTTTAGCCATTCTCCCTGAACTCTTTTCTGCAAGAGAAATTACCCCTGCTAACAGCAAAGCAGTGCGTGTCTTCCTGGTATTTTCTTTCTCTTTTCTATTTCTCCACTGTTCCATTTCTACCTTTTGTTTTCATGTTCTTTTCATCTTCAGACTATTTTATTTCTTTTCCTTCCCTTCCCATCTTTCATTTTTGCTCCTCTCCTAAGATTTTTTTGCCTCATCTGCCTGGATTTCACATCAACTTCTTTTCCTTAACTTTTACTATCTTTCTCTGCTGTTTCTCTGCACTGTCATAACATTCTACCTGGGAGAATGAATGATCCACCACTAATGTTAGTCCAGGGACTTAGCAGACCGATTCTGTTGCATTTTATTTCTGGAAATATTATCTTTCTATGTTTCTGAAACCAGAACAATGGCAAAAAAAATAACTAGGCACTTCTGATTGCACTGTTGCTCCAACATTTAACATTGGGCATTTAAGAATAAAACTACAGTAAAAAAATTTTTGGCTTCATATCAAATACTTGTCTGCATTCATTCATAATGCTAACTATAGATTAGGCACACAGGACTGAAGGGGGAGAGAGAAAAAAATAAACATTTACACTAGTGATCTCACATTGTTTGTGAAAAAAGGCATTTAAAGAAATAGAAGCAGGCACAAGTGTGCAACACACCTGAACTCCACCTCTTTGATCTTTCCTCTAGGGTCCTTTTTGTTGCAGTGGGCCAGCTCTGGGAAGGAGGCAGAACTCAGAAGCCGTTTGGCATCCAGCCCAGGCTTTGTGGGCCACTGGAGAGATGGATAGCTAGGTGCAGAAGTGCCCTGAGGCAGGTGTTAAAATGTTGTTCCTAGTTCCTTGGTGGTAATCATTGCAAAACAATCCTGTCTGCTCTATTCGTATCAACAAGCTGCTTTCCCTGGCTCGTTGCTAAGAGACAGTACTGTTGCTTACAAGTTGCTTGGTGCCTTAGACTTTCATAATTTATAATTTATTATCTTAGCATAAAAATTTGTGTTGTGGTTTTTTTTTTATTTATTTTCTTTTTCCACCAACCCAATAATTGTCACATAAAACAAAGGTCATGTATCTACCAGAGTAGCAGTTGCTCTTATAATATACTTTGCCTTTGTATGGCTTTGGTTCTGTGAAATGAAAATGCTATTATAAACTGAAGATGAATATCATTTTTGCCCATTAACTTCTTGCATTATATGACTGGTTAGGTCAATGGATTCCCTCAAGATTTCTTCACTATTGAAAACATGTTTCTGTCCAACCAAGAAGGAAATGAATTGAAATGATTTCAATTATCACACGAAAGACGTCGGCTCTTCTTGCTCTACACTTCAGCACCTAATAGTTCAACTCATCAATCCTACTTTCACGAAGTTCAGTGGTAGAGATGCTTAGCCAATGCCAGAAATTACTCTTCTGAATTAATCTAGCTTTGTGAATATACAAACTTTACCTTGTTGAAGTGTTTTGTACTTAACACTAGTTAAATCAGCTCAGTGAGGAGTAATGCCAAAGTGGAAATGAGAATAATTTGCAGACTTGTTAAATTGCAAAATAACTCTGTCACAGTTCACCAGTTTAAAGGAAAAAAAAGAAGAAAAAGAAAGAGAAGATGAAGAAATTATTATTATAGTCCCTGGTGAAAATTAAGGATACTGACCTGGGGTTAGGACTTACTTGACTGTTTAACAGAAAAGCTGTACATACAGCTGGTGTTGTAGTATTAAGTTGAAGCATTTTTAAGAGCTCTACCAATATGCAAACATCAACTTCACTGCTACTGCAAATGCTTAAAAAAAAATGAAGGCAAAGTTACTTTTCCCCCCTCGTTTCAGTGAGCTGGTTAGGCCAGTTAGAATGAAGAACTACATCACACGGAGCTGTAGAAATGGTTATGGAAGTGGCCCGATGCAACTAGTGCTACTCCTGTAGATCTTGTGAGGGATTGTCTACCCAGCATAATCAAGGTGTGTTTCCCAGCATACCTGACCTTTTTTTATCCAGTAACATCAGTGAAGTTGTGCTTGCAAGTGCAGGACAACACAGCCAGGGTTAAGGCATGTACCACCACACCTTGTTGTCCTAGCTAGCTAATGTAAGCAAAATCATGTGAACATGTCCTACGGTGACACCTACATTCTGTCTTGGAGGTGTACTCTTGAATGAATCAGAGCTTAATTCCCTGTTAGCTATGTGATAAGCATGCAAGCCAAGTGTGTTTTATTCAGCTCAAATACACTCAGGAGTCAGTCCTCTTACCAGCTAAGGTTACTCATGAGGTAGCCATGCTGATCAGTGTCTGAGATCACTCTCAGAAGACCATCCAAGCTACAGTCAGAAATTTCCCTTCCAGCAGCCCATAAGAAATATATTTGTTCTCAATAGTGTGATGAAACATGCTTCCTTCTGTTTAGAAAGACAGTACAGATGCAGCTTAAATAAATGAGATGCCAGGAACCTCTGCTATTTTCTTGAACCTCTTTGAACCCCTGATTACTGATTCTGATGTATCTTCCCATCATGTAGTTACATAAGCAAAATGGGAACCAAAACAATGAAAAAGTGGGTTGCAATTCTGTTATTTTTGGAGTTTGACATAGAATTAATTGAGGAATCTGAGTGAAGAGGACATCCTCCTGTTATTTTCCTTGTTTATGAATACCTTTGGCAATAGTACCTCGTTTCCCACAAAACCAGGGCAATTTATACACATGCAGGTGTAAAGCCATGATACCTCCTTTATTTAAGTTCATGTTAAGTAATTATTACAACAACCATTCACTCAAACATTAGAAGAGATAAATAGGGAGGAGGAATATTGTTTATTCATTAATTTTCCAAGCTGGGCACTCCTGTAGACTCTGTACAGGTGTTATAATGCTCCACAGAACCAGCTGGAAGATATTTAGTCCAAGGAAAGGATGAACTCACATGCCTACAGCCTAAGGAACTGATCAATTACTGAAAATTCTGACAAAAAGAATCTCCCTTGAAACCAATATATATTTATCCTGTTTTATTTGGCAGGGGGTGGGGGTGTAATAGTTAAATGGAAAGAACCTCTCACAATTTCTTAGGTAACATAACTTGCAAAATCCATCAACAATAATATGTCTACAAATGGTGACTTGACTTTCTGAGAGTCATTACATTTTTTGAAGGAGCATTTCCTGGTTTTAAATTCTTGTGTCCATTTGGAAAAGAAACATATTTATTGTTGGCTGTTACTGGTTAGGTTTTTGGTGAGCAATGGGCACCAAAGGTCTGGGTATTGTAATAGCACAGAACAAATAAGCTGCAAATAATGTAGGTAAGTGGCAACTCTGTTATTTTAGTCCTTAGATTAAGTCTGCTGGGAGAAAGAATCAGAGATACTATTTTATGACTAATTTTGCTTAAACCGACATGTGAAAACATCCAAATGTTCTTGAGGGATTGTCATCAGTTGTTTACTCAGGTATGTCAAGTCCATAGTCTAATCTAGAGATTCATCTCTGGGGCTCTGCCAGAAATCTGATAAATTATTCTATCATACAAAATCAATGTGTATTCAACAGACCAGATCTTGGGGTTCAAGAAGGAAGGGCTGATGGATCATTATCCAGGTACAGTTCATGCATTAATAGGTTCATTTGTGTTTTATCAGGGCAGTGATAACTGATTAAGCAAGTCATGTGAACTTGTTAGATTAAATAACCAGCAAAAAGTGAAAATATCCTGAATTTTCAACAGGTCAGTTTGAATATCCTTCAGCTACTCATGCTTTTTAAAGGCTTTGAATTTATATATATAAAAATACATTTTATATATATAATATATATATATATTTCTTTTTTCACCTCAGCTATATCTTGCCTCCTTTAGACTAACATTTCACCATAAACTGGGGAAGGCAAATTGGTCTGAAGGGCTGTAGTACAAACATGCTGCTGTGTGAAGAAAGGCCTCCTGGCAGCTTACAACTTTTGGGTGAATAAAGTTAATGCTGTTTTCAGATATGATGCTTTCACAAGGAACTAGTATTATTTATCTAAAGTCAATAAAAACCTTGCTGAAAATAAAGAAAAGTCTAAATAGAAACATTTGGTTGATAGTTCTACTTTGATGGATTAACAAAATCAGGCTGCAAATACAAGGCTCATCAGAAATCACAGTTTCTTCATCAACTGATTTTTTCCTAGGGATTACAGGAGCTCTCCTGAGATGATATATGGTCCTGTGCCACCCAGCAGGAACTCTGCATCTTGAATGCTCAGGTCCCTCCTCAGGGAAATGCCTAAAGAGTATGAGGGACGGCTCTTCACTGCTTCCCTCTCAGGCAAAGTGCCCGCTAAATTCAATAGGATTTTTTCATGAGTAAGTCAGGCAGGATTTGGCTCTGGAAGGACATAACAAGATTGAACAGACTTGGTTCACAGTAATGGTGTCCCATTGTGCTGTGGTATGGTGGAACAGGCAGTGCTGGAGTGCATTCTGTCAGTGCTTCCGACTTCCAGAGGATATTGTAATATCTCATTTTTGTAAACTAGAAGAAAGGGATCTGGTAGAATTAGGACTGGAGATTATTGTAGGGTTTTTCAGTAGTACAAAAAAAGCAAAGAAATGTAGCCATTATGAATACAGGATATTAATAGCTTACATTTGCTTTGTAAACTGTCTTTAATTCCAAGCAAGTTGAGGCAGATGACATGTTTCTCAGTGGTGCCTAGTGGCTCCATTCTAACTTATGCATACATTACCAAAAGTCTGACTAAAAAGGCCCAGCTTGCAAGTTGTTAATTGTCCCCTGTCAGGATCTAAGTGATTTACCTCTCACTGATTTCCCTGACTCCACAAAGGTGGTGTGTTGTGTTGAATTTGGGAAGGAAGGCATCCAAAACAGGCCTTACAAAGCACCCTGAGGATTTGGTTTAGGCAACAGGGTAAAGCATGGTGTATTCCCTGGCTCAGGTCTGCACACTCCCATCAGTGGATGCTGGGCACTTCTATCACAGCATGGTGCAGCCACACTGCCATAGGGTGATCCAAGAACCAGTGACCCATAAATTCTACATACCTTGCAGCCTGCAACCTCCAAACCATTTCTGGAAGGACACCAGAGCTGACGTAGCTGATGTGAGCCATGGGATGTATCTGCTGTGTGACTGAGCTATGCCCATTAGTAGAGCAGGCTGTGGTGTGCCTTGGGGCCACGCCAGCAAGTAGCTCAGGCCATACTTTCTCCTGAGCATGACTCACACCTTGTGGCTGGTCAAAGGATTTTATCCAAGTGGTAGAATTAGAAGGTAAATATGAACATTGGCTGTCGCCTCGATGAAAAATGTTTTCTCTCAGTGGGTATAGGCATGCCAAATTTGTACCTACAAACACACAAGTCTTACTTGTTCCTACAAACACTAGATTAAATCTTTTGCAAATTATGGTATACCCAGTTTGTTCTACACTTTTAACAGACACTTGCTGAAGAACAAGTGTAGCTAGCTTTTTTATGTCACACTGGTAAAAAATGGCAACCACTGGCAGACTAAGAGGCATCTCTGGAAGATATTAGGTGTGCTCATGACCCCATCTCAGCTGTGGCCATCCTCACCTGTAGTTCTGATTATCTGAAGAAGGTGCCAACAGATACAGAAGTTGCACTAACCCTCAGAAAGCTAGAATTTGCCTGTAAGAAATATCTCAGAATGACATAACCAGGGGAAATCCATGTGACTTTTATGTCACCCCAGTAGAAATAAAAATCCATGCTTGTCCTTTTTCGGATGTTTGTCATCCATGGCAATTGATACAGCAGCTGCTATTCTCTGCTCCAGAAGAACTTTATCTGTAAGTCCTTTGAAACGCAGAGAATTTGTCTGAAAAACGTTCTGAAATGTTATTTATACAGAGTACTATATGCTGTATGTGGGATGTATGCATGTGTGTGTATACACACAAAAATAAAATATTGGTAAGCTGAAAAGTGGAAGTTACCAACTGTACAGTGAAAACAACAAGGGCCAGTATGACTTAATGACATTATTAAAAAAAACCCAACAACAACAATCCAAAACTATATTTGCATTTACGGAGTCTCTGCAACAGTCAGTGTTACCTGGAAGGCATAACATGAATATTTTTTAACACAGACCTATCTCAGCTCTGCATTATTAATTGATATTTATAGAGAAGTGCACTAAGAGTTATCTGGGTGTGGGCACTACTATAAAGCCATAAATATATTTAGCTAGTTTTTAACAGTTCCTTAAGATCAGTCACCAGAGACAGAGAATAATATATATTTGATATGAATAACATCTGTATTTGTGTCTAAACAGAGGAGGAAATGCATCTGCCTTTAGTAGATCTCTCTTTTTAATGTTTCAGCCTGCAAGAAATGCACATTAATAGCAGCTTCTTCCCCGAGGAAGGTTTTGAACTGGAGTACTTGAGAAGAAACTTACAACAGAGCAGCCTAAAGTGCCACCCAGTCCCTTTTAATTAACACATATAAGTCCCCCTACATCCAAGATATGATTGAGAATTTCTGCCATTTCATTTTAATATCAGTGTTATATGCTAACGTTTGTCAGACTAAGCTAAAAAGCCACTTCTTTTTATGTTGTTTCCCACATGCAGAGCAGACCTCTTACATTTTTGTTGGCTGCTAACGTACTAAGCGTTTTTTGGCAGCGTGCGGTTCTGGATTGAAGCCATGCATGCAAGTCTTCCACAGTAAGTATGGCCCAAAGGATTAGAGATCAATGGATTTAGTTATCTGGTGAAGTTCCCCTGCCTCTCTGGTGCTATTAAAAGGTTTTGCTATTGTAACGAGCACCAGAACTTTTCATTTTAAACTTGCCCAACTGAGGCTTCCACTTAGTCTGCAGAGTGTAAGAAAGTTACTGGACTTCTGCAGGCAGCTTTACTGACATGCCACTGAAATGCAAGTCCAAGAAAAATCCCAAATAGGTATTTCATACATTTGAAAACAAAAATTGTGCATAAAGGGGGTGTGTGTTTGTAGGGAGTGTGGGTGTGTGTAAATTCCAACATTGCAGCATGTTTTCTCAATGTAATCAAAGGATGCTGTCTTAGAGAAAATTGCCTTCTAATTAGTTCATAATCAAATTCTGAGAAATTGAGTAGAGACAGTTTGAAAAAGTCTGTTGTCTGAATCACAACAAGCCTGAGGGAAAGGAATCCTCGGTCCCAAGAGCTTGGGGGCCTCCAAACCACAGACCTGGCTTGTGGCTGGATGGCTGCGGGCTGTTGGCTGAGGGCTAGTGGACACTGCACATCTCTTCCCATTGTGCTGCTGGCTCTGCTGTTTTTGTGTGCTGCATAAAGCTACTGAATTTGGCCCCCAAGTACCCACTTCCTCCCCCTTCCCTCCACGAGGCAATGCGAACAGCTGCCACGGAGATTTTCTCTGCAGTGCATGTGTGGAGATTCCTCCTGTGCTTGGCGTCCCCATACAGCAGAAACGTATCATAAAACCCTTCAGGATTTGGCCCATGCTGTGTGTGAATATCTTGGCTTTCAGGTTTGAGGGACTAAGCAGTTTTTCATTTTCTTTTTTTAACGATGGAACTTCCTGAGGAGAGAAAAAGCCTGAACCCAGCTGATTTAGCTTTGTCTTTTTTAAGGTGAACAGAATAAGCCATTCCAGGCATTTTCATCCATAGTGGATTGTCGTTAGTAGGTAAAAAATACAGCTCAAGTCTGTGTCCACTCTATGTATATAAGGCCTGGGAAGGCAAAGAGGAACTATTCTTCACTTTCCCACTATTTTTATCCAGGCCTTGGTACAGCTTCAGGCACTATTCCTGGGCTACCAAGCTTGATAGGGTGAATCTCTCCAAGAAGGGAAAATATAAGAAGAAAACTATGGGAGAATAAGTTTACCCTTCCCACCTTTGTATTAGTAAGCTGCAAATAATGACACATATTGCACTGTCACAAGCCTGGATGGTAAAAGCTGATAAAAAGTCATTCAGCACACAGGATAGATTCCAGCTTGAGCCATATGTTGACACAGTATTAATTCTGTCTAGAAACATTTTACTGTTCAGAGCTGCAGTTCACATTGCACCGTATATTTATGAAATTCTTTGCTGCTGAAGTGACCAATACACATCAGAACAACCACAAATCATACCAAGATGACCCTCTTACCCCATGGTTAAAGCAAGAATCATGAACAGCAAACCATCCACAACTGTTAGCTCAAAGTCTTACCAGGGTGACAGCCAGTTTAGCTCAAACACTAAACTCACTGTCACCCAAATCTGAAATGCAAACCTGCTAAAGGAAGGACAGCATACAGTGGAAGAGGGCACCAGTCCTGAAGAGGTGACTTGATTTTGATGAAAAGCTCACTGCTTGTTTCAGGGTTTTGTTGTCCATGAAAAGTAGCCTCAATTGCCAGCTATCCTGAAGAGCTCTTCAGACATACTTAGTGTGCTTAGAGATAGAGTATCAGGCTACCAGGCTCCCTAGGGAAGCCACATAGTTCTGTATTGTAGAGAACAAATTGTAAATGCATGTTTCATGATGGCAGCCAGACAAAATAAGAACTAATCCAAATACCAAACTAAGTCCAAAACCTTTGTGAGAGCTCAGATAAACACCCCCTAACTTGCCCATGCAAAGTATCTTCCAGCCATAAAAAGCTCCACTTATTTTGCTGCTGTCCCATACTCCGAAAAAAATCCTGTCTTGAAAGCATGTGCCATTGCAGGATGATACTGTACTTTGGAGCTTCCATAAACTGAACTGCATGAACTGAACTGTTGGGGCCGTATCCAAACTGTTTTAAAAACTCCACAGTTTTAGAGGTTCACCCTTCAATGCTTTTAGGTGCTTCTAGAGTTTTTCATTCTCCATAAAAAACACACCTAGAATATTGTTAGTCTTCGTATTTGTTTCCATTTTCAGGCCTTCCTGAGGTTCTGAATATTGCTGTGCACACACAAGTTGCTAAAATAAATATCTTTCCTGTAGCTGGAGTGCACTACAACAGCTCTCCTCATGACAGTCACTGCTACTGCAGATGGTTTGAAGCCAGGGAGGCAAATGGGGATGTGAACTTACTCAAAATTAGAGCTGGTGTGTATACTGGTTTACCCCAGTGCAGTATAGATGTAGGAACCAGCCAAATACCTCAGATTTGAATGCTATCTGCCTGGGGAAACAAGTGTGCCCTGAAGTCTGTGTTCCAAGCCATGACCCTTTCCTATTTGTGTTTCCATTCTCAAGGCAGCATCCAGCCTGTTACACTGTCAACATCTGCAGGCATCTCCAGGTAGAGCTCATCTTAATTTTTTGTTGTTTTTCTCTTCTACTTCACATCTAACAAAAGTTCCTTTTATTTTAATAATCGTTCCACCACCCTTTTGTTAAGGGGTTGGCTTTAGCTTGCCCTAACTGAGTGCACAAACACCAGTATTTACCTTTCTTCTTTTTCCTTTCTTGTGCTTGCCCATTTCCTCTTGCTTCTACTGCAGTGATCTGAGAGTCCTAAACCCTGCAAACAGACTTGAGAGCTGTGCAGCACTGTCAGGGGCCACAGACGGTGACAAAGAAAAGCCAGCCAAAGTCAGCCTCCCCATCACTTGTTCTAGTGTGAGCATTGCTAGAGGAAGAAGTACAGAATTAGGGCCATTACATGGTGGCTAGAAGTGAGGTTATTACATGGTCTGTACAGTCATAAAGGATTCCTCCCATTTCCTCATTATGGTGAGAAAAGGAATCTCATAACACCCATATATAGTATGATCTAGCAGCAAAGGATTTAATGAAAACGGGTTGTCTGGTCCTTTGCTAAATGACATCAACAACTTTCAGTTTTCTTTTGTTTCTTACTTACCAGTGGGGGAATTGTGTTTAATTTAAGATATTTCTCAACATCTTACAAAGAAAGCAAACCTAGAAGCAAATGTCCAAACCTGTTTTCTTCTAGTAAGTGACTCATACTGATATTATTCTCAGTCCATGTTTATATGTTAATGCAATCATACCTATGTCCTTCCCCTCATTTCCCAGCATGTCTTCTTTCACTACTCTTCTTGCAGCACTCCCCAAAGGTTTGCCTGTATCAGTCCACAGTGACTGATTTACACACTAGAAAGTCTCTGAAAGCATAAAGATGCATCATGCATAGCACTGCCTCGGTTTAGAGCAGGGACATGCACAAATTAATTCCCATGATATTTATGGGAACTTAAACATAGAGGAGCAGAGAATTAAAAGCAGGGATGCTCCCTAGCAGGCAGGGAGACTGCTGGCTAATATACTCCCTTGGATGAAATCTCACCAGGAAAGTGTTTGGAGCCTAACCCGAGATTTCATATGCCAAGTTCTTCAGTCTGGTGCTATGCTAGATGTACCAGTCCAATCTGTGGCAGTGCGTGACTCAGCCAGACCTCACACAGCTGAACTGAGCTTGGAAGTCTCTGCCTATGAATTCCTGGTTTAGACTTCACTTTCTCTGCCTGTTTTCTATTAGCTCTGTGGGTTTTCAGGCTTTTATGGCAATCCTCTGACTGAAAATTACTGCTGCCCAAGACAGCCTGACTGCCAACAAGGTTGCAAACACAGAAGATCTTTTTTAGTAATTCTTTGGGGCATGAAAGGTTGGTTATTTTCAAACTTTTCATTAAATGTACATTTCTGAAAACTGAAACGTTAATTTCCATACACTCTTCTCTCTCTTTTTCTTTCTCCCTCTCACTTACTCTCCTTTTAAGCTGACATCAAGAATTCAGGCAGAGAAAGAGAGAGGGAGAGAGTGAGTACAAATATATTTTTCATGTAACTCTACTGAAGACAGGGAACTTACACTAAGGAAAATTTGGGGCCACTGTTTATTTTCTGATTCTGGGTTTGCTTAATTTCATGCCACTTAAAATTACATTTAATTGCAGTATTTCTCTATTTCATTTTCAGTCTCCCTCCTTTCTCAGCATGTTCCCCAGGACATTGGAAGAGGAGAAAGTCTGAATCAGTTTGGAAAAATGTGAATATTTCTGAATGTGTGGACACTTCTCACTTCTCAAGTGTGGGAGGAATATGTTACTGCCCACCTACCCATCACTCAAATGTCCCGATCAGGTTATTGAAATGAATTAACCTTAGAAATAATTATGTGAAAAGAATTCTCTCCCTGCCTCAAAAAACACATCTACTACTGTATAGGCTTTTTTACCTAGGTGTTATGAGCCCAGTCTAGTTTCAGGAGGTAAACTGAGGAATGGCTGAATCCTCCGAGGCACCTGCCCTACAGTACCTGGTTGATCTGAAGTTGCATTATTGGCAAATAAAACTACTCATGCAAAACTCTCACTCTGCTCTAGCAGCATCTTGAAACAACAGCTTATAGCATGAGAGACAAACACAGGTCGAGAATTTTCTTAAAAAGCCCCTTGCTGGGGCAGCTTGGCACTGATTAGCACAACCTCTTGGACCTTGTTCACTCTTGCAAATTCAGTAAACACTCACATGGTAGACCTTAATTCTTTTAAAAGTTAATGGCCAACAAATTTCAAAGCCACACGTAGGCCTTCACAGGCATGAGTAGCCATATAGGAGGCTGCTCATTCACCAAGGAGAGTGCCACATGACTTATGGAAGCACTTGTAACTCGGTTACACATCTTGAATACTGTATATGGAATATTTGAAGACAGCTGTTCATGATTAACCCAGAAAGGTTTTAAAATATTTACATTCTTCCCTGTGGCCCTGATTCAGCAAGGTACGCAGGCATATGTGTAACTAAGTAAATAAATAGCAGAGCATGGTAGGAAAGCACAGTGTGAGGAATAACCGAGATGTTGTACTGCTCCTGCTAATCCCCTTTCAATAGATAGATGGAGAGAAATTTTATTTTACAAAAGACATGGGTAAGGAGAAGACAGTGGCCTGAAGGTGGTGTGACCTGTTTATAGATCAGTGGTGGTCCTTAGAAACGTGGAAAATGTCACAGGACAACAGAAAAGCACATGGGATAATTTTGAAAGAAGTCCCAGTTTAATATTATTTTAATGTAAAAACCATTTGTTACAAGTGAGTTTTGCTTGTGGATTTTTCATGAGGAGGAAAACAAGATACATTCATTGGGTGATTTATGCATTTCAAATTATTTGCTCAGCTCACTGCAGAATGAATTGATACGCTGCAGAAATCCATATTACGTCTATTTCACCTTCCCGTAGTTTTGAGGATACATGGCAAAACAGCTTTGCTTAATGCCATATTCATGTGTCCTATGGGAGAAAAACTGGGGGTTTTTGTTCTTTTTCTGCATCTGTGTATTCATTAAACACACACACACACACAGAAACACTGAAATATGAAGAGATCCCCAAAAGCAAAGCAAGCTGAGCTGGAACATATTCCTGAATTTGTTTGCAAACCTGCGACAGTGAATAAGTCTCAAAAAAATGATACAGTTAGGTGAGACTGCAAAGTTTCATGGAAGTTCTTTGAACACATGTAAACATGATGTGTGTAGGCAAATGTTTAACTTGCCTTTTTTACTTCTACAAATTAAATTATGAAATCAGACGTCTCTGACTTCTTAGGAGTGTCAAATCAATGTATTCCTTCAAAACAGATAATTGCAGGGAACTGCTCTGCTTCTCAGCTTCTATAGTTTTGATTGTTCCACTTTCAGACTGATAATGATCAGACGCTTCAGTTGTTTTAGCAGTTCATTTACATAATACAGGTAGTTTTGGAAACATCACCTGCAGCCCTGAGTATAATGTGTTAGACACTGCAGACTCTGAACAAAAAAGAAGGAAACACATTGAGTTTATGCAACTAGAGGACAGAGACAAGTCTTGTGCTTTCATTCCGTGCCCTTTGATCACAGGGACCTACATTTTAATCCATCCTAGACAGAATCATGGAAAATGTATTTGATCTGATAGCTGTATCAGCACTACTTTAATACGCGTCTCTCTCAGATTCAGGATTGAAGCATCTAGATTTAAAATGTCCTTCTGGTGCCAAAAGAGACTGAATTTGACAGATGAGGATTTATGAGTACTGGTAACAAGTAGCAGAGGTCATCTGATGTGGTCATTCCTATACTGTTCCTATGAGAGAAAGCATTGCAGTGATTTGGAGGTAGCAATATGGAAGATATAGTGTGTGTCTTGTTACCACACACGTAATTAGGATCTTAATGAGAAGCTTTCTATTAACATCATATTAGGGCTAGTGACCTAGAGTGATACAAAGTCAATGGACCCATTACATTGTGTGCCATACTGTACAAAGTCCCACTGAGAGCCACAGAATATTGAAGGGCCATCCATATGATGCCCTCAGGGTCTATTCTCCCTTCAATGCATATGTATAACTCTCATTAATGTTAATAGAAGTTACACCTGAATAGTTAGGGGAGAACAGACCCTCTGTTTAATATGAAAGTGTACTTGGAGGTGATTCCACGGGAACTTCGGGATCCAAAACAATGTCACTGAAGTTACTACAAATCAATAGGTGGGCACCAAGTGAAATCAATGGGACATTGTGAACACTACATACTGTGTGCTCAAATGTATTTGGCACACAGTGATCCCCTTTCCAAAGGGGGATCTTCCACAAAAAAACACCAATAGTATATTAAAAAATGGATGCCACCTAAACCAAACTTGTCATATTCTTTATTCATCCCTTCCTATTATGTAATAAGTTCAGGACATTTTTCTCATTTTACAGACAAGAAACGATCTCACCCAACTTTCACAGTCTAAAGATAAGTTTAATCTACTTTTCTAGACTCTTTTTATGATTCACAGAGATCATAAGCCACCTAAAGTGGGTAATAGATTCTGGTTGTGTTGGGACTATAGATGATTCATCCTTTAGGGGTGCAAATTTCCCTCTGCTGACTGCACAGGAAACGTAGACTTAGCTGACTCAAATTACATGAGAAGACTGAACCAACCTTGGTGTGATACAGTAGGTACATAGCTGCATGAGGTCTTGAACCTTGATTTTCAAGGGTCAGTCCCACTGCTCTAGCTGCCATACTGACTCTAGATGCCTGGAAATCTTGCTGTCTTTGAAAATGTAGTGTTTCTGTTAAAACAACCTCTGTGATATTCAGCAGGTTTTCTCTGGAGAGCAGCATATTCTCTGTGCAACTGTAGGCATAGCTGCAGAGGCACTGCCTGGCATGTGCAGGATTATAAACATTTTTAAGTCTATTAAGAAGCAATGTTTTAGTCTTTTTAATTTCAGAGTATAACTCTCAAATTCTAAAAGTTCTTGCCTATGGGCTCCCACTGAAACCCCTGGGCAGTCCCTCTGACTGCCAAGAAGCCCCAAGAGCAGGCCACTCTAATAGCTGAGGGGACCCAGGGGCTGGGGCAGGGGCAGGGCGGGTGGGGGCAATAGCCTCCTCAACATGGGGACCAGTCTCTCAGCATCCAAGCAAGAAGAAAAGAACAGCTCCAGTGTTGATTACTGCATTCAACTGAAATCAGTGATCATCCTCAAGCCAGAAAGTCAAGTTGGTGTAACTCAGGAAGGGGCCAAAGTTGACGGCCTGAATATAAAGGTAGCTCTCAAGCAAGGAGGGACAGGACTCCACTAAGGCTGGAAGACAGACAGCTGCACCGTATCTGCACTGGTTCTGACACCAGGCAGCCAAAGCCCCAGGAAGGAGTAGAGCAATGTACTCAGTACCTAGACAGCCATCACTTAACAGTGGAAACTCACAACTTAAATTTCTAAAATGTTTGTGCTGATCCATTTGGCTTTGTACTTGCAATAATAGTGATCAAAGCCACTCTCAATTTTGAAAGGAGATATGGATCATGTTTCCGACTGTGGTTAGAGGAGGGACCTATAAAGGTATGCACCAACCAAGGCGTTTTTAAATCGCCGTGGGTATGAGTCAACAAGTCCTGCATCCACAAGGCTTTATGCTACACCTTCTGCTAACACCTTGGCTGGCAGTGAACCACTATGTATTGTGTCATTAGACCACCTTGGAGGTAGGACAGACCCAAGGATAGATTTAAATTAGTGAAGGATGACAGAATGGGAAGGTACTCTACTGTCACACCTTCTCCTTACCTCACCAGTGTATCTGGCTACTATCGCTTCATTTAAGTATCTTCCCAGCCCTCAGGCAACAATTTATCTGTGATTACTGTATGACCATTTTATCTTTTATCGGACCACTGTCTGACTCATCTACCCTGTTCTGCGCCTAGAAGCATGTTCCCAGGAAGCGGGGACTAGTCATCAGCTCCAGCACACCTAGGTTCAAAGAAACAGTTAACACCCCTGGGTGAGATCCTCTTACTGCTTCCTGTAGCCCCTGTGCATGAGAGCAAGTATCAGGTCTGCGACCATAGTCAGGCTGAACCCTACACATTAAAATAGTCACTACAGTCTCTTAACATGGCTGTGAGGACTGTGCAAGTTGTTACCTCATTTTCACATGGTAACTTTACCTTTTCTCATGCAAAAACACATATTTGTGAAAATGCAGTCCATTCACCAGACAGACAGCAATGACTGTGATGGAGAATTAAAACTCTAAAACCAAGAATTTCGACTACAGTTAAAAAAAGAAATCTGTGGTTTGGAGTTTTCAGTGCTTCATGTAATCACAGTCCCATTACTTGTACCGAGAAATATACGCAAGGCTGAAATCTTTTGAACAAGAAACAATTGAGGAAAAAAACCTGACTATGTATGTATGTGTGTTTAGGTATCTGCATATCTCCAATACTTAAATTGGACAGTGTATGTTTTTAGATATGTTCTTCTGTCTCTTTGTATGACTATACGTTTAGACATATACAGGCGGTATGTGTATATACCACATTTAGTTAAAAAATAAAGACTTCTATTCATATCTGCCTTGATAAATGCATAAATGTACAGACAGTTTCTTGGCCACAACTGCTGCATGCTTGACAGATATGGTCACCTCATACCAGACCTCACCTAGACCTGGGGCAAAGACAAATCCAGTTTGATTGATTGGGATATTGTGTATTCATTCATTAGTCCAGGCTTTGGCAGACAAGACCTGGCAGGTATCTTCTTGTAAGCAGACGGCTTTTCTGGTGTGGTCTTAGCTTTTCTGGCAGCTTAGCTGTGAAATTTTATACACTTCTGTGGCGGGGATTAAGGCTATCAGGACTCCAAGATTTCTCATATATTAGACAGCATATGCAGACGGAACCCTTTTGCTGTATTCCCTGTCCCTAAGAAAATGAAGTAATGAAGTCTGCATTGCTTCTGTTGGGCTTTCCTATGTAGGGTGGGCCTGGGGCCCATTCTTCAAAGTTTCCTTTTATAAAGCACCTGGAATTCACAGCTTCTCAAGTAAGAATCTCTTCCAACTGATTTCAGCACAGTCCCCAAAACCCAGACTGGGTTTTAATATTCCCTCCAGAGAAAGAATTCAAATGAAAAGGGGAAACAAAAGAAATAACCAGAAACCAAACCAAAACTTTCAATGGTAGTGCGTGGTTTATAACTCAATTATGTGTCAGCAGTTCAGGTTTCCAGGCTTTAGAGGTGTCTCGTCCTTAAGGTTGGTATTGAGATTTGTAAGCTGAATACTTTTGCTACTGAAGTAGGCAGCAGAGGAAAACACAGCTCATATTGGCCATTTATTTTTTTTTCATTCATTATTTTCCCTAGATCATAAATCCGCCACTTTGTAAACTCGCCAAGAAAAATGTAAATTGGATCACACTGCAGAGAACAGGATTTGTTCAAAGCAAGCAAAGTTCATCAGTTAAAAAGGGCCAATGGGACTGAATTAAAATATGTGTTCTCAATTCGTATTTTCAGAAAACCCATTTTATATTATTTAGCTGGTAAAAATACTTTCACATCCACCAGAAGTCTTTTTATGTACTTCCAGGGTGGAATAAAATGCCTTATTACAAGAAAAAAAAAAAAATTAGGCTCAGAGTTTTGATAGGTACAGATTCCTGTTCTATGAGGGGTAAAATAAAAAGAACAAAAACCAATTTAAATAAATTTGGCCTTTCCTTTTAAAGAAAAAGTTAATACAAATTACACACACTTTTAAAGTGTTCAGACATATTAGGCTTTGAGGGGGAAGGAAATCAAAGCATGTAAATATTGCTGATCTGCTTTTTTATTATTCAGTCAACATGTAGTCTTTGTTTTTAATTAAATAAAGCTGACTATTAAAGTCTCTTCACTCCCACCCATCCAATGCCAGACCAGAACTAAGCGCACTTTTACGCTCTGAACCTGGAAAAGCTTAGATTCATGCTTGACTTGATGAGAATGATTTGTCCCATTGCCTTCAATAGATTGTCTTTAATACATCTTCTCATCCTGCAAGGAGTTAAGCAGGTCTATAAGTAATTACAAGCACAAAAAAATGAATACATTTATTGAGGTCACTATGACATGGCAGAGGAGGGAGATCAATATTCTTTTGAGAGGATTGAGAGTTGTTGTATTATTATTAAATAATTAAAAATTACTAAATGATTCATGCTTTGTTTTGCTTTATTCATTCAATGTTTAACAGGTAGGATTTTCTGTTACTTGATTAAAGACAACTATATTTCCTGTGAGAGCATGGCCAAAATTATTGTGCAGTGTTATCAAACAAAATACTTGATAAAATATTTTTTTTGCAACTGCTCACTGAACATACCTAATTCAAAACAGTGGGATCTTTATTCAGTTTTTTTCCTCTAGTAGCTTGGATGAATAATCTTTCTATTCTATTAGCAATGGCTTTTCTATAACTACTTACAGTTTGGGTTTAGTATCTTCTGGTGTATGATTGGTCACATGCTATTCTTTTTTTTCTTTTTCTCTTTTTTTTTCCTTTTTTTTCTTTTTCTTTTTTATCAGATGCCTAAATCTTTTTAGTTGAAAGATGAAGCTTTCACATTAGCAGTAATTGGTGCTGGATCACACTTCTAGAAGTAGTATAGGAGTATAATATAATTCATACATAAATGTGTTCACTGAGAATTCTGCCAGTTGCTGAGGATAGCACCCATCCCAGCCACCAGGTATCTTAATAGCACTCCTAAAATACAGTACTGTCTTAAAATGCAATATAAGAACAAAGCCCACCAGAAATCTCAAGCGAATTTCCGACCTTAAAGCAACCTGGATTTCATTTATTTATTTATGATTATTATTTACATCAATAATAGACAGGAAAAATGGTGAAAATGGCTACCTCAGATAGCAGCAAACAAAAAAATTAGTGACATATTATTAATTATAACTATTTTAACTTAAGGGAATCCACTTATGCTCTGTAGTTGTATTGAGGTAACTACTGACTACTTATACATGAAGGACATATTTTCAAAAATAGCTAGAACAGTTTTCTATGTATGTAATCAGATATCTGTGCATCAAAGAACAGACAAGGCCACAAATTAAATGTAGCTGTATAGATAGGAATAGAGATAAATATAACATGCCCTATTTATTAAATACTTGTTTGGTAGATAAAACCTGCATCCTCAAGTGAGATTTATGAAAAGCCCATAGAAGATTTTTTTTTTACAAAACTGATAAAAGGACTCTAGTCTGCTTGTTTACAGCTTTAGCTTTTCTCTTTTTTAAGGTGACTAGCACAAAAGACTTGTTTTTTATTGCTGCACCAGTGTATGTGTAGCTAGCATGGAAAATGCTATGTAAATAATGGTATAACAAGGATGTGTTCCCACAGTAAAATTGGACTCCCTGCTATATGTTTGTATTTAACTTGGTTCATTCTGGGCATATGTTTTTAAAAAAGCAGCAATTCCAGGGAATGGACATTTGACAGGCAGGACTGTTCTTAGAATTGGCTACCCCTTGGAGTACTGAAATAAGAGAGCCTTGGTTAGAGAATGTCATTGCAGTACCAGTTCATCACCTATTATTATGTGAGCAACTTATCTAAGCAGAGCTGCATTGTAAGACAGCCCCCATAGAGAAAAATAACATCCTGACATGAGCAGAATGGTTTACTGTGCACCCAATCTAAATAAACAAAGTTGAAGAGAAATCCTACCAACCACAAAATATATAAAGGCAGTGGTGATGACCTTTTCCTCTTCATTGCTTTTATAAAGAGCAGAGGCTGGTCTGCAAGACAGTAGGGCAAGTGGACAACACAGGTCTTTTTCACCTTGTGGACACAGTTGAGGACAAGGCAGACAAGTCAGGAGATGAAGAACTGCTATTTTTTGCCTGGCTGTCAATGCTAGCCTGTTCTGGAAGTGGGAGTGGGCCCTTATCAGCAGAGCTGGCACAAGTGCAATCCTGCTTGCAAGGGTGGCATGGCAGCCATGCCCTCGTAGAGTGTCAGTGCATCATGCTTACCACAAACACCATGGTGGCAGGAAGTTCTGGTACACTGTCTCTGCCACTTTCCTACCCAGTTATGGTTAATTAACCCTCTAAACACCTTTCTTTTAAACGCATTACAGTCATATTTTGGAAATGAAATAAAATGATTTGCCCATAGCCACTGAAGAAATCTCTACTGTTTGGGATCAGTCCCAGTCAGACATGCAGGACTGACTCCAAACATGCAGGATGCTGTCCACTCAAACAGTTCTGTAAAATGGATAACAGTTTACCTTTCTTACAGTATCTGCTTTTTGGCCTTTCTTAGCTAAAATTTTCTTTAGAGTTGGCAGCAGGAGGGAAACTGTGAAAACTTTATGTAGGAACACCCTATTAGTAAGCCCCGTGGAAAGAGTCTCAGGGCATCATTACTTAAGAAAGATAGCAACTTCCAAGGTCAAAGGCTAATCCTGGACTGAGAACTGAGGCACAAACAGCTTTAATGGCTTACCCTAGGGAGTCTGTGGCATTGCTGGGAACTGAACCCAGAATTTCTGAATCCCAGTCAAGTTCCATAACCACAACACAACTCCAGGACTAGCTATAACCTACAACTGCCCCTGCCCAAGGATTCAGCCAGGCATAATCAACACAAAGTAGTTTATTGCTCTTGATGAAGTACAGATAAATCTCTAAATGGGTCAGTCAGTAGGAACCAAGTAGTTTTTCTCCAATGAGATATAACCTGGCATATAACATATTGCATTGCCTTCTCTTCCAGAGCAGTTTGCTTCATTTCCTGTTGGTCTGACTTTTTCTTCTTTTTGTAGCTCTAACCAGTCTTGAAGGCATATAGGGAAAATACATCCCCATTGATTCAAGATAGAGGTGAACCTTCTTTAGAGAATGGCTCTTTATGGGGTTTTTCTGACAGAATATTTTTCCAGGATTTAGAATACATCAAGATATTTTTAGGAAATAGCAGCATATGACAATTATTTGCCTGAGTGTTTTATGACCTTATGGTGAGGCTTTCTTAAGGGGCAAAATGTTAGCAAAGAATGGTGTAAGATTCTGTTAGAGAAGTATAAAAATTATACATGGTTAAGTATTGTGCTGATAGAGAACAAATCAACACATGCTTAATATGACTAGTGTAACTTGGGAAAAGAATACCAAAACAACACACACACACAAAGCAGTGTAATAATTTTACAGCAATGGATTTCACAGCTGTGCTTACCCTAATGGTGTACAGTGCCCAGCCTCCCTCCAATAAACTACAGTGATCCAACACCAGTGGAACCAAATGCTTGTCCTTGAACTCATGAATACTCCCACCGATTAAATATTACGGTAAATTATTAAATATCATCTTAAATTGAGTCCAAGTAACAAGCAGCAGAGAAAACACAAAGACACAAAAATGGCAAAGGAATGTGACACAACTCTAATTTTAATACACAGATTTAAGGTTGGCCAAGAATTTTCATTTAGTGTCTTTTTCCTTTTTTTTTTTATTTAAAGGCATTTTCCTTTAGGCATGAACGGATTGAACCTAAATCGAATTCTTCCATGGTCAAAGTGCAAGAGGAATACTCCAGGATAATTTCATCCTTCAGATCCATTTTCTTCAGAAATAGAATTGGAGGTATAGGAACACGTAGTAGAAATTATTGATAAAAATCTTATGGAGTCAAATTACTTTCTGCTTCACTTTTATGTGCATTAACGTTTCTGTGCATAAACGATATAATTTGTATAAGGCACCTCTTTGAATACATAAGGCAAGGTCAAGTTTAACAAAAAGAGGCTGTAAGTACCAGTTCTATCCGTTAAGTGGTATAGGACGGTACCAGACAAAATCCAGGGCATTGCTCAGTGCCATAGCTGAAATCTGAATTAGACAATAGGCTCTCTTTGCCATAAATTTCTCTCCATGCATAATAAAGCGGAGAAGATTACATCAATAATGGTGTTTCCAATATTCTTAAGAATAAATATGCAAAGCTTTGCGGAAAACCTGCTGAAAGGAAGGGAGGAAGGAAAAAGGGAAAGAAGAAAGAATTAAAGAAAATTATTCCGTTCCTCAGTCCAGAAACACTGTTGCAGTGAGACGCTGAGACACTTGTTTGACTTTCACTGCGTATGTGTTTCTATTAGATTCAATACACTCTGCTGAATAAGACAGCTCGTTTCCACTTCAATTTGTGATGCACTGTAAGAAAGAAACATATTGAAATTCAGGTTTGCCTGGCACACCAAGCTGTCAGTAGTCTCACATTGCGAGGCCACAGTGTCTTTAATTAATAGAATATCATATTACTAAAGTTAAGAATGAAAATTACAGATTTTTGCTTAACTTTTATATGACACCTGACCACTGCTACAGGGAATATTTAACTGGTAATACTTTCGCATAATAGTCACAGATTCAGGAGGTAAACCAAATATTAGATCAGATGAGTATAAAATATGCTTACTAAAACATATTTGCAATATTTTTAATAACACTAAGTTTACATGAATAATCAATTGCCATTAAAGATGACAGGATAGATTCAGTACACATTTATTCTACAAAATAGTGGACTTGAGTGGCTAGAAGCAATTGAATTTTTGACCAGTGCTTTGCATAAGAAACTGCAGTCTTATGTTCAAGGTTACTTAATGACAGTGCTCTGGTATTTCCTCTGTTCAGTGTAGGTTCTATATAAGTCCATATGGGGCTCATCAAGATCTACTGTGGAGTGACTGATCCTCATTTTGGCTGAATACAAGAGTAACTGAACTTCTCCTGTGATGCCGTAAAATGAAATGAGTAATGTTACAGTCAAAAGTAATTTATAGTCTGTAGATTTAAGCCTTGTTTATATACATAGTTGCTGCAGTTTAATTAAACTGGTGCCAACCTCCATTTGGACATCCTTCTGTTTTAGCTGGTGTAGTTTAAGCCTATTTTAAGTGACTTACAAATAATCCAAAATTTAAGTGTCCACACTGAGCCTTCTGTACTATCTTAACCAAAGTAATTTGAAGTCAGAGTTTTAATTGACACCAGTACAGCTCAACAAACAGCCAGATCTCAAATACAGAAGTGGCTACATGAGCTCCTGCAAAGGATGAAAGTCCACCTGATATCTATTAGTGGTAAGTGCACTGCAATAATTTAGAAGCAAGTGCTAAAAGGAGTACAGATGGTAGACATTAAGCGAAACTAACAATAATTACAAAGACTAATAAAGAGAAGAGAAAAAAACAAATGAGGTTGAACCAGATTCGTGGGCTCATGTAAGTCTTCTGTATGCTGGTCACTTCTAACCAAATCCCAGGTAACTTCAAGTAGACATGCAGGGGTGTCTCCTCCTGATTTACATCACTGCCTTCCACACTGATAAAATAAAATTTGGAAGATGGACTGGTCTGTTGTAGAAGCAGCAGGCACTGGGATGAGATTTTGCTAGGCTCCCTTCTCTGTTATCCCTGCTTAGCACAGCTACAGCACCTGCTGGTAGGAGAAGACAAAGCCTTTACAGCGAAGAAGCTTTTGTTTCTTGCTAACTTGCAGTTCCCCTGGGGCAGGGTGGAAGACAGATATTTATAGCAGGCAATAAAGAGTATGCATAAAGTCTGTCTGGGGCAGGCCAAATGTATTTTATCGAATCAAATTACTTTGGATTTCCCTGAGAAATCTGTAACTCTGGCCTTCTTTAGTATATCGGCACAAATTCTTCATCCTGATGGCAATAAGATTGTTCCATGTATCGCTGTACAAGAAGCTACTGAAGGGTTCCTAGGGGCTATTACTTCATGTGAGCTCATTTACTTCCCTCATCCCATCATCACTAACTGGGAGTAGGATGCCAACACATGATGTCAGAATTTTCCAGAAATATAAGGACTGGTACCCTTTCTAATCCCATCTAATTCAACGGTGGCAGTTTCCACTTGCTGCCAGTTGGCAAATGCTTTAATTTCACTCAACTTTAGGGGGAAGTTGTGCAGACTGAGAACATAGGAGAAAAGGGCTACTGGGGCATGAGATGGATTACAGTAGGGCTTTTCAGAGGCTGATCAAATCAGGGAATGATCTGTTTGAACCACTAGGAAAGAGAATCTAACCACCTGGACTGTCCTGATAATTTATGATATTACATCTTTCCTGTGGGCATATACATTTTATTTTAAGTGGTAGCAATTAAGAGGTTGAAGAGTTGTAATATGGGTACTTAAGATCCTCATTTATGCACTATAGGGTGTTCCGCACACCTTGTTTCACAAAGGCTATATGAAATATTAAAGCACCAGACTGTATCAGGGAAGTGCATACACATATGTTTGCATTCATCCACATTCATGTAAAAAAATAAAGATCTGTATAAATTAAAACATGTACTCGAGAATTATTTTTAGATGCTTTCCTAGGAAGGCATTTTATATTGCCAGTCTATAAGCTGGAGTCTGGCACAGCATGTCTATATCATACATATATGTTTCTGAAGACATGAAAAAATCTCACAGGTAATCACTGAATGGTAACTGAAATGGCACATTGGTTAATTAGGTTTGAAAGTTGTTGGTTAGGCAAGCATTTCTCTAGTAAAGAAATCTAAGGAAAGTGGTTGATTAACTTTACAAATTGAGAATCATTTTGAGATCTGCATGAAATCGGACTCTGATACTGTCTTTCTTTCCCTAATGTAATTTGTGTATTTGGTGGCCTGGCCCACATACTGAAAGCATATCACACTAGTGTCAAAAGCAAAGAAAAAAAAATTAACCCAGGTTGTCTAAGTCTTTGAGTTTCTTTCCTGATCAACAAAGAAAAGAGCATCAAATCCTATCATTGTATTGACCTTAACAATAAATGTGCCAGTGTATTCACATATTGCTTGTGTGTAATGAATAACAGAGCACCCTTTTTAAATAGATAAACAGGTAATAGTTAGGACTGTCTCCCATGGCAAGTCATATGTCACACAAACACAGTCATAAAACAATATTGCATGCTTTATTTTAATCAAGACTAACATTAGGACATATATACTCCTTTGTCAAGACTGCTTCTTTCTGTCTGCAGGCAATTGCATTTTTACACTTGGAAGAAAAGGAACAAAACCGATATTGAACTGACAAAAGTTTTTTGTCTATATTATTCTTCCAGGTATATTGAGTACATGCAATCTATTCTGCTGCAAAATAAAGAGTTATTAAGGTAAAATTAAGAGTATGTTAAGGCAGGACTGAATCAAAGTCCAGTTAATATATATCAATAAATTGAAGTCTGGAAAATCTTAGTTATAGATGCTTTTGTGTATATCTACAAACTACTTAATTAATCCAAAACAGGACACAGTTGTAGGTGTTCAGACTAAGAGAGATAATTTTATTGGTGGCAAAGGAGATGATCTATTTTATGTTCGGCACAAACTCTGTCTCAAACTGGTATGTCAGCCTTTAGGGAGCAGAAGGTGGTGTTGCACAACATCTTCACCATGTAGGTGCCTGTGTGAATCCAAACCAGGATTCCTTAGGATTACACTATTGTTCCTCTCTGGCCACAACAGCAGTGAAACTACTGATTCCCTGTAAATCTGGCACCAGAGAAGTGTCAGCCCAGAGGTGATATTTCAGGAATGCAAGGTGAGATTTCTGAGGTGGGGTTCTTTAGGGTTTTTTTTCCATAGGAATATTATAAAGTAGGCGGAAATTATTTTAACTCAGAGGATTTGCATTTATGATTCTGGGCTTGTCCTGAGACAACCAGCAACATCCAGGAAAAATAGGTGGGCCCACTGTCAGTCATGCTGACTCACCTTGGGCTGTTGTTTTTTACACTTCCATCAGTCTGTATTACTGTGTCTTATATTTGTACTTCAAGATCTGGGGGAAGAATTTGGAGGATCAGAGAACCTGACTGCTCTGTGTTTGCACATTGCCCAGGACAAGGACAGTAGAGTACAGTGTTAAGGCACTTGGGGGGCTACTGCCATATTATCTATTAACACCAAGGCTGCCAGCATTGACAGTATATGCCAGTGAATAAAACACTGAAAGATCCAAAATTGTATGGAGCTGAGTAATTTCTGTTGGTCTTGATTTGAATGAGAATGCTACAATGAACCAAGAAAACTCAGCCTACAGGCTTAAAATGCACAAAAGGGAAAGTTTGTTTTCACACAGCATAATAATTAAATCATGAAACTCATTGTCATATCATGTAAAGATGGCTAAAAGTAAAAAGGCATTTAAGAACAGATTAGACATATTTATGGATGATAGGACTGCTGGTGTCTATTAAGATCAGTGAGGCAGATTCAAGCCCAGGCTCATTAAATTCCTTAGATTATGTCTATGAGAAGCTGGGCAGGAGTACCTGGGAGAGGATCCCTTCATATAAACCCTGGTTTTATTTCCTTTCCTATGTATCCTCTACTCACCAATGTTGTAGACAGAGAAGCAGACCTAATAGACTAGTCCAGACCTTGGCATGAATCAATATATGCCCTTATATTCTTAACTGCAGGGACTTAAGATTTAGACAGATAAAACCAAGCAAGGGAATTGTGTTTCATTTGCTATTTCAATCATGATCTCGGTCATTTTATTGCTATGAGTATTGTCATAGAATCACAGTATCACAGAATGGTTGAAGTCTTGTTCAGCTCAAGCAGGTTGCCCAGGACGATGTCCAGCTGGCTTTTGATTATTTCTGAGATTATTTCAGAGATTATTTCTGAGATTATTTCTCAGACTCCACTACTTCTCTGGACAGCATATGCTGGTGCTTGGTCACCTTTCCTGATGTTCAGACAGAAGCTCCTGCATTTCAGGCTGAGCCCATTACATTTTGTCCTGTCACTGGGCATCACTAAAAAGATCTTGGCTCTGCCTTCTTTACATCTTCCCTTACGATATTGGTACATATTTATAATACCCCACAGGAGCTGTCTCTTCTCCAGGTCTCCAGCCTTCTCTTAGGCTACCTCATAGGAGAGATGCTCCAGTCCCTTATTCATCTTAGTGACCCTTCATTGGACTCCCTTCAGTAGCTCCATGTCCTTCTTTTGCTGGGGATCTCTCTCTCACACTGAGGACCCCAGAATGAGACAGCACTCCAGGTATGGCCTCCCCCATGCTGAGTAGAGGAGAAGGATCACCTTCCTTGACTGCTGGCAATACTTTGTCTAATACATACCAGAACAAATTTAGACTTTTTGTAGTGAGGGGACATCACTGGATCATGTGTCAAATGATGTAGATAGCATGTAGGAGAGCACACATTGTCTTAAACATTCTGGTGAACTTTTTCTTTCCATGTATGACCAACAGTGGTTTTGTGGTGCTAATGTAAATATGTATATATAGTGCTGCGTCATGTTAAGGCATCAGGTCAGCTGTAGGATGTGTGCAGAATGGTCAGATGCAAAAAAGCCTCCAATATTACTCAAGAGCATCATTTTAGGGGTAGAGTGAGCTGCTCAATTTTTACATATATTTAAACCTTGGCCTCTCTGAGGAGGTTTCCAGCAAGGCTGATAATTAGTGCCAATTGTGGTGGACTTTCAAAGTTGGTCAGTAATTTAATTGCTGGCTAATAGGTGCAACTTGGAAGTCTGGGAACTTTGTGGTCTCATAACTCTCCCCTTCGTCCCCATTCTAGCCCTGCCACTTCACTGGGTTGTTTCATCAAGGGAAGCAATTATTAAAGCTGATAGCAGTTTGCTCTAAATTGTTGGCAGGGAGCCAGCATTATGCTACAGAGGTGCGGTGCACTGCGTCAAGTGGTTGCACTGAGTGACGCTCCGTAATGATGTGATGTGGCTATGTGATTAAATACTGGCTTCCTGCCGAATCATTCTCCCTGGGAAACAATTGTCACTGCACTTAGCATCACTCCCCATTTGAGAGCAATGTGCCCTGCTTCCACCAAAAGGGAAAGGCTTTTATTGCTAAAGGTGAAAACCTGCTGCCTTTAACTGGTGTCTTCTTGAGATAAACCCTTCCTGAGGCCAAGGACATGAAGATTTGGTCTCAGGAAGATTTTGTCTTTCAGTAGAATACCACCAAAAAAAAAAAAAAAAAAAAGAACCCCCCATTTGTGCTGTTTCCTAACAAGATTTCCCACTCATTTTCATCTCCCACCCTCCATATACTTTCCACCATCCTTAATCGAGAGTCTACTCCACATACTTTTTGAAGAAGGAAAAAGAGCCTTTTTTAAAACCTGCTTCCATGTTTGTTAAGACACAAAGGAACCAACCAAGTCATCTCTAAGAAACTACAAAAGGTCTGGAGTAAAGCTCACTCTTCTGAGATGCAGTGCTCCTCTTTCCACCTCTTCTATGACTAGTCACTCTTGGTCCACCCCAGTCCTCTGCCAGGCTGGCTTTTCAACAAGAATATAGGAGATCCATGTATTGGTGAGAAAGAACATTGACTTCTTGTATACTCGATAAAGGACAATCCTCCTTCTGGGCAGAGGTGAAAGAAGGCCAAAATAAAACTAGTGGCCATCTCCTTATCGCAAACTCCCATAGAAATACTGGATGGAGAAGAGAATTTCTTTGTGTTTTTAAGAAATCCACATAAACACAGAAGGTAAATCCAAACCTTTGGCCATTCCCTAATTCATCCCCATTGACATATGAACCTTTAGGGACAAAGCAGCTACACTGGATTGACAGAAGTTGGTGGAAACACACCTCTTGGGCTGAGCCAAAGCATTTAGGGGCCTTGACAGAGGGAGCTCTGCGTTGGAGATGGAAGAGATGGACACCTCTCTTATACAGATAGCACCATCTAGTGACAGCTACTAAAGAGACCTCCAGTAAGTTCTAAGATTGGGACCTATATCAGTAAGCACCGATTTAGGGAACTAAGAGAAATGTAAAACTTTACAGAGAAGAAAATATTTTTAACTGCCTGCACTGACCTACCTGTAACAAAATAAGTTCCACGTGCACAGCTGTACACACGTCCTCTGCAGTCATAAAGTTCATATGTGATCATTGGAGAGCCACCCCCCCCCCCCCGCCCCGAAACACGCAGGTGCTGCATGCTTCCAACATTGGCAGACAGGTCAAGTTGGAAGACACACTGCTCACATACTGAGCAGTGCAGTCAGTCCTGCAGGCACTGACAGCTACGTGCAAGTGTACGGTACGAAGTAAAGATCTGAAACGGAGCCATAAGAAAACCTCTGAGGCACAGACATTATGGCAGGCAAATCTCCTATTTGCACAGGTCCAGAAATGCACACAAAGCAGCACTCCATCGGTGGGGCACTTTTAGGATACTGTACTCTTTCAGATCACTTAAAAAAAAATAATTATATGAACACACATGATTTCCCGTTCTCAGTGAAGAGTGTCTCTTTTATCAAGGGACACTTGCAAAGCGTGATGGCACATAACAATCTTCCAGAGTCATATTACTAACTGTTACCTTTGAAAATCATAGCTACAGTAGATACTGAGTTAATGTTTTTCTTGGCAAGTTCTTTGTTTTCTCCTTGCAGTATTCTCCTGAATACTCTTTACTGAACCTGCCAAGATATCAATAAAGAAGAATTTTTTCATGCATGTGAAACAGGCAACACTTTCCTAAGACTTCCCCCACAAATAAACCCAGCTTCTTCTTTCAGTTAAACTGATACAACTCCTCTTAAATGTTGAGTCGCTTTGAAAAAATGTTCTTATATCATCACAGAATTCTTTCTTTTCTCTCCTGCTTCTTCAGGAATTAAAAGGCACAGTGTACTTACTCATTAAAAAACTGCGGAACATCATAAAGTTTCATTCACATTTATGGCTACAGAAGTTGAATATATTCTGTTATTTTAAGCTTCATATTTACAATAACTGAAAGAAAACTTAATAAACAGCAAATACATACATTGCATAAATTAATTTTCACTTCTCCTTACTCTATCACCTTTCAGACAAATTAATTGTTTATGACAAAATAAATCCAACAAGACATAAGAGATCGCCCACATCTTTAAAATCGCCAGATCCTGAGATAAGCTTAACTGGAATAATACACCCTATATGAGAGTCTGACTTCATGTTCCTTGATTCGAGAATAAAATATTCACTATGAAGACATCATCACCTTCTTCATGAGTTTTTTGGTTTGTTTGGGGTTTTTTTTTATGCAGGTTCTAAATAAATGATTATGTGATTTACTTCAGCCTTCTCTTTTGAGACTTGCACAGCTTTTATCTTGAAAAAATGTGAAAAATATATAAAATCTAAATGGGAGACTGCCCTAACACAGTTCGGGGCAGATGTGGTCAGAACAGCACCAGAAACATTAAGATTAACTTTACATCCCACAATCAGTCTGTTGACAGATTGTGTCACATGTGGGATCTAGACCAAATCTCCCCACTACACCTCCTTTGAGAGAGATAGGTGTTCACTCATTTCTACTGAGAGTTTTTGTACACATCATCTAATTTTTGCATATTTTATCTTTTCTGTTGAAGGAAATGTTCATCTAGATCAGGAACCTCACAACAGAGACATACAAAAAAAATATTTATGCAAAAATGACACATTCTGGATTGCTATATTTTTTTCTGTCTTAAAAAGGCATTTAAATAGAGAAGGAACACTTTCATTTTTTCAATTTTATTATTGTAATTTCAAACTAGTGGGCTTGCAAAATTGAGAACTACAACTCAGCTTCTATGAGGACTTCACAAGTACATGCAGGGGTGATTTGGAAGGCAAAAACTGTGAAGGTGAGCCTCCAGTTCTAATATGCTCTTGTGTGGTGGTTGTTCCTTGTCATGCATCTACATCACTCCATGTATTGTGCATGAGCTGGGCTGTTGTTCCCTTTGAGGCAGAAAAATTACCCCTTGGTGCCAAACATTAAACCAGGTGTCAAAGAAAAAAAAAAATCCTACTTAACACTGGACCAGAATGAATTCATTTGCTATTGATTTCTTTATTCAGAAGCTCAATCTTCCTTATTCATTTCTCATACATAAATGGGAACCAGTATGCCTCTTCTGTATTAAAAAAAAAAAAAAGACAAAATTATAGTATTAATCAAAATCAGATAAATGAGGCAAAAAGCTCAACCCTGCCCTTGTGCCTAACTAATTATTTTGAACAGCTCTGGTCTCTTCACCTCTGTGCTGAGTTGGTAATGTATCCCCCTTTGGTCGATTCAAGATCTCTAGCAACACCTATGGGAGAGTCTTTAATTAATCCTCTGTTACTGTTGTAATTGCATTATCCTGAGGGAAAGCCTGACTAGCCAGGAATATTATTTTAAACGTATACTGTAAACAACATATGTCCTCAGGAGAGTTCAGTTAATACAACCATTTTGACCCTTTCACTGCTGGGTGCTTAACAGTTTATTTTCATAACCACTAAAAAGAACTTCTTCCTTTTCATGTGGGGTTATTTAGACTTCATGCTTAAAAACTATATAGAGCAATTACATATCCACCCACCAAATAAAATAATTGCTTACAGGTTGCTTAAAGTATTTCCAGCTAAATGAAGAAGGCATTGACATTTTGCTCTGTTCCAGTCTACTGTCTCATTATGAAACACAGCCCTTTGTGAAAACGGATTTCTCTAACGGTGGCATAACCTCTGCCTCTGCTGTACCTTCCATATACGCTGCAAAGGAGTACAATATAGCTCAGCAGGATCTCCTTGTTCTCCTCATTTCTCTTAGACATTTGCTATCAAGGCAGGATTAAACATCCTTCGGAGCGAGAGAGTGGGAACATGGACTGCCACTCCTGGTCTCCCAGTTCTTCCTTGAATTCTGTCAATTCTAAAAAAGTTAGTAAAATTTCACATGTCCAGGTTCAAATATTTTGATTTCTAAAAATACAGGGACTTTTTAGATATTCCATTCCTTGACTAACATGGGAAAGGAATTCCTTTTCAGTGGGCTTCTCCGTGCTTAGTTTCACAATCTTTTTGTTGTCAAAAAAGAGACATGTAACTCCTTTTGCTTTCACTTATTGAAGGCAGAAATGGACAAGTATTGACTGCAATTTCACTAGCACTCTGGGAGGTGGTGTTCAAACCTGTGAAGTGTCGGAGATTCTCCAGTGGAAACTGTTATGTAAGTACAATGTATTTTTAGCAAGGATGTGAATAAAATAGCAAAATAGGACTCTGAGGAGGGTTTTATTAGAATACCTTGACCACTCTTTTAAGCCACTTTTTTTGCTTCCCTGATGCTCAGATACCAGGTATGACAGGTGTGGTGTAATGAGATCAACATACCAGATTAACTGCCCAAGAGTATGGAAGGTCAGTCTCTGGCACAGTCTTTAAAGCCTTCGCTAATTTTAGGCACTATCCAATGTCTCTAAGGTATGGGTGGATTTACCTTGCTTTCTGATTTCAAGGAATGATATGAAAGCCACAGCTGGTCACTGGTTTGTGCACATTTCTCCTACTATTTTTCTTTCTTGCTTGTGAGTAAACTCTCCTATAAACAGCAGCTATCTTGGGAAGCCATTGCACCAGCTCAGTTAATATGCTGCTTCTGCGCTTTGAAATCTCAGCCTGTCTCAGGACCTGAAGAGGCTCTCGACATATTGAAACGACTTCTCAAACAGACCTCTTCTGCTCATTTTTTTTTCTCCTGAAGTATTTCAGCAACTTTTCCTGAAACTTTAGAATGAATATTGTTTACAGGACAGACACAATGAAATAAATCTTCTCACTGGGCCAGTTTGGGAAATTAAACATTGATTAATTTGCACCCAGAAAAGCATGAGGAAAACATACAACTAGAGACAAACAAAACACAAGTGGCACAAACTCATTACCTAGAATGGGCGGATTAAAGGCTCTTAGGCTCAATAGGACTAAGTTGATCCCTTCCTCATGACTCTCCCTGCACAAGTATTATCTGACCAAGAAAAACAGTGATAAAAAGTAAACAACTTCAATGACTTGTATAATGTCAGAACGACACAGTATATCAGAAACAAAGAGAAAAAAAAGTTTTTGTAGTGAAATCATGTTTTCCACAGTGTGAGAAAAAGATCATGACCACAGTTAAATTGTACGGGATTATACCATAATGTATGAAAAACCTTTTTACAAACAGAAATATTTTCTCTGGATTTAGTAGAAGGTTCAACTGTAATTAATTTATAAAAGGAAAAAGCAAGCAGTACATTTCTTAAACTAACAGTCCTGAGAATATAGTATGTGCATCTCTCTTCTGGAAAATTTATTAAGCATTAGGAGGAGGGGGAGAGGGGGAGGCAGAGGGGGAGAGAGAGAGAGAGAGAGAGAGAGGCTAAATTGAATCTCTCTGTTCTTGCCAGTTTTTGCTGCTGTGGTGAATTATCACAAACTTCATAAATGTAAGTAAAATGGGACCCTTGAAGTCTCAGTCACTTTATTTCAACAGAATGTAACCATATTCCAATTTGCACTTGAATTAATGGGAGACTACATAGCTTTGAAAGTCTTAAAGTGCATGTCACACCTATTATAACACATTTTATTAATCAGTGACTTACATTAAGAAAGACCATCCAGCCCAGCTTTCTGCAACTCTTTCAGAGAAGGAAAAAAAAATCCCAAAACAAAACAAACAACCCGTATTTATTCTTTGCATACATAGATCAACAATATCACAAACTGGTTCTGTTAAGCAGATGCATTAGGAGTGTGCTATGGTGAACATTCAGCATCTTAAATCAACTTCACTAATAGTTAATGTCAGGTATTTTTTTAAGGACACTAAATGTTAGCCTTCTGATATCAGGGGCTTCTTTTCTTCCACTCCTTTTTTCTATACATCATCCCTCATGTCCAAGCTATGTCAGAGCAAATACATCCTATCTCCTTTTGATGTTGTCAAATATTAGGATTGACTTTTGACAATGTTGATACAGTGCTGTTAGTCAATATTCATAGGTGTAACATGAAATGTTCAAGAAGCCCCTGATACATAATGGGAACAAAGTGATACACAGCGTGTACCAAAGAAAGAAAAAAAAAAGAGATAGATTTTCACATACAAGTCAGAGCAATCCAAGCATCATCACTTTGGGTGCCCTGGTGCTGGTACATTTTCATGACGTAGAGGAACATAAACATTTTCCTCCTGTTCCTTCCATCTGAATGCCTGGGAGAGCAGGACCATGCAATTACTATGCACGTAACAGCAATAGTATTAATAACTTCTGTGAGCATATATTATCCATATTCATTATAACAAATATAGAATAGAGAAACTATAAATAGCAATTGCTGCTTTGCTGGAGTGCAGTGGGAATATTGGATGTACATAAGGAAAAGAGCAATATAAAGGGATTTGAATTGGCAACGAGTCCAAGTCTGAGAGTATTTATACACATTAGCTTTGTCTGATAATATTTATGTACATAAGGCACAGCAGCCCACAGAACTCCAGAAACTTCCTTGAACTGTTCACACCACTTCCAAACTAAAAATAGATATATGTCCTATTACCTGTATCCTTTTTATAAGTTTCTCATTTTCTAGGACGTATCAGTATCATTCTTTGCAAAATGGTCCATTGTTTTTTCTTTAATTGTTTGCATACAACTATTGGGTTAAATGTTGGCCTCATGAGTAATGGTGTATGGAGTCATAGGTGATAGTTTATTGAAATTAGAGCTAGAAAAGAAACCACAGTACAGAATGTCCCAGTGTTATATATTGGAGTGTTTTGTCCACTTTGAGTTGAACTTGAAACAAGCAAGCAGAATTCTGTCTCCTCCTTTGGGAGCATTTTCAAAAGAGTTGGACAGACTTTTCTACCAGAAAGGTTTCCTGATACTAATTCTAAACCTTCCTGTTCTCAGGCTCAACTCTTCCATCCCCTTCTTTTGAGTAGTACCAATAAACAACACACAAAGGATCTGACCTTCCAAAACTGTAATTTATAGCACTTTCCACAATACAGTGTGACAAACAAACAGACAGACTATGAAAACAGCAATAGATGGTTTTAATTTTGTTTATTATTCATTTGTTCATTCTATGAGGCCTCACATAATGTCTGTGGCTGACCTTGAAGTAAATTACATTCTCACTTTGCTTACATTTCCCTGATTCACCAAACAAACAGAACAAAGCAGAGCGTGGCATTTAGGCATCTTTGTTACCTCTACGTTCAGGATCAACTGAACCATTTCTTCTTGCTTCTTGTGGAACATTGACAAGCTGTTGAAATCTCTTACATCAGACAAATGGACTTCATTATACATGAGAGTGCTTCATAAGTGCAAACCTTTCGGGATGACAAAAACCCACTGAATTCTCCACTTTCCACCAAAGCTGCCAGCAATTTCCTGGTTTTGGCAGACTTACTAACAAAATTTTGTTAGTGAAGGCAGAAACTCTAAGCCTAGGTCCAGTTACTGCCAGTCTGCCACACACAGAAAACAGATCTCAACTTTCCACATCTGATCATTGTTTGAAGGGGCATTTAAAAGCTTACGTTTGGGGGGAATTTCTTTCTGTAGTCAGAACATTTAATCCTACTGATATCCAACCCATTCTGAAAGAGAAATAGGTTATGGCAAAGTCACTTCAAATTAAACTGATGTGTTATTTCATTTCTTAGGTGAAAAACGAGGGTCTGATCCTAAAAGACGTCAATCATTCTCAAAACTGAGGGTTTGAAACACATTGCTGAAAATACTTAGCACCTTCCAGGTTAAGCCCTTAACGCTATTAAAAATGTTTTCACTTGCCACACATACAGGAATATGTGTGCTTTAAGCAGTCTTAGACTTTCCAGGAAAATATTTAGTACAGATTTACAGTGATTTATAATGAAAAAGTAACCCTGTTCAACTTGAATTGCAAAACTGATGTCAGTGAGTGGGGTTGGAGATGGAGATTATGGCAAAACTGAAGACAGAACTGGTCTCTAAACACTACTTCTGACTCAAGGCCCTGAAATTGAACATGTAAAAAGTATCTTTTGAGTGGTCAGATACTCATACGCTCAGCGATATCAACAGATTATTTTATGAAATCAAGCTCGTCAGGAAAAAAGAAAGGAATATTAATTTCCAAGAAGAAGTGTAAGAATCATCTAGAGAGGAGAGGTCCTTGTTTCTTACCTAGAAAGCCACCCAATTGTTTAGTTTGTTTTCTTTATATTTCTGAGGGAAGCTACAGCATATCTGCTTCCTTCATGACGAAGCTATCTTTTGCTTTGCAAGGAAGTGACAGATATCTGTAGGAAGATGCTCTATATGTAGAGGTCAGGAAACATTGCTGCTAGTCTAGACTGAACCCATGGGATTTATAGCTAGCTAGCTCATGGTGTTTCTCTCTGAAATGGGCATGCAGAATTTTGTTCAGCAAAGGCTGCTCGCTAGTCTCTTTTGCAGCACAACACCAGGTGTGCACCCATATGTGAGGCACTGCTATTGATTGCACTGGATGTAATAGAAGTTGCAGTGTGAATCAGTTGTGCCACTAACTGGGTTCAAAATCATTGCCATTCCTTAAGCTACACAGTACCTATAAAGATTAATAGCTAGAGATGCAAGAGGACAGAAAGAGTTCCAGAATTAAAAATAAATCCTGAGACTTCTCTGGCAACAGGAAACTTGAATGGAATAGGCTAAGGAGACATGCAGTGTCTGGAGAAGCAGGACGGCCTGGAATAAAAATGCAAGGTAAATATTTATAATATCGTGTAAACCCCAATGTAAGGGATTTGAGTCTATACCTTAACATACCAGCCAAGGTTAATTTTTCCTTCCTGAATTCAAAAAACCGCTGCTGCCTAGTTATGCAGAGGGGTATGTAACTCTCTAAATGTGTGTAGCAGTGCAAGCAATAAGTAGTAAGGGTTTGAATACAAAAGACAAATGCTTTAACTGAGCATCTGCCTAACTGTTGTGTTTTGGGTTTGTTTAAGAATGAAAGAAAGAGAAAAGGCTCAGTGAATGGGGTCCTCAAGAAGTCTTGTCAACTATTTGGCTGACAGATCACAAAAGTTTAGTTCGGTTGGGCTCAGGATTTTAAGAAGGATTTGTTTTCACAGTCCTCCTAATACACTGGAATTTGTGCCGGATTCTGTATATCCAAAACTGTCAAATAAAAACCGCCTGCCTTCTTTTTACCTATCTTCAGAACACACAGAGAAATAAAAATGGAAAATAAAGACCAGGATACATATAAAATCTTAGGGTTTACACTTGGTAAAATGCTTCTATCTAAATGCAGATTTCTGGAAAAATATCACAGAAAATTTGCATCTAGCATGCAAATCTTTGCTGTATGGAGAATTTCCAGTCAAAGTCCTTTTAAAAAGAGTGAGACTTGCACTATGCTTCGATTTGGGTGCCCAGGAGAACTGAGAAATGTCCTGTTCTTTAGACACACGTGGCTCGAGTTCACTTCAACTGGTTTTAAATGTTTCTGTAATAACCATGGCTTGTATGTTGGCTTAGTTATAAATTAGTTCCATTCTTAACACCGTGATAAATCTGTTTCCCTACTTACTACCACAGTCAAAAGCAAAGCTACCAGTCATAGAAAAAAAAAATAGTTAAGAAATAGCCAGTAAAAATTGTTCTTGTCATTACTACATTGGTTTCAAAGGACTTAGATCAAAATTTGTCCCAGTTCATTTTTTAGTATTTAGTATTAATGGTGTAGGACTCGGTTTCAGCACAAAAAGCTGGAGTAGCATTATCAGAATACCTGGCAATTTGTGAAACCACGGGACTTCACAGTGTGTTCATTTGCATCGTAATACCCACTGTGCCTTTCCAGCTGGTACCTCTCACAGCATACTGCAACTACCAGTCACTCACTTGGTGGCTTTAGCAAGCACAAGTTATGTGCTCAAACTTTCATTGCTATTTCTTTTCTCACATCTCATTCAAGGTAATTTTTAGTGGTTGTGGCACCGTCATGGGCACAGAAGCCTCCCAGGTTGCATTTGCTTTGATAATTATGACTTATTTGCTGGTTCAGATATTTTTTTAAAATAACATAAATGTCTGCAACAAGCTGCGGGTGTGTTGTCCTAGTGGTCCACCCCAATGGACCACTACATTTGTTCATATAAAAATTCTGCAAAACAGAATAACATCTAGTTTTGAGACCTCAGCTGGCCTCCTCAAACAGCTGCAAGAAACAATGAGGGACTGAATATGCTAAAATGCTTAGGGTGAAGAACTGGAACTAAAACATAGGAGTATTCGTGGAGAACATATCCAGAGCTAGTCATACCATTTTCAGCTGTGGTTTGTTTGAAAGGCAGTTTAACTGAACTGACATTGAAAACAGACTAATAGAATTTCACTGAACCAGTTTTTAAAATACCTAACAATCTTCTTGAAATTCAGTGTAAAGAAAATTGTGAGTAGTATGCAAGTAGCATTATTTCACTCTGTTAGAGAATGTCTGGTGGACACAGGCCAAGCAAGAGCAACATCTAGCAGAAATACTGGTGGGCTGGGGTAGAGTACACTGTCAAGTTAGGTAAATCATCTCCAAATAGTAGATAAAAGATTCTGATTTTTAATAAAGCTTGTATAATGTGCTGAAAAAATCCCTGTGAAGTTGATAAGGGTTGGATCCCTAATAGTGTCTGTAATCATTAGATCTTTCTCTGATCATGCTATCAGCTCCTGCTGAAGTGCCCCCAAAAGCCTGAACATCTTCACAAATTATAACTGTAAGTGAGATGTGCAGAAGAACTAGGCTGGCCAGCGCTGACTGAAGCACATTAAATGTTCAGAGAAAAGGAGAAGAAAAAAACCCACAAAAAACAACTGTACTATATCAAAGGAACTTTAGTTTAAATAGCTGAAAATTTCAAGTCTGAATTCAACAGAACACTGGGGGGTACACATAGGTTTACGTGGTATTGTTCAGCATAGGTTTACAGTAGAATGTAATATTCTTCTTCAAATATCTCAAATAAAAACAACAATTTTATTAATTTTCTTTTCTTCTTCTCTGCTTCTTTAATTAAGGGTTCTGTGACTCTGCAACCAGTACAGCTTGTGGTACTGCCGTGATATAATAAGAAATCCATGCCCAATTGGACACGATAACTTGACAATTTTACTTTGAGTGTGAAAGTGTTCACACAGCTCTACCATCTAACACCACTGACACTCGCTTATTCTATCTCACACTGCAGCTGTTTGCATGCTGTTTCTTCCCAGCTTCACTGCTGTTCTCTACTTTCTGACTAGCTAACTGGTGTTGGACCCAACTGCCACTTGAATGCTTTTCCCTTCCCTCCGCCGGCAACAAAGACAGCACAACCTAGCGACTTGCTTCCAGTTTCACATTTAGTATGTAAGTCTGAAAAAACACAGTCTGACTCTATTAGTCACTAAATGAAAATGTTGTAGAGTGAGCTTCGTTCCTGTACATTGTGCAAATGCTTCTGAAGTTGAAGGGACCAACGTGCTGTAACTGAAGACACTGTTTGTCCCTCACTGTTTAAAAAGTGGGTCTGATCTGATAGCAGCTCCAGGGGACTGGCCCTCTTGCCGTATCGATAGATTAATATCTCAGATGGAGAGAAAGAGCAAATGGCCAGTCTGAAAGCAGAACAGTTTCTCTTCACAGCACTACAGACACTTTTTAAGCCAAATGCATGAAACTGCTGTATAATTAGAGATTGTGGTCATCGCCACAGTATTTGCAGTAGAACATCCACTGCCTGCACAGGTTATACCTATTTGCTTCAGAAAACTGAGAATCAGGAAAATATATTTTGTTTCCTTTCCAGATCTCCTGCAGTGTGTCCAAGCAGTTATTTTTAAATGACACTCACTGACCACCCTCTTTTAATATTTCCACCTTGACTCCATTTCCACGTAATACGTGCACGTGTACACATGGACGCACACTCTGCAGCCCTCAGAATCCACAGTGAAATTTGATTTTTACTTACAGAGGATACTCTGCCATGACTGTCACCAAAGTTATATAATTGGAAGGAAACAATAAAATGACAGATTGCTTGTTCTAAATAATTGGATAGACAGGGTAGCAAACAGTGGGTTATGAAAAATATTCCTCAAAGGATGTCAAACTTCAATAACTCACATAACAAAAAGACACTGATATCTGTCCTCCTGTCACAATGAAATATTTTGAAGATCGAGTTATAATTTTCTACATCAATTTTTAAATCTTTTTTAAGCAATAGGAAGAGAAAAACCTGAGGATTTTTGCCTAAGTTCTATTTTAAAAAATGACACCAAAATGCTCAACAGTGTGTTTAGGGTAGAAAGTTTCTAACCTTTAAATAAAGTGAAAATATAAAACTCAATGGTATTAATTACTTTTCAGACAGCAGAGCACATAGAGATCCCAACTGAAATCACAGTTCTTTTGTAAGAGGTGATATTCACATACTTTGCAAAAGATAGTCCTTTCTTACAAGATATTTTATCTTATAGGATGTTATTGGGGTAAAAAAAAAAATAAGTGTTTTATTCCACTCAAGTGTGTTAGTAAAAACAGTTTGGAATAAACCTGTTTTCCAGTTGCCCTATCAGCTAAAGCACAGTCACTAGCTGTCAATGGTTGTTTACTTTCATGTATCCTAAAAGGTAGGACTTTTGCAATACCCACCAGGATAACTGAAAGAAGGAAGGTATTTCCACCACCTGGATTTGCTGTTCACATATTAGAAACAAGACCCACCAGTTTACATCTTCAGCAGCATCCCTCCTAGCACTGCAGAAAAACCTGGAAGCAAATTTCCCAATCAAAGGCTGGTCTGCGTGGTTACATGTGGCAGCGCAAACAACTGGCCAGTTACTGGCAGACCTTGCTGGTCCTGGAGACATCCATCTTCCTCAGGTGGAAACTTTTTCCCTTTCTGATTGCTCCAGCATAGATTAGCAGTTGTTCCCACTCACATATACATAAATGACGAGTCACTTCACTGAAGTCCACACTTTTATCTATGATTTCCCTGTGGTTTTACCTGGGTCACAAACCCATGAGAATACATGCAGACTTGTGTTAATATTGATATTCTTCAGCAGCTCCTACTCCACTATCTGTGTAACATCAGGCTGTTCACCAACATGAACTTATTCACCAGAAAAAGCAACATGTTATTTTAACTCATCAGTGGGTTTTAGTGTTGTTCCTCTACTATTACTCTTCAGTTTGAAAACAGCACATGAAATGGGCTGTAAGACCATGTTCCTACACTTTACTTTTTCATTATTATTTTCTGTAACTACAGAGCCTTATACTACATTCATTTCTGTAGTAAATGAGCTCTGGAAGTGTAGAGTCTCTCTCTGCCATGTCTCTCCCCCACACACTCTCTTCCTGAGTGAATCTAACTTCCGCTGAAATTTTGATATGGCCAAAGATTATACATAGTGTTTCCTGTAAGCAGCTGCTTCGTATAAAGGGGTTTTTTGTTGCATTTTGTGCTGTGCAACTATATCTAAAAACATACATGCTGCTTTAGTTTTATTGTGGTACTGTATCTTCTTAACTGAACAGCATCTACTGTAAGACAATGTTAATGGTGGGAAGAATGATAAAATACTGATTTTCAGTGTGGGATCTCAGCCCACAAATGAATCTGCAGTGTGAGAGAAGAGTTTTGCAAAACTAAATCAGAACATGCAGAAGACTACAAGCCTCTGGGGTAAAAAAAAAAAAGTTGATAATAATTCACAAATCAATGAAAATGAACTTTTATGATTCCAACTCTCATCCAAAGCCTAGAATTATAGAAGCATAGAATATCTCAAGTCAGAAGGACCCATAAGGATCAAGTCCAACTTGTTGCTCCTCATAGAACTACCTAAAGCTAACCCCTATGACTAGGAGCTTTGTGCAGATGCTTCTTGAACTCTGACAGGTTTGATGCTGTGACCACTTCCCTGGAAAGGCTTTCATTGCTCCAAAGCAACCTCCAAAACAGAGCTGGTCTGGGACCAAGAAAAAGAAGGAGGGAGGGAGGGCGGAAGGAAAGAAGGAAGGAATGAAGGAAGGAAGGAAGGAGTCTCTAGGCAGAAGACAAGGCTTTAACACACTGCACATTTTTAAAATGCTGCTGTGTGGCAGCATGAATGATATAAGGTGGTGGTCCATATGAATTTCTCATCCCTCTACAAATAAAGTGCAGTTGCTGCCAAGATATCATGGTAGTTTGTGTTAACTGCCAACCATAGTTGTCTCCAATAGGTTACAAAAAACATTCATGTTTAAGATATATTAATGGCACTGCGTTATCTCATAATAAAGTACTTGCAAATATGTGTCATTGCTGAACACCCACATGGCACCCTATTCTAGGGCATATGGCACTGTATGCTTTTACTAGGCAGTGAGTGGACTAATTAGACTGTGCCTTAAATAGGTATTTCATTTTAAAGGGCTTCATGGTATTTAAGTATACATTTGGTTTAGTGAACAGAATATTCATTTTCCTAACTGGGTTCCACACTAGTAATTCATATTTCTGACCGTGTATTTTGGTAAGCATCTCAGAAAAATGAGGTGTTAATTTTTAGAAACAATTATCATCCTGACCTTGATGATTAAGTATGATAATTAAAAGACGTTGTGAGTAATATGTTTTATATCATAAACATTCCTTTCTGATTTACTTACTGAAAAAAATGCCATTTTAGAAAAGAAATGAGTATTTTTTTAACATGATTAGCAAGCCATCTGTTGACATTTCAGTACAGTCTCTTATGAAAGTCCCTAGCTTACTGCTTCAGTTTTAACATAGGAAGAACCCAAAATAGTAATGCCTTTTGCAGTTAAATCAGAATAAGGTGATTTAGAAAGGGCAGATTTGAGAGAACAATAAAATACATCGTTCCTCGAGCTCTGCAAAACTTTCATAATGAAGCCTGGAGGCAAGGGGAATTCACCCCATTTGGGGGTTTTTTTGTTTGTTTTTTTTGTACTGGAAACTGGTCCAGATTCCACAAAAAGATTAGCTGATGCTGGCAGACTTTTCAGCTAACCTCATCAGAGTTTCAAGACATCTTTGCTAAGTTTCAAAGTTTAAACTTGGGCGATACTTGGGTGAAACCCATACGAATGTAGGGTTAACCTCCCTGAAGAAGAAACTATATGACTGAGTAGAGACATTATATTTTCTTCTCTTCAGCATCCTCCACACTGAAGGGCAGACAAAGGTGCTTGAGCAAAAAATGTGCTTTACACTTCTCTTTGAAAGTAGGACAAGCTATCTCACATTCGATGTGTGCTGAAAGTGTCCTCGTGAAGCACTCTCACAATAGCTACACAGCGATTCACAGCCTCGCTTAGCACACACAGACTTCTCCCTAAACGCATGCTGAAGATGAATGAAAAAAGCCTGAAGTCAGTACAACCTTACTCATCTCATAATTACACACCAGTGCCATCCCACTGAAATTAATAGTAAATTCCTCAAGCCTGATTCACAACTCTGGTAGTCCACTTACAGAAATATGGACTGACCCTAACAAATCCCCATTTAAGAGAGATGATTCAGCTGAGCTTTACTTTGAGATTTAGGTTTCATTAGAACCCAAAACTCCAAAGGAATATCAAGCAGAACAGGTGTATATTATGTCCCACATACCACCCATGCCTGCCCAACCCCAGCTAGTGCAGTTTTAAAGATTTGGCATCCACCATTTGTCAATAAACTCAAGAACATCTGGCAGAACTGACTGATATGGAATAAGCCTAGTCTGGTGCACCCCACCACCTAATATCAGGTCTCCAGTGATGCAGCTCTTTGTTCTGGGGAATGGATAATACATCTACAGAGCTCAGAGTCTTCTGCAGAGTTTGGATCAGAAAAATCCAACCTGCTTCACCCTTGCAGAAAAGATTTTCTCAGGATCCACAAGACAACAGAAAACATGGGAACAAAATCCACTTTCATGGATTCAGCCCACCTTTCAAACTGCCCTGATTCTTGTTTAACTTTAAATAAACACTTTCTGGTTTTTTTCTTTTAGAGAGTGCACTAGGAAACCTACTTCCATTTCTGAAGTATTCAGTAGGCTAAATCTGCTTCTCATCACCCATTCTGATATAGTTCATATACAATTTCTCTTCTCCCACCCTCTCTCAGTTTCCCCTCTCCTACTCCTACTCTCTATTTATAGGAGGTTATGCAGGAAAGGAAAGGAAAAGCCAGTAACCAGCTAGCTCACAACTGGGAAAGGAAAACAAAGAGAGGAACTGGTGGTATTTTTTTATTTATTTACTCGTCCTAATTTTTCTCATAAGCAGAGCTTTACAAAGACACTGTTGACTTCCCATTGTCTGTGAGACTTTCACAGATAGAGAATAGCTCCAGGGCTACTCTAATCTCCCCAAGCCACTCAATTAGCATTCGACCCATTGTGAGAAGCCTGAGCATTGAATTTTCGGTCACCTGGGCCTGGCGGACATCTGTGGATGATGAATGTTTGCTTGTTCTCACGATACAGGGGTCCTGAACAAGTGGACAGCATATGTACCATAATTTCCTGGCTAAACACTGCAGTTCTTTACTAATTATTAAAGATGCAGAAGCCTCATTCTCTCTCCCACCCTGTCACTGCCTCTGCCTCTCTCACTTTCTTTATGTCTTTGTTCTGAGCAGCAGCTTCAGCAGTGGAAGAACGGCAGTTTAGACTCCACAGTGTCTTGCTTGATTGAAGTGGGTTGAGTACAATATCCTTTCGTTCTGTTATATTTACAAACCAGAACAGCTGAACTCTACATCAAAGAGCAGCCAAAACATTTCTTCTGTCACTTCACAGGCAGTGTATCTCACCAATGTCTGCTTGTAAAAAGTAAGCAATTAAGATTTCATTGAACTCTCTTAAAATACCGATACACCCAGTTTGGGCTTCAGCCTCTTCTAGATCCAATCATCTTAATCTAATAAATTTTGTGGTTTGTGCTTGAGGAGGGGAGTGGTGTGGTGGTGGAGGGGTTTTGGGAGATTTTAGTTTTGTATTATCTTAAACTAATTAAGTTTATTTATTTCTGGTCACTTCTGTGACCAGAATGGGATTTTTAAAAATGCTAGAGAGACTAGGGCAAAAGGATGAAAGGACTTTGACCCAATACATCTTTTCAGTCATATCCCACTTTTAATCTTTTCTGTGCTCCTACAAGCAAGAAATATATCCTAAAATATAAAATGAGGTAAGCATCAAGGGTTCATTTACAAAACCCAGTGCACAACAAAGAGGAGAGCAAACTTGCCCTTCTTCCCATATGAGGCTTACTGACATCCTGACAGTTTTCAGGATGGTGGTGAGGGTCACTGATCAGAGGAGGAATGGGGACAAGGCAGGCAGTGCTCTGGGTCCTCCCCAACCCCCACTCCCCACAACATATTGTTCTCCTCTTAAACGAAAGAAAGACCATGTAGTATTAATATGGTTGCCACACGTTGCCTCTCTGCTGGGATCAGATTTCTGTGCTCTCTCCTGTCCGGCTTCCAGAGAACTGTGTAAGTTCTGGCCAGTCTCAGCCTATCAGGATGGCAGCACCCACAGTGTCACCTGGGAACAGGCATAATATCCATATCAAACCTCCCTGGAGCATGGCAGGGGATCACCAGCAAGCCCTGACCTTGCTCAGTTTTTAAGTCATCTCTTTGCTTAAACCTTTTCAACCAGTAGATCTGTATTTTAGCATATTCCACATGTGCACCAATGTTTCAAACCCAGAAGACTAAAGAGTGAATTCCACTGAACTCCTTTTAATGTGGTCTTTTGGCTGGGGTCAGAAGTAATGTACTGCATTTAGAAAATGTCTTAAATTCATTCCATGTTCGTTGTGAAATAACAATGTCCTCTGATTAAAAAGCCATATCAAAGCTGAAGGGGTGGGTAGCACAGCTTTCTCCAAAGAGTGTTTCAATTAGATTTGAATTGGTATCAATAAAAGAAAAGAAATGACCCATGCACAGAAATTTTCCTCTCTGGCTGATCCCTCGCTGAGCCTGTACAGTTGCATAGCTCAGAAAAACAGAGAAACTTTTTTTTTTTCGGTGGAGTTTGTGTTTGTGTGTGTGCATGGGGCTGGGGGTGAGGAGGGAGAGGTTAAACCACACAGCATCTCAGAGAGAGTCAGAGCTCCTTTGCAGTATTTAAATGATTGATCCTCTCTATTTAAATGAGTTTTAAAAATTACACACCTAACTTTGGAGGTCGCACAGCATGTTTTGTTGTAAAACAGTGACTTCCTAAAGGAAGGGTTACAGTGCCTTTCTTTGTATCAGTGAAAAAAACGCTAGAAGCTGGCTTCGAACCAGCAGGGTTGGTGCAGATGACGGTGGGCACAATTACCTCTGCTCCTGCAAAAAACACGGCGATCCGTCCCTTACCTTACAACTGACCTGCACAAACAATGCATCAATCAGAAAGCAGATCCCTCTATGTACTTACTTGTCTGGCTCTTGTTGCTGCATAGCTCTGATCATCGCGGCAGTACGAAACCTTTCCTAATCCACCTACTGTCCCTCCTCTTTTCTCATTCATTTTGACAGTGATAACTGCTTGAGCCTTTCCTGTCATCATTTGCCCTTGACTCTGCGGAAGAGTTTGGAGATCTTTCAAAGGCTTGGCCTGTTGTCAGCGTCAGACTGTAGCAAGGAAATGGATGGTAACAACGTACAGAAAGGTCTGTGCTGTGGAACTTGCTCCACAATTAATTCATCTACTCTGCCTGAAAATTAACAACCCTGAATCTATTTGGGAGCATCAACATTTCTGAAAATACACATGGTAGTGAATGGGCTTTAAAAATGTCTCTACAAACTAACCATCAAGCAATGAATTCTGTTTGTCTGGAGATTATTATGGCTTATTAAAATATTTTCCTGTGCGGTATATCATACAATCCCATAAGTCCACCTTTGTTTAGAATCTTTGCCTCTTTTTTTTTTTTTAGATGACATTGCAGGTTATTGCTGTTTGATGCAGTTGGAGTTGGCGTTTTAAAATATTCATTTCAGATCAGAAGTGATATATTTGCTTGAGACGTGAGTGGTTTATAACTGCCAGCATTGACTTTAAATTTAATGACACAAAGAATGTCACGTACATGTGACACAGTCATCATTCCCTTCATTGTAATGCAACTTTGTGGCACAGACGACATCATTTGTATGCGAGTTTCCATGCAAATAATGTCATTTGAATCCTTTTAACAGGAGATAATGACACAAAATTCCAGGAGAACAGGGAACAGGCCATGAAATAGGGACTTTCAAGTGACAAATGGCAAGTTACCTTCCTTATTTACATTTCTCTAATTTTTCTCCTTTTTCTTATTGCTCGAGGCCAGTTGCACCCAAAGGAATGGTCAGGCAGGGAATTAGAGCTACAAACACCTTCATGTCCCCACTAATACATAGTCTGGATAGAGGGGTACTCCCACTGGGCCTCACTCAAAAGTTGCTCTGATAGTGTAATTCCATTAAAGTTTAAAAAAAACCCCAACAAAACCAAAACTAAAAAAAACCCCAAAACTTTTCAGCTTTCACAACAGAAATGTCACTACCCTTTACCAATACAAGAGCACACAGACAGGATCTTAGCCAGCCTGGTAGAGGCAGTAAGTACCTCTGCATGCAGTAGTCCTCCCCTCTTTGTCTTGTGTTTGTCTCATCTTTCACAGCACGGACAGATTTCTCGGGCTCCCCTAACATGCCATTCCCCACATTATCCCATGACGTTTCCCACAAAGCAATGGCTTGATGCCCACGCTGGCCCTGTTTCATACAACAATACCTCTGCTTCTGTGAACTGAAGGCTTGGATTCCCCTCTGGGTGTGTCCTTCCTGCTGGCCTTGCAAAGCCACCTGCAGCCGTATCACTCCGAGGAGGTCACATATGGATAAATAACTGCAATGTCCTGACTCCTCAACCTAACACTGAAAAGCAAAGTTCTATGTGCCATCATGCTTAGGACTGATACACTGATAGTGCCTTTTGGATAGACTGCGTTCAGTTAGTCCTTGTTTATTGATTCAAGCCTGTCTCCACTTCTCAGTGAAGTGCATCGTTAACTGAATGAAAAAAAAACCACATAAAAGCACAGCTTTTCCTCCCCCCCCCCCCCCCCCCCCCCGTAATTATATCAGCTTTAAGCACAGTAGTTTGTAGCTAATACTAGCGAGCAGAAACTCTGTTTTGGATACTTTCTCCATCTCCCACCTTCTTTAATTTACACACACGCTTCTTTCTACCCCTAGCTGTCCTTTGAGCTGAAGGTTGGTTATGTTGCCTCCCTTGCACTCTGCATCCTAAAATGGGATTTGACATGAGGAATCAAACAGTTGATCTATCATGCCCTTCACAATGTTTCCAGTGGTGCTTGATGTGTCAGTGCCTGGAACAGATGATGAGGCTCTTCCTTTTGTCCAACAGCTGCATGTTTAAACACTTCTCTGCTCTATGGACACGTATGTTGTCCATAAGGAGCCACATAAGGGGCTCGACATGGTGAGTCTCAGCATCCAATTTGCATGTCTTTCTGGCACAAAAAGTAGCTTTCCCTATGGAAAGGGAAGAGGTCAGAGGATTACATGGGAAAGGTCATTATTCACGAAAACGGGTTTGTCTGTTATGTCATGTCTTTCACAGCTTTAGGCTCCAAAACTTCAAATATAGTGAGAAACAGCCCTCTTGAGGTAAAAGAGAAGGGTTGGTAGTCTCTCTTCACATGATGAGAAAATAAATCACCTTCCTCAAAGTAGTACAGCACATTTCCAAACTCAAAGGTATATTGAGTGTTCACCTGTTGCTATTTCTGCCAAACTTTTCACATCCTTGCAAGAAACACCTCATGTTTTCTGCATTGTTTGAATAGTTGCCTGCATGGCACTCACCATGTTTTTTTGACAACAGGTTCTTCCTTCCACTGCTTGCATGTGGGAAGAGGCAGCCTATACAGTGCCCAAAACTGGAACAGCCAACATCAGTGACACTGCTCATGTAACTACCAAGGCATCCTGGAAACACCATTCCGAGCATGATAGACCAGCATTTGATACCTTGTGACAAGTCTTGTCTCAGGATGCATCATCACCCCTTTGGGGAGGGAATGGCTGTAGCATGCTGTGTGGTTCAGGTGTTGGAGGCTTCCACTTTTCTCACTGGATGTGCTAAGGTGATGTTCAGTGCTGGACAGAAGAGGAAGGAGGCACCTGACAGTGCCTGATCTTGTCACATAAAGCTGACAGCTGCCTTTAAGCTGTGTAGCATATTTGCTTTGCAGCATTCCCCAAACACCAAATATCCAGTGTGGAAACCTGGCAAGATTTCCATGGACCCCTTTGGTCCATTAATTCAGGTTTTCTTCCCAGGAAGGTCATGGATAGGTCTACTTTAAAAGGTTGCAATTTTAAAATATCCCATGCACAATAAGGCCCCATAAGCACAATTGGCTTTAAATAAGGAGGACGCAAAATGAACAGATTTCAAGGCAGAACGCTATATTTCCAATTTTAGCTTGTAGCACTGGGGCAAGTGCCCTAAATAGTGAAACCTGTGTAGCCTGTGAAGCACATCCATTTTTGTTTGTGGAGACAAGAGCTCAGAGCAGCTCATAGGCACCAAACTACAGTAAAGTAATGCAAGCTGATCCTTAAGGTATAAGTCTAGGAGCTTTCCCAGCTGCTGCCTGCACCCACCTATGTATATAAAGTGCCCTTTTTGAGGTCCATATGAAACAGAGATATATGCTGCCTCTCAATTTTTTCCAGACTTCAGGGTCAGACGGTGACCAGACACGCAAATAACAGTCAAATTATACAGGAAGTTGTCAAAAGGGTCCTAGCACAGACAGAAAAGACTTTTGACCTTCCTGGGTGTCAAAGGTCTGGTTCAAGTTTCTTTATAGTAATCTGTAGCTATGGAAATGAAAACAGACCCTTTGAATGAATCAGTTTGTAGATTTTGCTTTGAAAGTTTCTTTGACTTTCATATTTGAATTGAATTTTAATTAAAATAAAATTGCTTAAAGCTATAACCCAAGAAAGACATTATTTACAATAGAAGAAGAACTGAGGCTGACAGCTGTAAGGGTGGGCTCAGGAAAAAAAAAAGGATCAAGAAAAAGCACAATGGTGTCTTGCCCACACTAGAATCAGTCCGAGATTTCTGTTTTTCCATCTGGGCTTTTCCCCTCTCTCCCTCTCTCCATCCACTTAGGAAAGAGTTTACCTGCCTCACACTCCCATAGAGCCTAAAAATATCTTCAGAGATATAAGTAGCCTGTGAGAAAATCAGTGGGATGTGCTGACAATGTCTTCAAAGTCAGATAGAAAAAGAGAAGTCTAAAGGCAAATTAAAATTGTTTGCAAAATGCAAAAAAAAAAAAAAAAAAGGGCTGGTTTTTATTTCTCCTCTATGGCAACTCATCATAATCAGAACATTCCTTATTTTTTTGTCGTTGTTGTAGTAGTTGTTGTCTTGACAATTCATTAATGCAAGCATAGGAAAAGATTAAAAGAGTTTAGATTATGACACAACTATCGATATTGGTGCCTGACAGCAATATTATCACCTCATGGATATAAATGCTGAGCATAGGTGATTTTAAAAGTGTGACTGATTAAAGCAACATAAATAGTGGTCCTAGCACTAATGCTGTCAAGCATAAATCTGGGACCTTGACAGTATCGTGTGAACCCAGCCTCTGACTGGTCTGAAACCCTCCATTTATGCCTCATTGGGAACATGTCTGTCACCTCTTTCTTTTCCTCTGGTTTTTAACTGAGGACAGCAAAATTTTTTTTTCTCTTTTATTTGGATAATATCAGAAGACTTTCCTTTGGCATATGCCATATTTTACCTGGTGATTTTTTAATTCTTTTTAAAAAAAAAAGAAAATTGGTGACCAATGTTGTTGGTAGTTGCAAAGACCATGCTGGAGAAAGTGTATGAGAAGGAATTAGATGCTACTGTGTTTTGTAATCACAGTAACGTTCTTCATTAGGATACTATATGGGGTTTTTTTTTGCTAGATGTCTGTCTATTTCTTACTTGGAAATTCCCTGCTGATGGATCCCTGAGTATGTGCAAATAATCTTAATAGTGCAGATGGCCTATGTACAACACAACCCATCTCTGCAGAGTATGCAACAATTGGACTCAGGTATGTCAGGATCATGTGTATATATTTCCAAGAGTGAAATTTAGGAAGATGTTGTACACAATACACTCCCCTCCAGCCAAGAGTAGCTCAGGGACACAGAGGAAGTGTCAGAGAATGCAGGTGAGGATAGCATGGACAATGGGAGCACCCTGTGCTCTCCTTGCTTCATACCTTGGACTTAGCTGCTGCTTGCTGAGTGTTGGGTGAAATCTCTGCTCAAGACCAGAGATATCTACAAGACACAGCAGTCAGCTGTGGAGAAAGGTAGAGATGGATTAGTGTTTCTACATCTGCTCTTGTGCTCTTTTTCACCTCAGTAGATACAGAAACAGAAACCCAGTGTCATCTATAACATACCTCAGCAGATAGGGTAGCAGTGGACGTTAGGAGGCTAGTTTTCTATGAAATAATCATCAAAAGCTGTCCAAAAATGTATTATAACAGGGCCTGTTCTTTATTTCCCATTGCTTTTAAGATTGGGTTATGGTCCTACTGTTTATCACATTCACCCTCCAAAGATAGCCAAGCAATTGAATCAGACACCCAGATTACAACAAATACTGGAAACTGCAATATCCGTGCACCATGTGGCACAGAGGAAATGGTATTCCTAAAATCACTAGTTCTAATAAGAGGGAAAATGTTGTCTTAAAGTAACATATACAGACACCAGGCAGTGCAAACCTGCCACCAGGTAGCTAAACAGAGTTCAGTTCCATGTAAAGACTTAGAGAACTTTCCACTTACTTACACTTAATAATATCATTTGTTTAAGGATCTCCTGATAACCTCACAATTGCAAATGAATTTGTGTTATCCAGTCACCCTGGAACAGTCATCGACATTCTTTTCATATAGAGGACTGGCTGATGACTGTTGTTATACCACTGCACTTGAATTCCTTTAGTGGAATAAGAGAACTGTTAGTGGTGGGGACTCTTGGGCTCTGAAGAGGCAAAGCATGAGCCAATTTTTTTTTTCCTTTTACACTTTTCCAGCTAAAATGGAATCCTTTGTGTGTCCCAAATACAAATGGTCTTAGAAGACACCATCCTAAACTACCAGTGGAAGGCAGAGAAGAGTAGCAATCAGTTTCATTAAAAAACAAATAGCTGTGGAAAACATCTGCATCGAAATTAGCCAAGATTTCTAGACAATTTTCCTCAAAAGAAACAAAGAATAAAAGAATGCTAGGACTACCACATATGCTCCTTCCCAATCCAGAATATTCTGCTGTTGCAGAACTCACTTGGGATGCTGAAGATTCATGTTCAGATCTCCATAGTTCCTGATATAGAGTACTGATTTTTATCTGTCTGTTCCACTTTGGTGAATAACCACTTTTTTGTTTGGTGTAGCCAGAAGCAACATGAGACAGATGTGAGAGGTGTGATTTTAGCAAACCCATGCTTAAGGAACCTTGATTTAGGTTGCCACTGCTGTTTTTCACTCCCCTGTTAAGTGTCTGTGAGTGGAAAGTCTTTGTTCAATGTCTGGCCAAATGGCCAGAAATTGATCTTCCAAACCATTCTCTTGGTGTTTCTTTGCTCACACATTCTTGGAGGAACTTCAAAGTATCCTCTCAAACTCCAGTCTCATATGACATGTGTCCCCCTTGCAATCTCTGGTTTCTTGGGCAAGGAGCTGTCAATGTAACTACTGCAAAGCCCCCTTTTACTTCATAATGATCCATTATTGACATTTTTGCATTCATTTCCCAGAACTTATATCTCCCTGAGTGCTCCCCACAACCTTATGACAGTCAGAGAATCACAGAATGGAAGGAGATGGAAGTGGCCTCTGGAGATCATCTAGTCCAACTGCCCGCTAAAGCAGGATCACCTAGAGCAGGTTACACAGAATCATGTCCAGATAGCTTTTGAATATCTCCAGAGAAGGAGAGAAAGTCTGTGTAGCACTGACACCTCCACCATAAAGAGTTTTACATGATGTTCAGATGGAACTTCCTATGATCCAGTTTGTTCCCATTGACCCTTGTCTTGTCGATGGCTATCACTAAAAAGAGTCTGGTCCTATCTTCTAGACATCCACCCTTTTATAGTAATTGACAAGATCCTTTCTCAGTCTTTTCCAAGTTAAACAGCCCCAGCTCTCTTAACCTTTCTTCAGAAGAGAGGTGCTCCAGTCCCTTAATCTTCTATTGGACTTTCTCTAATAGTTCCCTTTCTTGAACTGGGGAGCCTAGAACTGGACACAGTACTACATATGTGGCCTCACGAGGGCAGTGCAGAGGGAAGGAGAACCTCCCCTGACCCACCGGCCACACTCTTCTTAGTGAACCCCAGGATACCATTCAGCTTTTTGGCCATGAGGACACCTTGCTGGCTCATGAATAAATTGTTGTCCATCCAGACTTCCAGATTCTTCTCTGCAGAGCTGCTTCCCAACAGGTCAAGCCCTAACCTGTACTAGTGCCTCAGGTTATTCCTCCCTATGTGCAGGACCCTATACTTGCCTTTGTTGAATTTCATTAGAGTCTTCTCCAGCCTTTCCAGGCCTCGCTGAAGGGCAGAGCAGCCTTCTGATGTGTCAGCCACTCCTCCCAGTTTAGTAAAATCAGCAAACTTGCTGAGGGTACACTCTGTCCCCTCATCCAGGTCTCTGATGAATGTCTTGAACAAGACCAGACCAAAAACTGATCCCTGGGGCACAATGCTACTGGCCTCCAACTAGACTATCTGCTACTTATCACAACCCTCTGGGCTCTGCCATTCTGCCAGTTATCAATCCACCTCACTGTACACTCATCTGACCCAGACTTCTCAAATATGCCCATGAGGATGCCTGCCTGGCCTTTCAAGGGCCATCAGGGTGGCTGAGCACACAGGACCTTGTAGTATGTGTCCTGCTGTGCACACTGTCCTCCCAGGAACAACACAAAGAGCGCAGAAACAGTAGGAAACTACTGTACTTCCCTCTGACATCATGTCTTGGTAAATGGAATAGGATGGACAATAGGGGAACCCCTTCATATCAGACAGGTGAGCAGAGGACACGTGTAGTGCCAGGCAAGGGGACATCTGCCATAACGTCTGGAAGACCAGGGGGCCTATTTGTTTCTAGAAATTCTTTTCTACCCTGTAATATACAAATGCATTTGCACAGCCTGTGGCAAAGTGACCAGCACTAACAAGGTGTCCTTTGCTCCCCAGGAGTGGGAAGGAAAGGGATAACCAGCACCTTTCTTTGTGCACAGAGGGATTCTCAGTTTGAGGAGCACTACAGAGCTGGAATTTCTTCCCTGAGAGAGGTGTCAGTAAGAGGATGTTATAAGGTTAACCCTTTTACCTTGAACCTTCCATGAATAATTCAGGCCCTTCACATTTAATATTCATCCATATAACCTCAGTTGTCACTCACCAAGGGTCATTACTTTCTATCCATGTCCAATTTTATTTGTTCCTGAATCTTTTCCTCATATCTTTATTAAGTGGTCACCACATGTGGCAGAGATGCACATGGTCTCTTTTGCCAGCTCAGACCCTGAAGTGAAGATTACTGTGTCGAATCACTGGGAATGTGATTTGTGTGTGCATTCATTCTGCAATAATAGGATATGAAATCTACTTTCAGAAAACCTACGTCTTAAAACTAACAGTGAAAATTTGTGTACCACATGAGGCAGCCTTTGTGTTTCTTGTTCTTTTTCAGGCTCTCTAGAAACGGACCTCTGGAAAATTAACTCAACAGAGAGAACTGGCTTAGTCGGTTGGGTTTACAGAGTGTTCTTTCTGGTTTAGCAGGATCTAATTTTTACCAGAAAACCAGACCAGAATCCTAATTTTGCAAGTGAAGATTTGCACAAGAACACTTCATAGATGTTAGGTCATTTTCATTAAGAAATCAGATAAAGAGATTTCAAAATGACAAAAAGCTCTGTGCTTCCAAACTGGCAAAGCTGCTTGACTTTTCTGACTAGATAGTGAGACTGTCTCTTAACTAGTTGAAGCATCCATGGGGACACAGAAACTGGTGCAAGTTAGAACAGCCACTAGGTTAGTAGAAGCTTAAATTAGCATTGCAAAAGCTTAAGAAAAGGCCAGTTTAGGGCAAAGTAATGCACTTCCTACAGGTCACAATATGACAGCTAAACCCGAAGAGTTTATCAGTTAAAACTCAGTTGATTTTTCCATCAGAGGCTGTTGGTCACTTCCCCACCACGGTTGCAGAAGCCATTGACATTCCCTGGAACAGCCATTTGTTTCATGTGTGAAACCAGCACTCAGCCATACCCCCTGTCTCGCAAGCAGGTGATGTGCATGGCTTTATCTGTGCTATGTGTACGGTCTCTTTCTCTTTTTTTGCTTTTTCTCAAGAAAGAAACTGTCACTGAATCTTTCCACAGCACACTTATTAATATAAAAAATCCTGTATCCATAGCATGTGATTATGAGAGCAAGGCTGACAGTCAGACCATTGTCAGACCAGACCAGAAACATGATATGGTCCAAAAGTTTCTCTCTTTTTCTTCCTTCCTATCTCCCACACCATGATATTGCTGTTGTCTCTCTTGTCAACACATAATTTCTAGGTCTTCTACTATGCATTTTTAACTGTCTTTTTTTGTTGCTGTTGTTAATTTGTTTGTAAAGTGTTTCAAATCTATGTTACACCTTTATGCAGAGAAAAACAGAGGATTTGACGTTTAAGTGACACAAGACTGAAGAGAAACAGCAAGTGTGGAAGGGTGTTCTGATGTTACTTCTTAAGTACAACTTTGAGAACAGTGATCTTGTGTGATATCCTAGGACTTTGTTCCTTACCAGCCCTTCTGTCTGTTAGCGTTAAACATCTTTCATTTACTAATAATGTTACTTCAAAAAAAAGGTTAAGTTGATGAAATTGAAGTCATTATTCTCAGTGGGGTAAACTGACTTGTTCCAATACAAGGAGAAACACACTTCAGTACTCCTGGGCTTGATTTTGACCTACACCCACTGGCCCACTCTGTCAGGTGAGACAGACCCTGAAAAATCAAAGGGGTACAGTGAAGTTCATATTGTTGCCTTGATCTAGACACTTATAACTAAAACTGAGATATTTTCAGCCATACTGGCCTTTATTATATGTTAAGAAAGTAGTACATCTTGAACACCTTCTTAACAATCTCCCTGAGAGATCCCAATATAACTCTTCAGTAACCATTTACAATAGATCCACACAAGTGGCCACACAAAATTGCTCATACCAAGATGAATGTGAATGAGATGTAGTGAAAAGAGAGATATAACCTTGCTGAGCCAGACAATAAAAGGCTAAAGTGACAAATATAAACAAAGAAAATATGGTTTTAAAAGTTACTTGAATTTTTATCCCAAATCCTATCCCAGACAGGCTGGGAATACTCACTGACACTTCATTGTGGCATTTAAAAGAGAGAAGACGAAATTGATGAGTAGGAAAGTGTACCCAGAACTATTTTACAGCTGCAGTATATAACAATTCAGAGGGTTGAAAGCAGGAGCAGATTTGCCTCCTGCGTGCAAAAAGAAATCTCCACTGAAAATACCACAAGAACCGGAGATTTTGCAACCCTACAGTTGTTCCACTTCCGCTCCCAGCTAGAAATAGCAAGTGCAGGAGTTCACAAAAGAAAAGGCAGTGATGTTAGAGAGAAAAGTCTGATCGAACTCCCAAAAAAGTTATTTGATTGGATCTACTTTCAAAATACGAGCAGGTCTTTGCATTGTCTGGACTGCTCTTAATTTAATTGAGATGTGTGTGAGTGGTGTATAGTGAGAAGGGAGATCTTACTGCACTGAAGCCTTTTCTCAGAAATAGCTAGCTGTGTAAAGGGATCCCTGTAGTAAAGGTTAAATGTACACTGTATATTATCTTCCCTCTCTCTTCCCCCCCTCCCCCTCTTTTTTTTTTTTTTAAACAAAAAGAAGAAAGGGGAAAAGGAAAAAAAATGTTGTGGAAGTTTAAAAGTATGACCTCCAGAACCAGACATGCTGAGACTGGGCAATATTGAAGCCAGAAACAGAAGGGGTTGGATAAAAGGCTTTGTGATATGAATCTCTGTCTCTCCTGCCCTCAGCAGAAAGGCTTAAATATCTCCTTCTTGGACAAACAGATCAATACAAGCTTTTTAACATCTTCAATGAGAGCTCATTAATGCTCTCATGGTGTCCTCTTTTGTGCCCTGATGACCTGGTGGGAGCCAGGGAAAATGAACTGCAGCTTGGTAATTATCACAGGAATAACACTTCATATCATCTCCTAGAGAAATGTGAATTGTTTTCCTAATTATTCAGGACAGCAGCGAGTGAAAGTGCAAACTAATTGAAAAGACATTATGATTTATTTGAGTATGTGAGATTGGACCTATTAGTTTGGGTTAAATGTTAACCAATAGAATATTTGCTATCTCTTTGAAGAGCTGAATACAAGAAAAGCACAAGAACAGAAAACTCCATTTCCTACAATCACTTCTTCATTGTATGTATTTTATGGATTTTCTTTTGCCATTGGAAGCATCTGGATGTTTCCCCTTACAATGCTAGCATCCAGGCTGGGTTCAGGATCTTGAAGTCTTTTGAGGATCTGAGCAATAGGGGTGGGATGTGGGGTGATGACTTTTGTTAAGAAAAATCCTGAAAGAAGTGAGGGTATTATATGATCGATATACAGAATAATTGCATAAATAACATTTAGCATGACTTAACACCACTTTATTTTATGAAGATTTTATAACAAATCTGTGCTGTTTGTTTTATACAGACCACTTTATTGTTGATGATTTTTTTTACATCAGTTATAGCCTGTAGAGCATTTCTACACCACAGTTTGACAACTGAGTTCTTCCATAAAAGAATGACAAAAAGAAATTTTCAGTTTAAAAAAATTTCCCTTAAACTAAAGAAAATACAGCACACAGAGAAAAAAACGAGATTAACAGAGTAAAAAATGTCTAATGTAAAATTGTGAGGTTACTCACTGCATAGGTGTGACCTAACATTCAAAGTGACCTGTTTGATTGAACTCTTGAGCAGCAGGGGAAGAAAAGATGCTCTGAGACATTTTAATGAAGTTGAATCTTCCATGAATGCTGAAAATTAGAAAATCAGACCCTCGGCATACATCTGATTTTGAGCTCTGGAAAACTGAAATACTCAGTATCAGTCACTGTTTTTGAAAATTGAAGCCATATAGTTGAAAATAGGTATTTAATTTATGTAAGATGTTTGCTCTTTCAAACACCTGTCTCAAGCAGCTTCTTGTTATTGACAATGTAGGTTGCCACAGTGCCAAGCTATTACTACTGTATATTAGCCTGAAAATAACACTGTACTCATAGAACTGGGAAAATTCTTTTCATCTTCGCAAATAGTGTGTAATTTTTGGGTTGACCCATCTGTTAGCCCAGGCATGTAATAGCTAATCAAGATACAGTGCAAAGATATCAGAACCCACTATTTTAAATTAAAATAAAAATATAGGGGAAAAAATAAAGGAACAACAACAAAAAACTGCTCTGATCTATTTTAGTCACACTTTATAATCCTGTTTTTCGTGCAAGAATTTAATTATACATATTTTCATCATTTCTTATATTCTGACATATTAATTAAGGATGCTCTAATTCAATTCCTCTGGCACTATTGGCCTATCCTGTAAAAACATTTTCCTGTTTTTGTACAAATACAAAAATGAAGAGGAAGGTAAAGGCAGCACCTCGGTTTGTTGCCTACATGCTGCCATTCCTTCTTGTCACTGAAATAGCAGGCTAATTATTTTATAAAGTGATAGATTCCCCCATCTGTATAGTGCTCAGTGGCACTAACACTTAATAAAATATACATGGGAAAACAGCAGTCTCCTGAAGGTTCCTGGGCTGAAATGTGTGTCTGTCTCTGATGGCAGAGCCATGAAAACAAGGTGAAGTGCTTCACACTTTTACCATGACTATACACGGCCTCTGTCCCTATTATATACTCTTTAAAATCTTTATAAGTAGTAGGTCATGTTTATGGACTTATATGTCTGCTCACGTTCTCCAAAGACTCTTAACCACTGGAAGCCATCACTTTGGGGCTAAAGTAGATGGCTAGAATTGTTTTCTATTGGTTTTGTCATAGTTTTTTATCTATGACCCCAAGTGTTGGAGATTCAGTGTGTGCAGGTGAACATCAGCAGAAACTAATGCAATTATATGACAGTAAACTGCACAAGCTGCAGCCAAATAAACATCACCATCAAAGTTGCCATTCGTGATTCAAACATGCCAATGTACCTAGGTACATGCAATGTACCTAGAATCAACTCCAGACACCTGAGACTGCAGCAGATGTCATGAGGTCCCTGTAGTGACAACTGGACTTACCTCACACTACAAGAGCGGTCAAAAGGTTGTCAGAGGGTTGTTAGGCATTGGAATGGGCTGCCCAGGGAAGTGGTGGAGTCACCATCCCTGGAGGTATTTAAGAGACAGTTCGATATGGTGTTTAGACACATGGCTTAGTGGTGGTTGGCAGGTTAGGGTGATGATTTGACTTGATGATCTAAAGGGTCCCTTCCAACCAAGATAATTCTATGATTCTATGTGCAAGGGCTTTTGCACTCATGAGCACAACTTGAGGACAATGATCTGTCTGGGTGTGTGGTGTTTGTCTGGTTCAGGTTAGAGGCACTGAGGAGGCAAGGAAATGAGAAGGGAGAAGAGTTCTGGTTTCCTTTTTACAATTTTCCAACTGCTGTGTGCATGTCAAGTTTAAAGGTGTGCTGGGCCCAAGTCCAGCCACCTAAAAATGCACAAAGGGATTATGGGACATCAGTGACTAATGAGGGCTGTAGGACAGTCTGGAAATGAAAACCAAAAATACTCTGACGAGCACTGAAGGGGACAACAAGGCTCATACAAACACTGGCACATACACACACGGCAGAGAAGAGAATAGCCTTGGAATCTTCAGTACGGGCAGGTGAATTGATGTCTGTAGCAGTTTCTAGGATGATCATTAGCATACACCAGGTAAGTATGGCAGTGGGATCTCAAGGTCTCCACTGTAATCCTACTTTCTCCTTTAAATTCAAAGGCAAGTGATGTACCTTAAAGCAGTGCAGACATGCACCAATCATTTAGCTGTCCCCTGTCCCTGTCAGAGGAACATGAGCTGGTTGCAAATCATTCCCTCAAGAAATCTTGGTAATCTTGACTATTTTCGAATTTCTTAATATATTTTGATTTAAAGCCTAAATTAGACTTAAGCCAGTGATAGTGTGTCTTGAACCACTTCTGAAAATAAATGAGATATGCTGATGCCGAAATGTTGGTGAAAGGGGATTAAGAAGACTAGGCTTCTTTCCACCCCAGTGGCTTTGCGTTACTATTAAGAGGGACGGATTAATATCAGATTTCTGGTATCTGGTTCCTCAGTGATACTGCTTAATTATCCAGATAAGTGATCAGAGTCAAAGCATGAGTGGCAGCATAAATATAAAGAACATCATCTTATAATTTTTTCCTTAAAAAATGTGTATATTAGCTTTAGTATCATAAAGATACATTTTTAAAGGGCTCGTTAAAGTTTAAATTTTAAGCAGTTTTTAGGTACTCAGTTTTGGCTAGTAACCCTTTAAAAAGAAAAGTCATGGGTTATTTATTCATTATCAGGCTCAGATGAGTGGCTCACACGGAAAGACTTCCAAACACTGTCCTGCTTGTGCCTGCATCAGCTTCTCACACTCACTCCTGCACTCCCAGCCAATTATTCCATTTTCTTCCTTCTTTTTTTTAACTCTCAGGGCCCTGTCGCAGAGACCTCACCCTCGCCGAAAGGGGTGGGCTACCAAGCTTTCCCTGCTCACATCAGAGGCTGAAAACATCTGGTGTCTCTGCTCAAGCTGTGGAGGGGAGGCCCATGAATTCCCAGGTTGCTTCTGAGTCTGGATCTTCTTTATAGCTCTGGTCTCTGTTGGCTGGTAATCATATCCAGTAACACATTTAATATGTGTAAGTGTGTGAATGTGCTTGTATGACAACCTCTAGACTTTCAACGTAGACAAACACTTGGACCGATTGGGATCTTAGGATGAGAGAAAAAAGATTTGGTGCCTACGATTGGTTTGCTGTTTGTCTCCCTCACTAAGTCCTTTGTTAAGGAATGTGAGGTTGGTGTCACAAATGAGGTAATGAATTTTAGCAAAACTCCCTACTGGAAAACTTTTGAGATCTGTGCTTGCCCTTCCTAACTTGCCAGCAGAGCAGGATTTCCAGATATTTCGAAACTGAAATGTGGAATGTAAATTTCTGCGTTCGGGGAGAATTGTTTCCTTGGTACATCGAGGGCATGATAAATAAAGGATTCTTTCTGTGACAGTTCCTCCATTTTGGTAATCAGAAAAGAGAACAAACTGTCCACACTCACCAAGCATTAAAAAGAAATAAAGAAAAAAAAAAGATGAACATTTGGCTGAACAGAAAGGAAAAATTAAGACTTGCACATATAACAAGCAGCCAAATCTGACTACAACCTAAATCAAGAACTAGAGCTCTGTTTTCTCTTTGTTTTCTCCCCTGAATGGACAATCTTCTTCAGCCATACATATTTTAGACTTTATTTATTTCTAATAAAATTTGCATGCCTGAACTACATGCATTGTAGCACACATCAGCCAGAATACAGCGTGATTCCATACTATAGAACAAATGTGTGCATTTTCTTTTTATGGTGTCATTTTGGTTCCTCACTGCAACTACTGCAACTTCCTCATAGCCCTTTCCTCCAGTTTACCAAGAAGCTGGAAAATTCAAGACAAGGGCCCAATTCACATTTGCCTTCTCTCATTGCAAGTGAATAGCCTTTCAAGTGGTGCTAACAGAAACCACTGATTCAGAAGATTTTTTTCTTTTTCTGCCTCCTCCAGGTAGGATGCTAAAACCTAAGGTGGGTTGCAGATAGAAAAGCGAATTGAAAGTAGTAGACTTGAAAACTCCATGCATTTTGATAACAGTCTATAGCTCACCCATACAGTTTCTCACTTCATTCTGTAGGTGGAAAGACTATTTGACAATGACTCAGAAAAAGGGAGGAAAGACTCATCATAGTGGTTCAAATATGAGTCTGCAGTAGGAGGAGAATTATTGCTATGGGTCTAGCACCTTCAGTTCTGCAACTGAGGTAAACTAGAGGGTAAAGAAAAACTTTTAATATATTCAGTGTTTTGCATGGATCTGATGCAAACAGGCAAAAGACAATGTGTACTCACTATAGACAGTGATCCCTGTGTGTTGGGATATTTGAGATAAGAGGAATCACTTTGTATTTCTTCCTGTGACAGATTTTTCTCTAAGGTCCATCTTAGCAAGGTTGAATTCTTGTCAGGGCACAGGTTTCTCCTCAGATAGCTCTGGTCAGCTGGTATATTAGGCAACGCCAAAGAAAGGCCCTTTTAAACTGTTGTTATTCACTCACCCTCACCTGAGTTAATAATATCCTAGCACAGTGTTACAGACTTTTCTAGTGTAGGAGGCGACATCCTTTGAAGAGGACATCTGCTATTTCGTTCCACTGTGTCCTCTTAAGTGACTATTCATGTCATAACTTAATTGCAGCTGTTTTTCTCAATGCCTACCTATACATGCTTTTCATCTCATATTAAACCTATAGTGCATTTTTTTTCCTTTGGAGAAAGCAACATTATTTTATATGAAGATATAAATACGAGGAAAATGCTATCGAAAGTGAAAAGAAGTCACTATTCAGTCCTTTGGGTCAGTTCTGTCCTCTTCTTGGATCTTATATGATTTTACCTTCTCAGGAAAGTATTTAAACTTTCCTAGATTTTCACAGATGCTGCAAGGGCTGATGCAGCTGACCAGGACACTTGAATGCTCACAGTGCACATTCTTCATTCTCAGCAGTAGAAGAGCACGTGATCCCTTGAGTATCCATCTTCAGTTTCAACACAAGCACGAGACCATATGGCTTTACCTCACTCCTGAGTCATGTGCTAATGCCACCTCTTAAAAAAATGCAATAATAAATAACCAGAAAAACAAATTATTGTATACAGCAAGATTTCATGTACTTTCCTGTGAATCAACTGGCACTGTCCATCATGCAAGACAGATGGTGACCGGGGTAAATCTTCCTCAGCACTGCAGAAGAAAACCTCTTCATATAGCTGAATTTGTAAATACGCCTTATAGACTGCTGGTCAACTCCCATTGGGCCATCCAACCTTTCTCAGGCTATTTTAAACTGAGAAGTTGTTTCAGCTGAAAATATGTCAGACTCTGCAGTCATCACTGTCTGTCCTCAATGCCCTCAAAGCCCTTAAGCTGACTAGAAGGGGCCATCCAACTCTTCAGTGTGTGCCCAAGGGAGAGCTCCTGTGACACCTCCCAGATGTATTTACTAGTTGATCTCTAGAAGCAACAGAGGTCCACTACTGATCCCATCATTATAGTGTCCAGACAAAATTAGTACAGGGCAATAGGTAGGTTAGCTGGTAACTCTGTGGCTTCTTTTCCTTTCAAAATATTGTAGTTCAGTTTGTTTTCAAAACAAAATGTTTGGGGGGGGGGGGGAGTGGGGGTGTTGTTTGTTTGTTTGTTTGTGGTTTTTTATGTTAAAGTTTGTGAATACTTTACACCAGACTGGATATTGATGCTTGAATGTTTTCTGTTTTCTCTGTGAGAGACATTTCATGTTTTTTTCTCCCTTTGGGCTAATACAAGTTTGAGTAGAAGCTGATGCAGACATGATGACACAGGAAACCACACTCCATGAGGAAAATAATCATAGGAAGGAATCAAATATGAGAAGAGAGCTGGAGGTGTCCCTACTCCCCTGAGGAAATTCTCCACTAATTTTTACAGGACCTTTCTGTTGCACATATAGCCTTCTATACCATACAGTTTTCCCCTTTAGTTGGTCATCCTGGACCCATAGGAAAGCGTGGTCTTGCTAGTCTACCTCTACTCTGTAAAGGGAAAACTGGCCCAGCTTACAATGTTTGCATCTCTCTACATAAACCAAATAGTGTTTGAGTATTGCCCTGTTTATTTCAAACTGCTGCACCAACGAACCTTCACCAAATAATGTCTGGTCACGGGAACATTCTGCAGTAAAGGATACAGGAGGTATATCAAGGTAGCTTGATTACCACAAACTGTCTGACAGGAGTAGTATATAGTGCTATGACACTCAATTATCCTGCTTTTCATCTAATTTACTGTACTGCCATGGCAAGACAGTTTCTGGACCTGAGAAATCTCAATTTTAGATATACTCAGAGACAGAAAAGAATATTTGCTGTCTGAAGAATAAATTAAGTGACTCTTAGACCTCATTTCACATAAATAAGAATAAGCAGAAAATGCATAAAATTATTAATTGCAGTATTTTTAATTCTTTGGGATGAGAAGATAAAAATAACAAACAAAAACTGTGTCAGATGTATTGCTTTGGCCACTAATATGAAACTTGAGTGTCAACACATAAACCAGTGAGGATATTACACATCTGTAAGCACCTTGTCCCTGACTTTACTAACACCATGTATGTTGACATTGCTGTATATGTACACTGATATATTCAACACAGAGATGCAAAAGCTACACTAATAATATCAGAAGAATAAAATGCAGACTGGGGCATGTACTGTTAAAGGCAGAGTCTCATCAAAGAAATACTCTCCCAGTATTAGCCACCCGTGAAGCAAAAGATTAAATACATTATTTCTTCCTGAGCAGACTAGCTACAAAATAAGACAATTTCCCTATAATTTATACAGTCGTTTGTGTTATTGATAATTTAACCAAGGCCAGGAAATAGAAAGAACATTTTCAAGCAGCAACACATACTACTTCTGTCATTTCATTTTGAGATGAGTCCAACTCATCACAATGGTTTTTTTTTGAACAGGTTTAAGGGTTGTTAAAGTTTCAGGTAAGTACCAGGATTTACTTCCCCTGGCCAAAGCGTATTTGTATGTTGTTTTCACTGGGTTTGTTGTAATTAATTAATTAATTGTTTGTTTGTTTTCTTATTCATTTTTGTATTCAATACCAAAAAACCACATGGCAGCAACATAAGAAGGAGAAACCTGTTGGGATTCCTATCTCTGTGATGCATCACTATAAGGAATGAAAGAAATGGAAGGGTAGCTGCTCTGTGTGAGCATATGATTTTAGTGGAGATGTGCCAGTTTATACTACCTTACAACCTAGAGTGTCCATAATAGTTTTGTCATCAGAAGTAGCAGAGATTTGTGGTAATGTCTATGCTCCTAGGATAATACGAAGACTTGACAAGGGTTCAAAGCTAAAGTAAGGCGTTGAGGTGTTTAGCAGGAAAATTGAAGCATCAAACTCTATTCCCCTTATACTAATTTACAACCCAGATTTTATGCTGTGTTATCCCTTTATTTTGTGGCTGTTGGTTTCAGAAATGGCAATTTAGAAGAGAAAGCTCACCCAATGCATAGCTACTATGTTCTGATATATCAAAACGTTTCAGTCTCCTGGACTATTTGCCTGGCAACGTTCACAAGCCCTAAAAGACCTTTAAACCAAAATGAAGACAGATCCTTAGAAGTCTGATAAGAAAAGTGGAATGCTTTTTTTTTTTCCCACCTGAAAAATTTAGGATGTCAAGAAGTATCAGAATCATTTTTTAAAAGGCAGAATTCCTTCATACAGAAGCACTGAGCCTCTGTGAAACAGGCATCAAAAAATCTTACAAATTCTGATCTCTCAATAAATATGTTTCCTTTTTTTTTTAACAGATTCGCACATTAAAGGTAGATCTGGGACTGATGTAAAATCCATTTAACTGCATTGAGGTTAATGAACCGAAGATGATATACAGCCATTGAGAATCAGCCTTTGCATGTGATCGGTTACAATGCTATTTGTTTTTATTGGCTTAGCCACTGATGTGTTGCTATGTGACACTGCAAGTTTTCTTAATCAATAAGAGTTAACATACTTGAAAACTATTCTTCTATGGAACTAGTGCCTGAAAAAGTCTCTCTTGAAACCAGATTTCCTTTGAGATGAAGGTATGATTAAATGCTGCAGGAATCAAAACATTTTAAACTGAATTTTTGCTAAATGGGTGAGTCAGCACACATTTATCCTCCACGAGAAACAGCAGAAAATTTGCAAAATGAGTGCATCTTTCACCCCTCGTAAGACGTTGTCTTGGAGCAGGGGAATATTAAGGGGGAAGAGTAATATCTCATATACACAAGATTAAAAAAAATAATAAAGCTACTTTATAAATAAATGCAATACAGTATTAAAAAAGCAACACATTATGAACAGACACCTTTGGAAATAAATTTCAGAAGCATCCAGAGAACTCGAGAAAATAACTAGCTTGCACAGCATTAAGTGGAAGGAGTTCCCCTAAGGGAATCAAGGGATCAGAGATACCCTGTCTTGGTTAGTCTTTGATAAGTTTGCATCTGTTTCTTTTTCACACTGCTGATAATAAGCTGAGAGATGCAGTGTTACATGGAGGGAAAAGGCAAAATTGTTTCTTAGGTTGAGAATACTAAAAATGATTGATTTTATTGGAATTACATTAGCACAATTTCACACCCTATTCAAGATGCACAAGAGGAAATAGATTCAGGGTTTGTTTTCTCCTCTTCTCATGAATTCATTTTGTAGCCCTGAACAGAAACACTCGGAACTACTTCAAGCACAAAACTAATCTGTGCTGATGAAACTAAACATAAACTATCCTTCTTTGCTCATGCCTATTAACAGTTTTTGACAGACCTAGAGAAACATCAGTCAGTTTCTTAAATACAGTTAAAATAGAGCAGGATATGTCAGCACATTTTTGTAAGTAAAAAAAGGTTGTAATTCTTGTGGGTAGATGAAGAGTGCAGGATTCATCTCACCCAACTTCAGGCATGAACAGAGTAGATGTTTATCTTTGAACTAGTCAGTCCATAGTCCATTTGCAGTCAGTAGTGACAGGAACTTCTAAGCCTTGAGACATTGAGACATCTACTTTTTAATGAGATATACTGCTCAGAAAAAAAACTTTTCCTTATGTTGACTATAAAGGAAGCTTATATTGATTAACTCAGAGATGCATTTTAGATATCCACATTTGGTTAGATGATGTCACACGAAGAAAGTGGAAAATAAAGATTTCTTCTGCAAGTGCAAAAAAAAAAAAATCCCTTACTAAACGGTTTACTGTAGATAAATACAATCTCCTATTTAAAGGTTGTACAGAATCAAATGAATCCTGTTGTAAAATTTAAAAATCGTGTGGAGGTTGTATTTCTTTTCTGAGAAATTTAAAATTGCCAAAGCAATGATGCTTTCTCATGAAGTCTGAGAGGTTTTATTTTATTTTATTTTTAGGAATAGCAGTGTAGCCATTTGATCAGATCTTCTTCTGGCTTCCTTTCATACCTGAATTAGTGATGGAGTTACTTTTTAAGAGGCAAACCAGACCCTATATCCTGCCCATAGTTGCAGAAACATAGTTGGAAACACATCTAATGGGAGGATGTGTCACTTAAAAAAAATAATGATACATTACAATACAGTTCTATTTTGACCTCTTCAGAACAGAACATTTAGTTATCATCTAGTGCTCTCGTAGTCTTGTGAGAAAAAAAAAAAGTAAAAAAGTAAAAATGGGATAAAAGCATTTTGATTTAACCAAAACAGAATTAAACTTGGACATTTATGAGCTTTGTATTGCATAATGTTGGAATGCATTTCTTTGTTTTGTACAAGAGAACAAACCATGATTCTTATTCTTTAAACAACAAAAAAAATCCATTTCTTTTCTATTTGTTCACAGCACAAACCTATAGTGAATGGGGAAAAAATCGTACACCTAAGATGCCAGGAAATCATTTAAACCTATCCCCTCAAAGATCTAATTTTTATGGCCCTAATTCCCACAAAACATTTCAATGTGACGTAATTTATTTAGGTGCTAGAAGCTTCATAAGGACGAGACAAGTATCTAGAAAAGACATGAAAAATGAAACCTCCTCGAAAGCCTAACCATGTTAATAACATATTCATGTAATAACCAGAGAAAAACACAATATGCACAGTATGTTCTGTATGAATTATTTATTTTATGTTTATACATATACTGGTAGAAAAAATTTTCTTCCCAAATAATTGCACATTGTTAATGGAGAATTAGTACAGCCTATATTTTGACAATATATTTCAAAGTCATAGAGACATCTTTACCTGCAGAATTGTAAATAACCGATTGGGAATAAACATAAGAATGGAAATATTTATATGTGGCAAACTTTGAGTCTGACCCAGCCCTATATAAATGAAGTTAAGAATTGCCAGGCATACAATGAATGCAAAAGCACAGGAATCCTCCTCACACTTCCCTTCCTGTAGCACATTATCAGAGGAAGATCTTAGCAACTCAGAAACAGTTTTGTCATTGACTTATCAGGGACTGAGATTTCAAAGAAATCCAAGACAAGTGTTAATAATATATCAGAATATAAATAGGCTAAACAGCCGTCACCTCCACCTTCCCGCTTTCCATCATGTACCACCATATTTTGCCTTAATTCAATATTTGCTTTGTGTAAAGAGAGAACTTCCAATGAAAAACAGCAAAGCCATCACAATAGTATCGGTACATTTTTTAATGAGACCAGATGGGAAAAAATATTTGGAGGTGGACAAATTGGGGTGCCACTCTTCTGGGCTTGTGGCAGGGGCACTGACAAGAGCCTTTGGTATTTTGAAAAAAATCTAATTCAACTTCATCATGGATGCATTCCCCTTTGACTTGGCCCTTTATTAGACTCCTTAAACTCATCAGTAACATCAAACTTGCAGAAGCTGTTTATCTGCTGGAGATGCAAGTGCTGTACATGTATCTATTATTCTGCTTGCACTTTTCTCTGCTAGAAGAATGTTAATGTAATAATGAGGAAGGGAGGTAAACTCTTGTTATAAACTGACTGCAGACAGATTTATTTCTTATTTCAAATGTGAATAGCATGTCTAAGACCTATTGTCCTAGCCTGGGCTCCTTTGTGTTAATGCAATGTTGCAACCAATTTAAAAATAGTGTGTATGTATACAAAGACAAATGCAACAAAGCCTGTGCATCATATGCACTGTCTATAATCATTATTCTATTCTATAAATGAAATGAAATTTTAGAATCTTGAACCAATACTGAAGAATGTTTTTGTGATTTTTATGAGATTTTTTTAAAGGTTTAAACAATTTCTATTTACAAATGTATTTATATAACCCTAGTAAATGTTAATAAAATAATAATAAAATAACAGTTATGTAGGAAAGCATCTCCTAATGTTTTATCTCATAGGCCATTCTTGCCAAACAAAAGAAGCTGAAATGACCTAGTTATGTGAATCCTTTCCTTTCTGAATCCTGACAAGGATCTACAGGCCCTAAAGGAACCTGGATCGAGCATTTTCTCCCCCAGAGAAAATTTATTAACACTAATCCTTGTCTTTGAACACAGCAACCTTTTGATTGGTGTAATTGAGCTACATTACCTCACTTTTCTACTTCTGTCACAGCATCCTATAGATGTAGCACAACTGAATTCATGAGCCTCATACAGAAAGGGTCAGAGTATTAATATGTTAATAGTGTGCTGGCTTGCAAATTATGGTTGGTTTTTTTTAATAAAGTCTCAGTTAATTACATTGCAAGGTTTTGAAGTCAGACTGGATGTTACTGCTATACATTTGCCATGTTAAGTGTTCTTAAGTAGACAAAACGAGAGAATTCCCTAAGAATTTGGCTAAAATATTTGAACCTAATTTTTACAAATGTCATCTGGTTTTATGGATGCCAAATTGTATGTGCACAGCTAGCTGTTTCATACCTGCAGAAGCAAAATGAAACACGCTTACTTCTAGGCCACATCACATGTTGAAAAGAACAACCAAAAAGAGTTAAGTCTGGATCACAGTGCTGAGCAGCTGATCTACCTAAAGCTACTCTGTATTACTTTTAAGCCATTTTAGAGAGCATTAAAAAATAGGAACAAATACTGGGTTCTATATCCACTGCACTGATAGGATATCACAAAAAGTTGCTGCAGCATTTTCTAGGTATCTCATTTAAACTGATTAAAAATATATATATATATAAAATTAAAACTCCTCCTAATCTGACAATGTCCCAAAGGCAGTTGAGGGCTGTGAGTTGAAATAAATGCCTAAATTGCATCTTCCTGATCAGCATTTCTCTGGAGACCCCTCAGTGCCATGTGAGCCAGCCTTGGGAGGATTTTGTGGTGCAGAAATTATAAGGGTATCACAGGGGAAGATAATGATTAAAGTCTGTCTGGACAAGGTTTTGAGCAACCTGAGCTTGTGCGACAGGACAGGACAGCAGGAAGGGCTGGAACTAGATAATCTTTTAAAGTCCCTTCCAATGGAAGCCATTCTGTGATTCTATGAAACAAAAGTGCTTGAAATGAGCTATGCTGAGAATTAAGAAAAAAAAAAAAAAAGTGTAGGAAATATGGAGCAGGGGTTTCCCACCAATATATTCTGAAAATGACAAAAACCACTTTTAATATAAGATGGCTTCACTCTGAGTCATATGTTTAAGGAATATGAAACCTCTCTGCTCAGAATCTATTCCCACACAGTCCTGATGTAGAAAATCTCTTTGCGATTCTGGTGTCAAAGGCACTTTTTAAAGCATTTACCTTTCTCCAGTTGAACATTCTCTTTTCATCACTGTTTTTCAAATTAGTAGTGAAGGCCTCATCCAGAAAAGGGGAAAGGGAAAAGTTCAAGTTGCTTCTGGACTGTCTCTCATGAATGGAACAAGCCAGACAACTCTCAGCTCAGTTTAGACCTTTCTTTAAGTCATGCAGATAATATAAAACTATGTTCCTAAATGCCAGGATGGACAGGCTCATGCTTCCTGGCAAGCAGCTGATCTACAGATCTATCTCTGTTCTTAAACCCACCAGAGAGCTCTGCTGTGACCTGAGAGAGGTCATGTCGCATGGGATTGATCTCATCTAACTTTAAAGATCTGCAGTGCAGGCACCTGAGTCAGTTAGACCTGCACCTTTTAGCATCAATTGAGAGAAACAGGCTTCTTTAGGGAACAATTTTTCTGATCTAGCTAAGTTTCTGCTTTAGGAGGAGATATTTCATATGAGTTACAGATGTCTGCACTTGTTCAGACTGCTTCCACCCCTAGATTTTGCTTGCATCTGAACCTTTTCCCATGTTTTACCTGACTTTGCTATTTAGAGTCTCTTCACAACAGACAAAAAAAAAAAAGTTTGTGTTTTTGAATGTTACCAAGATGCAATGGGTTTGCAGATGTTCAAGTTAGATGTTACCCATATTTAACTGGAGAGCAGGCAACAAATGCACTACCTGCAACTCAACAAAGGTTTTCATTTGTGTTTAAATAGATTGGAACACTGGGAAAATGAATATTTTCTGATTTTTGGCTTGTGTAAGAGTAAGAATATGTTTATGTCCACCATATAGTACCACAGGGACTCAACTGAGGTTCAGGTTTTCACGTCATGGGATATAAATTTTATTACTGTAAGACAATCAGGTCTGCTGCTACTACTATATATTTCTGTATCAATGGAATTTGGAAATCAATCACTCCATTCAGTCTTTAAAATAGTGAAAGCCTAATTTTTGCTTTATGCTTCTGTTCTAATGTGTCTTCCTAATATGAAGTGTTCCTCACCTTCTAAAGGATTTAGAAAAGACTTTTGTAATCTATGGGGTTATGTGCTGGGATTAATGATGAGGCAACAACTGAACACAAGATGGGATATAAAATTTAGAGCTGATCCTTGGAGATGCCTTTGAGTTACTACTTCTGATGCTCAAAAGATTTTGTGCCCCTTGCATACATGAGTCAGAAAATAAATTTTGTCTCCTTTTGCCTTTGTTTTCCTCCCCAACTTTCTTATAGCTAATGTGTGAAAACTGGAACTCAAGGATCATCTATATCTATATACTGCCTGGCACAAAAAGGCCTGAACACTCATTTCTGGCCTCTACTGCAGCAGCAACAGTATTTCTGAAGAGCTATCAAAGTACCTGTCCTGAATGGAGGTGAAGTATCAGTGGATGTTAAGCCATGATGTAATGTGTAATATCACAGGTCCTGGAACAGCTGGAATTACATTGCAGGAATATAAATGCAGTGCCACCAAGTACTAATTGCAAATGTCTCCTCTTTCTGTTATAATATTTGAGTGTTAATGGGAAATGGTCAAAGTGGTTTCCATCCATACCTGGTAGCACCAAACTTCTCAGAGAATCCTACTGCCACTGCAGTGATGTGCCAGCTGTTCTCAGAGCAGTTTGCTACCTTCTTAAAACATCCCATCTGTGAAGCCTCTTTCAGGGGTGGCTATCTCTGAAAGAAAGAGAAGGCACAACCAAACCTGGGAACCTCTGCTGCCATCCCAGATAAAACTATTCCTCCTTGAGAGTATGAGCCCCCAGTGCTTAAAAAAAGACTTTCCTCACTGGTAGCATATATTTTAAGATACCATTTTCTGTTCTGAATAGCCTTTAAAAAGTATATCAAAACCAATAGCCAATGACTTTTTATCAGGTGCTGATCTAGGCTGGTGGTTTTAGTGGTCTTACTGATTTGCAGTGTCAGCTAACAGTTAAGCAAAAGCCATACCTGATAAGTGGGCTGTTTTCACACCAGCTAATCTGCTGGAAGACATGCTGAAACTTTGTCCAGTGGCTGAGGAATATCAGGGTGACCCACTCTTCCAACCTCACCATGGTGGTCACAGGTCTGGGTTTAAGGTGTTGTGCAATAGGAAGTGTCCCTATTTGTCCATGTAACGATCACGCCCTACCAGTATCACTCCTGACCAGTAGAGACTGACACTCCTTCAGAGCAGACACAAAAATCTGAACCATGCTATTTGTTGGGATAAAATGCCTCGAGGCATTCTTGCACGAAGAAAAAAATGTTCTAGATTTGACTACCTGGGCAGGATAAGTCATGGGTTTACTGTGGAGATTTCAGATCTGGAGTTGGATATGAAGATGCCACAAGTTTTTGAGTTGATGCAGTTGGTCAGGGTGCTCTCTGGTGTACACTTTGTGCTGCTGCCATCCTCACATACCGATCAAAATGCCTAATATAATGTAGGGGTGCAGAATTAAGCACAATGCACTTGAAAAGGCTTCCAAGTCTCCGATAAATTAGTATGTTCCATGTGAACCATTTAGTTTGAAAATATATATGAGTCCCATTCTGCACACTTGGTGTCAGCAGTTCTTATGCACTTGAATAACCATAATGACAACAGGTCTGCTTCTGTGGATAGCTGTTATATGTGCAAAGGCTTAACAAAGCCATTTATCTGTGAACATTTTGATAGCGTTACCCCACAGTGTGGGGCCCAAGCATCTACAGTTTCAAACTACCATTTAGTTTCAATATATCATATGCCAGTACTTGTTTGTCTAAACACAGCATTCAAGAAAACACATTAGTGTTTTTAGTCAATTATCTACTCCATTTGTTTTCTTAGCTGCATGTGCTTTTGAATGGTTATCTCAGCTTGGTACTGTGGTTCTGTGAGGTGTGTCCAACACTTAGAATACAATATTTCTCATGCTCACTGAAGCAGAGAAAAAATAGTTGAAATCAGCAGCAATGAACTTCCCATAGTTCTGCTGCATACAGCATGCATGTTTATGTCTGAGTCTTCAATTCTTTCATATTAAAAATTCCCAGGAAATCAGAGACAGCATTTGCTGGATCTAAAAGGCCTGTAGGATCAGTCCCTTAATGAATACTTTAATGGCTGTTCAGGTGTACTGAAAATAGCTAGGTGCTTAGGGATTTCTGACTAGCACTGATATGACTGATAGGTAATTCTGTGAAAAGCCAGAGCTTTGTCTGGGAATAGAACTTCTTCTGTCTTGAAGTCAGCGGCAGATTTTCCTAAGTTCATAGAAAACAGGTCTGAAAGGACTTCTTGTGCCATCTAGTCCATCAGCTTGCAATAGTGCTGATTTATTTCCCCTCGATGTTAGCAAGAGTAGAATTACAGGCAGATAGAGGTCAGCCCTAAGATTTAAGTTTCCACAGGACTCTCTTATCCTTCTTGCAGAAATTGGCTCTGAAGTGCCACAAAAACACAGGGGTCCTTGTCCTTTCCACTGTTCAACAGGCTCCAAGGAGAGAACACCACATCCTCTTCACTCAAGATCTCAGGATGGATTTGAACCGCAGTTGCTGAGGTGAAAGGGCTCGACAAGGCACGCTGCTGCCTTCCCCTAAACAGCTGGAATAGCATCAAAATCTTTTATTCTATGCATCTCTCCGGCACTTTATTCTAGAGGAAAATAATACGCTGTCTAGTGAGCTGCATTTTTTTAAGATAATAGCAAAGTATCTCTAATTCAAACCAACTGAACTAATTGGACAAAAAAGGATGCAAACAGCCCAGCCTACCAGACTGTATTTAAAACAATTGTTAGCAATCAATAAATCCTGCTGGATTGTTTGATTTCATTAAAGATGTATTTGTTACTAAGCAGCTGGCACCCAAACAGCTGCTTTAAATAGAGAGAGATTTTTCCTGCTCTGTTTTATCATGGTCTTCATTATTTTATTTGCACATTTTCAGAGACAATGACTACTGAATAGAATCAAAATGCAGATAAGCCTATCACATCCTCGTCTGAGCATGTGGTGGGTCAGGGGAATGCATAGGAGAAACGACAGCCTGCTTCCCTTTCTACTACGCCTGAACATTGTCTTTCAGGCTTTCAACAGTCAGTCATGAGTATAAAACCAAGCCTGAGACTAGCCCTCTGATTAAATAATAAACTAAAGATAGCATAGCTTCTTTTCAAAGCCCTGAATTTGGCTTTCTGTGAATACTGACCTGAACATTCACATCCATTGAACAGAGTGGTCACAAAATGAGGATTCCCTGGTGTTATAAAAGTGCTGCATAGTGGAGTTAGTTCCTTTTAAAGACCACTTTAAAGTATATTTAAACTGAACCTTAGACAGAAGATACCTCTACCCCATTATGTAACACAGATAATGAATGTAATAGTTTTTGTGCTACATTTTGGTAGCAAACCAGGTAGCCTTCCTTTGTGGCTGTGTTGTCACCAAGCAAGAACATCAGCAGCTGAAGCATGGACAGCTTTTAGAAAGAAAAGCAAAATCGGATAATAAAACAGCTGCAAATTTGAAATCAGTCCCAGGATCACTTAGATGCATGCAGCTGAGCCAAATTCCCAGGGAGCAATGTGAAAGCAAGATAAACTTAGATTTTCTTGATTTCCAGCCAGATTTAGTCACACTGCAGTCATTGTGATGCTCTTAGTTCTGCACTCACATCCTCTAATAGGAAAGTCAGCAGAAAGACCAAGGTTGCATTCCCTGCCAGTTTTGCAGCCTGCCAACCTTCTTTGGGCATAGAAAGGTATGTTTCTATCTCTTCCTCATATTCTAGTTGAGCTGGAATTTGGGGGCTATAGGTATGCTTGAAGAAGCACTGTTGACATGGCAAGGAAGAAAGGTGTCCTTTGCCGTCATTATTCTTAATAGTTGCAGAGGCTTTTGTTTCTAATTCAAAACCCCTTACTCTTCGTCATACCTTCATTACTCTTACATCTTCCTCTCGTTTCATGGCATTCATGTGTGGCTGCAAAGCACATCCATCACCTTTGGCTAAGATGCTAGAGGTCTAGAGTTTCTCTTCTCTTCACCTGGATAACAGTGGGGTGTATACAGGCTTCTTCCAGAGGACTCCCAGCACCAGTGGTGTTCCCAAACAGTCTAGCAAACCTGGAGAGTAAGTTAGGATCTTAGAGTCATTGTAGAGTCATAGTAATGGCATTCAGGGTATAATTTAAGATGGAAGAAGGTGATTGTTTTAAATTTCATTACTGTTTGAATTGCAGAAATTGTGTAAAGAAAAACCCAGAATGCTTTACCTGACAAAGCAAGTCCAAAAAAAGGAAAAAGGACAGAGGAAAAATCAACAGAATTCAAGCCTCTGTTAAAACAGTCACTGCACATTTTCACAGTCCCAATGATAGGGTTAAGCCCATTGTACATATGTGGCTCAGGTTATATTTGCTGATATAGATTAGCACTTTCCTAGTTCCACTTTCCAAGTTGCAAGCTACTTGGATCAAGTGGTTGTTCTATGACTGGTCCAAGCATCTGAAACCTCAAACTAAACCCAAATTAGACTGATCACTCCTTGAAGATAAAAAAGAACTGCATTGATGCTGATTTATCTTAACTTTCCTTTGAATTTTATGAGGCAGATCCTGAGCTGACGTCATCAGAGCTGTGCTGATGTGCACAACCCCAATCCAAACAAAACTCAGAAGCCTAATTACTGAAACATCACACAAGAGTTTATTCTTGCGACATTTCAGACTCTTTGACAATCAGGTGGTGGCAAGAATCTCCTAAGAAGAAAGCACATCTGTCAGTCCTGTTTCTACACCAAAGAAGTTTCGATAAACATACAACTTTTTTAGATGCATTTTGCAAACTTTTTGAAGTTTGCCCAACACTAATTATCTGTCACATCTCAACCTATGGCCATGCAGGTTCTTTGCAGCCAGCCACAAGAAAAAGGAAGCAGTAGGTATTTTTTTAATACCCATCTATTCCTCTGTAGTTGGAAAAAATAATAATCCTATTTTAGACAGGCAGAATGTTTCAATGGAACTTTAGATTCATCCTAACATCTTAGGCCCTGCTGTGTTGACCCTCCCCTCTCCCTCTGCTCTCTGCAGAATTTGTATGCAAAACCCACGAAAAGATTTTGGAACAGGCCATACATCCAAAAGCTTTTGACAAGGAACAGGGACTACTTAAAAGAAAAGGTCCTCTGAAGCAGCTTTTCTTTTCTTCTGTCCCTTTTTTCCCCCTGAATTCATGCACCCCTTAACGACTTCACTAGTAGTTTAGCCTGTGTGGGCTTCGTCCAGCACAATAAATGAAAGTGTGCAAACTCTCTCTCTTTAACACACTGTTGGACAGGAGAGGTTGTGTCTGCCAAAAAAGAATCTGGCTTGCTGAGAAGGCACGTGCTATGTCCAGTTGTTATTAGTTCCTGTTATAAACCAGGGGGCAACATATTTTCATAATAAACCACACCTATTACATAACATTTTTGGCCAGATGTTGCAAGGGAAGTTGTCAATAATAATTTCTCCCATTGAAACCTGAACAAGAATGACTTTTGAGCAAGAATTGAAAGAATGGTTTTTCACACATCCACACAGTTTAAGTAGGGCACGGAGAATTAAGACAGGGCATCTGTCCACATCAGTTTCAGGGAGCTGAATGCTGCACATAAGGCTTAATCCTTCAATATCCCACCCGTTACTTAAAATGTGAATCAAAAATGTTAGTATATACATCTAAAGGGATCAGACTACATATGTGTGTATGTCCATTGCCCAGCTCAGTAAATCAGCAAATGATGCTGCACAGAAGGAACTTTCATGCATTATGTTTTATTTGTGGCTGGCTTGGAGCACGGCTGTACATGCCTCCTAAATCCTCTGTGTTTTGCCTGCCCCATAATATCCCAGTAGCTAAAATAAATTACACTCTAAGAGTCTAGCCCAACACAAAACAGCAAGGAACTGGAACAAGCATAAAAGTAAGGTAAAGTGATTGGTGTACATACATTATGTACCAATTTTGATGGCAGGTTGTGCTTTGTCTGGACCTTATGATTTTTGTAAGCGTTCAAGAGCTGGCTGACAGACTGTCAAACTTTTTCAGAAGTGACCATCTGAAATTCTCATCAATATGATCTACTATGTTTCTCTTTAATAAACCCCACTGGAGCAGTTTATCTGACTTAAATATGATATAAAACATGTCTCCATACACTTCTTTTGAAACTCAAACTCATGGTTAAGGAGTCAGAGCTTTGTATGTTAGCGTGTGTCAGCTCAGCTGAGCCAGGTACATGATGTTAGCACTTGGATATGGGTATGGGATTAAGACACTGTTACATCTTGAGTGAGTATCTTATTCACTTGCATTTCGTGTGGTCTAGCTGTGTCCAAAAGCAGTTATGACAATTCAGCTTATGCAGCAATTTGTTACATAACAGAAATATGTTAGTGAGTTTAAGTCCCAACTTAAATGCTGTTACTTTACCTGATTGCATTCAACCAGTGAAAGACCCCTGTTATTTCAGTTTAAAGGTCACATTTGTCCATTTAAATTAACCCTGTTAAATTAAAGAATGAAGCTCTGTCAACAATAATCAGACTTCAGTGAAGGGGAAAAGTGTCCGTCCTGCTTTTATTACCACTCAGCGACATCATCTTCAACGTGGCCTTTTCTTGAGAGATGACATCTTTTGATTAATGCCACATGGAGGTGCTTTCCTCCTTGACCACACGTGCTACAACAGTCAGAGTCTTGTGTGAGGGCATGTGTCCAGAGCACTGCTAGAGCAGTCACAGGGACTGGGGATGTTACCACCCCTGCCTCAGAGGTGACAGAGTAATAGAATGTTTTGTTGACCACAAATACAGTTTCAACAACATGGTCTGGGTCTACGAGAAATGCTAACACAGGCCTGTTTCACAGGTCTCTTTAGGGTTGCAACTGGGCATTTCTTTCAAATGAGACAAAAGGAACGAAGTTTTGGTCACAGAGGGTAATTTAACTGAGATAACAGAAGGAAAATGCAGGCTCACTTTTCTTGTGCTCACAGCTGTGCAGCTTTTTGGCTGTGCTGAAGAAAATGGAGACTAGGCTACAATGCTCTGTGTCTCCACATGCCAACCAGCGTTTGGGCAGCTCGAAGCCAGGATGGTGTAAGGTCACATCTGTCTATAGTATATTAAGAGAGCCTATCTTGAGTGAAATGGCAGGAAGAAAATGATGAAGTATGATGAACTCGTAGGAGAATATACAACTCACCTGTGCATGTCGGGCCAGACACAAATATAGCTTACAATGTGAAAACACACTGTTTTGTACAGCTCTGTAGATCTAATCTCTCTCCAACAAACATACTCATACTTTAACCAATTCCCAGACACTCAGATTTAAATAAAACTAGTGTGCTTCCTGAGCTTGATTCACAAAAGGCTCACCAGTCCTACAGAACTTAGCAGGCAAAGAGAGGACAATTAGGAGGAATCTTTAAAAGCATCCTTTTCATTATAGTTTTGAGATTTTTTTTTTCCCTAATTTCCTCGATGATGTGTTGCATTGTGCTGTCACTCTGGGGTTTGTCAGTCACATTTGCTAATGTGATACAGCATGACTGACACAACATGTGACATGTCACCATGGGCTGCATCACTTGGAAACTTTGGCAAACATATTGAGGAGAAGCGATTGCAGTAAAAACATTAGTGTCTTTTCTTTCTTTCTTTCTTTCTTTCTCTCTTTCTTTCTTTCTTTCTTTCTTTCTTTCTTTTCTTTCTTTCTTTCTTTCTTTCTTTCTTTCTTTCTTTCTTTCTTTCTTTCTTTCTTTCTTTCTTTCTTTCTTTCTTTCTTTCTTTCTTTCTTTCTTTCTTTCTTTCTTTCTTTCTTTCTTTCTTTCTTTTTCTTTTTCTTTTTCTTTTTCTTCCTTCCTTCCTTCCTTCCTTCCTTCCTTCCTTCCTTCCTTCCTTCCTTCCTTCCTTCCTTCCTTCCTTCCTTCCTTCCTTCCTTCCTTCCTTCCTTCCTTCCTTCCTTCCTTCCTTCCTTCCTTCCTTCCTTCCTTCCTTCCTTCCTTCCTTCCTTCCTTCCTTCCTTCCTTCCTTCCTTCCTTCCTTCCTCCCTTCCCTCCCTCCCCCTTGTTTTTCCTTCTTTCTTTCCCTCATTCTTCTCTTCCTCTCTCTCTATCTTTTTCCAATACATAGAAAAATCTATCTCAAAGATAAAGGCATGACTGGCACTAGAACATAGAATAATTTTCTGAATAAAAGGGCTTGATAGCCTTTTATTAACTATCAGAGAAACTTTGACTTGATAAAGCAAATCATCAAGCTAAGAAGTTAATTTTCACCAGTGACCTGAAAAAAAACCTATGCTTTTTAATCTGCCACGAATAGGTTTGAATAAAATATTTGTAATTGTCATAATAGGTAGTGAAGCTTCTACAAAAGCAACTTGTAGCCCTAGTGAAACTGCTAATACAGATACAGAGAGAACTTCACATTTTAACAACCTCATCCTGATGGCACGGTGGAAGTGTAATAGCCAGAGAAGCACCCAAGTGTGAGACTGACATTGGCTTCCTTAGGCTCATGGAAATCAGAACAGTATTCACTTGTTCCTTTGACAATCTTGGAAATACCCTGACTGAAGGCGCTGGTAGAGGCTCACCAGAAGGATTACATATTTCACTCTCTGGAATATAAATTGTTGTGACACACAGCAAAGTGCATTTGCAATAACAAATATATAAATACCTCAGAAGATAGCAGGCACACAGACCTGCATAATTTAATTAACTTGGAGAAGTTAATATTCCTGAATGCCTTGCAAGTCTGGGTATATTGTGCTTGAACGATAGTAGTGTCACAGAACTACCCAGCGTTATCCAAATAATCCCTCCTGGCCCATTACTGGCTAGTTTTGGACTCAGATCTTGGTCACAGTGCAGGGCTGTTCATTGCTTCCCTTTATATGCATCTGCTCTTTGGAGCTCACTACAAATTCTTCCATAACACGCTATCCTATACATACAGTAAGCCTAAATAAGGTCAAAGCAAGTGCAATGTGTGCACAAAGTCCACAATGAATGCCTGATAATTTCTTGTTGTTATTAAAATTATTGCACATTTTGCATGTTTTGTATTGTGTTTAACCTTATGCTTGGATATTTTTGCTTCCTTAATTTTGGAACTTAGCCCCTAAATGTCAAGAAATGCACTATAGGTATATAAATATAAATAGGTATATAATTATATATTCTATATATTTTCTTGATGGAACTTTAAAGTTAGGAAATCTAATTCAACTTTCTAACATTTTATTTTCTTTCTCACACGTTCTTCTCCTTCTTTCTTTTTCTCTTTTTTCTCTTTCCTAGAGCTTTCAGCAAAGCTCTAAGACAAACACATTAGCCAATTATTTTTGCAATGTAAGCTATTATGTCCTAAGAAAAGGTTCCTGAATGGTCATTTTTTATATGCTTTTGGGGAATGTTACCAATATATTACACACTTCAAGCTCTTAAGATAAAATATTTAATTGTTTTATTTTTCGGTCTATGATGTAAAATTTAGGCAGTGATACCTGAAAGTAGCTCTTCTGTGAGTAACAACTTTTTCTGTGAATTGCATTTTTTTTTCTTACTGCCTTGCTGCACTCTGACTAGTTATTTTTATATATGGTGTGCTAAAGAAAAAGAAAAATAGTTTTCTTTGTTACTAACTGTAAGAATAAGAGCACCCTGAAGTTTAACTGACTTCATCCATTACCGTGTGAACCACAGCTTGCAGGTTTGCATAACAAACTCTTCTCAAGAGGTTCGTGGGAAAGGTATGAAGAGGGTTGCACACAGGCTGGTAAAGGAAGGATATTCAGTGCTGCTTTCTTACATACTCGTACTTTTATCACTTCCTATCATCTCACTGGTCGTTAACCTCAAAAGTAGGACAAACTGCTAGAAGCGCTATTATGAGGCACTCATAGGGTATCACAAAATTGGTTAGAACCAGAAACCAGTGCAACAGTTAACAGCTGCATTACAAGCCAGTGATACTCAGCTATCATAAAGTCCACTATTCCTTACTGCCAAGTGAGCTTCAGGTTGTTTTCATGCCTTAGTAAACGCATTTCAGCTTTACATCTAAAGTTTACTTAGCAGTTCTGTCTTGCTGTTCTAAGGGGCCTTCTGGAGTTTGCTTTAGAAGTCCAGAGTGCTTGCAGCTTTTTTGATATGCATCGGAGACAAGTGCCACCCCACACCTGTGAAAATGGCCTTACTTCATTTAGTGCTGCCTAGGAATGCGATCAGTGGGGGAGAGGGCAGATGTGAGGGTGTAAAGAAAAGGTGTGAGTGGAGGGCCTGTTTTCAGTGTATTAAAAGGAAGGAAGAACCCTTAAAGGAAGGCAGAGAATTGAGTTACATGGGGAATAGCACTTGGGCATTGCAGCTGCCCCCAGCCTGAGGGACAAACAGCAAGGTGTCGGGATCCTGAATGCAGGATGGCTGCACATCGGGGGGTCAGTGACCCAGAGCAGTTAGCCTGGGTGTGCCCAGACGCAGGCAGTGGGGTCCCCAGCTGCATGAATCCCCTGGCTGCAGAACAAACTTGGGCAGCTCCCTGTGACAGCGCAGCCTGCCCACAGCTCCCTCTCGGTCCTTCCCCCTGGCCCCACCATTCCCTGACAGCACAGGAAGACATTCTCATGAGAACATCCTTTCTGTCTGACTGCAGAAGGGATAAATAGAGTTGTTTGCTTGTAAGAAAATCCCGTAACAGTTTGAAAGACCGGAAATGGGGTCTGTGCCGTGTGCTGCGTGTAGATTAATCCTTCTTGATGCTGCACTGCTCAGGGTTCTCAGCATCTAACGGGATGTGCAGCTACTCGTGCTATTCTCATCTTGCAGTGTGAGCTCTACTAAGGAGCACTTTAATTTACTTCTCTCAGAATCCGAGTTCCTTTCTCACATAACAGACCTGCACTTCCCGGTGCAAAACACAGGGCAGGTTGCAGACACAGCTAAGGGGACTTGGGGGCAGCTGAAAATGGCCAGTACAAGCCCTCATTCAAGTGGTAAGGAAGATGCGAATAGGACAGGAGGTACAAAATAAGCTCCAGCAAAGTCATAAGTAAACTTAAAACTGGTATTCAAATCATGAGCCCTAAAAAATCCTCTGCCTCTTCTGTGAGGGAGGATGTCAAGCTCCATCCAGGTCTTTGCATGTCACTCTAGACCAACCAAAGAGCAACCCTAGCTCCACATCAGACACCTCGCCAGGCTGTACAGGCTCTACATACCCTGGCGTGCAAGTAATATGATGCAAGCTGTCAGAAAATGTAATGCTCTGGATTTGCCCTGAAACAACAACTGAGTTTCCGGTTTCTAATCTCACAAAGGGGAATAAAATCAGGGAGGGGAAGATCGGTGTTGCCTGACTGCTATTTCAACACTCAGCAAACCATACGTGTATGAAAACAATTACCTTTCGATGAAAGAATGATGAGTGCATTAAGCGAACACAGATAGTAGAAGATGACTCATAAAATATTCCATTGTCATTAATGCCCAGAGTGGTTAACTAGAGAAATAAAGAATTAAAAGGTTGGACCTCTCATTAATACTAATCTTGTCTGCATGTTTCTATATTTTACAGCTATCTGGTATACTTGCATATATTTCATTTACAGTGTGGGCTAAGTAATGCCCACTATAGCTAATGTTTTTGGCATATTCATATATTCTTGAAAGCTTATTTTGGGACTGAAACATTTCAACATTGTTCTTTGATCTGCAGTTAATTTATGTTTCAAGGAGACAGAGGCTAAAATCTGTGAAGCTAACTGATTTTTTCAGTTCCTTGGTTGCTAAAAAAATATCCATCACGGCTCACATGCACAAGCTAGATTGGTTTGGGTCATCCTGAAATTATAATTTTTCAGGATTCCTGTTGATTTGCATAATAGTATTTCTGGTTGATGCAAAAGGTTTCTTCAGCCTGGAACAAAATGTTTCCATTAAATTGGGGGTAGTTTTAATTAAATAAAGAGAACTTAGGAATTGAAAGACTACACTCATACTGAGATTCATATACTACTCCCAAAACCCAGAAGGGACTATATTTCTGCCAATGAGGCTGTTCCTGAAGAGTTATTCTGTGTTGTGGGAGATCCACATTTATTTGCATGATTCAGCACAGGACTTAGAGTTCTTCAGTATTCTGGGTGTTACTTCTGTCTGACTTAAATATTCCTTGAGCCACCTTTGGGTAGGCATTTTCCACACTCATCTTTTGTGGATGCTTGCATTCCTGCTTCTTGCTTTCAAGTGCACTGCAAAGGAAAGGAGTATTTTGCATAGCATTTTGCAGAGCCCAGTGACAGCTATAACTGGGCTGGTACAATCTTAAATTCAAGGATGGATGTTTTTGCAGGGTCTGAAAGCAGCATGATTACCTTCAGGATGCACTTGAGCTCATGAGTTCTGCCTCTCAGGTGTGATGATGGGTTACTACCCCTGAACTTTTCTGGGCATATTGCTAGTTCAGCCCTGCCTAGCTCTAGCACTTCTGTGCTCATGCTGAGATGTGGCTGGTATATAGTAATTAAGTAGTACAGCTTTTAAGTACTAAGCTTGTCCTCACTTTTTCCAGACACACGCAAATGAACACAATCTCCCACTACAGTTAGGTCTGTCCCAGCTCCTGTCTTCTGTTCCCTCATGAAGTTATCCTTGAAAAGATTTGAATTAAGAAATATTTAAGGAAACTACTTTTGATGTTTCCAATACTTTATCCTTTGTTTTTCTTTGTGGTCAAATGCACCCATGAAATTTATATGCAAACATCAGCTCTGGCTGAACATTGGGATAAACTTCTCTATGTCTACAAGTACAGGGGGGTGGTGGGACCGATTGCCTGGAGAGGTTGTGCCATCTCTGTCCTTAGAGGTTTTCAAGATACGACTGTACAAAGCCCTGAGCAACCAGATCTCATGGATGACCCTACTACAGACCTTATGAGGTCCATGCAAGTCAGGATTATCCTGTGATCCCAGGGTCCTGTCTAGACATTGAATTCCCACTACTCTCACCAGCTTCATCGGGATCTGCAGTTTCTCAGCATTAATATGAAGAGAGACTAGAAACAGATTCACTAAATCAGGTGATGCACTGGGTAAAGTGGCAAATAGTCACTGAAGAGGCAGCAGTACCCAGAGACTAAGACTCTGTGTCAGGCCTCAGAAAATCTAGGCATCCCCTGAGAAAGGCTCTTTTATCTTCTATGCCTGTTGGTTCCACTCTTTTTTTGTTGTTGTTGGGTTTATTTTTTTGGGTGGTTTTTTTTTGTTTCCCCTCATGTATTTCAACAGAGAGATTCTTTGGAGACCAGCTACCTCATGGCACTTGCAGTCTATAATAAAGCTAGGTTTCAATTTCACGTGGGACTTCATGGCTCAGCTATTAGGTAAATAATAACCATTCAGTGCTTTCAGTGGATCTATGCCAGTTTACACCCTCTTAAGGGATAGTGAAGGCCAGAAGGATCATGTACTCTCTAATTATATACTCTGACCTCCAAATAAAAATTTAACTCAGTGCTTAAGGCAGTGCAAATAATTATTACAGGATTGAGATCTTGAAATAAATACTCTTCATTGTTTCCAAATCAGCATTTAAAATTTTAAATTTGCTGTCTTAAGATGTCTAAGCATAGGTTACAATCATCACTCAAAACTGAAAGCTAGGAAGTGTCCTATCAGTCAACCTCACATAGTTAGTATCTGAGAGCACACTCAGAAAAAATAGATTTAGATTTAACAAAGATAGGCATCCTTGAAAGTTGACTAGTGACTGGGAAAGACAGCATGTTTCAAATATTTGCCTGCAAAAAATGCATGCAAGTGCATGGACTGCCCATCAATATCCATGGGACAAAATCCTGCCCTCCATCAAAACTAATGACTCCACATGCAAAGGAGACTGATAAAGGGCAAAGTGGGACTGCTTTAGGAATGTGTACCTACAGAGTTCACATCTGAAAAATTGTGCTGCCTGGCCCCCTGCCTGAGCAGAGAAGGATGGATCTCACTGCAGAAAGGTGAGGCTTGAAATTATGAAATGGGTTAGCTTATCACTCACCCTGGCAGACTGCAAATACTATAAAATCCTTTCTGACCATGGCTTGCAATAATATATGTAACATAGTTCTATATTTGCTCAGTGTGAAAAGAGGAAAATTCCACCCGCATATTTGTCCTTAGAAAGCAACCCAGTCATTAGACTGCGCGCTCAGTAAGATCATTTGTGCTTCAAACGATTTATAGATCCTGCACACAAAATTTGCAAACTGTCTCCTGTCATTCCTTGCCCAGGTGAAAAGTGTATTCAGGCAGTGAGTGAGCTTCAAGGCATTCAAAAATCAGAGACTGGTTATTCAAGTAGTCTACCCTTAAAATCATACCTGTAAACCTGTGTGTCTATCTTATGCATATGTACAGATAGACCATCTCAGCATCTATATTTGGTTTATGGGAATGCAGAGGACTTGCAGAAGGTGACAGGCAAGTCCTCCATTCTGGACTGGGAACAATTTGGCCCAGAACAGATACTACATGAGGTTCTGAGCATACAGGGTAGCCTGAACAGACTAATCTGTTGAGCTTGAGAGGATTCCTGTCAGCACTCACAAAGGGCAGATAGGCCTTTTTCCTTACAGTTTTAGAAGCAGACAATAGGCAGATATGAACAGAGAGGAGAAGCAGAAAGGATACTGGGAGTCAAAGAAAAAACCTGGTTAAAACTTTACATCTGTCTTGTCTTTTGCCATTAGTGAGCCCTTAAAAAACAGACAGCAAGTTAAAAACACCTTCCACACAGTCCTCAAGTACTCAGGTCACTCTTGTGAAGACATCTGGTAGCTGTGGTGAGGCCCAAGGATCAAAATACCATGGACTGCATTTAAACCCAGGTCCTGGGCACTTCTGTGGAGCTGTTGTCAATAGACATCATCTGCTTAATAGAATTTTCCCCAGGCTGCAATACCCTGTGTAAAGCAAGTGGAGGAGATGATAAATTGGAAGCCATAAACAACAGCTCTTTAGTAGTTCAACTCTGTGGAATAAGCCAATCCAAACAGGGAATTTGGTCCAAAGTGTCATAGTACATATTTGAAAAGGACTGTGTGAATGTTTCATACATTGCATTTTGGTTTGGGGTTTATTTGGAGTGGTGTCATATACCAGGCGTAAGTCATGCTCCTTTTACATAGTTCAATTAAAATCTTGCATTCAGAAGTGTTATGTAGGCTGATGGGTCAAAATTATTGAAGAGTGGTTGCAAATATTGCCAGGTAGCTTAGTGGTCACTTAGATCTTTCATTCAGCCTAAAATACTTTCCAAGAAAGATTTAGAATACCATAAAGAAATTTTCTTATAGTACTTCTACCTACTATTTCACTTGTTTAATTACAGCAGTCTTAGATGTCAGTGGGCATGGAAATCCTGAGAAAGAGAAAGAGTGAAGTAGGGAGAGTAAGAGACAGAGAGAGAGGCACACAGAGCTCTCTAAAATGAAAAGTGCAGGCGGGGGAAAGTAAATTTAAAATTCATCCAAGGAATTAGTCTCAATTTCAAAGTAATATTCATAGACCATTTAGAATGTCACCATGCTTCTTAAAAACTGTGATTGATAGTATCTGTTGGCAGGATAATGTAACATGAAAAAGAATATCAGACTGTATTAGATTACTTTTCCATTCCTTCCCCCCCCCTTTCCAAATTTGTGGGTGAAGTTTTATAGGTATGAGAGTCAAGGTGCTACTAGGGGCCAACTCTGCTGTAGGCAGGAACTGAACAGGCCTTTCCAAAGACTCTGCCACCATGTATTATTCTCCCCTTCACAGACCTACACACACTGTTCCACATTTCCAGTTCACCTTGGGTAGTTACTCATGGAGGAGATTGGTTTGGCTGATAGAAGTCAGCCCAAGGGATGGTTTCATGGTGTGACCAAGAGGGAACTAATACACATGCGGGGACTTAACTGGAACAATATTCTAGAGGTTCATTCTAAGAGTTGTGAAAGAAAAACCCAAATGTTTCATTTGCAGACACCTAAATCAACATTTCATTTCTGGTTACTGTAATCTATGTTATATGAGTAAAGACACTTAGTAGATTTAGAGGCATCTCTCATTTTATTGCTGCTTTTGAAGTGACACTATCTTGCCACCCTATGTAGACAGGCAGTTAATAGGAGAAAAAAGGGGCCTAGCTGGCAACATGAAGAAGTGAAGGGCTTTGCTGCCCTCTTCTCATGCCCTTCCTTCACCTTATGATCTGTGCAATACTATTAATTTTTATTGCTTTGGTTCCTTCCCTTTACTGCCTTTCTTCTCAACCTGTGCCCCGTTCTCCCTAATTCTTCAAGACTTCTGCTAAAAAGCATGTCACATAATAAGACTCCTCTCAGTGACTACCACACTCTCTCTTGCTCTATGGCCCGTGTACATGTTGCAGTCTGTTGACCTGCAGGTCTTCATGTGAGAAAAGGTCATGAACTTTTATAAGTCACAGACCAAACTACTAAGGGAAACCTAGACAAGACAGTTTTGTAAGCTCCAAACTAACCAGAGAGACTTGATGGGACTTTCCCTTGTGTCCTGATTTCCCTCTGGTGCATAAGGTGTATCGAATACCCAGGCTGCCAAGCACCATGGCACTGCTGGAACGGGTCATGGGCTCCTACGAAATGATGCTGCACACTGGCAGGATCAGGAGACACAAATGCAGAGTTAATTAGAAGATATGGGAGCTCCCCACTGCCTCTGTATGTGTTATATTAAACTGGAAAACAGCTGCAGGCCATGGTACAATGTCACTGTTTAAGTAGATGCATCAGTAGAAGAACATGAGTGAATACACCACACAGGTCATCTCTGCAAATTCATTTTTCAAACTAAAGTAGATGAAGACATGGTGGTGGAGTAGATGGGGATCTATGGGTAGGACCATAAAGGTGTTACAACCCAGCAGCTGCTTTTGAACCTGTTAGAATTCATGCTTGCAACACAGCAACAGGCAGACACCAGGCCAGAAGAATCATCTTCAGTCCTCGCAGATACAGCATTTCATTGGTTTTGTGTATAAGTGATACTGGCAGCTGCTCTGGGAATGCCACTCTGGGGTTAAGATGAGCACTCTCACCATCTCCAGACTCTGGCAAGGGGATTCAAGGTTTCCAACCAGAAACACAGAGCAAAATGCAGACGCTGCAAACTCATGCAAATTGAGACTGAAACAAAGGTCAGTGCAAACCCTTGTGAACTACTGTTAATCTCTGAGATTCTCAGGGCTCTGATTGTGCATTTTAATATATTGGAAAGGTTTTCACTTTTGCAGAACTAATCAGGACACTGACTGGGTCCTACACCTCCAGAATCAAAAACCTTTTATCTCCCTTGACACTGCAAGCAGAACCTCAGGATAGTCAAATCCAGTCCTGCAGGATTATAGTGATTGAAATTCTGTGTTTGCATGCCAATTTTCCAGCTGATAACTCTTAGGGTTGTCAGGACATAAGACCTGAAAATGAGCACATTTCTAGATGACCATCAGTGTATAATTAGTCCATTAAAATTGTCAAGATGCTACTTTTGGTTAGTTAAAAGATGCATCAAAATCATTCTATTGTTTAAAAATAGAAGACTTTTCCCCCCCAAGGAGAAGGAAAGCTTATTCCTTCACCTGTGATTTATGATTGGGGTGTGCTGCTGTTATAACACCCTGTTGACACCCCAAATGGGCTTTCTGGTAATTCTGATTTGTTGATTTCAGTGTAACTGCAGGTAAGCCAAGTTAAAGTCAATGAGAACTGAGCTGGGAATGTGGAAAGTTGTGCAAAATTTTGAGCCTTCTGAAAAGAATCAGGCTCTAGAATATTCATTGTGAACACTCAAAGACATCTTTTGATTGCACCTCAATCCCCATATGTAAAATGGAGATGATAATAGCGCCTTGGCTCACAAGGTTTCTGTAATGATCAGCTTGTGCAGTCTGTACAGAACAGAGGATCAGAACCGCCAGTGCCCCGAAGCTCCAGTCTTTTACATCAGACAGTGACCTGGCCTCGGGCAGAACATCATTCATGCCAAGAATTCCTCTTAATTGGTGGCCATGTAACACTGACATGTTGAGCTAGTTGCGCTGTGATGCAATGTATTGTGAGACATGTACATTCTCAGATAAGAAAATGTGTTGCAATGCAGCAGATTCTTGTTTTTACATCAACAATTACATTTTGACTGTGATTTTCATTTTGCAAACATACTTTTGAATGAGTAATTCTTGTGTTCACAAAGCTTGGAAAAAGCATGCACAGTGTTCTAGGAGGCTAGAGAAGCTAGCTGATTTGAATTCATAAGTTACATGTATTCCTTTCTTTTCCATAGTTTTTAATAGATAAATGCTAAGAATGGATGATTTGCAATCATCAGCTGTGTGAGGCTTGCTCTATATGCATGGCATAGTTTTCCCATGAAAAGCTTTGTTTGGAATGCAAAAATTTACTAGTGAAAAATTACAGATATAGAATTACCAGTGTATTTCCAAAGAAGAATGGCAAGACTGCCTCTGACAGTCTGGCCCCAGAAGTCCCAAATCTGCCATGCTTGTTTGGATGAGTTTGTTTTATTTTTGTCAAACTTTTTTTTTTTTTTCCCCTATCCAACTTGTACAAACTCTTTGCATATTTTTTTTAATACACATGAATAAAAGATATTCCTGCGGACTGATGTAGTACACAGGCTTTACAGATCAAATGTTTTCCTTCTCCAGGTGAAATGTGGAAATGAGAGATAGCGTTGTCATTATACTGTATTATTTGTTTGTTTGAACAAATATGGCCACAGCAATCATTTCCATCGATTTTCTAAGAATAAGGGGGGTGGGGGGGGAAAGGGGGGTTAACAGAAATCAATAAATGCAAAATTTTCCATAAAGCCTTCAGTGAAAAATATTCCTCCCTCAACCTCATGTATATTAAAGTGCACAGAATATGCTGACTAGCATAATGCAATAAAAGTGATTACTGGGAGGCAGTGGAGGTGATTAAATATCACACAGTAGTCAGAGTTACCTGAAAATATTATGCATCCAACACTCAAGAGAGGAAAAAAAAACCCCAACCCATCACAACAAACAAGTTCTTTGGAAGTTTTCAAGTCCCAGCCAGCCACCCTGTTCTGTGTATGGCTTTATGGATGGGGTTTTAATGGATGCATGACAACAGCAGGCGTTGTCTTATACAGTGTGAAAAAGTTCATCATTAGAAGAGAGGCAGCTGAATGTCCATTGTAACAACATATTTTGACAAGGAAGGTTTAGGTTCTCTTGAGAAAACAACATAGGCAAAGAATATGCCTCTTTACAATCGACGTAGTTAAATATTGAGCAGCTTGTTCAACTGGTTGCTGAGCGAACTGGAGAATTTACTGCTGGCACTGGGGAAACTAATTCCTCACTTGATGACTAGCTGAGTTAGCCACACATTTCTAAGTCCGAAATACAGTAATGATTTAAAGCAGGGAAAAACCATCAATTAGTCATTTTCAAACTCCTCTGAGGTATTGAAAGTATGGAAACTATTATTTGCAGTGGGGAGAAGTAACTTAAGTCTTAGAGCAGAATATGTTGATGATGGCATGAAACTTTAACAAATACAAGATTCTTTGGTCTTCTTACTAAATTTATTGTCAATATGGGTGAAATCTGAGGAGGGAATATGAGTAATGAACCACAGATCAGAGAAATCCCCATAGATATCCTTCTATTCATTAGAACACACATTCTCTGTTGAAAATGTACATATTGGAGTTGATTCCTTTTACTGGACCTCTTATTCACATCTTCCATCTCCCAGTAGTGCCAGACTGCAGCTCTTTGTCTCATTGCAGACCCCCACTTCTAATACACTACCAGCTTGCCAATCTAGTTGGTTTTGCTTTTGTTTTTTCGAAAGTCTCTAAGCCTTAATTTATTCCAGATCTTCCTTTAAATGAGAAGCATGGGAAAAGTAACATAAACAATGGGTCCAGTCCCAGGAGTTCTTGAACACCTCCGACTCCATGATAGTTTCACTGGAAATTGTAAGTTATCAGCTCACCTTCCCTGAGACCTGATTTCTGATAATTCCTCAAAATACTATGTTGGCTCCAGGCCATTGATCTTAGGCCTCCTCTAATTCTCTGCCATAAATACACTCCAGATTATTTGACTGAAGCTGTCGGCATTTTAATGTTCTTTCATTCATGTGAATTGACTAATTAAGATTTCCATAAGTAACATTTCTCTACTGCTTCCTGGAGTAGTGAACAAAGGTATAGATCAGAGTTGCTCCCATAAAAATGTAGAGTCCACCTGTCTGAGCACAAAAGCATAAACTTAAATCACACTGCCCAAACTGGAGGAGCTCTGCCCTGCTGCTCAGCCCTGCAGACCTGCATCCATCCAGGAATGGCTGAGTACCCCCTTGCTTCCACATGCTGAATCTCCTGTAGGATCCACAGACTCACATTTAAACTCCCTGGAGGGAGTAGCACAACTATACCTCAGTACTCTAGGTACGTCTCTGAAAAAGAAGAGTTGTGTGGAGCTTCAAGAACTGTTCGTGCATTCTACTGGATACTTTTTTAATCTGGGTTTCAAAACTACCCTAAAAGCAAAATATCCAAGTCGGAGGTTCACTAGTGGGAACAAAAGTTTGAGAAGAATTGAATGACAATATATTTTGCCTTAAAGATTTAAACAAATTGCAAAAGCATTCAAGGTTAGTAAAAGCCTAGTTGTCTATGCATTGAATTATGTAGATCTTGAATTTCAGTGGGGAAAAAAGTCATACCTGATTTTGCTTAAAAATAATTTATCATTATAAACAAAAACTTCATCCTAAAACACCTGTTCTCAGAAAAGGCTTTCAAATGCTTTATAAGCTAAAGTATGAAGAATATTCTGAAACCCCAGTGTATAATAGGGGAAATTTCAGATGCAACTATTTTGACACAGCTTCTCTTTACATATTCTAAAACCAAAATGCTTTAAGAAATTATTGCATAGCTTCTTGGGGTTTTTAATCTCTAAAACATATATTTTCTTATTATTTTTACTATTATTATTAGTTGATATTAATGAAGGAATCTAATGACCAGAAACAAATCTAAAAGACATGAAAGTTTAGGATTATATTTGTCTAGTAATTTTCTTCATATTCTCCATCCTATTCTGTTTCATCTGAAAATAAAAATCACCTAAAACATCTTTATAAATGCAAACCTGGCCTTACCTCACATGTAAAAACAATGCCATGCTGAGGCCATGTTCAAACACAGTGAGACAAAGGCAGCAGCGAAGCTTTGATTGTGTTTCCCATTTATCTTAATAGGATGATAGCTTTAAATAGTAAAGTCTGCGTCTCCTGCCATTGAACTCAATGGTAAATCTCTCAGCTGCTTCAGTGGAACATGCCCTGGGACAAGTGAATTGAGGATGCACGTTGTGTTCGAATCACTGTTGTGAAATAGGAAAATAATTTTTATTCTTTCCCTGTCTTTTTCTGCTGGATTCAAAGATGCTGCTTTTATTGGTTAGCATATCTATGATGTAGCAGAAACACAACCTAAGAGGAAGAAAGTGTCTCTATGTACAGCTAGGAAGGAAGGAAGGAAGGAAGGAAGGAAGGAAGGAAGGAAGGAAGGAAGGAAGGAAGGAAGGAAGGAAGGAAGGAAGGAAGGAAGGAAGGAAGGAAGGAAGGAAGGAAGGAAGGAAGGAAGATGTCTCTGGGCAGAAGATATGCCTTTAACACTCTGCACATTTTTATAATGCTGCTGTGTGGCAGCATGAATGATATAAGGATGTGGTCCATATGAATTTCTACAAATAAAGTCCAGTTGCTGCCAAGGAAGGAAATTAAATTGAACTGAACTGAGTTGAGACAGTCACACCATGAACCTGAGGCTTTTCACCAGTATGAACAGTGTGGATTACAGCCATCCACTCACATGGAAAAGCAGAGCATGGCCATATTCCAGTTTAGCTGACCACAGCCATAACCAACTGTTGGGCTGTTTTCCAGGCCTGAGGGTAGAAGTCCAGGAAGTCTGGGCCATGGATGGCCCTAGGACATCCAAGCAAGGCTGCAACTTCGGTGATCTCCAGACCTCACTTGAAAATAATAATGTCAGAGCTAAACACATATAATATCAAAACTGAATGTCAGTTGGACCAAAAAAATAGCACCATGTAAGGACAAAACATTTTTCTTAGATAAATCTGGATAGGTGAAGCTAAATGAAAACAGCTTTTGATTGTTTTTTTTATGCTTTAGCCATTGTTTTTGAGTGAGACAGCACAGGCAAAAAATGCATGTCACTACATGATTGGGAGAAATCAGACATTCAGATCCATTTCTACAAATCATCCCATGGAGAAACAAATTTGTACCTTTTCTCCCCAAAAGGCACGTAGCAGTTCTATTGGGACAAGTTATTAAATAATATGCAAAATCTCTGAACAATTGTCTGCATTTATCCATCTTCAGAACTACTGGCCATGTTCTCAACCCAGAAGCTCTATAGCCATGTTAGTCTTGTGCTGTGCCTGATCTAACCCACCTTCCTGAGATTCAAGCAAAGAGTAGTAAAATGAAGGAAGAGGAAACGTTAGGAAGAGGAGAGAGACAAATACTGTTTGAGCATCTGAATACAAAGTCATGTTGGGAATGCTGACATAATGGAGCAGGAAGGCTGCTCATATTGAAAAGTAGAGATAAAAAACATAACTTCAACCCAGCTTTGTTACCAAGGTGATGACAGTGTGAGCAACTAGATTAAATGAAAACAAAGATCAAAAATTACCTAAATCTTTCACACTGCCAAAAGCTGTATCCTGTCTCACCAGACATGTGTAAGTTCTGTGGCCCAGCCACCTATAATAAATAACAAGAGAATAGTCTTATATTCATGTACAGAAAGTTTTTTTCCCAGGCTTGATTTTAATACTGACCTTTGGAACAGATGTGGAGTCATACCGTAATCTAGAGAAAAAAAATGATACTGCTGAATGGATAGATATAAAATCTGCAATCTGGGAACCTCTCATCAGAAGTTCAGAGTGATCTGGAAAAGTTGCACAAGGTTGTGAAGTTTATCCAAATATCTTCAGAATTACTCACCAAATGTATGTACCAAATCTTTCCCACAAACAAAACAACTTGCAGCCAAGTCATTTCCTATTTTGGGCTGGTTTGAAAGTTCTATTATTTGGTTTTCAATCATTAGTTATTCCTTTTCACATCAATCCTTTGGGTTTCATGCAAGAATATAGAAGATCAAAGGTTTTACTTTCACCTAAATAAAGTAATAGTATGCCAGATAGCCACAGAAATAAGGTAACTTCCATGATGTGGCTGACCCGGAATGCAACATGAAGAGAGCTATTAAATGACTGGTCACATTTTTCTCAAAAAATTGCTTGGAAGCAGGCTGCCTACTAACAGAAGAACAGGAAAGGAAAAGTTAAAAAGTATTTTAGGAATTTAGTGTGATCTAGAATCCTCTGAAGTCAAAGGGAAATATTCCTGTGAGACCGAATAGATCATGAACTCTGGTTAAAATCAATGGGTCATTAATATGGGTGAGAATGTCATACAGTAAAGCTACCTTGTGTGAATAGGCATAATGAATTAAAACTAGAGCAGGATATATGATGAAATATGATACTGAACTTGTCAGAAAATTTGCTTTTCATATAGAGTAGGATTTTGATAAATGTTCAAACAGTGTAATTGCATGTGTTCAATGGATGAAGAGAATGATAACTTACTAAACATAATGCAAGTTTGGGGACAAAAAAGACACATATCATTTTAAGAGAAAAATATTATTAAGAAAAATGTTAAAATGACTTCATGGTGTCCTGGTTCATGGTAACATGACTTCAGGAGTAGCTATCACTGCTGGACAAGCCGTAACCCACTTCCTTTGTGTGCAAGACATGCACTTGCCACAAGAATTAATATTTAGTCATTTACTATAGAACTTGCCTAATAAGACCAGAGTGTCATAAGATTTTTGTATTACTTATTCCCACCTTTCCTCAAAAATGCCTCAACAAACTTTTGCATACCTCTTTAGAGACTGCCATTAATAAGTTTGTGTATCATCTGGACATTACATGTGGCGAGCCACAAAACTGGCAGTTAGTATTTATAAAATGGTTGGGTTTTTTATAGCTGCCACATACTTTTTTATGTATATGGGAGTATTTGGTATTAAAAAGTAGCCTGAAAGCATGTAATCTACCCTAACTTGCATAATTCCAACACAGTGTCGTGATTCTATGAGTCCTTGCCCAATTTTCGTATTTATGACCCATTACACTAACAATATCATGGCCCATTGCTTGTGTACAGCAAGATTCTTTTATCTTACAACTGGCCAGAGGTAGTACCTGATATTTTATTATTCAAAATTTCAGTCACAGTTACTATAGTGAATTATTGTTTGTGTGTTTCACAGAGATGGGAAGGCAAAAGAGTCTTTTTGGAAAAAAAAAATAGTAAAATAATAACAATTCCTCATCTGTATCTTTGTTTCTCCAGTTTGATCCTGTTGCTTTCCAAAGAGCCATCTTTATGTGTACTAGTGTAAACTCACAGATAAAGCATTTCAATTCCTGCTTTCAAGCCAACAAAGTCAGGCTTACTGCCTGAACACAAAAAACTTCCATGCAAACTTCACCCAATCCAAACATACTGAACTGCAAATTAACCCTCAATATGATGTGTCTTAAGAATTACAAAGACTTGAAAATCCTCATTGGAGGATATTTAATAAAAATTCTAAAGGATTCAATATATCAAATGCCTGTTGGGAAAGTGATAATAAATTAAGGCAACTCAGTTTTTCCTTTCATGACTTATGAACCACTTTCTCTCTAGTGGAGATTATTTGTAGTAATGATGTGCAATAGATTGGCTTGCCATTATCTCATATAGTTTTTATTACTAAAGATGAAAAGTATATGTGTGATACAGAAGCATAAACACACATGTAAACGTGTGACTTCACACAGATGTAAACAGGTGACTGTTGCACATACGTTGGCAGGTTTAGGTTGAAACAAAAGAAAAAAAAACAAAGAAAAAACGAATGAGTTAAGCAATTCACAGTCAAATCCCAGTCCTCTAGTTTCAGCAATACAAATACCTGCCATCAGTTTCTGTTGATTTACAGAGGCAATGCACTAGAACAACAGCAGCATTACCTCTCTCTAAATACTGCATTATGTGGTCAATCGTAAATAAACTTTCTTAACATCCTGTTATGAAGGGCACAAAAACTATGTAAAGACTAAGACACTCTCTGTTTTAATGTGGTTTTGTCTATTTTGGTTTTCACAAAAAAACATTATCTTGAATTATAGGTAAGAGTAATTCCATGTTTATGAGAAAAAGTTCAATCATTATATCACCACTGAAATAAGAACTATTTGTACGAGTCTCAGTCGTTCTCATGCTATAGGACCAGAACAAAGCTCAGCTCTTTTCTGGACATGCTTACTTTGCATGTTTCATGAATACAGACGATTGACCATTTGTCATTTGGTTTTTCTTCTAACAACTCTAGTTTAGACGGCCCAATTCCAAGGTAACATTGTTAAGAAAACTATCCAGGGCCTAAATTACTTAAAGGCTCATGACTTACGAAAAATGTTTACATACTCTATGAACACTAGGGAAGTGTATATAATTATGTGTTAGTGTTCAACTTTTGATTAGATTTCAATAGTATATAACCTTCTGAGGTCTACATATGACTTTGCAAAGTAAGTTGCATTACTGAATTAAATGTCTCAATTTACCTACACAGAGCTGTCAGCTCCAAGCAAAGGAAGCCTAAGTTCAAGTGGTAAATTTCTGAATGCTTATAAAGGCAAAATATGTGGGTAAGTAACAAGCCAAGAAAAGAAAGAGACCTATGAAGCATAGCCCATAAGTAGCCTGTGCAATTTACACAACTGGGCATTCCACAGATGAGAGAAACTGTCACACGGGAGCTGTTTCAATTGTCTGTAAACTATATAAATGTCTTATCATAAATTAAGAACTGAAAAAAACATAGATATGGAAGGAAACACAGAATTATAGTTCATAATACTGAAAGGAGTTTTACAGTGCCGTCTCAGTCTTCATTTGGTATTACATTTTTATGATGCAGAGTGGAAGGAGGAGACCTTTCACTTCATCTTTTCTCCCTTCCAGGTGAAAAGACAGAAAAATTCTTCCAAAATAAAGGAAAATTCTTCCCTATCCACTTGGGGTTTAAGCACATGTCAGCACAGCTTCATGACGATTCCCTTGGACAGTCCATCTCACCAAGTCATTAGGCAGTGCCCAAAGAAAGTTGACCAGTAATATATACAATATCATAACTATCAACACAATGAAATATGGGGTCATTACTACCTACACAGATCACAGAATTACAGACTGATTTGGTTTGGAAGGGATCTGAAAGATCATCTAGCTCCAACCCCCCTGCCATGGACATATTAGCCCAGGTTGCCCAAATTAGTTCTCATCTGGACCCACTCCAACAGGTCCATATCCGTGCAGATATAAGAACAGAGAAGGAAGAACATGGAATAAGTCATTTAACAAAATGATGTGAAGAACTCAGATTACACTCCAATCCCAAGAATCATGCATTATGGCCTTTTCTCTGAGTCACTGTGCCTAAAACACCATAACAAACTTAAGATCAATCAACAGCTCAGCGGATACACAAATTTTATAAATCTTTTACTTCCAGTATCTACCTAAATTTCTGTATTGGTCAGTTACCTCAGAAAATCTTTCACTGAATTCATGTGTCTCAAGTTGCCTAGCTATAGAATGATGACAAAAATAGTACCTTTTTTTTTTTTTTTAAAAATATATTATTTCCTCAAAAATAAAGAACATGGGGGAACTGATTTTCCTTGGTTATAAAAATCTGGACTTTCCAGGCTGTGCCTTTCATTTATGGAGAAGTTTCACAAAATTATGTTGGGTGAGTACAAGGAAATTCTAAACCTGGAGAGTCAAGTGGGAAGAAGTAAAAGAGCTGTAACCCTAGTATTCAGTGCTCACTTCCAAAAAAAGATCAACAAAGTAACAGATCTGCAGGACATTCAGTATAAAATGCAAGTCTTTAAGCTAGCCTTGTGCACAAACATCTTATTCTGGCTGTGCCACCAGTGAGAGACGAAATATGAGATGTAAAAGCTGATCTCAGAAGCAAACACAAATCCCACTCAAAGGATATCCAGCACAGCCTTTGCTTTCTGGATCCAAAGTTAATAGATGAAAACGGAGCACAGGATCAGTAGAACACACTATGATTTCCATTCATACTGCTTGCATTGCATTTCATGAAAATATGAATATAAACCATAGCATATGATTCCCTGAATCAGCTTTTTGCTACCGTTGGCCAGTGGCATGATGTCAGACTGCTATGGAAAAACACAGCAAGGGCGTGGGCATTTTATCACAGCTTCCTCAACAAATTGCAGCTGTTCAGCAACCTTTCCCCAGTTAAACTGCAGGCTCCTTTGAAGACTTATGTCTGGCTTTCAAATATAGATGTATTTTAAAAAAAACAGTAGACAGATTTCTAGTTGGCCTGCTAAGGGCAGGGGGAGAAAAAATTGGGAAGTCACTAAGGCCAGCAGTGTGCAGGGAAAGAATAGAGTCAGGCAAGAGTATGATGTTGTATGTCATCGATTATCACATTGAATAAAAGCAAGTTTCTTGCCTCATCCTATCCCCTACCCCTCAAAAGCCACGAACCACAGCTATTTCATAGGTCTTTCTTTGCTCTGCTCATTTCATACACACAAAGATGGCTATTGTGATTCAGACAGTTCATGTTTGGTACCTTTGAAGAGTTAAAGAGAAAATGTCCCACTGTTTCCTACAACAATACATTGAAGATGCATGGAAAGTGACCCTGATTTTAACTAAGCAAAAGCTTTATTGTCACACTAGGAAAATGTCTATGCCATGCTTTGTTTGAATGCTGTGAGATTGGAGGGTTATCACCACTTGGACAGGAATTTGCTGCCTGATGGGTAAGAGCTTTCTACCTGCTGCAGGCATGCAGTTAAGCACGTTAGCTCTCTACAAGAAAGATCACAGCCATGTTGCTCTGTAAACTCTGGAGGACTTACTGTAGACATAAAGCAGAGCTTGAAGCAAAAAAAAATCCAAAAGCAAGCAGAATAACATAAACAATTGCTTTTAAATCCCGTGGTAGGCATCACTTTGGCATATTCTCAATGTTTATTACATAATTTAAAAAAATGTAACTGCCACAGAACTGTGTTATGAAGTTAGATATCAACAGAAATCGTGAATAATAGCTGTGTATTTCAAGAGGCTTTTTGAATTTGAAACTAACTCTCACTACTTGTCTCTATGCCTTCTTAGGTGCTCTAATGTCTTTGAAAGTCTAGTCTCGGCCTTAAAATCCATATAGTCTCTAGTCAAGGGCATAGATTCTTAATCTGAGAATTAATGATCATAATGAGAATAAGGATCTTCTGGCTCAGAGTTCCACAAACAGGGTTCTGTAATGTCTAGTGCACCAGACGACTCATGGGGGGTTGTAAAGCGACTCAGCCTTCAATTGCCTTGAGGCTCCATCTCAGCAGAGGCAAATCCCAGGGAGCTGTGCAGATAGTTCAAACTTGAGTTGTCCTGCAAGCTGAGACTGAACAGGGCAATGCTGCATAATTCAAACAACCAAAACCCTGGTTGAGCCTTGAATTCCTTCAACAGATAATGTGACCTGAGTTCCAATCAAACCACTATTCAGCTGCCTAGAAGTAAGATAAAGGCAAGCCAGAGGGTCCCCTTTTGGTTTCAATGGGCCCAAACAATACAACAGATAAGGAATAAGGGGGAATACTGCTAACTACAAACATGGAAGTTGGTATTGTCCACTCCTGGCACAGTCCTGCCCACTGTCACATAGATCAAAAACATAAAACCAAATAAAACCCCTCCAATTTGGGCTGAGAACGGGGAGTCACTTCTCCAACTCTGCTAGGAGACCCTTCCCCTTTGTCCAGGAAGCTGTCTAAGGTAAGTATTGAGAACCCTTACCTGGAGAGGGGTAAGTGAATATTTGATATGTTTTAAGTTTGTAGTCATGGGTGATTGACCAACACGTGTAGTATTTAGTGTGCCTGTGATAGTGTGTTCTGTGGATCTGCTGTGGCTATAATACTGAATCTTGTGAATTGCCTGCAGGCAGTAATAGTGAGTAACATGACTGTTGTGGGTAGTAATACTGCATTTTGTGACTGCTGTGTGGGCAGTAGTGCATTTTGTGAATCACTTGTGGTTGTGATATGTAGTTGTACTTCTAAACTGCAAAAGTGCATTTCTCCATTGCATCCACAAAGCCTGCAATAGTGACATATTGAATCCACAAATGGGTTTTAAATCAATCATTATTATTATTACATTTTTCTAGACGTGACCACACAGATCCTGAGAAAAGGAAAGCCAGCTATGTCTGTTTCGACATACACCATCTTATACAGCATGCTCATGTTGATTTGAGGAACAATCACAGAACTATAGAAAGATTTGAGTTGGAAGGGAACTGAAAGATCATCTAGTTCCAACACGCCTCCACTAGGCCAGGTTGTCCAAAGCCCCATCCAACCTGGCCTTAAACACTGCCAGGGAGTGGGCAGCCACAGCTTCTCTGGGCAGCCTGTGCCAGCGCCACACTACCCTCACAGGAAAGAATTTCTATCTACCATCCTTCAACTGAAAACCATGATGTCTTGTTCTCTCATTATATAACCTTGTAAACAATCACTATCATACAAGATGTGACCAGTGTCAAGGAATGTTAAATCAGTCCCAGATTATGCATGAAGTAATTGAAACTGAATATTGATATTCCATGATACAAATAAAAAATATTTGCTTCTTGAGTAGAGGACAAGATGTGCCTGAATATGAAATACCAAATTCAGTTTGGGATGTGAATGGTAAAACAATTTTAATTGTGGAAGACCAGAAAATAAAGAGTTAGGGATATTGCAAGATTTGCATATGAAGGTTGGAAGAGCTAGGGTAATTTAGTGGTGAAAAAGAAACACTAGAAGGGATTTAATTAAAGCATTTAAGATTATGAAGGGTAGAATCAAAAACTAGCCAGTCCATCTTTTTAACAGTGTCTCAGAACACCAGAACAACAGGAGGGTCACTTGAAGTTAATGACAGGTAAATGTAAAACAAAAGAGAGAGAATAATACTTCACACAGCATGTAATCAGCCTGTGGGATTTCTGTCATGGAGGGTCACTGAGTCAAATACTTCAGCTGAATTTTAAAAAGGGGAAGGTAATTTTATGACCAAGATGATAATTTTATGAACAATGGTATTTATGTTTGCTAAAATAGGGATCATTAAAATTCACATGGCCAGGCATAAGACTATTACCAGGAAAGAATTCATTCTACCTCACTCACTATGCACCCCAGTCTTGTCCCACATGGCACAGCTGTCAAAGGATATTTTCGGATTTGATCACTACTGTTCAGGACGTTAGTTGAATGTCATCCCTAGAGAGGGAAATTATCCACTCTAGCACAGAGAGACCTGAAAACTGGACTTCCGAGTGCATCATAAGCCAGGCTCTATGCTGTTAGAATTCTCTGTAGCTTTGAGGATATCAGGGACCAGATGCAGCTCAGGTTTATATCACTCAGGAAGGTCTACCACTGAAATCTGTATGGTATCAACTAAAGAAAACTCCATGTACAGTCACTAGCAGATAGACAACTTCCTCAAGTAAATATTCCAATTGAGCTAGAAGTGATTGCACATTATGTTGCTTTGAGAGCAAGGAAGACTAATTTCCTCTTGTTTAATAATTATACAATGAAATGTTATGAATCATGTGATGATAGCGATCTGAATAGATCACCGTAATGCATGCTTCTGTGAACAATAATTTGTCATTTTATCTTTCTGCCCTGTTGTCTTTTGATCACATCAGACTTTTTAAAAAGTATTTTTCACTGTTCAGTGCCACAAGATTACTTGAGAGTAGAGTTTGTAGGGAAACAAATGAGTATGGTTCTTATTAGTCAGCTAAACTTGATTTATCAAAACAATTTTTTTAAAAAGCATTTTCACTGTGTCTTCCATCCCTGAAAGGTCTTATGTTTGTTTATTTTTGGGAAAGTTCTGTGAATAGTTTCAATTCACCACATTCAGCGTGAATTCTTAAATGTCCAAAAATGACTTCACATCCCAATGGTGTCTTTAAAGTTTGTAGGTCAACTACCTAGACTGAAGGCTGCTTTGAGGAACCTTTCACAGAATCTATCGACAATTATGTTCAGGAACAAGACTGCAAACTGGTCTGTAATGTTACTCACAGATATAGTAGGAAATAATTGGTTCCACAGTACAAACCTACCAATATGTTTCATTAGCAGCTTTATTATAGAAACAAAACTAATTCCCATAAATAAACGTCCATTAATTTTGAGTTAATGTTGTAAATATATAGCAATTATATAAAGGAAGGTGAAGGGGAAACCTTATTAAAATAGCATGGAACATAAATAATAAAAAAGATAAATATCTTTAAATTCTCAGCTTCACTGCTTGGATTCTGATCCCATGATAATAGCATTATTAATGTAATGTTTAATTACTAATAAGTAAAATAATGGTGATTATTAACACAGATCTAAAAATCTGTTTCCCTGGACGCAGAGTTTAGATTGTGCCTATAATTCTCCTTATTAGGTGTAAAAATAAAATAAGTAATTAATCCAGAACATATGTCAATAACTAGAGATTGCAGAGCTGTGCTTGTTCTTTCAATACTTTCAGCCCACAGAACATGTTTCTGAACAAGGTTATGAGCTCTGGGTTACCACTGAGCAATGTGCTTACAAGCCAGCTGCTGGTGGCTTTTTCATGCAATTTGGATCACACAATAACTTGCCTGTACCTGAATATCAAATCCTTATCATACTACTGACACTAGAAACCTGGATCTAAGTTACACAACTCCTTCGATCAGACAAAAGAAATGTAGAATGCCATTATATTTCCAGTAAACAGAGCCCAAAACCAAACTGGAGATCAAGACTTCATAAAGTATTGTCAGTAAAGCAGTAAAAGCAAATGCACTTGAGAAAATCACTGCCTGATCCCAAGCAATTCACAGAGACAAAATTAATTTAGTGAGCAATTTGGTAAAATACATTCAACTCTGGTTTATGTTTACATTAAGTTTTTAATATATATGAAAACACTATCATTTTTACTGTTCCCTCTCTGTTTTTAAAGCAAGTTATTTTTCTTCATTTCCAGTAGAGCTGTTATAGATTCAGCCATATTCTGCATTTTACCATGACCAGATTCTACCTGTGGGATAAAAAAGTTTTTCTTCAGTTCACAAATCCATTTTGAGGTAAACATCATTGCTGAGCCACAGATTGTAATGTTTGCTTAGGAAAGTTTCTTTTTTAAATGGAATGACCTTGCAATGATCAGTGAAAATGCATAAAATAAGTTTTTAATCTCTAAGGACCTGATTCTATTAAAGTAAGTGCAAGTGATTCTATTGACCTCGGTGAACTTTGGAAATTGTCCTAAAGGAAGAGTTTAATGTGTATGAGTGTGAACAGATGAAACATAAGCTGAGATACTATTGAGGTAGGGAAAGTACCTTTTGATGATCAGAGAATTTCACTGAGCAGCAGTAAGATTTCTAGAATGAGTTAGACAAACATTGCCCAGGAATGACATAGGTACAATTTACTCTGCTTTGAGAGAGATGTTAATGCCCCTGCACGATCTAAGAACCAAAAGACTTCAAAAGACAATTAAAATAAAAGGTGAAGTTTTTAAAAGAATTGATTTTAAAATACTGAAACTATTAATCAAATAATACAGTGAATTAATTATGAAGAGTTTAGTGCAAACATTTTATTAACATGTATACAAAGAATATAATTTTATAAATGCAAATACATTAAAAATATAATACTAGAGACATTTATAAACTTAGCTGAATTTCGTAAGACAGTAGGAAAAATCAGGTCCAGTATATTAGAGGTAAATTTTGCCCAGTCCTCATTTGTTGCATTTAAAGGAAGCACAGGTCTCCTCACCTCTGCAGGTGGGAACCTCATATGAACATAGGTTCAAAGCAATATGAATGTCATTCTGAAGCAAAGCCTTCTTATTCTAATATAATTATGGCAAGTGGATGTACTTAATTTGTCATCCTGTCTTTGGGCAGACTAGGTCTAACCTTTAGCCTGAGTTTTATATCCTGTGGTTACCTAAACCAGTCTGCTCTTGGTCTGCGGTCAGTTCTAGCTGTGGAGGTGAAAAGTTAATTCTTTCTACAGTCTCTTGTCTCTGACCATTTCCTTTAATTCATCTTTCCTTGACATTTCTTCTTGGCCTTAGCATAAAAGCTGAAGCTGTACAGCTTCCTAAATCCTACTGAAGATCTACAGCATTCTCTTAGCATTACCATATCCCCTCAATCATCTTCTATATACCTTCCCTGTTTCTAAGGTTAAGAGCAGTCTTCTTCCTCTGAATTATACACACCTGACATAATAGCATTTTGGTCTGTGACTGGGGTCTCAGTTATTGCTAAACGCTAAACAATTCCTCACATCCTGTCCAGTTCTATTTCTATGATGAATAAATCAGTTTAGAGGGAAAACTATTTTGAGATATAAAATTAAAATGCAGGAAATCCTGAAGTCCAAACTTACTTACTAGACCTGCCTTCTAGTGACACTTCTGAAAATCAGTTGCTAAGTATATGAGGGAATTGCTTTTTGCCCATTCAACATCATAGCTGCACATCAGCTACACACACTGTCTGGAGCAGCTGGTCAAGGAACTGGAGAACAGCTATAATGCTGGTCCAGGAGCGAAAGGTTTGCCTGCTGCTGCTGGCAGTTTGGAGATGCATCCCCATTTGGGAAAGCTGGATTCCCTGAACCACTCTGGCAAATCTGTCCCTGACTTGCCTAGCACTAGTAGAGATACCACCAGCTACGAGCCTTTCTTGTGTCTAGCACTTTTCTCCCCATTATCATCAGGTGGTTAATTTTATTGCTTTCTTGCTGAAAGCACAACAAATGAAATGAATATAAATAGCATCCAGATTCTTTAATACCTTTGTCTTATCCTAACATTTATCACAGAACTTTAAGATACCTCTGCAGGGACTGTACTGAAGTTGTAACAGCTCTCTTCCCTCACAGTTCATGTACCAGCGACACTTTACTCCAGCTGCCTTTAAGTGAATAACTTATCAGTCTTTTCCTCTCCAAGTAGGTGAGTATTCCAACAGGGAAAGAATTCTGTCTCAGGCAAATTGGAGTTGTTTTGGTTTGCTTGTTTGTTTTTTTTTCTTTGGTTTTTTTTTTTTTCTTGATTCTGACTCTCTATATTGTATATTTTAATAAAAGTATTAAGTATTATAAAAGTACTTAATTCTTTGGAATGGGCTTCTTTCAGAAAGTCTATAGGGTGTTACCATGCATCCTACATTGAAGCCAGACCTCGAAACTTTAATTCTTCTAATCTTTCACCCCATAAATAATTTTCTTTGGTGTTCTATCCAGTACTATCCTCTCTTGGTCTATAGTCCTTCCAAAATTACTGTGACCTATCTGCTAAGAAGCTTGCAAGAAGCAAGCCCAATAATTTGGGTGTGTCATGCTAGAGCTGTGTAAGGAGGATATACACACCTCTACTCTCTCTTTTCCACTCTCTCACTTAATCCTTGTTATAACTTAAAATATAAATTATTTTAAAACTAATCAGGAAAATATTCAAGTGAGTTCTGCATTAGCTTGTTTTGTGGTGTATATATTAAAAGAATAGTTAAAAATCAAGGAGATTATTCCCATGTCAAATACAGTTCGACAGGAGCCTAAGGAAGAACTGCCAATGCTACTGTTGATGCAGCAGAGCCCTGAAGTAGCAAATCACAGTTTCAAGTCACACTGATGTCTGATGTTCACTCACTGAGGTGAATATGATGGTTATATAGCATAGTAGGTTCCTCTGTTGAATCTGCATTCCTGTGGGGATATTAACATTTGGAATTGCATTAAAAAGTCATTCTTTAGATTTCAAGGGCATATGTCTGAACTTGTATGGAAGATCTCATGCTTGCATTTTTCCAACAATGAATGAACATGGTGTAATGAAAATCACAATATTTTTTATGGGCAGCCACTATACTGGCAAAATTTTATACTGTAAGTTCTCTCCATGGGGTAACATGCATTCCACCCTCATTTGCATGTGGTCAGAATGTTATGAGAGGTTAAATCTTTCTCTTTTAATGGAAATGTTTTTAACTATGTTTACTTTAATTATGAGCCAAATCTGAACAGCTCCTTGACAATGCTTTGAACTCTTTTTTTTTTTTTTTTGGTGCTGGAGATAATAGTTAAAGTTATCTACTCTGCACTGTAGCTGAATAGATGAGAGAAAATGATAATGTGCTAACTGCTGATATCACTTACTACTCTGTTTCTAGGTTTCGTTAACCTTTGTGTGCCAGTAGTCCAGGGAACGCATAGGTCAGGAAATGAATCTTCCCTGCCCTTCTCTTTCCTTCCCTTCCCTGCCCTTATAAAATTAGTATTTCATATTATTATTAATGCAGTAAATAGCAACATATTTTGGCCACATGCAAAACATTCTGGCTAAGACCTGAGGACACTGAAGGACTGTACTGGTGTTCATTCATCGCCCATAAGAGTATTAAAGTTAGTGTCTGGTTGGATTTTATCATCTTTAAAAATGGCATGTGATAGCTCATTCCCTGAAGAGTTCTACTGAATCAGTGCAGTTACTCATAAATATTACATGTCACTAAGAACAGAAAAATTAACTAATAAACTTGAAGTACCAATAAGATTAAAAAAAACAAAACCAAAAGAACCAAACAGATCTTTGTAGGAATATCTGTGAAATATTTGCCATTTCTTTTTTACCAAAATTCTATACAGAAACACTCTGACATTTTCTCCCAACCACACAAAGGACTTAAATATTCATCTGAGTATGCATTCCATGTACCTTGTATGAGTGCTCAAAACAATGGAAAATCAAGACATTTGTGAATAACCAAAAAATACACATTAAATCAGTGCAACATCCAAGTGCTACATCATTGTCATTATTAATGTATAGCTAAATGCAATGTATTCAACCTTTTTCAGAAAAATATGGATTACTGGGATCCTCAGAGCTGAAAAGATATTTGACTATTCATCTCACTTTTTTCTTCTGAACATTTTTTATTCTGAACATTTTCAGTTAGACTTTACAGAAACATGTCTAAACCCAAACCATTACAAGAGCCAAAGATGCACAGGAGACTGTCAATCTTGTAATAAGAATTGGGAGAAGCAGATAGGATCTACATAACCATATATGTTTATGAATTCTGTGTGATAAGTCTCTTCTAAAATGTTAAAGCATTTGCTTTCTACCCGGACAGCCTGAATGCATAGGGACATCCAAGAGAGTCTGTAAGCATTTGACTTTTTATGCATAGGTGGTAACTGGGTATTTAAGTATTGGACCTTTCTTAACAGTACTTGGTAGGACTTCCAGTCCACAGCTGAGACCTGAAACAACTTGAGAAATGTAATGGGACAACATTCACATCTCAAGAAACCCATTGTAACTAAAGCTGTTTTCTTGTTCGCATCCTCCTCAGAATAAGCAGCAACACAAAGGACCTCTCCTGTTGTTAGGGGAGACCCTCCAGGATCAGGCTGCTAGATCAGGGTAGAGAATATCAGCTGTTGAGTTTTGTTGGGCTTTATTTGGTAAATAGAGGACACCCATTTCCAATCTGTTAATTCAGTGATTTTCATAGGCACTAATCACTTTAAAATAATGTGGAGTAATGCTTTCTATTGAAATTTTATCATTCAATTTATCAGAGGAATGCCTTTTCTTTTCATGATTTTAGTTTATATTCTGGCAGCAGAGCAAATGTGATTTCTTTGACTGATGGCTTGTTGCATTTGTATGCATATTTAATCAACAATAGACTCAACATATAAACAGTATATATATCTATGGAGTCATAACCAGCCATGCTTTGTTGTTGTCTAAGCCAGCGTAATTCAAGTATACATGGCACTGACATCAGTGGAGTTTCTCTGGATTTACAGTGGGGTAGCAGGGAGCAGAATCTGTTCTCCTCTTTTCAGCAGTTGACATACAACAGTGTATGTGAACAAGGTCCCCAAATTAAAATCCTTGGTCTTTAAGTATATTTGAATTTCCTACATCTGTATTTTGGCTTTAAATAATTTAAAAAGAGGAAAGAACTAAATTATGGTTTAGGTTAAAGCTTCAGAATGGCTTTATTTTTAAAACTCTAATTAACTGGGGGGAGGGGGTTGTGTATACATAGGGACATTATGTTTTGAGCATTTGTGGTACAGACAGCACAAGCTCTGGTGGCTCCGACCTCTGTTTTGGAGGAAACAGATCCTGATGTCTCCCTGTCTTCCCTCAAAGACAAATCAGATCCAGGACTTGAAAAGCCCGCTCCCTTCAGCTTTGCAAGCATGACTCGCAAAGTAAGGATGGCAACTTACAGTCACAGGGATAGATATGCAGTGACTTCACTTCCCCTCCATCTAGGAGGTAGTATTTTTCCCCAAGAAAGGGATAAAGGCTGGCTCTGAAATTGTATTGTCCTTAAATGGAACAACTTGGGCCATTCTTTTGTTTATTTATTTTAGAAGTGAACTGGAGCTGTGTCTTGTAGCATTTCACTACACAATGCCAAGTGCACTGAGCATTTTATAGTTCTGCAGTTCTACATGCTTCTTAGTTCCAGCACAGGCTGATTCAATAAATGACTTTTATTCACTCCTAAGATTCACACTTAGCTATTCAATAAGGACTTTAATGAAATGTTTTCACTGTAACAAATAAAAAAAATAATGTAATGGGCATTGAGATATAAAATCCCATTTTCTGTAATAAGGTCATTCAAATAAATTTAGCATGAAAGCAAGCAACTGCTCTGTGAAGTCCCAGCAGGAACTTAAGTGGAGAGTTTGAATTTACAGAACTAGTCTACATTTCTGACTGAAGTGCAGTGTCTTCGCTTGCCTCACCCAAGCAGAGAATGTTTTGAGCAGTTTACTGCAATGCCTACAGGTTTGCCAGACACTATTTCTGGGTCTTGGTACAGCATGAGTTTCAGCTATTGATGAGTCATCTGTACACAAAACTGTGTGTTAATGGGTGGACTGAGTAATTTAAGAAGTTGAAAAATTAACCCTCTATAGGGAAGTGCGAATGTCTTTGAAATACTAGCTCAGCCATGACACAGCTTCTCCCTGTTAACCAGCCCTCCCTGCCCTTTTCTAACCCTTCAACACCCTCTCCTTCAGAGCGGAAACTTACAGGTTTACATAACTGTGTGATAAAGTCTTGTGGCAACACTTACTGTTTAAGGACAGCATGTTTGTGTTCATTCTTAGGAACACAGTGGTACAATACTGTTTTTAAAAGTCTTTGATACAGGCAGACATTGAAAAGACTACACTAAGAAATCTTTCAGAGCATTCCATTGCCTCTGCCAGAGTATGAACACAAGGAAGATTGCACAGGACTCAGGCCTGACGCCCTGCATTTAGACATGTATGAGAAAAATAATTCTATCTCTGCTTATGGGAGAAGGTGCACAAATAATGCCCTTATGTGTGCCCCAGCTGTGATTTATTTGCTATGTTTCTGGATCTGTGTTAACACTTCACAGGTCCTGCAAGCAATGGGCCCTTGTGTGAAAAGATTTTCTGCACTCCCCTTATGCCTGAGCAGTGTTTATCCAGCATCTGGCACTTTACCTTTGCTAGTGCCTTAGGTATGACCTCGGTTAGAACTTCCCTGAACAGAAAGCAGTGCAAGCCATATCCTTCCAAGAACTGGATGAATTTATTGAGTGGGCCTAACACTTTTTCCCCACTGTATCCTCAGCTCTTTAGGCTGTCATTCCAAAATACTGCAGTGAATGCTGTGGGGATTGCAAGCCTATTGCTCCACAGTCTAACTCTCTCCTGAATCTAAATTCTAACAGTAAAACATAACCCTAGAGTTCTGTGAACAAATGCCTAGAGTATTGCTTTAGAGTATAGTGTTATACCATGCTGATAGGGCTTTAATGTGCTTATAGTGTGTAATGATCACAAGCTATACATCAAAAGCATCTTTATTAATGAATCCAAAGCAAGTCTGGCATGAGCCACTGTCCACCTACATCAATTTTCAGAAATGAAGGAGAAAGCAAACACCTCATCACATTCTAACCCTCTAGTCCTTACCCTGACTGGCTACACATTTATACCAGTAGGACATGCAACTCAGAGAAAAGTGAGAGAAACAGATGAAGCAATATTCCCAGTTCATCTCTTCTGTGTTACACTGGCAATGTGGTGCGTGTCTTTTCTGATGAAAGTACCTGCCCTTGTTCAGACTGTTGTCCCAACGGACTAAGACACCGTCACCCTTCCCAGATCATGTCCTGCTTTACGAGTAGTGTATGTGTGGGAAGACCTGCTGGAGTACCAAACTCCGTGGTTAACAGGTGATGCCACAAGAAGATCTCTGGATGCAAAAAGGAGAAATAAGACTGGAGAAGGAAAAAAGGACACAGAAAGCAAATCTACACAGGGATCTGGATTTTGCAGTTATTGCATTGCCAGATTTGTGTGTTGATTGTCCATAATCTGCAGGTGCTATGATTGTATCTTGAGAGTAGACAGATCTGTGTCAATATGAAGAGCAGTGTTACTCCACCCACACATGCAGGAGGAGAGGTCAGACTCAAGTGTGGGGATCACTCACTCACTGTGTTAGAAATCCTAGTGTTTTATTAAATGCTGCTGAAATAGATGTTTGCTTATGACAAGTTTCCTCTCCTTTTTCCACCTCCATTTTATTAATTTATTGATTCTCTATTTGAGGAGACTTGCCAAAAGATTAGTCAGCATAGTCCATATTTCTCATATATCCAGGATGATGTTGGCAAGGCAAAGGGAGAGAAATTGATACACACAAGTTTTATAAAGAGGTCAGCTGGAAGAGATGTATTGCTCAGAAAGATGAGTTATACTCAGCTCACCTCCCTTTTCAGAGAAAGCCAACTTCTCAGAAGTAGCGAAACAAAAGCTATTGCTCAGGTATGTGAAACATTTCTTAATGTTAAGGTTTTTCTTTCCTAATGCATAATGAATGCTGTTAATATTTTCTTTCTTCAGTGAAACATATCAATCTTTCAATAGTCTAGCAGAAGTTCTTAAGGACAGGTTCCCTGAATTCCTCTACTAATTTTTTTAAGGATTTTTTATTTGCATCTACAGAAATCTAGCACATCTAACCACCTGAATATTACTCAGGCCCTGGCCAGCACCATTCTTAGTGCAGCGTGTAAACAGTTCTCCTCTCCCTTCCTGGCATATATACTTGCTTGCAGGCTTATCACCTGCATTTCTCTACCTCCTTTCTTAGCCCTAATAAATAATAGTATTTCAGCACCCATGTCTTCATCTGGGGACCTAATTTTATACAGTGCATTTCTCTGAAGCAATAAAGTCAGCATTGACATTGCTTACTCCTGTGTCCAGGTGGGTTGTTTAGGTTTGGCTTTTTTGTTTGTCTGTTTCTTTTGCAAGTAATAATACACAGATGTCAGAAGTGGCCATGCTTTCAACAGTGTGATCTCCTTATCTTCACAAATTTGTCCTCCTTTCAATACCTTCCAGCAAAAGTTACAGTCTAGTTACTCCCTTTCTCAAAATGTTTTAATTTATTGCCTGGTGCTTTGTGCATGGTTTCTACAAGGCTGGTTGTCCCCTGGACTAGCTGAGCATATTGCTAACACTAATGCCCTCTGAGTTACCTCTAGTTTCCAGCTGCTATGCTGGTTCTAGATTGTGATAATTCTTGGCATTGCCTTTCACTAAGCAAAACATGTTCCCAAATCTTTTCCTGGGTTCCCTGTAGCTTGTACTATGTGCAAAGAGACCAGAAAAGACTACTTCTGTAGCCTTGAAAAGATTTGGAAGCAGAGAAGATAGACACAAGTCAAAAGGATACAGTCTGAGAGTAAGGAATCCCAGCTTTCACTCATTTTAGGGGATTAAGAGCGAAAGGGAAGGGTCTCTGAAAGAGGCAGATTGCTGCTTGAAACTGCTTTTCACTGCCACTTAAAGCCTTTGCAACGAGTACTAGCATTCTGCACAAACTGAGGTCCTATTGCAAAGGCCTAAACTCCATCTAAACACCTGCTGCATCCTACTGCAGCCCCTTCCTTTACTTGTGCCTTCTGGATCACTCAGAAACATTTAGCTCTCTTCACTACCCCAGCACAGGGTCATACCTGGAATACAGCCAAATAGTTACTTGTCACTCTGCCTGCTCTTCAGATTTTACAGTGTCCACCTTTTTCTATACCTGTGCACCCATTATTCTGCAATCAGTGTGTGACCTCACATTTTGAGGCCAGAAGGAGCTTTTAGATCATCCAGTCTGACCTTGTTTATGATCCAAACTTTATTCTGTTCTCCCTATATATGAAAGCATAATGCACATTCTTAAGTAATTGCTATGTGTAACATGCAGTGCTGTGTAATTTAATAAATAATAATAAAGTATATCCAAATGCACCTCAGTATAAAAGAAGGCTGAATTCACCTTGCAATATTATTGGCCAACTGAGAATTTCAGGCATTTGCTGGAAAGTTTAATGCAAGCTTTGAAATTTGGAAAGCGTGCTTCTTTGTGTAAGAAATCCTCCATTTCTCATCATGAGTTTCTCAGAAACCATTAACATTTTTTATTTAAAGTAATAAGCTCAGAAGAAGGGGATATAGCCATGAGATAATAGCCTTTGTGAAATCACTAGGTGTGCTGAGGTGAATCCATGGGTACTCAACATAATGACAGGATCATCAGCTAATGCCTACTTTTATAGAGTTTTAATATTCTAATCACTTTTCCAAGAAATAATCTTTATATTTAAAGGTATAAGGACAATCTAAGAGCCAAAAATGTTAAAATAATATTATGTTACTCTACGAATCTTGTAGACAATTAGTTTTAATAGAACCTAATACACCAATCTGATTCACTAAGACAGCGAGGTTTTCAGCTAAAAGAATTAAAGAGGCTATGCCTGCTCATTATATTTCAGCTTTAAGCCAATTCAGCTTCTCTTCCTCAGAGTCCTCAGGCTCCTCTGCTTGGTGTCTTGATTAGGACAGCAAGGGAGCCTGATGGTCCCTTGTGGCTGGCGTTATGATTAAGCCACCCCTGTGGCTGGGGTTCCAGCATGACTGTGGAAATCAGGACACACATATTTGACTCCAGACTCTCACTCACATTTCATTCCTATACAGGAATCCCTGTTCTTACCCATCTGAAAGACAAAGATTAAGCCATGCCTGAGTGCCAGAAGTCTTTATGAAGTGATGATTCTGAAGAAGGTTTGAGACCCCCACCAGTACAAATATATATACAAAGTTCTGTCCTTAGATGACCTGAGAGGCAAAAATTGTTACCATTAAAAAACAATAAATTAAAAAAAATTAAATTCTTCAAGCACTCCTAGTTTCTTCACTGCTGAGAAGAAGGTAGCAAAATCTCATTGTGAACAGGGGAAAGTAGGGCTGGAGAATACAGATATGTGCAACTATATACAGCAGATCCTGCTGTGTCAGAGCAAATACTTCCCAGCTTTGCCAACCCTTTATTTCTCGCAGATGGGAGCTCACTATTTCGGAAAACTAGTGCTGTTCAAATTATGGAGAAAGTGGGTTTATTTACTTGCATGCTTTCTTGGTGTAGATATGGTGTTCAGTGTTCACTTCTCCCAGGATGGTCCCTGAAATATCAGATGTATACTCACTATCTGCAGGTAAAATATTCAACCTGACTTAGAGACAGACACCTCCAGAGAATATGGCATCACAGCCTGTTATGTCTCTAACACAAATAGCCATTTGCAGAGGCTTAAATGGACTCAATTAGATCTGCTGTCTAACTTTTAATTAATATCATTAGGTGAAAAGAATATTTTAATTTACCTTGAGGTGATAGCACCTGAAAAATGCTTTCCTATCCAGACCTGCAGGCAATTCTGTGAACATGTACATGCTACAACTGGTTCAAAAGAACTCTTCAGAGATTGTCCTCAGAAATAAGCCAGTTTCCAGTTTGTCCAAATAAATGTCTGGAAAGGAACTAAATGCTAAACTTAAAATTATTAGTCAGGCTCCATCCATTTAGCAAGGATGAGCAGGCAAACTTATCCTCTCATCATTTTGCAGATCACAAGGTCGTATAAATTTTCAGACAAGAAATTTCATTGCATCTGGGATTAGGTTGTGTATGACAGCACAAGAAAACATGACCAAATAAGACGAGTTTATTAACTGAATTGTATAACAAAGCTACAAAGTCATTTTACTCATGTGCTTTCAGATATGATTAAATAGTAGCCATGGGGTTATTTTCTGATTATTTCTGACTGAAAATTCAAACATTTTCAGTATTATAATGAGGATTTTACTGCAGTGCTTGTGATACTACTGAGATCCAAGTATCCCTGTATTAAAGTAAACAAGAAACATGATGTTACTCAAGTTACATTTTCCACTTGAACTGGCAATGAGACTGTGCATTCCTAAGCCACAAGAATAAAATCTTTGGAAACTAAAAGCAACCAAGAGTACATACTGGGATGTCAATGATCCATAAAGGCTATATATAGATTTATATAGCAGATAAATACTATGCTGTCACTAGACAGCAAGTAAGAGTTTAATATTTGGATCCTATGTCAGATTTCTGCAGAACATTACTCTCCAACAGAGAGTATAAAAACCTCTGCAGGAGGACAGCAAATCAAGAATCAGCATTCTCAACAACCAGGCAAGCAAATCAACCACACGAGTTGATGTTACTCGCACAGGGGATCCAGTGAGAAGTTTGCAATGTAAAGAGACCAAGGAAATTATCTGTTCCATTCTGGCAGTTCCTGGTACACTTGAGACAACAATACCACCAGTTCATGCCATAGCTGGCATTGCAAATGTGCAAGACCAGTCATCTCATTCACTTCAGTATTTTTGCCCTGTGTTCAACTTCACTTCATGGTGGCTTCCTACTATAGAACTAGTGACTGTCTTAAACAATTAATGCTGCTTTGGGGGGTTGTTTTTTTTTCCCCGGTAATTTGCAGTGGGATTTCCTATTGTCCCTTGTGGCTAAATTAGGGAGATATGCAGAGACTATTTTTGTTTTCCATAACTGAAGAGAGTTCAAGAATGCTCATCACTGCAAGGGGCCAACCACTTAATCTATTTTGCTTTTATGAATATAAGCCCAAATCAGATTAATTTTGCTTCTATTTTTTTGTCCTTCCTGTAACCTGAATCACTCTTAGTGCCATGCACAGAAGATCCAAACAAATGTCCCTTTCATCAGGACTATGTCTTCTTTAAAGATCAAAGGTGTTCTTTCTTTAAAATACCATGGCCAAAATTGTGAAAATGAACAATCTTCCAGCTGTCAAAATATATGGTTGAATTATCTTTGCTTCCAAGTAATGTACACATCCTAGTATTCACTAATTTCTATTTAATTTTCATTATAGACATAGTGATCAAGATGGTGATATCATGGGTTTTAAATTTACCAGTGGCTAAATTTTGTAGACATCCTTGTTGTTATCAAACCTATCAGTCTCATAACTGAATTCCTTAATCTTTCATATCCTTGCAAGAAAGATTCTTCACCTTTAAGTACTCAGTTAAAAACTGAATAAAATGAAAATATAGATGATTTGGATTTTGTTGTCAAGTTATTTTGTTTTGCTCTGATGCATAAGTTTTAGAGATCAAATTGTCATTTGATTCCCATACATTCACACACCACCATTTTGATTTGTGTTTCTTAAGTCTACTTTTAGTGTCATATCAGAAACTGATATTTAGATGCAGATTATATCATTGACTACTCTGCAGTTCTATCAGTGCGTGCAGCACCCTCGGTTCAGTGATACGTGCTTATCAATACCTCAATAATAATTTCCTGGGAAATTATTTCCCTCCCTCCCTTAGAAAAATTTCAGCTTGTCATCACAAAAGAAAACTGTAATATGTTTTGATGAAGACCATTAAAAAATGAGGTTTTGTTTTCTCAGTTAAAAAAATAAAAATGTGAAGTTTTGAAAAATCTATCTTTAATTTTAATATCCACATGTCCTCCACTGAAAACTAGTTTAAGAAAACTAGGAGCAACTTATAATATTAAACTAGATACATCCATTTTCCTCTAGCAATATAGACATGCTCCTTACTTAAATGCATCCCTTGTTTCTCAGTATGGCATGGATTAAGAACTTTGAGTAGGCAGGAGGGGATTATGGCATGTGTACTTCTCCCTTTAATCTTGTTTTTTCCAAAGATCAGTCTGTTGCTCAGAGTACACTCTTCAGAATATATAAATAAAGGACAAATAGCCCCTGAGTGTGTGACTTCTGCATGGTGAGGTCAGCTCTAGTTGAGCGCTCTCATCGATCCATCAAGTCAGGCTGAAAAGTATGAAATTCCTCTTAAATGTGACCCAGTACCCATCCATGCCCTCTGAAATCTTTGTCTTCACTGAGGACTCAAAATAGGGATAGACAAATATTTATGTAAGCAAATATTTATTAAGGCTCTTTTGCTAATATATACTGGACAAACTCTATTTTTTGAATTTTTTTTTTTTATTGTATAAAAGAAATTCAGGTCTCAAATAGCTAATTCAGGACTATTGAGTCCCAAACCAGAATATTTTGGCTGGCTATAAAAACACTTCCTTTCCATCTCAGTATATTTTATTATATTATACCAATGATAATTTTCAAAGAAGTTTACTCTACTTAGATATCACTTCAATTTTAGACATCTGGCTTTGAAACTATTTTAAAAGTTCTAGAGTATTTCAAAAAATTAGGCTCTCAGTTGTAAAGAATGAAGTGTCATCCTTATACTCTCATGTTGTCCCAGTCACCATATCAAACAAAATAACCAGTGTTATTATTATATAATTATTAACTTAAGCAGTATTTGGAGATTTGAGCAATGCATGGGCAGTACTGTGCCTTGTGTTACTGAAATACAAAATAAAATGCTTTTGTTAAAAAGCCAGTGGTTTAACTTCTTAGTCTATATGTTCTAGTCCAAATCACCTAAATGTATGTAATTCAGAGGATTTCCTGAGACTCCTTTTTCTTTTGTTTGTTTGAATTGGTTTAGTGTTTTTATAAGGAAGAAATGGATGGGGCTGTGAAAGCTGGAGTGTGCATTGCCCATGAGGTGGTGGACTTCGTGATCCTGAGGGAAGGGAACAAGTAAAAGCAGAATCATATTTCTGGGCTTCAGGGGAACAGTTTTTGGCCTGATTGGAGATCTAACTTTGAGGAAGCCTATGATTTAAGGCGGCCTGGTGGATTTTAAGGAGACCTGGTGGATTTTCCTCCAAGTTCAGGAATGGTTCATTCCTATGTACTGAGGTGACACGGACCTGGATGAATGGGAAGTTCTAGATATCTAGAGATAAAGAGGAAGCATACAAGAGGTGGAAGCAGAAAGAAGAGCGGCAATGTCTCTGTGTACAAGGCAAGGATTAAGAAAAACAAATCCCATCAGAACTTGAATCTGGAAAGGGATGTGAAGGGCAGCAAGAAGGACTTCTATAGTGAGCAAAAGGAAAGCCAGGGAAAGTGTGAGTCCACTGATAAGTGAGACAAAGGACCTAGTGATGAAGGCTACAGAAAAATCCAAGGTCTTTTTCATCAGTAAGACCTGCCTTCAAGAATCCCGGAGAACAATGGGAAAGTCTGGAGCAAGGAATGCCCTTGGCAGAAAAGGATAAGGCTGAGCAATGTTTAAACAAACTAGTCACACACAAATCTGTGGGATTTTAAAGTATGCAGCCACAAGTGCTGTGGAAGCTGGCAGATGCGACCAGAAGGACCAGGGAAATGGTTGTTCCCCTGTGCACAGCACTGATGAGGTCACATCTCAAATACTGTGTTCGTTTTTGGGCCCCTCACAGCAAGAAAGACATGGGGTGCTGGAGCATGTCCAAAGAAGGGCAACAAAGCTGGTGAAGGATCTAGAGCACAAGTGCTATTAGGAGCAGCTGAGGGAACTGGAGTTTATTTAGTCTGGAGAAAAGGAGGCTGAGGGGAGAACTTACAGCTTTTACAGCTACCTGAAGGAAAGTTGTAGCAAGGTGGATGTCAGTCTCTTCTCTCAGGTAACTAACAACAAATTGTGCCGGGGAGGTTTAGGTTGTATATTAGGAAAAACAATCTTTATTGAAAGGTTTATCAAGGATAGGAACCAACTGCCCAGGGAAATTGTTGAATCTCCATCCCTGGAGGTATTTAAAAGACCTATAGATCTGGTGCTTAGGGACACAGCTTAGTGGTGGGCTTGGCAGTGTGAGGTTGATGGTTGGACTCAACGATCTTTAAGGTCTTTTCCAACCTAAACGGTTGTATGATTCTAAGTATAGGCTAGATAAGTGGGCAGTGAGGTTGACTGAATACTGTTTGAACTACTAGTCTTGAAGGCTTGTAATCAGCAGCACAAAGTCCAGCTGGACCGCTCTGCACATGTGAGACATCTGGAATGCAGGTCCGATTCTGGAGTCCTTAGTGCAGAAAAGACATGGACTTACTGGAGCAAGTTCACTGAAGATATGTGCAAAGTTTATTAATTGCCTGGACCATCCTTCATATGAAAAAAGACTGAGACACCTAGGACTTAAACCTCAAGAAGAAAAGGCTTGGAGGCAATCTTAGTGTGTATAAATACCTGATTTAGGGTATGGACTAAAGGTAAAGCCAGACTCTTCTCAGTGATGCCTAGTGAAAGGATGAGAGGCAATGGGAACAAACTGAAATACAGGAAATCCCATTTAATTGTAAGAAAAAACTTTTTTAGCATGAGGATGGTTGCACATGGGAATGGGTTTCCAAGGAAGAGTGGAGCATCCCCAGTCATGGAGATACTCAAAATCTGTCTGTTCACAGCCCTGGGAAATCTGTTCTGGTTGAGCCGTCTCAGAACAGCGTTTGGACTAGATGATATCCAGAGGTCCTTTACAACCTCAACTTTTGTGTGATTCCCCCGAGGAAGTGCTAAAGGGTCTGATAGGAATTTTAAATGGAAGCACTGTGAACTTTGCAATATTTTCCACTTCAGGGGGGGAAAGGGAAAGAAAATTTTTAAAAAAGAAATAAAAAGAAAAAAAGACCGCACCATCACCACCCTCTTGGGTGCCTCTCAATTAAAAACTGATATTTGTTTGAAGTTATTCTTTCAGAAATCCCAGTGTGACTGAGGCTATTATAAAAGCTTTTGTTTACATGCATTAAATTACAACAGTTTTCCAAGAAATCTGTTTTCATTCAGTTATTTACTCTGAAAAACAGGTTTCTTGAGACCAGGGAGAAGGCTGCTTGCGACCATATGGAATCCTCTGACCATCACAGCTTCCCCTTAGAAGTTCCCATCTATCTATCTTTTGCAAATGCAAATCAATCTGACTCTGTAGCACTTTCCAAGGCAATAAAAGTTTATAATGCATTTGGAGGCAACTACACAGGAGAAATGAATACTTTCCCACCACACTCCCTCTTCGCTTTCAACCCATCAAGGAAAATTGAAAAAAACCCCAATACTATACATTTACACTTGAACTAAAATAGTATTGGTGGTTACAAGCGAGTGGAAAAGGGAAGAGTCCTGGAGCTGGAGGCATTTAGTGGTCATAAGTATTATACAGGCCTGTAAATTAAAGAGTGTATAACTCATAAACCCAACGTCCCCCTCCTGTCTCTCTCTCTCTTTTTCTTTTTTTTTTATTTTTTTAATTGAAGCCAAATTCCACTTTCAACCAGCAGAAATTCCCCGCCTCCAATGTCCCATTGTTGGGAATCTCTGGACAGGCCAGATGTTGGTGGCTGTAATTCAGGGGATGAAGGATTGCCTGCAATATCCACTGCCCTCCAGAGGAGGAAAACACGGCTGTGCTGCTGGAACCCTTCTGCATGTGCTGGTTCGAACGCATTGTGTGCCTCTGTTGTGGTTTTTCCCAACAAGAAATGGGGATTAAAACTGGAAACTACTTAATGGTGCAAAAAAAATGAACATAGCCCCTGAAGGCTTGGAATTTTAATTCTGAATTTGTACTCACTTATATTCTGTGGTGTGTCATGTTAATTCATGTCCTATATTTATGTCTTATTATGAGAAATGTTGCTTATTATAGAAGGGAAAAATCTTTCAGATATGATCAATGCCTTCATGTCTATTATAGTAGCCTTGTTGTAGCCACACAGACTAAGGATTTAAGAGAATCGAACTTTTCAGGGAGGCATAATTTCTGTTAGAAAAACTGGCATAGGTGGAAAAGGCACAGGGTTTTCAGGCACAGTTTTTCAGTTTTTAAATTCAGAGATACTGAAATGTGTACAGATGAAGTAGGGCATAATTGATGAGTATCCGCACTAGTACTTAATAAGGTGGAGGATTGCTTTTGTTTTGCACAGCAAGGTTGGTTTTGTTGTTTTGGTTTTTTTTTTTGGGGGGGGGGGGGGGGGCGGGGAGAGCATCTACAGTGGTGCCTTCTGTGAGAAGCTGCTAGAAGCTTCCCCTAGCTCCAACACAAGCAATTCCATGCTGGCCCCAAGATGTACCTGCCACTGGCCAAAGCCAAGCCCACCAATGACACAGGTAGAGCATCTTCCTCCTCCCACGAGGAGGAAGGAGTGGCAGAGACAACGTGATGAACTGACTGCAACCATTCTGACCATTCTGAGTCAAACCATCACAAGGACTAAGTTCAAACTTGATACATAATTAAAGAGATTCTCAGGCTATAAAGAAAAGTGGGAAAATAATTATGAGCCAAGTCCCAAGTTGCTAAACAACCATAAAATGTCATGACTCTTCAGATTTACAGAAATATATTTATGTAAAAGTAAATCATAGTATTTCAATTTTAGAAACATAATTTTAAGACCACAAATAAAATACGTTTCATATTTTATTTTTAATTTCAGCTACAAAAAGTTAGCAAAATACAAAAGTGTTTTACCACAGTCATACACCAAAAGCTCCAGTGTTCATATATGAAAAGTTAAGAGATCAATTGAATGTAAACAGTAGCAAAAATGATTGGTCCATTTTTCTTTATGGTAGATGGGAACACAAACAGCACAAAAGGCATAAAACAAATTTTATTTTTTAAAGTATTTTTAAAATAAAATTATGTGTTTTCACAATTGTTGTGAGTTAACATAAAAGTGTTTCTTAAAAATTTCAAAACCCTTAAAAAAGAATACAGATTAAGTAGCCTGACAGACAAGATCTAATAAAATGCATAAAGTCCTCTGTCCTCTGTTCCATCCAACTTTTAAGTCATCCATCATGATTTTAATAAAAAAATACTAATAGTGAGAGATCTGTTCTGGAAGGGTTCAATATTTAAACCAGACCACTTGTATTGAAACTTTCCAAGATTTAGTCCTTAATAATTCTTCCTTTCCCTCCAAAAAGGAGAATGAAGAGACAGCCCTGAGAGCAATAGGGCTGTACCGGCTGTACATCTCCAGGAAGAAGCCTCCCTGAAGCCTTTTTTTTTACTGACTGTGTGGATAAATAGATAATCCATGGAAAATTTATTTAATTTAGGATCAGTCAAGATATGCAGTCACTAAGAACAGGGATATTCCTTCCCTCTGTAAAATTTGCATGACTTCTCTCTGACTTTGTCCACAGTGCAGAGCCCTACTGAAACCTCATGGGCCACTCCTACACACACACACACACACACACACACACACACACACACACTACTCTCCAGAACATGTGCTGGCCTTTCTTGTTCCTCCTCCACCTTGCCCTTACTGGCCTTCCTCTGTCCTCAACACCTCCCTGTGGGCACTTCTTGAATATTGTGTCTTGCTCAATGGGGGGAGCGGGGAGACTCGGATTAGAGGAACTGAATATTGCCTCCACAAGTGAAAAGCCTTGAGTGGGTCCTGGCACTACATGAGGAATTGTATCATTCAGTGAGGAATGAGATCTGAAGAGCCCTATTCAGTCTATGAATCATTTGCTCAAAAGACTACAATAGACACCAGGCAGAAAATAGTATGAATATAGAAAAAGGAAAAAAAAAAAAAGGCAGCCTCAATCCTGCAAACACTTATGCATGTACTTAATGTAATGTGGATGAATATTGATTTCAATGGGAGTGCTTATATGCATAAAGCAAGTCATATGCATGCTTATAGGATCAAGGCCAAGATTGTTAAGTACTGCAAGCTGAGCTTTAATGACTGATAAAGCAACTTAGAAATACACGAAAATATGTCAAAGAAATGTTCAGGATGCCTGTCTGGTTTCTGTGCTTATAAAATGGTATCTCTGCTCTCAGTCTGAAACAAGAAAAAGAATATGTTAGTAAATTAATGAAAATCACTTAAAATTACAATGCAATATAATGTATGAGCAAGAGGAACACACATATGTGGCTGAATAATTCTACATCCTGCTAGAATGCATTCATTTCTGTTAATATGGCAGCTAATGAAAAATGCAAAAAAATCTAACTGTTTATGCCAAGAAGGTGAATGATCCTCCCATTTGCAACTTCCAGGGAAAATTAAAGATGGAATAGAATTGCTCACAACAGAATTGATCCTGCAAGTATACAGACTGGTAGTTGCACCAATGGGTTCTCATTTCCAATTCCTCTGTACATCTTAAACAATCTTTAATGTAGGTGGACACATTTGCTACACAAATACCTCATGCTCTGTAACATAGTGCACTTTTAAACATTGATCTAACATTTAATTTTTTTCTTCAGCCTTCTCTAAAAAAGGATTGGATGTGAAATGCTTTGTGGAAATGCACACTCTGGTCTCCTTTTAAATACTCTCACGAAGACTGTTTAATTGCATAACCAAAATCACAGTGCGGGACAGTGACTAGTAACTTAATGCTGAAAACTTTGAAAACCTTGGTCTTCTTTCCCGACTCAGTAAGAACACAACTAATTTAGCAGTGATGAACATGGAAAACAGCCCCTCAGCTCAGCCTGAATGCCTAACTGATACTGTTTTCAATTATCGTGACCACTCCGGTCTTTAACGATCCTGAGTGAGAATGCAGTGTTTGTGAGCAGAGCTGGATTGACAGCAGAGAATATTCCAACTTTCCAGACCCTACAAACCACACACCTAAATCTCTTTTAGAAGCATACTGCATATTTTAGAAAGCCAAGATGAAGGGAGCTGTAGGAATAGCTTGCAGAAAGGAGATGACAACAGTCTCCAGGGAAAGGAAGCTCAGCTGAGCACAAACTAATGCACTCTGAGCCCTGAGGTGAAAAGTCTGTGCCACTCAAACCCCAAGGATAGGTGATGTAGCCCTGCCAAGATGCATGGTGCCCACACTTAACAGTTCAAAAGCTATCACAGAGAAATTTTCTCTGAATTCGAGAAGATGGGTAAGTGTCAGTTTACACCTGGTCATATCTGCTAATATTACCAGCTCAGGACTACTGGTATCTGGTGAAAATGGAGTTTTGACAGAAATTTAAACTTCAGAAATCCCCAGAGTTGTATGAGACCAGGATTCCCGTGCCTTTTCCACTTTGTTCCAGGATGACCAAAACAGTAAAAACCAATCTCCAGTGCCTCAGCATCATTGACCAAGGAGGTGAACAGTCCTCCATTGCACAGCATGCTTATCCCTTCCTATCTAGGGCACTACTATAGAGACATACACTCACTTGCATTAGTTTTGTCTCAAGGTAAGTTCTGATCTGGTCTCTAGAGACCTCGAGAGTTGGTTCCACTCTCACTTACTGTTTTCCCCCACTTGCTGCTGTGTGTCTTCTTGAGGACATTTCCAGTTTTCCTTATTTGATTTAACAGCAATGCAACTCTATGACTACTATTTACTAGTCTGCAATGCACTAAGTATAAAAAACACTATAAAAAAAACATTTAAAGGCAGAAAAGATCATGCTTTTTTTAAGTATGTAAGCTGGCTATTTTAATAAAACTTTGTACTCCCCAGTGCAGAACTGTGGTGTTTTTCTTCTGAAATTATACTTTAACATAGTGTTCTTTGCCCCAGCCCTTCAATTTTCATCATGTCTATAGTCTTTGAGTAAAAGAAAAACAATATAGGAACACCCCAGTGAAATTAAACTGTTAACCCAGAGAAAACAGAAAAAAAACCCTTACCACCCAAACCTGTGACATTTGAGGATGGGGCTTCAAAATTGTTATGCGCACTTGAAAACCAGATCTTTAGCTGATGCAAGTCAGCATGCCTCCTCTGAAGCAAATGAAATGATGCCAAAACACGCCAGGCGAGTATTTGACACTCAGTTGTGCACAGCAATTCCCTGGTTTGTGGTTGCTTTACGAACAGTTGAACTGGCAGTTTGCTCAGGCAGGTTTTCGACTTGTCCGTGGAACTGCAAGGATTTTCTCACCTCTCGTCAGCGTGGATCTGCAGCCAACATCTTTAAAAATCCATCCCAATCTCATTCAGCTCAAAGTGGTATATAGAAATAAGGCAAGCCCTGAGATGAATTAGAGGCGAAGGGCCTCACTGTGCACTTGAACTCTATGTGCAGCTTTCGTTGACATCAGTGTGAGCTGTGTCTGCAAATCAGTGGCCCCCTTTTGTTACGGAGTAACAAATCTTTAGCTCACTGCCTGCTTCTGACAGAGCTAAAGTCTTCCTTTGAACAGGCACATTCTTCCCTCAGATTCACGCAAAGACAGCAACTAAGGTTGCCAGATGACACTCTCAGAAAATCAGGATGCTGTCTTGGACCGGTGGGACAGAGACTGACTGACAAGGGCTGTGCAAATCTGGGGGAATCAAGACTTTTACTAATTATATGAGCTATCAGGAAAAATACTCCAAAAAACATCCATCCTAACTTTAATCATGGTAATTAAATCCTAACACTAACTGATGACAACACCACTGACAGCAGAAATGTATCTGAGGTGCAGAAAAAGAGTGATGCAGGGTCATAATTCAAATTTCTTAACACATACAGTTACGGTCATATTTTGCAGGCGACTTTCCAAAGGTCTCCATTTCCCCATGCCAAGAACTTCTGCAGACCTGAGCCTCAACCTGAACATCTCTGAAATGCTGACCATATAATGTAACTTAGTCAAGAAAGATACATAGCTTTGTTTTGGAGTCCAGTCAGTAAATCTGTCACAAACCCCACGTTGCTTACATATAAAGACAATCCAGTTTGTTCTCTGAACTTCTAGCCATGAACTAGTTAAAAATATTGAAGGGCCAGAAGAGAGAGAGTGAGAGAGAATGGAAGGAGGAGTGTGGTACTGCACTTTGCAGGCTCAGCAGTTCTTCAGATGTGGTCTGGCATCTAGTTCATAAAGTCAAGCAAATCTGCTCATTTCAGTCATATATACAGACACATATGCACCAGCAGAGATATATACATAGATTTTAAACTCTCTGAAGAGTAAAATAAAGCACTATCATGTACATCATTAGTTGGGCAGCAGAAACAAGTTTAAAAAAAATAATTGCTTTGTAGTATTTCAGCACAAAACACTAACTGAAAGTTACACATAAGTGACAGCTAGGATAGCTTTCTCTAAAGGGACACATGATATAATTTGAACTTTCTGCCTCAGTTTGAGTTTCTCACAATTATATTTTTTAACTGTGGTTTATTTTAATAGTAAATACCTTCATCAAAAAAACATTGTTTTGTCAGAGAAAAATAATTTCATTGAAGCAGTAATTTGAAAAATTTTTAACCAGAAACTTTTTGAGGTCTCTCTTGTTAATTCCGATTAGAGAGAGAAAAAGAGAAAAGCAGATGGAGGGGAAGAAAACTAGAGGAAGAAAGAAGGATGCATGTGCACATTCATGTAGGAAAAAGAATTCTGGCACACTTCTGGGCAAATGGATGAGAGAGGAAGAAGCAAATTCCAGAATGTTGAAATACAGGCATGAAATTGGATTTTTCTCTCTAGGTCTGCTCCAGTTTTTTCTTATTGGAGTGCAAATTTCTGATTCTTCTGTGTTCTTTATTTCAAATTTTCCATGGAATGTGGGATTATTTGCACTGTGCCAGACTCAGCAGTGCCCATGCAACCAGACGTAACACAAATGTTAGATTGGCCATAACAGCTATCTAGAACAAGTGACAGCCGGGACAGTATTTTTTTATCAGTGTGTGGCAGCAAAAAAATATTTGAGCTTTAGGATTGGATAATAGGATTTGTGGTGATAACTATGGATGTTTTTTTCTCAGCAACATGAAGATATCCCAACTCAACGGTGGGGGATTTAGTGATAGACTATGAGGTGAACAGGTAAACCTCTGCAGGTTGAGAAAACACGTGGCTTATTAATGTAGACAGTAGATCTCATTCCCTTTGTCTTTTGTCAAATAAATAATGAAAGAGGCATTTTTTAATGCAAAAGAAAACAAGATGTTTGGTAGATTCCTCTCCAGACTGGAGCTCTTATGAAAGATTTAGACAGAGTGAAAACGTGTGTGACTTTCTCAGTCTGCATGAAGCAGCATCTGATTTTCACACTATGTCGTGCCAACTTAGAGTAATAAGAACCCATTGTTTCTACAGAAAATGGAAAATAGCATTTAACAATAAAATAAATGCATCTTTGGCTGAGAATCCCCACTGCCATGTTTCGGGTCATTCACATGAGCAAATGTACAGGGTATTGTACAGGCCTTCTGTAGACTGTTTTTTCCACCTCCTTGAACCAGACCAGTTGTGTTACCTAAGGTGCATGTGAAAGCTCTGTACTTTTGGGGTAGACATGCCCAAGAGAAGCAGGCTAGTAACTGTGATGTGCCATATCCATTTTTCCTATCTACTCTTCTTTCCATCTCTGCGGATTCTCTCTCCTCTCTACAGCTTGGTTTCCATAAGAATCATATGGACATCACCCCAGTTTTATGGCAAGGATGTAGTTTCTAGCACTGATAAAGAACCAGGGGAACATTCAGCACAAATGAGAAGTTGTCAACACAGCACACTCTTAGCAAGAGGAACTGATTACCACAAGGTCGCTGTGGTCCAGTGGCTGGGCAGGATCCAAAAGTGCTAAATATTTTCAGGGTGAACAAATACACGAAGTGATATTACTATGCATGTGCATATGTATTTTAAATACATATATACATACATACATATATGTGTGTATATGTATATATATACTTTTGAGTATATATCTGAAAAGCAAGGCACGATTCACAAATGAAACCTCTATGTATTGAGACTAAGGAAGGTGCTTTATTGGAATTGATTATTCCTCTGCTGCCCTGTTGTACTTTCTCCTCTAAAGCAGCCTGCACTGGCTGTTGAAAATGAACATTTCATGTGCCTGACCCTATGTGCTATTTCCTAAAACCTCTCAGTAAAAAGAAAGTTCTCAAGTTTTAATGCAAGACCCCAGGGTCTGGGAGATAACCTTACCATGCTACAGTTCCTCTGCTTTAACTGCCTTTCCTTGTAAAAGGGAAGAACCTCAGACCTGTGGCTCATGATATGCAAAACCAGTCACAGAGTCTTCTGGACCAGACCAGGTCATGTCTGGTTTGTCAGAGCATCCTTTGTGGTGTCACAGTACATATCAGTGATGATGACGATGGTGATATCATAGCCTTAAAGATCAGTTTAGGAAGCTTGTTAAACCATGCTGTTCTTTACAGCTCATGCTTCACACTTCCAGTACACGGGCAATAAGGTGACTGTAGCTCAGGGCTGTGCTGCCATAGCACAGCTGAAGATCAGGATCTCTGTAGACCCCTCTTCTCTTGCAGCCTGTGACTCCAGGACTGTCGATGCTGAGACACTACAGATTTCTCTCTGTCTATTCTAGGGTGCTCTGAAGTCACCACCTGGGCAGGTGAGCTAGAGAGAGGCAGACAGAGCATGGCTGGACCAATGTGAGGCAAAAAAAACCCCACCCAAAGCATTCCCCAGAGGTTCTCATCACCCATACTTCAGTCTAAGCTTATGTCCAGTTTGATATCACATTCAAAATAAACATCACCTTCATCCTGAAACCTTTCCTTATTGTAGCTAATGACAATTTTAAATTTAGTGTCTTGCTTCTAATTTTTATATTTGATTAATTATACTCATTATTGACAGATAGATATTCCCCATAAAATTGTCTACTGATACTTTATTTTTCTTCTATTTCTTTTCTCCCGCAATGCAATTCTCTGCTCTATAGCAATTGCATTTGCCTGGGACTATGGAAAGAGTTAGGTAAATCAATTTTAAGCAAACCATATATTGTATGCTTATATAGTTTCATTTCCAATAAATAACCTGGAATAGCAAGTCAACTTTACATGCAATCTTAATTTGAGTTTCATATGCATAACGGGAGCAAGGAAAAATGGGACAGACTTGAGAAGGGAAGAAAGATTATGTGGCTACAAGCACAGTGCGATGTAAACTCATTTACAAGGGCATCTGCATCTGTATGTCCAGTCAAGTGGCACAGTGAATTGCGAGGGGATTATTGATTTCAAAATGACTTAACTGCAGTCATGCAGTACTGAGAATACCTTATTGCTTCCCTTAGCTTCATGTACCAATTTGATCATATTTTGTGTATGTCTCAGCAGTCACACATGTAAGTCCTGAAAATAAGGTGATTAAAAGGGCAACAACCACAAAAAATAAAAAAATGTAAGCACTAAAAAATTAAAAAATGAAGGAAAGTGGTCTCCCACCACATAAGAAATCATGTTTGCTCTCTATTTTCAAAAGCCACAAATAGTATACTTATCTTTCTGGGCACGTCTCTTGAAACAATTAAAATGGAGCTTCTTAGAGCAATGCTGAGAACAAGCACTCTGAAAATCAGGTCCCATCCAAACTGGAGCCACACAAAAAAATTTATGTTACTTTTAAGGTTTGAATTTTTACCATCCAAAGTCGACACGGGTACAACTTTCTGAATGTGTGCCTAACATGGAGCTGAGAGACCTTTGAAGTGGCCCATTGCAAGCTTTTCAATCATCCATGTGCACACAGGCCTGCTAACTTTTTAAAACTGTGTTTCAAGGGAAGGAGCAAGAAATAAGGATCATCTTCCCTAACATATGGATTAAAACTTTTACACTGAAAATAATTAAAATACCATGACGAATTAAGAGCTGATAAAAGGCCACAGCTAAAGATTTATGATCTTTTTTTTAAAGCATATTTAAGCTTTACCAAATGTACAGTGCTCCATGTACTTCATCTCTAACATCTGAATCCAGTTAGCAGTGATTTTCAACTAACAGGGTGTTCCTTTGCATCAAAATGTGTAGCAAGATCTCTGTGTTACGCATGTCATCTTATGACAGTCAGTTAGCTCTCTTGCTGAAGTGCATTAGGAAACTGTTTTAAAGAGCTTGCACCTTTTGTCAGAGTGGTTAAAAAAACCCAACATTGTTTAACAGCCCTGTATGTCTTACCGTTATACTCCCCACCTTTCGCAAAGGTCAGAGAAGTGTCATTTTGTGACTGCACTAATTTATTCAGAAAGCACAGCTTAACTCTTCCTGTGACTTGTTAAAATCATGACAACACCATATCGGGTGGGGGGGGGTGGGGGGCAGGATTCAAAAGTGTAGACAACACACGTTTAGTGAGTAGCTTTTTACTGGTGTCTTACATCAATCACTCCTGACATTTCCAAGGAGAAATCCTATCTGGACCCTAAGAATCTATTTCCTTTTCTCATGACAGCTGTGATTAAGGCAGGGCAGCTTGTACCATGCAGCTCTCTAATGATGAAGGCAGTCCTTCATGTCAACTTTCTTCTTAAAGTTGCAGTTATCAGAAATATTCCAATGTGAAATATTTCCCCTTTTATTTGTTCCGTGCACTTTTCCAATAAAAATCAGCTTTACTTGGGTGGTTTGCAGAGCTATCCCTAGAGGTCCACTGCAGCTGGTAAGAAAATAAACCTTCTGGTTTCCAAAAGGTAAGGCTGGTTGCCTCTCAGCATGGCACCTGGTATTTCTAAGGAATAGGAATGCAGTGCCAACTTGTCATCTAGATCCGCCCTCGCCTTGCTTTGTATAATGTGAATGGGACATGAGAGTAGTTCAGTGTCTTGTGCTATATTAGTGTTCTGCTCAGGGCAGTGTAGACTCAAATCTCATTAAATATGGTTGTTTGAAATGGCTTAGACATTGAATGGCATTGGGTCTATATTATAAGCACTTACAGTAGGTGCAGAGGCTTATTGTCTGGGTCATATCAATGCACAGTTTCACTACCTTTCTTCTGTATTTGAGGAATACCCACACTGGTTAAAATTAGAAATGCTCTGACAGAGGATAATGTACTGCTCACTCTTACCCATAGGTGACACAAAAAGCCCTGCTTTTTATGGAGTTAATAATGACCAATTTTTGGGGAAAGGAAATTATTTATCTTCACATTTCTGATGTAATGCAACACATCCTTGTCACATGATTCAGCATTCAAAAACTAGACTTCAGGACATGAGAACGAGTACTGGTTACTGAAGTTTCCAGCGCTTCAGCCTTAGAACTTTTTTCTCCTCTTTCTGAAAGGCACTACAATTCTGCTGGGCCTCAGATGGGTTTTCAATGTCAACCTGAGGTCAAGTGTGTGCATCTCAAGACAAGATCAGGACACATCTGGAAGGCTGTGCGTTACTGTCCTTCTCTATTAAAAAGCAGCAACAACAACAACTGCTTAGTAGTTCCTGGGGCTGATCCTGACAGCAAAAACAGATGGATCACACTTCAGGACTTAATTTTCAGATGTTATTTCCCCCATGCAGATGAATGGTTGGCACAATTTATGATCTTATAACAGGTTAATTTTTGAAAAGTCAAATTCTGTTCTAAGATGATAAAATGTGATAGCCTCTTCTGTCTGACATCCTTAATCATGGACCACAAACTCTATCTGGTGCAACTTCTCCATTGGAATAAACTCACAGAGCCCCACTGGTTGAGGAGTGGCTGCAGCAATTTGGATAGCCCCTGACATGGCTGCTCACCTTTTAACCGTGTAATAGGTTTGTCTCTTTTTTCCCCTTAGAGCAAGCAGTAAAGCAAAACTCCTTGACATTATAGCATGTCCATAGGTAACTGCTAACTGTGACAGATTTTTAGACAATGACACTTGAAAAAGGGAAGCCTGAAAATCACCATACAAAAATGATTAGGGTCTAAATGACAAGTTTATATACTTGCCTCCTCACATGTGGATCAGGAAAGTTACGTATCATTTATGGAAGAAAGCCAGCACTTCTTATTCATGACAAAAATCAGCCAGCCAGTCAACCACATACCAGCCTTCAGGTGAATTTAAGGCCAAGGGCTTGCACAGGTTTTATTGTCGGGCTTTTCTTGGTTTGGTTTTATTTTGCGGGGGAAGGGAGTTTGATACTAGAACTACGCACATGGTCTCCGTGTGAATATGTAGTAGAGACTGGTTGCTTAAATACATTCACCCCACACTCTCACACACACACAGAGTGATGCATGTATCATTGTCTTATCATAGAGGTAAGGAGAAAAAAAGGGTGAATCCCCGAAGAAAATGGGCTCAGTTCATAAAAGCCAGACATTAATGATGATGAGTTTTCTGCACTGTGTTTCAAAATACATGCCCGTGTTTTCTGAGCTTCTTTTTTTCTACTTGTTCTCAATTAGAATAATTTTTAGACCGTGCTTTAGTCACTTAAATACACTTTCCTGAAAGTTGCGCAAATAGCAAGTATAATACCAAATTCCAGATTGAATGATACATCTTTGGATTTTATTTATTACCCTCTTTTTTGTGCAATTCTCACAAGGTCCTAGGAAGCCAATGTGTGTGCCTTCCACTTTGGTAAAATAGGTTCAGCTGTCACACACACCTGTGCAATGACTGTTGGAGAGATGAAAGCACAGATGAGACATAAGCAGAGCCTGGATCTATAATCCCTTTCCTTTTCTGCTTCAGTTTTGCAATAATTCAACTCTCCATGACTCCATCCTGTTTTCGCAGTGGCCCATGTGGAAACACAAACTACTGAAACACTCAGATCCATATCTGCAGTTGCCTACCTTTCAAGTAAGTCGAGGGAAGCCAAAATGCAAAAATAAACAAAAAGTATCCAAGAAACAAGTTTTTCCAGCGGGCTAAAGAAAAGGATTATAATTTTGTTAACAGGAAGGTCTATCAGTTGTCACTTAAAAAAAATATTTGTCAAAGAATTACCATCTGGGATATATACTTTTTAACAGTAATCAGTATGTGAAGGGTCTGTATCATCTTAACTCCTTAAAGTTTATCTAAGCACTATCAAGCTCATATTGGATTTAAGGTGAAACAAGTCTCTTATAAGTAAGTATTACTCATTATTCTTCATTTCCTGTTGTACCTGGTATTCCTTCAATTAGTCACAAGTGTCAAAGCTAGACCTAATGATAGCTAATCTTCAAGCAATGTCTGTTAATTTTATCTGTCTGTTTCTGGATTAAGACAGAGAGCAGGGAACTCCCCATTAGCTAATATATCCTTCAAGCTCAAAAGCTGAAAAATAAAATACAGGGGAGAAATAGACTCAACTGAGGTTTTCCCATTTCCCTGTCTCTGTTAATCAAGTGGTATCATGTAGTCCTCTGCTCCACCCTACATGAACTAAAAAGAAACAAACATAATTATAAAGTTGGGGGGGAAGGAGTTTTTTTGAGTTTTTTCAATACAGACAGAAAGTTGAAGCTTTCAGAGTATTTCTTTCTTTTTCATTTACCCCTAACTTTTCTATAAGAGCAGGAGGATTGCCAGTTTGGTGAAAGAACTGAAATCTAAGGGAAATAACCTCAGAGATTTTCTTATGAAAAAGAAAAAAGCTCTTCCCCTGTTTTCAAGACCTCTGGTTGCATGATCAAATAAAGCCAAGGTAGTCACAGGACTCACCAACCTGCCATGCAGTGGCCAAACAAGGATTTTCCCCCAAGCCATTATTACAAGCAACACATATAAGTAAAATTTCTTTAACACAATCATTCCCAAGCATCACTTGCAAGTCATTGGTGTCAACCCACAAAAGCGGCCAAAAGGCTTTCATAATAAATTAATACCAAATCTATCTAAGGGTTTGAAATACATTTATAAATATTTTAAATGCAGATAACATCCCCTAACTTTTCCTTTCCTTCAGAAGGGGAAGTCACTTCTCACCACGAACATACTAGACACATGGCAGCAAGGCAGGAGACAAATGTCCTGCCCCTACCAACAATACAGTTTTGCATTCACATAGGCAAGTTGTTCTGAAAATAAGAAGTGGCTCCAGGTACCCATGCTGTGACAACTAAAAATAATCTGGTTTTTAAAGTGAAGGTGCTTAAAGTGTTTTGACTCCTTCAACCCAACCACCTCAGAAATGAAGTGTCCCAAATTTATTATATACATTAGAAATTGTGCTCAAAATCACTCTAACCTAGTTAATATGGAAATCAAGTTATTTGCAAAGTAAATTTTGTATCAGGGCTACATGATTTAATCCTTAATTTTAAAATGACAGACACAATATATTTCTGATCTACATAAAGAGGGTTTAGATACCCCCAATACCAGAAATATGCACATGGCTGTATTTAATAAAGGGTTAAAAATAAGCTTTTGCTGAAATGGAATACCTATGTAACGTTTCAAATATATCTAATTCTCTTGAAGGGCTGCAGCCATTAAGTATCTTCAGCTAAACTTCTCAGCTAGTAAAAGCTGACTCAAAGTGAGAAATAATAATAAATACACTCTAAAGGAGACATCCTCTTGCCTGTGAGCCCACTCAACATTTTTTCTTCCAACTGAGTAATTCCCATAAAGAACATTGTGACTTGCACTAATTAGTTAAATTGTCTCCCCCCCCCCCTCCCCGAGCTTTGTGTTGAAGCAGTTGCTATATTGTAAAGTAATTGGTTCAGGGGTTAATCCCTGGCTTCCGTTCTGTCTCAGAGGCAAGTGTATACAAATATGTCCACTCTTTAGAATGTTATCACAGTGCCCTCTCTTGTCAAAAGTAAATCAAGAGGGACTAACAACAGATAAAGGGTGTGGGATTTATATTTTTTTAAATGATTTCTATTTTTTTTGTGAGGGGTAAAGGGGGAGGGAAATGTTTTGTTTTGGTTGGCTGTTTTCTGAGTGTTTTTTACACGCCAGATTCAAATGTAACTTTCTCTCTGAAGACTCACTGAGCAGAGACACCTTAATGAATTGCTCAAATGTGTTGCTAAGCTGCATACGAAGAACAGACACTCAGGAAACCGACACCAGTATCACATATGTTTCATAGCATCACGTTTTATCCTTAACCCTGAAATTCAATTATTTCCTTTAAACTGGAACAGTAATTATGAGATTAATCCATGCCTATGATACAAATTCACTTAATTTGTCCACAGTTGTTTAGGAAATTATAAACTTTTGAGTGGATAAACAGTTGTAAATGCTGGCAATAATTCAAAGACTTATGAATGGTAAATTTCCCTGTCAGTAGGTTATATCGGGCAAATTTAACAGAAATAAAGATAACTACAAATGCCCATTTTCTTTTAATACATAAAACCATAGGAGTTTTCAACCAAAAACAAGACTGCTTTTTATTTTTGAATTCTGCAAGGTAAACTTGCCACCATGATGACGTGTAAAATGCAAAGGAAGACAGATAGCACAGAGTGACACACCTGGAGGAAACAGCTCCCTTTATGGAGAAATGAGGATTTAAGGCATAGTCTTTTCCCTGGGTTTCTGTTGGAATACAGAGAGGTGGACATGATTGAAATTTGCATTTAAATGGAAATGGTTAAAGGTAAAGGCACAATGTTTAGAAAAATGAGAGTATCCATTTTTCTAAGAGGGAGGCATACTGTTATTGTATACCATTAAGGTGTCACAGAGCCTAAAAATGTTTAGAAATATTATTCACTGCTACAGAACAAAGAACAGCAAAATGCCATTTGGAAGTGACTATACGCTGTGAATGAATCTGACCGAATACTACATCATATACAATTGTCTTTAATGTTTTCTGCTGCCATTACCTAATGTGAGTCCTGTTCACTAAACAGTAGAAGATCTATTAGATAGCTTCCTGCTACTTTACAACTGCAATATAATCCAGAATCCATTCATCATTCTATCCTGGTGATTTCTGCAGGTCTTTCTCCATAGGACACCACCAGACCCTAAAATGTTTGCCTGGTGCACTTTCTGAGAATGCACTGTGAATTTTAACTGTGTCACATGAAAACCCTGATGTGTTTCCGTGATATCAACAAGGAAATGCACATTTTGCTGAAGATAATGAAATATAGGATGCAACGAGTCATGGAATTGCTCAAATCTCGTGTTGATTGGAAAATGCCTTAGCAAATATTTGTGTGTGACTCTGAGACAGACACAAGAAGATATTACCAGGAGGAATGGTAGAAGACAGAGGATTCTTCTCTGCCTTCCTTTCCAAAGCAAGAAGATAGCAAATAAACTTTGCATATGTGTGGACTCTATATTGATACACATAGGCAAAAATATGTGAATATTCTATATTTGTATAAGTAGACCATATAAATATGTGTGTGTTTATCCAGACATTACGAATGTCTGTATGTGTACAAATGTGTATGTGTGTGTGTATCCAGACATTAAGAGATTTAGTCACTGAATCATCCTATTTTGAAAAGGTTTGGATCTGTTCATGATTAATTTTTAAAACAAATCAATAAATATGAGGCTTTACAAGATTTTGGATTTTTTTCTTTTTTTCACTATTAAAATTTTCTGCTATTCTCTAGTCTTTTTCTCTCACCTTCTCTCACCTTCTCTAGCTTTCTCTCATGACTTTTATAGTGATATTAAGCCCCTACTTTAAAATAGCATTGGTGCAGCTAAAATCAGAAGGTACTGAAATCTCAGTCAGCAGGGTCATTTTCCTGTCTGTGAGAAAAGAGAGAAGACCAGATTTGTCTGGACCCAAGCTTCAAATAGATATTAGTCCTAGCTATCACAACCTAGTTCAGATTCATATTTACCCCAAATCTGCTAAGGGATTCTAGCAGTGTTTCTTAGCCTTTCTGAATCCATAAAGGTGAGCTCCATTGCGTTCATGTGGTTTTTGTCTGTACTGACATGAAGGACTTTCACACTTTTCCAAGGCAGTGGCATTTTGGTCTTTTAAACTTTTTTTTAGTTGAGGGAAATAAACTCCAGCGCTTGAATGGACTGTGAACATGGGAGACAGTGCTTCTCCCACCACGAGTCTCACATATTTTCCTGATAATAATAAAGCCACAAAAAGCTGTCCATCTATGGTGTTCATGATAAAAATATTGGCTAAGGAAGTCATACTCCTGTTGGGGCAGGATCATTTTGAGGAACAAGATTTGATTGCATATCCTGACCCATGACACCAGGTTTGTGGTTGTTACCTGCTAAACCACCAGAATACATTGATAAATAGCTCCAGACTGTACCTGAGAGGTTCTATGTTTACAGGAATTAATCCCTTGTCATTGAAGACAAACTTTAGGTATTTGCATGCTCAGTAGCAGTGTTGGTGTCAGCTGATCATTTTTGCACTGTTGAAAGCAGTGGAGATTGATATTACCTTGGATGAGAACTTACTCCATCTTGGATGTCTTTGGTAAGGCAGTTAGCAAAAACACAGTGCCAACCATAAATGTACCTGATGAAATGGCAACGTCTTCAGCAAGAGCTAGACTTACATCATCACTGAATAGCCCAGCAGAGGGGGTGAAGTCTTCTCTGGTCTTTACCCACATGCCCAGGTGCCTGAGAGCTGAGAGGTATTTATTTCAAGACTTCGTCATACGGTTCCCAGAAACCTGAACACAAATATGCACCATGGGCACCAACAAGAGTCACATCAGCCCATTTAAGATTAACTGGTTTGGTCCGTAACCAACTGGCTTCATTAGGACTGAGCCTTAGAATGAGCCAGGCAGAGCTGCAGACTCCTAAACTAGGTCATTATTGCTAAGAAAGAAAGAAAAAAAAAAGGGAAAAAAAAGAAGAGAATCTTCAAGCGAACTCAAACAGATGGGCCCATCCATAAGAGTCCACATTTTTATTTAAATGTCATGTATACCCCACATGAAAAGCAACATAGATCAAATATATACATCTCCACCATTAAAGATTCCTTTTTCATACACCTGTGAGTGTTTCCACTTCCCAAGACTTCAACTGTCTGCACTGCCAGGGACCAAAAATAAAATTGTAATTGAAATACAGATAAGATAGAAACCTTTAATTTACCTTCTCCCAGAGCAACAGGACTTTTCCAGCTGCATCTGACATACTTTCTTTTTCATGCCTGGGCTGGTGCAAAATTATCTTATCTTTAGATAAAATATTTTAGGGATTTAGGGATTTTGTGTGCCTCAGGACAAAGGACAGTGTTTGTGAGAAGATCACTGCCCTCTTTTTGAGGCAAAATTCCACCCTTATTGAAATTTCAGTGTAACAGAAAAGTATGCCATTTCATTACCATACTATCTGTCATACATTGTAGTCACTTTTACTACAGGAGTGCTTGAACATCAACAGCTGAGTGTCAAAAAGAACTGGTAGTAGAAAATGACATGTGCGTTTTCCCAATAAATTCATTGGTCGGTTTGGGGGGTTTTTTTGGTTGGTTTTTTTTTTTCTCATTGAAGTGGACCTGTTTAGCACTTTACAGAACTATTAGCAAAACTCCTTCCAGGAAAACAGGATTATGCTGTAACTTTGATAACACTGATTCTTTCAATATACATATGTGAAGCAATAAAAAATAAAACCATATAGTACTGAAGAGAGATAACAATGGTATTCAGGGCTGATAATGTAACATTTTCTATTGAATGAATTAATAGGGTAGAAATAAACTCATGGAAGCAACTTTTCATGAAAAATATGTCCGCAAAACTTTTCAACTAAGCAAAGTACAGACCAGAGCACCACTCTGTAAATAAAGTAAAATCTGCTTTGAAGGAGTTATCCTTATTTATAGCACCTTATACCTATAACTAAGCTCTGTATAATTTAGTCTACATCCCAAGCAACTTTTTCAGAAATGCTTCTTAAGAAGTAACACCATGCTCTGTCTTTATTTCTTGTTTTATAAATATAACCCACCTATGAATAAGTGGGTTAGATCTTTTCTTCATGTGATGCATTCTGGTTAATAATATTAGCTCTAAGTGTGTTGCTATGACAAACAGCAGATCGTGGCTCTGAAGGGCAGGGGCAGACAGGTTTAGCAACTCTGTCTCAGTTCACTTCATACACGTGTGCAATGCTGTTTCTGATCAAAACCCCCCTGCAAAGCAGTGGGAAGAACAATACTGAAACATCTAAGCTGGACTTGCTTGATCTTTTCAGGTCTCAAAGCTACCATTTCTGAGTTATCTGCATCTTCCTGTTAGACACAGTATCAGAGGAGTATCCCTTCTTCCTATCCCCACTCCAATTCCTCTTAAAAAAAATTAGTGGCTTCATTCATTATAAAATCTTAGAGGAAAATATAATTATTAATTACTATTTATTTGATTTGCACAGCACCTAGCACAATAAGTGTTCCTTCTCAGATCAGGCAGTGCACCAAAACCACAGAAATTATTACACGTAACTAGTCCATGATTCCCATCACTAAGGAAAGAAACAGGGGAAGAAATGAAATTTCACCCAGCTTCTAGCTGGATGCCTCAGACTGTTTCACACCACAACTCCAAGTCATAGAAAAGAAGAGAACACTCAGAATATTATAATTCTCCTGTTTATACCTACAGTCTATTCCTGCAAATATGAACTCACATTATCACTTCCTGGTGATGTTAGGCACTGAGTACTCCACAGTTAGTATGTGTTCATAACAAACATCCCAGCTGTTTTAACTGCTCACAGCCCTTCCATAGCAAATCAAATAGCTTCCATTACTCACTATAGCAACCACAACAAGGGTATAAAAGTAAGAAAAAGTTTTCTGTCACACCCTTCAGGACATTTCCCAGACAATAAGTAGTTCAGATATCCGGAATAAGCACTTCTGCTCAGCCTTTATCCACACACTCCTCTTTTGGCTAGGATGGTGAGGAACAGGACAGAAAGGTGTGATTGGAGGAGCAAGGCCAAAGGAGTGGAGGAAGGTAAATAACTTGCTTTCTGATATAACAATAAGTGATTGCCTACATGTTTGACCTCTGTGTGTTGATTTGACAAGTATTAATGCATGCAAAAAGCAAAATATTAAAAAAAAAAAGTTAAGCATGAATGGCATTCTGCTCTGGTTCTAGACGTTTTTGGAAATTGGGTGTTTAGACTTCTGGCCTCCACACTTTAAAGTATCGTTTTACTTTTCCCCTGAACCATCTTAGAACCTTTGTTTCCTATTTATGTGCTAATGTGCTCCCTGAACAGTCAAAAAGAGTCATTGCTGATTATTTCCACTCACTGAAAACTTAGCTCGTTAATAGCTTTAAAAAGGCAGAAAAGGGGGGAGAAAGGGAGAGACAGGACAATAGATAAACAGATAAAGTTGGAGAAAAAGTTTATGCAGAGAACAGGAAGAAAAAAGAAAAATGAAAAAGACTGACTGTTCCTCCTGCTGTTTCACTGATAGCTATTAACGCGTTTTAAAGTCTTCCAGATTGGTTTTAAGAAATCAGTTATCCTGGTCCTTGTTTCAGTAGAAAGACCCATGGGAGCTATTAGCAGTAATCTAAGTTAATAAACTGTAAACTAACTTTTTTTTTAAAGGAGGAAAAAAAACCCGTACAACCTTTGACAAAATAATTGCACCAGTTATAAAACAGCCAAATGCCAGTTAACAGTCACATCAAGCCATTGGGGTGGAAAGAAGATATCCATAACCAGGCCACTTCCAATGAAATTGTTTGTTTTCTCTTATTTAAAGAGTTCTATTTTTTTTTTTTTTTTTAAAGAATGATTCCTTCACAAGCCGTAAAATGTTTGAATAATGTCTGATGGTGCTTATCCACTGGCTAAAGTCTCCAGTTAAAATAAAGTGAGGATTTAGGGCTTGATTCACAAAACACTAATCTGCAACTTTTAGAGCCCTTTATGTTAGAGAAACAGGGCATTTGCATGCAAAAAGTAACTAGCACTCTGAATCCCTGTATTTCCTATTCACAGAATAAAACCCATCATGTGCAACTCCTCTGATATCAGCTACGGTCCCTTGCCTACGTATGTGAAGGAAAGGATAACGTATATACCCAAACGAGGTTGCTTTGGGCTCTAGAGAGGCAGGTCTCCATTGTCAAATATGCCATTTTCTTCTCTTACAGACAGCAGCAATATTGACACGAACACAGACTGCAGTAGTGGCAACTCAAGGTGAAGGTACAGCTGGTTCTTCTGAAGATCCGAAGAACAAGGAGAGGGACAATTATACCTTCATCTCTGAGTGGGACATGGATTGGTATGTTTCTGACCTAGATAATTTCAGTGTAAATAGCATTTCTGGATTTGTCATGTTAAAAAATAACCCATCCTTTGAGAATAAAATCAAATTTGGGGAAAAAGTCCCCCTGAATAAACTATTTTTTTGTGATCTGAATGCTTTGCCTGAATAGCCCTAATAATCTTTTGAACTTTAGTTGGGAGATGTCTTCAGAAAAGAGCAAAATGTTCAGTTCCTGTACCTCAACTTAAGCATTCTCATTTTGTGTTTTTGGGAAACCTCATTTGGACATGTTCCACAACATCATGAGAAGAAAGTATAAAGACATGAATAGAGGTGAATCATCCAGCACTTCTCTTACTGTGGTCCAGCAGCACATAGGAAACAAAAAGCTTGCAAACATCTCATCTGGAAATTCCCTTGGCATTAAGTTTAGGAGAGACTGCAATTGGAAAGGTGTTGCAAGGAAAAAGTGCCTGTTCATCGACAAAGATTTATTATTACTGGCATAACCTAAAAGATCTATTTATCCTTAAGCAATTCAAGGGAAGCCTAGGACTAAAACCATTTTTGTTGTCCCGTTTCATTTACCCTTCTCTGTGCACCTAAACATAGGCTATAAAGCCAACCTAATTTTTCCTCCCATTCTGCATATTTGACTTCTCTTTGTTGAACAGCAGCTGGCCAGTGCTCATCCAAGAGTTTTAAGTAGCCTTCTCAAAGAGAAGATGGGAGTAATTTCTAGCTGGTCACACCATGCTGGACTGCACCCATTCTGGTATTCCTGCAAAATACAACAACAATCAAGTTACAAATCATTACACATTGTTCAGTTAATTAACTCTGTGTTTGTATCACATCCAGAACAATGAGACCTCGTTACAACCTGGACTTCAGAGCACTGCTGCCCTAAACATGAGAGCTATGTAAGTAACAAATAAAAGTAAGTTGAGGCCCAGTGGTTCATTAAATTGTATGGAAGACTTACTAAAGTAGTTGTTTTCCTTAAAAAATATAAATAAATGTTTACCACAGTGCATGAAAGTAAATGTATTAGAAGGGTGGAGGAAATGTCAATGCTACTCTGTTCAAATACTATCTGTAGCCAGTCATGTTTAACAAATCACATTGCAGCCCAACTTAGTCTTGGTGAAATGGTATTGCATGGAAAATGATATTCCCTTGCACGATATTGCAAGGGAAACTGGTCCTTTTTCACTTAAATTCTGGCCTTTGACCAATATTTGTCTCATTAGGCAGCTACAGTAAGAAACGCTTCAAGGTAAGCATAGAAGGTATGTAGTTATGCCCCAACTCATGTAACAGGGCTACAGACACGTAATAGCCAACTCTGCTGTTTACAGGCCTGCTGAGACAATCCAAGCAGAACACCCTCATCAAGGATATTTAATATCAAGAACAGCAAATAAAATCATCTGGCCTACTCACACCAGGGGTGAAATTTGAAATCCACGTGTAGTCCATGGTAAAACTCTTACAGGCTGCGATGGAGTCATGATTTCACCCAAGTTACATGTGATATGAAGGATGTCTGGTGGCTTACGTGGGTTTAGGGAAAACCAGGAGCATCTGCTAAGCCAGGGCCCTCCAATTCCCTGCAGCTGCCTCTTATCCAGCTTGCAGACATAAGGCTCAACAGAAAACCCATCAAAATCAATGGTGTCTTTCGATTGGCTGCTGCTGGTTTTGGATTAGGACTATGGAGAAAAGGCAGATCATCATTCTTCCTTATTAAAGTATTTAAAAGTTGTCCTTTAATAACACTAATTTAATACACACTGAATACTGATAAAATGCTGATTATACGTATTTCCATCTGGCTCATACCCTGTGGAAGCACAGCTCAGACTCTGTATCGCTCTTCCTGGGGGCTGAATGTTTTGCACTTCTTGTTGACTCGGGCCATTAATGTTAAATAATCTACAAGGGCCCGTTTGTTTTTAAAACTCCCCAGTCTGCAAGTGAGCATGCAGATTTTAAACTCTTGTTCGAGAAGTCCGAAGTTTTCTATGGGGATTATTTCATTTATACATCACAGCCAATCCGAGGGTTTCTAAAGCCTTCAAACAACTGACACCATATGTCCGGGTACAATGGAATCTACGGAATTATCAGCAACAGCAAAAATGTCTCATTACACACCGAGAGCTACAAACACATAACAAGTATATTGAGTAGCACGTATGCTTGCAGAGAAATTAATCGACTCAGATGCATACAAAGGGATTTCCAAAGTGCTAGAAACATATTTCAGTGAAGAAATGCGCTATGCAAGGCTGTGATTTGCAATATAATAAATAATCCTCCTAAAATTCACTTAACTTTCACTCTGTCTAATGTGAGGCTTCACAGATTGTACAGAATATGCTTTTGTGTGACACAACATACAGAAAACAGCACATGAGAAAAAAAAAAATCCCTTTTCAGGTCAGTAAAAAATGTTCCTAGAATCCTGGTAAAATCTGCAGAATGTATTGTATTTGTATTTACTCTGTTTACATTTTTGTTCATCACATGCCTGCAGAATCCTACCAAATATTCACCTCAGATATTTTGCAATGTCTACAAAATTATAGCTGTGTTTTCAGGTGAAGTGGAGAATATAAAGTGGTGATTCACATCTAAAAATCTGGTTTCATGAGAAAAATAAAAGAAAACAGGATAGGAAAGCACTAGCATTATTTATTCACTTCTTATCATACAATCTGGACTATGTCAGAGGAAGAGAAATTTTTATGAGCAAGTTAAAAATAGTGAGATATAAGTGAAAATTATAATGGATAATAATAAATAGCAATTAGCAGTGTTTTACAGTGCATCTCCTGTCCACAATTATGTAGTACCTTAAAGAAGCAGGTCATGAATTCTGAACCCCTGAATATTTTAATCAGAGAAATGAATGAATAGTTCATCCATAAAAAAATGTGAGCATTCCTTTGAGTAAGTGCTTCCCTTACGTGAAGTATAGGGTATTCATTTGGCACAAAATAAGAGCCCTCCAGTACTTCCGTGACTGGCATGTACTACTAACCCTTACAGGACAGGTGAGGAATAAAAAGAATTAATACCTTTCAGATCTGGCTGATGAGAGCATTATTTTTAATATATCAAATGTTTCTTTAATGCATGTCAATTGTTACAAATGGTTCATCTTTTATGATAGTTCATCATAAATATTTCTGATTCTTTTCAGTTCTGTTTTGATAGGCCAGTGAACTGGGGGGAGGAGGCGCCCCAGGTGCGGGAGAGAAAGATGCTCCTGCAGCCTGTGAAGAAACCCATGGTGGAGTGAGTGTCCCCCCGCAGCCCATGGAAAAGGCCAAGACTCCTCCTGCAGCCTGTGGAGAGACCTCACCCTGGTGCAGAACATGCAGAAGACACTGCGACCCACACTGGAGCAAGCTTCTGCCAGCACCTGCAGCCCATGGAGAGAGACAGAGACACAGAGATGAGCGAGACAGAGACCCATGCCACAGCAGGTTTCCTGGGGGTTGGGGACTTGTGACCCTGTGTGGGATCAAGTTGGAGCAATCTGGGCCTGAAAGACTGAGAGACATTCTATGATTTATGACTGGGCACCCAGCAGTGATCCATGACGGGGCAGCTGGTGAAGAACTAAAGCCCCGTGGAAAAGGACTCATGTTGGAGAAGTTCTTGGAGGACTGTGTGTTGTGGGTGGGTCCTCACACCACAGCAGGGGATGGATGTGAGGAATACCCTTCCTGATGTAGAAGGAGAACGTCTCAAGGGAACTGACTGAAACCGCCATTCCCTGCCCCTCCCTGTGCCACAATGAGGGGGAAGAAGGGAGCAAAGTCATGACTGAAGTCTGCTAAGAAGGGAGAGGTGTTTTAAGATCTGGAGAAGGAAAACAGCTTGTGAGGAATTGACTGAGAACACCATTTCCCCAGTCCCTACTCCTCCCTGTGCCACAATGAGTGGGCAGAAGGGAGCGAAATCATGACTAAAGAGAAGTTAGCTAAGAGGGAAGGGATGGGGGGAGGTGCTTTAAGATCTGGTCACACTTCTCATTATCGGACTCTGGCTTCACTGAGTGTGTAGTGTAATAAATTAGATAGTTTTCTTTCCATTATTCTGCGTAGAGTCTGTTTTGCCCATAACACTGAGCACAGAATGATGTCTCCCTGTCCTTATCTTGACTCCTAAGCCTCTCAATATATATTTTCTCCCCTGTCCAGCTGAAAAGGGGAGTGATTGAGCAACTTTGGTGGGTATCTGGCTTCCAGCAGGGTCAACCCACCACACCCATGGAACAACACTGGCCAGTAAACTGTTCATTTTCTTTAAGTGATTTAATCATGAAACAAGAGTTGGGTTTTCTAGTTCCAACCAGAGCAGTTCATGATGTAATACCAGGCAAACACCTGCCTTCTAACTATCACATTAAATGAGAACAGAAATAAAAATGCACCTTGTAAGAGTACACAGAGTTGTTTTTTAAAAAAAACTTTTCTATTAAGTAATTATCCTAATTAATTTGAATTTGAATCAATTCATTAGAATTATTGCATTGCATTTCATTGCATTGTATTTGTGCTATCACTGATAGGAAATATCAGTTGGTGTCCAAACTTGTCTAACTCTTCATTTACAAAGGTGAATTAAAGCAGCCAAAAAACCCTATTTGTTTTCCTTTTTTTGTTGCTTGGTCTATAAAAATCTTAATTCAAGTACATAGCTAAAGCAAAGCAGAATAAATGTGAAACACAGATGTGCATTATTGTTGAACCAAGGCCCAGAAGTAAAAGACCTCATTGACTGCACGAGGTAAAGCTGTTTTCCAACTTTTCTGACCTTTTCATGGCACAAGGTATGAAGAATGTCATACAAAAATACTTGTTCCCAAAATATTTTCAGGCAAAATTTGCAGCACAATGAGTTTGCAGTACTTGTAATAATTATCAAGACCACATATATTTACTCCTGACTGAACCAACAAATCTTTTAACATGAATTTTCTGAAGTTTTCAGCATTATTTTCTTACCCATTACCTATTATGCCTCTGCTGCTGTGCCTGAGCATAAATTTAATAATTGAAATAAAAAATTTTTTCTATCTAATTGCAGTTTGCAAACATACTGCAAACTAGTCTTGAAATAAAGCATCAGTTCACTCTGGATAGAAAACCTCAGCAGAGAAGTACGAGCAGCACCTTATTTGTGCTCTCCCAGTGGGAGGAGCAGCACCTTATTTGTGCTCTCCCAGTGGGAGATGGTTTGGTTTGCGCACGACAATAACAATTTTCCTCAGATCTATTGTGAGTGTCTTGGGACCAAAACAGTAGATGACAACAAAAATTTCAGGTTTGGCCCTTGACAGTGAAGGAAATGAGTACTTTTATATGAAAAGAGATGTGTTTCCCTGCGGGTTGGGGGAAATTTCCCGTTTGAATTACCTTTAGAATATGGCTGAGTTGGGTGCTAAGGGAGCCCATTGTTCCAGCAGGAAGGCAAACACAGCTCTGAATGAGCTCCAGATTCAACGTACAACATTTTTGTCTCAGCACATAAATTGTTTTGTAATGCTGTTGGGAGATCCTTCTTCCAGAGGATGAGGTGGCTGTGCCCAGGTCCCTGGCTGGACATCTCTCCACAGCTTGAAGGCCAGCTTGTTTATCCTCCATACCATGCAGCATAAAGAGCAGTAATAATACTCTGAGGAAGGCTCCAGCTTTTGATGTGCTGCCATATGGTTCAGAAAGGCTCACCTGTTCCTTTGCGGGGTTGTGAATGCAGGAGCTGTGTGTTTATTTGAATAGGAATCAAGCTGTTGTCCTCTCCTATCCCTGCCCATCTGCAGAGGCTGTTTATTTCCCTCAGTCCACTCCTGGAGCAGCGAGCTGGAATTTGAGGTTCTTCTCAATTCAGAATGAAGAAAGAAATCAACCACTAACTCTAGAAAAAGCACAAACCTAAAATGAAATTATATTGAAGAAGAAAACTAAAGACTATGAGTTGACTTTTAACAGTAGAAACTTGAAAGTGGATGATGATCCTTCACATAGAACAAGAAAGTACAAGATTTTTTACTCTTTCACTAGACCTCAGTGCTAGAAGAGACAGAGGGGAGCCCAGGTGAGCCATATGTTTACAGAAAGGGGAATTTCTCTTGCAGTGACCACAATGAATGTGTTTGCTGAACCGAAAATAAGCTGAGAGCAAACACCTGCATTCCTAATGTTAAAGGAAAAGCAACACTTAACCACAAACCTGAATTCCTTTGGTTCTAACATTTTGGAAGCAAAAATTGTTCAGTTATAATTCACTCTCCTCAAAAACTGACTTTTGTTTCCAAGGCACAAATCTAAATTAGGGAAACTAAACCATGTCAAAAGTATGGGTAGTCCTATGTAATGGTTTTAACTTTTAAACTGTCTAAACAACAGTGTCTCAGTGTAGATTGCCTTTATTCCACTGGCATTTGTGTTTGCATGGGTGCTGGGATGACCTGTTGTGTTACTGTAATTTAGAAAGAAATGAAACTATGTAACCTTCAACATTAGTTTAAGAAACTTACTACATGGCATACTGTTCTGAGAGACTATAAACATAAGTCAGACCCTTTGCACTCATGAAGATACTTTGTCAGTGCAAAGAGTTCATAATATGGGATTGCAAACTTAAAATATCTCTGGCAAATTATTATTTACTTCCTTTTCATAACTCCCTAAAATGCAGGGAGTTCTTTTTGTAAGGACTTGATACTGAAACCTGGTTTCTTTATTCATGTTGTATAGTATGTTGCTCTTCATTGGTCTTCAGGTCACTGGTGGAGAAAAAGTATGAAACAATTCTGCCTCAGGCTCCATTAAAAAAGGGTTAAAGTGTGAAATGACATTGTAATGGCATATGGCTATCCACCACTGTTAGCTGGGTGACAGATTACAGCAGGACCTGTTGCAGATGGATGTTCTAGGGTCTACTGAATAGAGCAGGTATTTATGTTTCATAAAATAGAAATTGATTGCTGCCTTAGATTTAGAGAAGTAGTTATTTGTCTCATTCCTGCTGACTTTATCTGTGAGATGTCAGATTCTGTTCAGTCTTGGGCCTTCACTGACTTCATTATTTTTAAAACGGAACTTAAACACATTGAAAAATTCTGCCCATAGTTTGCAAGAGGATGTCAGTGTTAGGTCCAATATTCAGGCATTTTATATTCATTGAGAATGAATTAAAGCTTACTTGTGAATCTGTACTGGGGCATGACACAAGGTACTAAGTGTCCAGATTAGGACTGTGAAACTGTAGACAGAAATATCCAACAGCTTCATGATCCATCAGCCTATCTGTAGTCTTTTTGGTCACTATGAGGTGTGATAAGGGAGAGGGAGGATTGGGCTCATGAAGATGAGCATGCAAATTCTATGATACCTGTACAGTTTCTGAAGTTCTAAAAATACAGTCAGTGGTGAAGAGTTTTTAAATAAGGAATTTTTGGAATATTTTTAAATAACGGATTTTTGGATTATAACATAATCTATTGTTTCAGCTGCAATTTGCTTCAGAAAAGAATAAACTTCAGTTCAGCTTTCTTGACTTTGCTCTGGAGCTTTCATAGACCAAGTAAACTCCTGGGAGGGCACATTCTTCCGTGAAAAAGACTTGAAAACCACATGAAAAACTTCTCAAGGTGTGATATTTCTTCTTTTCCTTCCCCCCGCCCCTTGCTGCACAATGAAATTATTTCTGATATCTTGACATGTTACTGATAGGAAATGGTTTCCTGCCTAGTCTACCCACTCAAAATTAATTCCAATGAATTTCTGGGTACATAATTGGGAAAAGGTTGCACAGTTACCCACTAGATTGCTACTGTGAGAGATTCCTCTTTGTATTGAACTTTCATTGACCCAATTTCATTTTTCCTTATAACTACTTCCATTTTTAGGCATAATCTTGGATTTTTGCATTTTTTATGGGAATCTTAATCAAAGTTGACTCTATTTGCATTTTTCCTAGCAATCTTGAATTATTCTTAAAAAAAAAATATTCAGTGCTCATGATACTTAAGTATCACCCTTTAACACTTGGCTCAGGATCATTCATCCTTCTGTCACAAGTGAGTGAGATTAAACACCAGACCATGGTGGATCTGGACACTGGGTTTATATAGGAACCAGGAGGATCAGAGCTTTTAGCCATCTTGGTTATCTCACACTGTTACTTATACACTGCCCTTCCCAGTGTAACAAATTTTCACTTGCCTTCCGACCAGGGATCACTGCCCACCTGGTCAGGTCTGTCAGTGCTTGTCCCTGGGCATCGCTTGGCTTTTGTTTTCATCATCTTGACCCCCAGATCTTCCCCACTTCCAAGACCTTTCCTCCAGACTTCTTTCCAGACTTCCTACTCCTTTCTCAGACCACTCCTTTTCAAGAACTCTTTGTTCTTTCTGGAACCCAAGCCTCCCATTTGCCCTATCTATATAGTCTATGTGCAGATGACCAACAGATGAGCAGCCACCTACTTGGTGGTTTTGTTTCATTCTTCTTTATTAACTGGAGGACTCAAGATACATCATTTTTACTTAGTCCAAGCGTTATAAAAATGTACAGCCAGCCGTACAGATTCCAGTCAGCAAGTAGCAGGTTTCTGCTTGAGAGTTCAAAAGTTCATTTTCAGACATTCACCCACACACACCCCCATGCACCCAATTATCTGTTCCCTGTTAGCATGTATAATTTAAGCTATTTTTTTTCACCTACATGCTATTTTGGCACGCTTTTACTTTCTCTGTATTGCAATACTTAAGAATTGTGGGGTTCAGAGCCATGTGACTAAGCCTGACCTTGTGTGGTCCAGAGCTCCCCCCCCACCCCCCCCCCCGCCTACTTTTGTCAGAGAAAAGGGGGGTTATTCAAAGACCTTAGCAAAGCAGCATCCCCCGTTCAGGCAACACACAGCTCAGGTGGGGCTGCCCCAGCGGCTGCAGATCTGCCTGTGGCAACGCAGGTGAAAAACGCAGCCTGCAGTCCTCAGCCTTGCCACCTCCCCCTTAACAAGTGAAGGACTTGACCCACCACATTTCAAAATCTGATGAGTAAAGAAATTGAAATTTATTCTCTGGTAAAATATGCCTGAAGGTCTCGTGCTAAACAGGGGTTCATACCACTGTAACTATGTGCTGTAATTGCAGACTTGAGGCCTAAGCTACATTTCAGTGATTATCACTTGAGGAGGTACTTGCAAATACTAATATTGCATTTACTAACTGAAGGATCGTGTAGAAAGATAAGAGGAAAAAAGGGGAAAAAACCCAAGACACGTGTGTACTTTCCTGATCATGGTTAACTAGCGACGCCCAGGGTACAAAACAACAAAACCACACAAAGTCGCCTTTATCTGAGCAGATAACTTTACGTAGGTCTGTGGTCAAAGCCCACGGGGGCTTTACTGTAAAGCTCAGTAAGAAAACATATTCATGCTTTTGATGTCTAACAGTCCTACTACATAACATTTCTGGAATCTTTTTTTTTTTTTTCTGCAATAATGTTCACAATCTTCACTAATATTCTTTTTAGTCAAAGCTGAAAAAAGGGAGGAAAAAAAAAATGAAATAAAGCACCATGGAGAGAAACTTAAATGGAATGGGACATAAAAATTCAGGACATCTATGTTTGATGCCATCATTAAAAAAAAATAAAAAGAGGGAGGAGGGAGGGATGACAAAGTGAAAAGAAAAATGCAGCAACTCTTTTATGTGAAGATTACATTTAAAAATAACCAACTAACAGTCTGCACTTTTCAAAAGACTGACGTCCTGAAACGCATTTAGATTGATGCAGCCTGAGCCTGAAGTTCTCTTGCTGAGTAAACAGTCAAGTGTTCTTAATAGGAATTGCAGTTTCTCGACATCTGTTGGGGAAAAGGGAATGGTGAAACAACAATTTAGATTGAGATTGGTTTTGTTAAATGCATTTAAATTCCAAGATTAGTGGTGTTCTTTCTTTTTCAATTAGCATTTACTTGCAGAAAGGTTACAGATGAAGGGACTGAGAAAGAGTTCTTTGGGGGAGGGGGGGGGTTAGCTCCCAGGGCAGTACAGAATGCACTAAAATGTGTAGCGCAGACTAGCATAGGACTTTAACATAAACTTACAACTTATGCAAAAGCGAGTGCCTTTGAAAAGCTCTATGAAGGAGCAAAAAAATTAAAAAAACAATAACCGTGACTTCACTTTGTTGAGCTCCTAAGAACCAAGCTGGAATTCATATATGAAAAAATATTATTATTGCCTTTCAAAGGAATTTTCCAGCCCATTCATTCTGCAATTCCCCATGCTGATTAGACTGTGAGAGGACTGTGACTTCTTAGGGGTCACGGAAAGGTAAAAAGAAAGGAAGGCTATAAGAAATGTCCTACCTGCTTTGCTGCTTTTCAAAAGACAAGCTCTCTTTATGAGTTTTGTCAAGCCGAGGAAGATTCTTTTAGCCCAGTGAAACAGTTGTTGCCGTTTTGGGGAAACTGCAATAATAACAAAACCTGGAATGTTCTGAATTGTCTTGCCCTGTTTCGCTCTGGAACATATGTCAGGGGTTGAGTCATCATTCCAGACTGAGGCTGCTGCAACTGCTTCGATTTCAGTGTAAAGATGAAGTGATAAAGAATACTCCCAAACCAGTACCATGCAGATGATTTCCACACACCACCATGCCCCCCCCCCCCCCCCCCCCCCCCCGGCATTATACATTTTCAGCATATGAATTTCAACTAATTCCATCCCTTACATCTGTAGAACTTGTGATTGTTCTATGTGACTTTGGCTTTTCAACTTTGTTATCACTGTTCGTTCTTTCAAGTACCTGGAATCAGGGCGTTGTGTTTGTCTTCTTCATTTGGAGCGTTTAGGATTATTCTTTATCTTTTGCAAACCCTGGAAACATTTTGCCTTAGCCACTGACAACGGACTCAGAGCTGGACAAGCATTCAGTCCGTGACTGGATACCTGGAAATTATCATAGAATCACAAACTGTTTTGGGTTAAAAGGGACCTTAAAGATCATCTAGTTCTAACCTTCTGCCATGGGCAGGGACACCTCTCACTAGGTTGCCCAAAGCCCCATCCAATCTGACCTTGAATAGGGAGGGGGTAGCCACAGTTTATCTGGGCAACCTGTTCCAGTGCCTCGTAGTACAGAATTTCTTCCTCATCTCTAATCTAAATTTACCCTCTTTCAATTTAAAGCCATTACCCCTTGTCCTGTCACTCCATGCCCTTGTAAACAGCCCCTCTTCAATTTTCCTGTAGGCTCCTTTAGGTACTGGAAGGCTGCAATAAGGTCTCCCCAGAGTTTTCTCCAGGCTGAACAAGCCAAACTCTCTCAGCCCGTCTTTGTATTGGAGGTGCGGCAGCCCTCTGGTCATCTTCATGTAAATTGCTAAAAGAGATGCAAAACAAGATAAACCTCGACCCATTTAGAGAAACAAAAAAAACTGCTTGTATGCATTTTTTTTCTATCACTCTAAATTCAACAAGTTAAACTGTTATCTCAAAGCACCTGTGAGTCAACAGAAAGAGTCCTGTTGGCTTTACTGTTTAAGTGCAAGAAGCATCATGAGGGGCAGCACACGTTAGCACCAGTACAATGTGTTCAGTGTTCTCTCTGCTGTTAAAGCAATGTCAGCCTACAGGAGTTCTGTTTAAATCTCTCTCTGGACACTTAAAAGTAGCTGAGATTGATTGCACTATTTGTTGATCTCATTTATATTGTCTTGGAGATTTCAACCTAATGTTAATCTGATGAAGTGCAGATGAAGTAGGCTGTGGTGGCTAGTACTATGTACTTTATTGCACAGAGCCGTTAAAGAAGCAGTGTGAACAGAAAGTATGAACAGACAAGTGCACAGTTGGCCCTGTGGAATATTTAATTCTCTAACCACAAGTAGACATGATCAGAAGAGACTTTACAGGAAATGGGGCTTTGGACTCCTGCTCTTTCGAAGGGAGAGTCCCCCACCCCTTCCTTTTCTCCTTCTCAGAAACCTTCACTTTTTTCTATAACTGTCTCACCTTGTAAAACACAGTTATGGGCATGTCCCCTCCTTTCTGTTTAACGCCCTGGTTTCCAGCAGGCCTACTTATCATGTGTGAATGCCACTTGGCCTCCCATTTCATTCTGGTGTAATATCTCTGCCCGCGGTGTGGTAGCCTGGTCACTTAGAGCAAAGTCAGGACTTTGCCATGGGTGGCAGAAGTATAATTGCATCATTAAGGTTGGAAAAGACCTCCATGATCATCTAGTCCAACCATCCCCTTACCACCTATTTTACTTACTAAAGTAGCAAGTAGTTTTACTGATGTCAGTGGAGATACAACAGGTTACACCTTCTGAGCATCAGAAGTGTTTTGCTTCGAAAGAAACAAGTAGCTTTTCTTCTGCAGCAATCTTGATCCACACTTCAGGATGCTTGATCTGTTTCCTTATCTTATGTCTCCTATCGCACAAAATAAATGTTTAGTTAGACAAGTTTTACTCCTGTAGATAGTACAACTATTGCTAGAAGAATTATTTCATATAAATAAAGGCTGCAAGCTGATCCCCTAAATTATTTGGTTCAATAGAAACAGTCAGGTAACCTGCCAAAAACAGCATTTCACAAAAAATGGAACATGACAAGTCCTCTGTGCTTTCTTTAAGTAGAACTACTCTGTATCCTATTTAAGAAAAAGTCGATAAATCTTTAGGTAAGACTTGGGCTCAGTCTTCAACTTCTACCCAGAGGTGCTAAATAAGCTGCACTACATCAGCTGTGTCTCCAGGAGGTGCTGTGTCACAGATACAACGCTTCAACACAATTTTTCCCAATTTCTATTCTGTCCCGGGTGCAGTAGGTATTTATACCAGCAGCAAATCATAAAGTACCATATGTGTGTCTAGATGTGCACATTGTATGGAAAAAGGTGATCCCTGGTTGTATCTATTTGCCTGCCATTGAACAGACAATGTGGGTATTTGGCCATCACAGATAGGATGTTTGTTGTTTCAGATCAGGTTGGCTCATCCACCACTTTAAAACAGACTTCTAGTAAGGTCTTTGTATTGAATGAGTGTGTTCAAAACACAGTCCAGTCTACGGAAACACAGAATTTTGTATCATGCTAAAAAGCACCTTGAATGATCTAAAGATCTGGATGTGCATTGACAGATAAATGTAACCATGCAGCTACGTATCTAGGAGGGGTTAGATAGCAGCATTTCATATTGTACTACTTGGAAAAATACAGTGAGGAGCTTTGGATTTCTTCCTGCCTGGGGACTAGCTGACCCCCAGTGATGTCCCTGCAGCTGAAGAAGTACATGCTCTTGAACACAGAGTATTTTTACCAGTAGCTATGGGGATCAGGTCCTGATCAGGTCAGCTTTACTCATTTTAGACATACTGGGACTCCTCCCTGGAGAAATTACCCATATGCAAAGATACTTAACATTTTATCAAGCTAGTGGCTCAAAAGGATGAAATGTAAAAAGCTGAAAGATGAAAACCAATTTTCTACGTAGGGGAGGAGTTGTGGCACAATGGATTGTGGTTTTTTACACCAATTACATTCAGTTGAATCGAAAGGAAACACAGAGAGAGCTGCCTGAAGAGAAGAGACTGAGGAGGCAGAAAACTAAACCTGAATGAATCTGGGTCTGGAATTTGTGCAAGTTGTCCTCTTTAGTTTGCTTGGGGCTGAATTTATTGCATATTAAAGGCTTTAATCAAATACTCTGGGTCATATGAATGTATTTTTAATGCTTTTATGGTGTGGCATGTTCTAAGCAAAAAGTGTCATCCCACATATATCACATTTGTCTAAATTTGCATTCTCCCAGATGGCCACATTTATTGACTTTGTGAAGTTAACTGTCTCTCCCTGCTTCCAGCCAATCAGGGTTTTCAGGAGGATCAAAGAAAGTGAATCTTTTATTGTTTCATCTATGGTTGAGGATGACCCAAAACCAAAATCTTTGACACCAACACCCCCAAATATCAGTCCCAGATTAGCAAAGAATGTTCCTGGCCCAAATTCTATTTTCATTTTTTACAATTTCCATTAAATTAAAAAATATTTTACCTGTGAACATGAGTATTTGTTATCATGTTATTTGCAGCCTCCAATATTAATGACATTCAAAGGTTAAAAAAAGCTCATTTCACACCTGCTGAACAAACTAACTTTCCAGCTATTATTCCAAATATACTCATTTGTACTTATGTGACCCGGAACCCAAGAAACGTATTCAATTCTTTGCATCCCTAGAAACTGAACTTTAAACAGCTAGCAGAGAAATATATTTTTTTTAGATCTTCTAAGACTGCTTTTTGTAGCTATCAGTCTTTATTAATTAAAAATCCACAAAATTCAATCTAATTCCTTTCCTTTAAATCATGCTAAAGGAAAATGAACAACAAAATGCCCACAGTCCAGGTAGCTGCCAAATCCTTTTCTAGTAAGTGTTTAATCACCGGGTTTTTTTTAAGTCCAAGTGTAATAGCATGGGAATTTAATCATCATTTCTATTAGTACAACTGCTTGAGAGGGTCTTGAAGACATTTCCTTTCACTTTAGTTTGCCCTGTGGATAAGTACAGCACTTTGGTTCTGTATTGATTTGTCCTTTACTGCGGTGATCACCTTTCATTTCCAAGCATTCACCTTCCATTCATGAGCATTAAATCCCTATTTAAAAGAAATAATAGAACTGGAATGGTGGCTCAATAGGGCAATGATCAGTGGAAGAACCCAGATGACTTTATCTGGGTCAGAACTTTATTTCATTAGGTTGAATAGTGATTTCTTGCTTTCCCCTTCTCTGTCTCTCAGGCGGTGACAGGCCTTCCCTCTCCCTAAGGATGTGAAGACCAGCTGCCTTGAGATAAGAGAAAAGGAAGGGAAAGAAAGTGCGTTTATAAAGGACACTGGTCTACACGTGCAGTTTGCAGCATATAAAAGCCCCCTGTGTGTGAATATGGGCTAACACATCAGCACATGTCTGTTTTGAAATGAAGAGCAGCAGGTACATTTTGACACAAATTCAAATCAAACGTGTGCCTTTGATATCATACTGGCAAAACTCGATCATATGCTTTGCTAATCGAGTGTGCCGAGTCTCCTATGCTTATGTTTTTTGGAATTAAATTGCATGACTGTGCTTTGCTCTGTAAAATGTGTAAATGTGTAAATTATGTCAGGACAGATTGCAAATGCCAGTTGAAGAAATAAAAAATATGCTGCACTCATTGTAAAGAGTGCAGGGGTGTGGCCTAGGAGATGGTGCGAAGGGGTTAATGCCTCCTAGCAAAATTCCTGGAAGAAACAGATTGATTTATTAACTGTTATTTGTAATACTGGTATTAACAGCTTGGTGAAGAAACACCAGAAAACCCAGAAAACCCCATTCAGGACTTAAAGCCTACAAGACTGTACTCTATCAAGAAATGTAGAGCCGTGGTTTCCACCTGGAAGAATTTGTGGTGCTGGAGTCAAGATGGAGTGAGCGAGTGGAGTGAGCAAAGGCAGAATGTCTGAATGAACATGCATGGAGTTATATGTTGGCCCTATTTCAAGAGAGCACTTAAGGAAGAACTTAAGACCAAATCCTCCAAGAAAAGCACTTAAGCAGAAGCTTATGCACAGTAATCAAAAGGAATGTGCTCTTGAAATAGGGCCAATATATACAGCTTGCTTGATACATTATATTTACATATATGGAATTATTTGATCATCTTTTAATGTATTCTAATTATATATTAAATATCCAATTAAGTCACAATTCCCTCTGCTCCCTCATTGTTTATCTCTTTTTCTCATTCTTTGTCCCCTGAAAAAATGACTTGGGATTACTCTCCAGATTCTCCTCTATTCTAGTTTTCTATCTTGTTCAAAAGGGGTCCTGAAAACCAAGGACTCTATTTGAAATCAAGGTGCATGGAGATCTCGACAGATTGCTTCCTATTCAAAGTTTGATCTTTCTCATTTTTGAGAGACAACAAATTCCTGTTCCTATTGAAATCAGGATCAGCAAGAATTTGTCCCTGAGCTCAGCAGTATTAGCATACATCCCACTGTGCGATGGAATCATCACCCAGGAGTGATCTTGCACCTCTTAGATGAGATTCATTTAAATAGGTATCAGATGACTGTGCTGAAGCAGATATGAGCTGATTGTGAGATCAATTTAAACATATGTCATTCAGAGCACTGGGAATAAATACACTGATTTTACAGACTCTCTCTTCTAGCCTCAGCTATTTGTTTAAGTGGGTCATGTTTAACGTACAGAGTTACATTATCAGTTCTGTGCCTTTATTACTAGATGTTTAATATTTTATCTTCAAACATATTTTGTAGTGATGTTTGAACTTTTTGCTTTGATGGCCTGAACTTCAGAACTGTACCTTACAGGAGGGGAAAAATCCTTTAAAACCAATGTGAAAAAAAGTATTCCAAGAAAAGGCTATTTGCTATAACTGAATCCAACTAGATCCAACCTAGCGTGCTGGTTTTGGCTGGGACAGAGTTAATTTCCTTCACAGTGGCTGGTATGGTGCTCTGTTTCAGATTTGTGCTGCAAACAGTGTTGGTGACACAGCAATGTTCCAGTCACTGCTGAGCAGGGCTTACACAGAGATAAGGCCCTTGCAGCTCTTCACCCCACCCCACCAGTGAGTAGGTGGAGGGGTGGGGAGGGGGCACAGATGGGACAGCTGACCCCAACTGCCCAAAGGGAGATCCCACACCATATGACATCATGCCCAGAATATAGGACTTGGAGAAGAAGAAAGAAGCAGGGAATGTTCGGAATGATGGTGCTCGTCTTCCCAAGTAACCATCTCCTGCTTTCCTGAAGATTGCTGAACACCTGCCTGCTGATGGGAAGTGGTGAAGGAATTCCTTGTCTTGCTTTGCTTTTGCTTTACCTATTAAACTGTCTTTAGTTCAATCAATGAGTTTTCTTGCTTTAACTCTTCTGATTCTCTCCCCCATCTCACCAGGGGAGTGTGAGTGACTGGCTGTGAGGGGCTTAGCTGCCAGCTGGAGTTAAACAGTGACACTTAGTAATACCAATTTCTAGAAATAATACATTAAGGTTTCTCAGTTTGTTGGGTTTTTTTTTCCAAACAAATATTTGTTAGTGTCACGTATGATGATTTTCCTTCCTCCAGGAGCAGGACAGACTTTTTGCTTCATACCAAGCTTCCAGATTGGTATGGAACTGCTGAACATCAGTATTCACATGGCCATGCATCCAACTTAGTGGTCCTGCATTTGAGAACTAGGATCCACACCATGTTTATATTTATTTGTATAGTATCCAGTAGCCTAGAATACTTATGTAAGATTTGGAGCATCACCACCTTATGATTCAGGGGCAAAAGAGGTTTTTTCCTCTTCCTGAATGTAGTTTGCCATCCACCCAATGGTCTGACTGCTTAAAGACCAGCTGCTCCTTCCCATTCAGTTAATGGGAAGAAAGAAGGGCACTATTAGATTAAATAAAGGCAGCCTGGCTGTATAGCAATTTTCCAGACTGCTATATGTATTTCATCTTTTTCCTTCAATTAAGGTAATGCAACGACCAAGCTGACTATCTTTCTGAAACACATGATTATGTGAAAAATATTTCATCACACATTTCACAATGTTGGGTGTTTTCATTTAACCTCTAGAATCTGATTCACGTTATGGCTTTAGTGATTACACACTGCCTATGCCAAAACCTCTCCTCTCTTTATGAAAGGCTGTTTTGTTTGACTTTATGTCTTAAACCTACTCTGTGGTGCTGCACTCTTGCTTCACTGAGGTTCATCAATTAGCTGTGGAGTTACCTTCATTTTTAAAAAGGAGTTGCAAAATCCTGAAAACTTCAAAATTTTCTGAGTCTAAAAATTCTGAGGAGGAAGAATTATGTAACCTTGGTCAAATAACTTTTTTTTTTTTTTACATTTTATACTATAATTATGTGATGGATTGTGACAAAGAAAATCAATTTTCTGAGAAAATCAATTTTTCTGAAATGCCACTTTAAAATTAAGAAACAGAAACGCTTTGCTCTGAGAATGCTCTTATTTGTTGGGATTCCCACCCTTTTACTTTCATTTAATTCCACATGCCTACATATTCACCTTCTTTTGCAAAGGTTTTTATTTCAAATTAAAGACATTTTCTGAAGGAAAAGATTATTTCTTCTTATGCTGCTGTGGATCACATTTCCTGGATTTTCTACCAAATTCAGCTTTTGAAAATCTGACTTTTGATTTTGATGGTTAATTGGTCCCTTTATAATGTTTGGCCCTTCATTCATAGATCTGGTACCATCCATCTCACAAACTGGCATTCGGAAATGCTTGGACTGATAACATTTATTGGTGTATTATCATTAATTAGGAATATTTACCATGTTTTGCCCCTTGATCAAAGTCATTAATTTCTGCTGACAGCCTCCAGGTAGCTCTGAAGAAGGAAAGGAAATAATCCTATGAGTGAGCTGTAAAGAGAACTTGGTTCCATTTGTATGAACTTTACTGAGAGGGACTGTGTGGAGTTCTGTGGCTTCACACATGCATTCCCCCAAGCTCCCCTAGAGAAGATGAAACTTGACACTTCCTTTGTAAAGGATCCAAGAATCCTGCCCCTAATCCATAGATTTCATATGTATGTAATCAACTTTTATTGGTTTTGTGAGGATGAAGTTTCCCCTTCCAATGGGAGCACAATACAAACTCTGACAGTGTCATTAATAAAGAGCTGCATGGCTCAGACTAACAGGGCAGTTTATCTGACACCTTTCTCTGGGTGCTTTCTGTGATATTTGTGTAGTGTACTATTGCTATGTCAGACCTGCTGTGTCAGACCCCCAAAAACAAACTGCTTGGTAAAAAGCAAGAAAGCTGGTGATGTAAAAAAAGAAAACCACCAAAAAAAAAAAAACAAAAAAAACCCACCAAACCCCACACCACAGCTTAAAAATGTTGAAGGTTTCCTAAAAATCTTTTTCTACTGCTAATGGAAGAAAGCTTTTGGGTCATGACAGTGAGCCTAATGAAGACAATGGCAGAGAGCCAAACGATCACAGTGTCATTAAATCAAGCCATTGATGGGGAAATTTTGAGGTTTGCTCTTTCAAAGCCTTGATGTTTTTGTTCAGAAACTCAGGTCATTATCTGAAGTCCATCAGGGATCAGGTTGGGAAATTCAAGTGGCTTTGGGGACGATTTTCACCATAACACATGCAATTCATCCTTTCAAACTAAGAGGCAGTCAGAAATATAAATATTACAAAAGGACACCAAGATTTTTTGGAAGCAATCATTATGTTTGGGTATTAATTTATCCAGATATCCAAATAAAATTACCAGGCACTAGATAGTGTTCTCAGCAAATGGCTGTTTGAATCAAGCCAATAAAAAATGGAGCAAAGAATCACTTCTGCTTTCTGACACAGTACGCTGTTTTCCTTTCACTGTAACTAGGATTTTATAGCTGTTCTTACTAAATATCAACCACGTTCAGGTAAAAAAAAACTTTAATAATTCTCTCATCTCCACTGAAAAGTAGTATCAATGATAATTAGTTTCACATAAGCAGTTATGCAGAATTTTTTTAAAAAATATTATTTCTGTGCATGTATTTCTAAGTTACAAGGTCTTGCTTTTATTTATATTTTTTTATGTTCTAAAGATCATAGATTTCATGGCAATGGCTTCACCAGTGCACTTAATTCACTTAATATGCATGACCTCACCAGTGCACAAAGCTTCATCTTGAAAATTTGAACATTAGCCATATTTCATTTAGCTGAAAAATCTTTAAATGAAACATTGTTGAATGCCTTTGTAGATTGTTGCAGATACCTCCTTCTGCTTTACCATAGACTGCAATAGTACCTGCTCTGAAGATGCAGCAAGGGTACTGCTGATGCAACAAAGCCAAGAAGGTCCTATTATTTTCTGAAAGGCTTCATTGTTTAAAGTCCTATTTTTCATGGACAAATAGAAAACCAACCATATATGAATAAGGTTGAAAATTTGCTTATTAACAATTTTGTATGAAACCCCCTCAAAACCCCACAACCCAACAATCATCTCAAACGGGGTTTGGATTCTTTGTTTTCTAAGTTTCAGAGCATAAGGAAAGGGAGATTTTCTGTATGAGACAGTTTTTTTACATTCATCAAGGTTTTTTGTAGCCACATGTCTTCTAAGGGGGAAGGAAATAAGAGTCCTATCCTAAAACATGTACCCGCTAACTTGAAGATTTAATATTTCTCTTCTGCAACTCTATCCTGACTGAATATACAAGTGCAAGTCACTACCATAACTGCCATGCATCTCGAACTGCCTGTTTCAAAATTAATACACATTTGTTTCTCTGGCTATCCCTTTTTTGTGTGTGTGTTTTGTTATTGTTGCATCTAACTCCAACTCTCATTTTGATAGTCCAGAATTATTTTTTCTGTCTTGAAAATAGTCAAGAGACTTCCTTTTCACATTATTCACTAGTCAAAAGTTGCTACAGATGTCTCTCAGAACACTTGTTTTTATCAGTTTATAAGTTCTCATCTTCTGATCTACAGATGCAGCAAAACAGTCAAGATGGCTTATCTCAAATATGATCTCTATAACCAGAGGACAAGGGACTCACATAGCACTGTAAGAACTAGTTAATGATATTGAGTACCCCATTTCAGATATTTGAGAGTTTTACAAATTGTGTCCTTTTGTGGTATCTTACAGTGTGTGCAGAAATGTGGAAGAAACTTCTATAACTGTTAGCAATATAAAGCTGATGATATGATTTAAATTATTTTGGCTAATTTCCACTGATGAGATCTAGGACTTCCTGCCCTAACCTGGGTCTCCACCTCAAAACAGTTATTAATCTGTGCTCATGAACGACAATGTAAACCGCAGCAAGAAGTTGCAAGAGTTTCAGACATGAAGAATTAAATTAAGAGATTGACAAAATACAGGGAAATTTAAAATGGATATTCAGTGACTATACCTCTGGATAAATGTTTTTGTGAGTGCATTCTTTTAGCTGTACTTTCACACGGTGATAGAAATAGAAAATGATTTTACTTTGCAATAGTGTAAGGAGCAACAGATAGGTTATGGAATGTCTATTGCAATCTGCTACTGGGGTGAGTTTTGTACTTATGACAAGTAAAACAGACTACATAAAAGGCAAATAATTTTAAGATTTTAACTTGCTTTCCCCTGCTTCTCTTGTTATTTATTTTTTGCGGTTCATTCAGCTGTCATTAAGATTACATCGGTCACCTTCTTGTTAGTCATGTTTCTGAGCTCTTCACCACAAACATAATATTCTGTTTGAATGTGAGAACTGAACTTAAGAATTAATTTTAAAAAGTAAAAACTTGGTTTTACATCTTTTGGGGTTTTTTAAAAATAAATTAGGATTTCTTTCTCTGTATACATCTAATCCGTGTTGGTTTACACTTTAAAAAACCTTTCAGTTCTTGCTCAAGGAGGGTGAGTAACACCTGGATCAATATCAGAAAGGCTATAAAAAACTGCAGAAACCATTTCACTAATATTCATAAATGGACAACTGCAGAAGGCCACATGGAAATGTCCTTGCCCTGAGTTGAGATATAGAAACAACCACTGGCACCAGTATCTAATTCATTTGGGACCAAAAGCTTCCATCTGAGAGCCTTATAATCTCTTTCTAAGGAGTAAAATCCTTTTTGCATAGACTTAACATCATAGCGTTGGCTCAGAAGTGTTATTAAACTTGATGTTTCTTTCCTTGTCCAAACCTACAATGGAGATTTCACATTATCTGACAATATCCATGGCTCAGTATTATGAATAGTATATTTCTCACATTACTGAAAAAAATAAACAAGCAAAAGACACACCTTGCTTGAACAATTTTTCATTACCATCAGATACCAAATGGCCTTAGTACTGCCAACTTGATCAGCATAGATTATTAATTATGATACTGCTGGTACAGTTCAATTTAATCAGAAAAGAACATCAAGGAGTCCAAGAAGTAGGGTATATAATGCAATTTATCTTTGCCTTGTACTGATAGGGATAACAATGATTTGCAAATTGCTTCAGCTACAAATACACAATTAAAAAGAGATAAATATCAAAAGATATGCCACATTCTCAACTCAAAGCCAAAAGTGCAGGTCTTAATCTTAGTAGTGAGTTTTAAAATCATGAGTTAATTCTTCCCTTGATGTGCACGCTTAACTCCCATTAAAATTAATGGGGGTTACACATGCTCATCGAGGAAGAAATAGACCCCATAGTGTGTATAGTCTTCAAATAATAAGGATTTGGTAATTACTATATTATTTGTTCATTAATTTTCAATTTATCTTGTAAATGGGCACTCTTTGTGATCTTAGGTCCAATTATATAAAGTAATTTGTGGCAAAAGGTCTAGTGGAGCATTATCCTCTTAAAGGACATGTGGTTTTATAGCACATATTGACAGTGCTCTAATTCTCAAACTTTATCACTTACTGAATACACCAAAACAAAGGAATTTGACTCCTGGCTGTCAATTTCTCCTCCTCCATGTGGTCCAAGATCCTTTGAATTCACTATATATGTTCCATTGACTTCAACCAGTTTTGGAAAGGACAGTTTTCTTGAATTATTTGGTGCCCAAGAACAAGATTTTTAGAGTCATTGATGGTATTCAAGAGCCTCAGTGCTGGGAACCCAAGGTGAAGGTTGTTTATGAACAGTATTTTTCAGATGGCAAGTATTCAACAGTTTCTGATCTTTTTTTTTTTTTCAGTTTTTCAGAATATATCAGACCATTGGAGCTTCTGGCATTTCCTGGATGTTAAAATGCACTTTGATCGGGGACAGAGAGTCATGCAGCTTTTGTCTCCTCCAATCCATGAGAATTTACAATTTTAAGGTATTACTGATAAATAATTAGTATATATTGTGACTGTATTCAAAAATCTTAATTACAAGTAATGGAATTTGTAGTTTGAATGGTTTTACCACAGTTTACCCCAAACTACCAAATGAATAGGTCAGAATATTTCTCCTTTACTAATACTTTACTGACAAGAGTATTATCCATGAATCTGTCAATCTGGCCCAAAACCACAATGGCTTTTTGACTCACAAGCCAGTGCAGAAGCAATGAATGCACATAAATCCTGCCCTGTTCTTATCAGAATTCCCTGATCCCTTAAAAAGCTAGAAGTAACTGCAGCACAATCTATGGACAACAGACAATATATCTGAGACATAGGGGAGGACTGAACTCTACAGCCCTAAATCCCTTCCTTTTCAGCATATAAGACTCTATTTCGAGCTTTTGACCTGATATTAATGTAGTTTGGACAATTTAAAAAGCAATCTCTAAGTTCCTAAAGCCTGGTTTCTCACTGTTGTGTTTTTGAATGCTTAAGGATGATCATACAAACTAATGAAAGTATTCTCTTTAGGATTATTCAGATCTTTTTGATTCTGTTTTTGAAAAATCTTTTCCTAGTTTTCCTGCCCAAGTTTACTATCTTAGTTACTTCCCAAATAAAGCTGCTAATTCTTATATTCTCCTCCCACTCTATTTTCTGGAACTGGGTCCTTCCCACTCCCTTTTTAACATAAAATAAATCATTAGTGCCAGATTTTAGGCTCATTCAGCACAAATGAAATACATGGGCTTATCTGATGATAGAGCATTTCCTTTATACACACCAAAGCCAATACATGTTCTTTGGTTCACCAGGATTTGTCTGTGCTTTTCCTACCTACATGCTGCGTTAGCAACATGGATGACCATCTTGTGAAGTGTTTTACCTTTGGGTGAGGTACCACCGATCCTATGAGCTAGTCTTCATATTCCATAAGTAGCAAAAAGTGGTTGTGTAAAGGTCATAAAAGTGTGAAGTGCTCATGGTGTTTAGCCAATATCACCCAAGGAAAATCCCATGGAAGTTATCATGTGCTCTGGCAGAAGTTTCCTACTTGCCAGTGTAACTTCAAGAAAGAGGCCGATGCTTAGGTTCAATAAAAGCTGAAGTAATGAGAATTAAGTTGGGTTTGAGATGAGCCATTAGGAAGTTGGAAGAAATTAAAGATGTCTTAAGCAGATATTTAAGGGCAAGGATGAGGATTTTGTAGTACCCATGTAGAAAGAGAACTATCACTGACATTTATTGTACTTAAAGTTTTTTATACACATGTAAAACAAAATAATTACTACTACTTAAAAAAATAAAGAGAGAATTTTTCTGGGGAAAGGGTAAAGGTTAGTGAAAAACTTTAGGGTTTGGTTAAATCTATGAGAATGGCAAGACAGTTAGGCAGAGAGCAAGAAAATTCATTCTAAGAATTCCAGGATGCTTTCGGATCACTTCAGATTTGTGTCCCAGAGTCTTATATTTTTTAGAGACTTGGTAACAATTACAGCTCATTGAAAGTCAGAAACTTGAATACAAGAAGTTCCACCTAAACATGAGGAAGACCTTGTTTACTGTGAGGGTAGCAGAGCACTGGAACAGGCTACCCAGAGAGGTTGTGGGTTCTCCATCTCTGGAGATAATAAAAACCTGGATGCTGTCCTGTGAAACCTGTTCTAGGTGATTCTGCTCTGGCAGAGTGGTTGGACTAGATGATCTCCAGAGGTTTCTCCCAACCCCTATCATTCTGTAATTTCGTGTGATTCTATAAAATGGTTATGTTTTGTGATACAAAGTAATTTCTCAAGTATACTTTTATGTGACGTACACTTCCCTTAAGTATTTCATGGTTTAAACAATTTTTTCTATAAAAGCTGAAGTATTTACTTTTGGAGGAGGAAGGTATTTTACAACTTGTCATTTCATATACCGTGCTATTTTTTTGATTTTTTTTTTAAGAATACTTGAAAACAGAGATAATATGTCCCATCTCAGTGATATTTTTTTTATTAATAGAAATTTTATATGACTGTCTTGTTTTTTTAGTATTTTTAGGATGTCCTAATTGGAAACAACAGCCTAATTAATGAAGTTGTCTAGCACTGAAAGACAATCTTACAGAGATTATGTGTTTATCAAGTCTTTCCACTCGAAAAGGCTACAGTCTACAACTACCTCACTGCACAACAGGGAGGTAGACACTAAATGGGTCTATAGTTACCTTGTGTTTTACATGCTTCATATTCTCTGAAAGGGAACATGGACTCCTCCCTTCTCTGTATGCTTCCTTTTTTAGCTTCGTTTCTTTAATACCCAGTTAGGCACTGTGTAAGAGAGCTCTAGCATGTCCCCGTGTGACCCTCAGCAGGAGGTATGGTACCTAAAAGCTCAGCCCTACAGCGGTCAGCGTTGCACCTCACAACCCCTTCTCTCACATTGTCACTCTCTATACACCCACATGTTGGTGAATGAATGAAGGTCCGTTACGGTTGTCCTGTGAGAAATGAGTTGACAGATCTTGATCTAAGTCAGAGCAGGCAGATGTGCATGGAGTAAAATCCAGCACCCCTGACAGGCGAAGTTTGACACCTCCATGGCCTTTTTTAAAGTGGCGACCAAATGTTCTGCAAAATAATTAGGCTATATGTTGAACAGGATAAATCTAGCTGGTTGTGGATTGTAGCTTTTTAACACAGATGTTATTTTGCACCTGTTATATACTGCAGTGTATTTTAGATAGCTCTTTAAAAAAATAGATATTTTCATTCTGAGGTAACAGAGAGCTTCATTTGTTTGCTCTATAGATACAGGCATTCATTATCCCCATGAACAGCCTACCTGGCTTTTAAAGACAGCAGTCCAAGGAACAGTTTACAGGTTGATTAAAGTTACAAAGACAGTGCAAATGCATGGCAATGATCTAGGTTTTCAGGCCCAAAAAGGGACATTTAGACAATTCTGACACCAGCATTTCCCTTTGATCTGTATCTACAATGTATCTCTGCAGAAAAGTTCTGCAGGTACAGTGTATGCTGGGGAAACTGAATGTAGGTCAATGAGATGCACTCTGGTTTTTTAAATAAAATCTTTCTGCAGAAATTGCATGATTTCCTGTTGTAACTGTAGACTTCACATAGAGAATCATACATTTGTTTTCAAAAAATGCTTTTCTGCTTGTGCAAAAATCTTCCGTTTTGTTCAAGGTGCACAAACACACACTTACACACACAAGTTTCTATACATAATATAACTATTTATGAATAATTTCTTTTCATGTATTTTCCTTTACTAATTTGGGGCTGACATGGCAGACCACAGAATTTCAAGATGCCTATTCTTGAGCATCAAATTATATCAGCCAAAAAGGTTAGACGAAGGGCTCAATCCGGGGACTTGCATACCTAAATTGTGTCTAACTCTTCAGTTTTGATCTTTAAATCCCTAGCTCACTGTCACCTAAGCTTAGCAAGACTAAAGCCCACAAATACCCAGTTTAAGCCACAGCAGATATCTAGGTCCCCAATTTCTGTGACCTAACAATCTGTCAGCTAGGAGCCCTAATGTAAAAGCAGGGCTGCCAGGGCTTCCCAAGAGCATGGCAGGCACTGGTAAAGGGCATAGCAGGTTCCCAACATGCTGACCTGGCTCTGGTCTCTGACTTCCCGGAGACCTCACTGTAGAAGAAATCCCAGGATTCCACTGTGCTGGCAGTGTGGAGAAACTGCCGATCTGGCTGCATCAGGGTAGTGTTCCCCCACAATAGCTTTCCTCTGTACATCAGCAGCCCTTTGGATTCTCAAATTGCACTTAAGTAATTAATCCTTAAGCAGAAAATAACTGAAAAAAAGTGAGGTGGGTCAGAGAGAACACAGGAGCCAGGAAGAGCTGAAACTCTGTCCCTGCAGTTTCCACAACCAAGTAGCATTTGCCTGATTCAGAACCTGAGGGAACGTGAGACTCACAGGAGAGCACTGAAAAGTAAAGATTTTTCTGACTCAGTCTTCATGTTATTAGCTGTGATTGGACATAGGATTTGGGATTTTAGATGCAGAGGATTTTCAGAATGAAAATGTGTGTGGGAAAAAGGCTATGCCAGATCTTCTCCCAGGTTTTGCAAGGTGAGAAATGCAGTAAAGTTTGGGACAGATCAAAGAAAAAATAATATAAAGATGGAATACTTTAGTGAAATTTATATATAAACCTGTGTCATCAACATCCTGATTCCTATTTCAGCCATAGAGGAGGAGAAGGCTCTCTTCAGGCAGTGAGAGACATTTCTTCTCTGTGCTGCTAAAAGCAGGTGTGAGGTGACAATACTAGTTAGAATTTTTTTTATTAAGATCCCCTGCACTTTGAAGAATTGTGCTTCAGAGGTTACAGGTTTGGTGCATGTTGGTATTGTGTTAGGCCACAGTACTCCTGGGAAAGAACCTGGTAAGCACAGGCTCAGACTGAAGATAATGGAGTTTTGCCATTGCTTAAGTTGAAGCCAGGTTTCCAGTTCTGTTTTCAAAGAGGCTCTTTCTCACCCCCACCCCTCTTCCCCCGACCCCCCTGCAGTTATGCTGCACGCACCGGCTGCGCGTTTAACTTATCCCATGCCTATCACAAATATAGCAATGCAGACCTTGTTACCAGAAAGCTCAATTATTGTAATACCCTCTTAGAGGAGCTTAGAGCCAGGCTGCTCAGCACTGCTCTCTGCTCGCGCTGAGCATGGCAGCACGTGTGCTCAGCCCTGTGAGCCAGCAGGAACGCATTACACCGCGCTGCATTCTTCACACTGCCTGCCTCCGAAGTGGCAGATTGATTTTAAGTTGGCCCTTTCAGATTTTAAAGCCTTAAATAATGCAGGCTCTGGCTATGACTGATCCCCTTCTCTCCGAGCCCTGTCCTAATGGGGAGCTGAGTTCCCATACCACCTGCTTTTCCTGGAACCCTACTGTCACATCACAGATCTGCACCAGATTTTGACTTTTCTGTGCTGAACTGCACAACGTATCTCACCCCCTGTATCATTCCTTTCCCGTCAATCCTTTCCATTTTTATACCGCACTCATCCCAATGTTAGCAGAGCCTCCCAAAATTATCACTGACATCTCTCAAATACAGACTAGCCAGGTTTTTGACGGAGGTGGCGTTAGAGCAAGATAGCAAGTGTGGCTTTATCATACTGGGTACTTGTTTTTTTTTTCCTCCTGCAACCAGAGTGGAGGCTTAGCCCTCCTTTTAGACCTGAGGTAAGTTGGGTTTCCTTTGCTGCAGGTTAAGAGCAAGCAAATAGGAAGTTAAAGCTGAGCAGCTGACTCTGTTAATCTGTACCCTAATTTAACCTGCAGTGACTTGTTTCTGTAGCTACACCCTTGGGTAACTCTGGCCACTGCAATTCATTGCTCCATGACTCTTCCTCTGCCTAATGTGGCTAATGATGCTTCCTTTGTAAGGTACTTGCAGATGTATGGATAAGAAATGGAAGTTTCACAAAAGGCATTATTAATTATCATTTATTAGCCTGTCATCTTCCCATCCATTTTTCAGTGTAGCACACACTCCTTGTGCATTCTCTTCCAACAGTCTATATAGCTAATGGCCCCACAGTAAGTATTTTTATACCTCACTTCTTTTTTCACTTAAAATGTGCATTTGTTTGCTTTGAATTATAACATGGTATGTGCTGTTTATATAACTTTGTTGTTAGTAAGTTTAATTTACTTTAATTACAATTTACATTGGCACATATATAGGAATTTTAATTGAGCTATTAATAATATTAATGATAATAATAATACACTGGTTTTATCTTAATGTTAAAATGTGATCCAAACATTAAAAAACATGGATGTCTAAGGTTAGATAATTAACCCAAACTAAGGTTCTGGAGCAGTGAAATCCGAGCTGCTTTTTATGAATTCCACCTAGGGATTCCAGGTTTAAACTCTTGGAACCCATGTTTCAAAATCTTGGCTTTGATGTATGAACGCGCATTTTCAATGTCAGTGTGAATGAGAGAGATGTGATGGTTGCCCTTCCTCCATCTCTCTTCCCACCTTTAACATGAAGGGCTAATAGGGACACCAGCAGGGGATGAGCAGCCAATTTCCTGAGCAGGATCCCTCGAATCACCCCGTACCAGAGGACAGGACTGGGAATGTAATACTTTAAGGCCTGATGAAAAACTATCTCCCTTCAGATATTTAAATTAACGGCTCTTCATACGCCCCCAGTTAACAGTCAGTGGAGAGGAACAGGGATGATTCAGCCCACCTCAAATCTGAGTCACCCCTCTTCCTCTCCCCTTCCACTGGAGTGGGGGCCGTTGCTCCGCAGTCAGGTGTCCCCCTTCAACACCTACGCTGAAGTGCGTGGGATCTTTAGTTTCTTATGTCACATCTTGGGCCCTTATAAAGATGAGAGCAACATTTACACAAAGAAGAAAAAAACCAGCGATGCCAGAGGTGGTTAATCTTTGTGCTATTTATCCAGCTACCTATGTATTTGCAATACTTATGGATACTGCCTTGCTTTGATGTGCAGGGATTTACAGATGCAGTTCCATTAACATTAGTGGGAATTGGGTGCATAGATCCAGTACATCAAGACGAGAATATTTGGTAATAAATCTTTTAATATGCATGTAGCATTGACTGGATAATTTGAAACATTTTTAAAATCCAAATAAAAATTGAGTTTTCTACTACAAGAGAAGCTACCCCTAGAGACAGATAAGTGGAATCTATCTCCACATAGTCAGACCCTGTGTGATTTCATATTGTACATAGAATGATCCTTTTTTATCTTTATTGATTACTAGAAGAGTAATACAATTAAAGGTAGCAAAATGCTTTAAGGTTTTTGTTCTCTGGCAAAGAATCAAGAGTTCAAAGTGGGGCTCCTTTCTCATTATTAGAGAACACCCTAAGAGACAATCATTTCCAGCAATTCTCTCTTTCTCCTCCTCCCCTTTTCATTTCCTACTTTGTGATTTTGGGGATACAGAAAAAAACCCCTCTGTGTGTATGTTAGCACTAGTTAGTGATGTGCAGGTACAAGAATAAAACCTATCCTTTCTTTAGACAACCACATGTATAAAAGAAGTACCTATCATTATTTCATTAATGATCTGCAGCAGTATTTTCTTGCCTCCTTGTTCACATATATTCATATACGTGTGAGCACACACAAACACACACACACACGTAGACAGTCTCACTCTTGAGTTTTCTGATGTAGAACACCCCTTGATAAGCACTGCTTATGTCAGGATTATGAATACAAGGAAATAGAAAAGACATTTAGAAACCATAGGAAAACGATTCTTTCAGTGTTTGAACTGCAGTGTTATTCAGATGTATATAACTACTTCTGGGTGGGGGCACTGCAGGAAACATGCCAAGGAAGAGAGACAAGGGGAGGCCATCAACAAGACAGAGAGAAAAAGACAGAAAATGCTTTTGTTTGCAGACTTGGCTGGTTGACTTGACTTGAAAATAATAATAGGTCCCCATTTTCTCTCACCAGCCCCCTCCACTGATTCATCGGATATAACATAATTGATTCTCACTGGAGATGGGTTTGGAATATGCATCTTGCTTGTTGCTATTGTTTATGTTTACACAGTACATTTACTGCTCGAGGAGTTTTGTTCCTCATTTACTCACTGCCCCGTTGCAAACCCCTGTTGCTTTTCCAGATGCCACCAGTTCCTTTCTTTTTACCTCATTCTTCACACAGGGAGGTGAAGAAAGGGGGAACCACACTGTCTCAAGGACCATAACAGGTTGGGGGGTCTTGCAGGTTATGACATTCTGCTTGATGCAGGAAATTGTCCACTTACATTTGCTGGCAGACTCCTGGCAGAGAGTGGGGCATGTGTTCCTTCCCTGTTGTGTGTCTGCTTCCATGGCTAGCTAAAACTCAATGGCAATAAGAGCAGAAATTCCCACACCTGGCACAGGTCTCCCAATAGAAGGTCATGAATTTTGCTGACTGCCCTTTTCAGTGGGGCACTTTTGGACAAAGTGATGATAACTGACACAGGCAAATAATTTTTTTCATCTCTGAGCACTATGAGGGAGGACACTCACTATGAAGCAGATCACAGATTCCGAGACCCTGGGGTGCTAAGGAAGACTCATGGGGGACATCTGACAGGCATCAGGAAGGAACTCTGAGAAGAGCAACAGCCTAGCAATTTGCTTCACAATCCCACACAGTCCTGATGCTAGGAAGACATAGCTATTGGAAAAGGAGGAACAGGAAAGAGAGGAAAAAAGTGTATAGAAAGAACAGAGAGGGGTCCATCTGGGGGCTAGGAAAGAAAGATCAACAAAGCCTAATGGCAAGTGGGTGGCTAAGATGATATGTTTCAGCAGACTTGGCATTATTTTTAAAGTAATCCTGAAGTTTTTATGGCTCTGGGCCCCTATTTCTTCTTAATTCATCCTTGGGGATAAAGAAGACTCAGCTGGATGGATCTCAATCACTCCTTTCCCTTTCTCACCCCTTGTCATCATGTTCTCTTCCTTCAGTACATTTTCACCATGGTTAGAAATTCCGACTCTCACTCCCCTTCCCAAGCGACTACCGTGGCGCCCTTTGGAAGGTGCGCGGTGCCCTGACTCCCACGGAGTCGAGTTCCATTGGAACTGCTGGTAGTGCATTCATCAGCCATCTGTCATTGCAGCTGCTTGTTGAAGAATCAACTTCTTTTTTTTTTTCCCCCTCTTTTTAGTTTTTTTTTTTTTAATACTTTGGCTAGGAGGGGAAAAAAAACCCAAACCTCAACCACCAAAAATTAAACAACAACAATAATGGCCCGACTGTTTCCCTGACAATCCAAACAAAATCTGCTGCCCATAGTTGCAGTAAAATGTCATTGAGGGGAAGTTAATTTCTCATGGCCTGGTGGATTTGAGTGTGTCTTCAGGTTTTGTTTTTCTCTCCTTTTCCCTAAGAGGTGTAAAACCCTTTTCTGATGGAAGGATAACTCCTGTGGAGTTTCCGTGACTCAAAAAGACTGAACTATGGCATGTCAAACTTTATCAGCCAGTTGTCAATGTAACTTTTAGCTGAGAGTCTCAAAAAAACAGGAATGCTTTTTAAAGTCCCACCATGTGTTTTTTATTTCATTGTATTTTCCATGATTGAATGGAAACATTGAGGAGAGGTGATAAAAACTGTGCAAACATAGGGTAATATTTAACGGTGTCAGGAATCTAGGGTACAGGCCTTCCAGCTTTTCAGCCTTCTTGCAATCTAATTTAATCTCTTTTCAGTAACTGTCTTTTGAAAGATAGTGAAGATGAACCTAGCTTCACTTTATTTTCATCCTGAGATCTTTATACTTTCAGACACATTTCTGGGTCCCAGATCACGCTGTCAGCCTTGTGCATGACCATTTCACTGGTGACGCCTAAGGAACCAGAGGTCACTGCACCACCCTAAACAGGAGGCAGGCAGCCTGAGCACAGTGCTCTTGTATGACATTGGGAACAGAGCTGACAGGTCCTGACAAAGCAAGGCAAGCTTCGTTGTCCACAGTCACACCATGGCATGTAAATTTTCCTATGCTTTTCATTTGTCTTTGGAAAGAGGGAAAAGGAAAGGTTATCTTTCCATGTCTCTCTTGTAGGTAACTGAGAAGTAGAATATAACGAGAAGGTTAAGTGACTGGTAAACTTAAAATACACAAATCATTAAAATATTTAAAGGGCAGAAAAAAAGGAACGCTCATGGCATCTGTTTTAGGTCAGCACCTAAGGAGTTTCTTACAGCCGATATGGGAACTCTTAAGAAACCCAAATGTTGTTATACACAATAGCATCTTTATCAAAAGCAAAAAGCTCACAGAGGGAGGCCATGGCACTTGGAGTGTGGGAACATGAGTCTATCAAGTGTGAAGACTGTGAAAGCAGCAGAGGAAAGCCCTGACCTGGCCTCTTGTGTTGGTGGCAGAGGCTGCTATGTTTGAGCTCCTGGACAGTGCATCTGGCACTCCTAGCAATAAAACCTGAATTGACAGGTTTATGTCTCTGTCGATACAATACCAGTGCGCCACTGCAAACTGATATATAACATCACACGTATTTTATACTTCTATGTACACATGTATGTAATTGTCCTTGGAGCTTCAGAGATACACACAGATTTTCTTTCCTTCGCCATTTCTTTTTTTTAAATTAAAAACAACAGTTGTCTTCCAGTCTTTCTGATCAACTCCTGGCAAAGACAGGGAGATAGAGAGACTTCAAATCCAACTCAATTGCTAGCTTTTTTTTTTTTATAATTTTTTTTTCCAGTTTCTCCTACTGAAGTTTTCAGTCTTTTGATTTGACTCATGTAGTAGAGGGGGCTTGAAATGAAATGGAAAGCAAAACGGGCCTCATTAATCTCAAAAGGCTTCAGATTTTTATGTAAAGCTATCTTATTAAGGTAGGTAGGTATTTCCAGGTGGGAATTCTTTAATGTTTTCTTTCTTTATTAAGTGTACTGTTCCTCAAAATCACCTGCCAATAAACTAGAGTCAAGCTTAAATACCTGTCTAAGCCTCATGTATGTGAAAGACTGTATAGCTTTCTCCAGGAAATAAATTTGGATTAAAGCATGGATAAATATTTCACGTAGTGACTTTTCAATTGTTGTTTTGAAATAACTAAATGTGTGTGATTTGGAGGTGTCTGTCATGAAAAACTCCAAAAACTTCATTCAAGTCCACTAATAGTAATTTCTCCCAGCTATTATATCATGCCATCTCTTCAAAGCAAAACCATTCTCCCTGCCTGTACTTGTGGAGATCCTGCTGAGAAAGAGAAGGGATACATTTGCCTAATGCAAGTAAAGTATTTAAGTAGAACTTTTAACATTTGCATAGGAAAGATCCTCTTGACTAAAAAACTTTGTTGACTTGCATTGATGCCCCTTTTCCCTGTAAATAATTTGTAATTGCCCATGGGAGCCCAACACTTCATTTTCAAAATTTAAAATGATTATTTTTTGTACTTTGAATTTATTTTTTAAAATTTTATATTTCAGTTTTATTTTTAAATACTGTTTAAATTAGTAGTAAAACCTATCAGCCTCCAACCCTTTTGCTCAAGAACAGTCTACATGGTAGGCACAGTTTCAGCAAACATTTATCTTTCTGAATTGATGTAATTGATGTGTATTTACATCTTAGATAACTGTCCTTTTAGCCCTACCCTATTCATTAGCACCCGTTATTACGAGTCCTAAAGCTTAACACTATTTGTAATTTCTTCCATGAAGAACTTAACACCATCTTGATGTTGCAAGGTATGTATTCTTAACTGAAGCATAGAATAAAAAGTGGTGTGCAGTTCACATGTGGTTGTTGCTGTTGTCAGAATTGGTTTCTTTGCAATGGGACTTGATGTCAGAAGCAGATGTGATATTCTGCTTGCACGAGTTTTTGCAACTGTTTACTATGGGAAAGAAGCTCAGAACTTAACTACCCCAGAGACCACTACCCCAAAATCAAAACAAAAAAACCCAACCCACTCCAAGCTGGAAATGGCCCACTCCTTGCTCATTAAGCAGGTAACTAACCAAGTAGTTATAATTCCAGGTACTGGATGTGAATGATTTTCAAAGAAAAACGAAGATTTTTTTCATACTTTTCATGCATTACTCTTTAGGGATAACAGTCTGTTCACACTCAGGGGGAACTTTACTTCTGAGAAGACATAATCCAAAAAGCTACCTGTCTAGAGAGGAGCTTCTAACTGGAAGGATCACAGTCTAGGATGTGAAAATTTATGTTAGCAGAAAAGGGAATGTAATATAAAAGCAGTCCAACCTCAGAAAGAAATGAACTCTAATGGAAGTAAAAATATTCAGGATTTCACCCAGCATGCTTGTCCATCTCCTCCCGTGATCAACCTTCGTTTCCATATTGCTAATATTCCTCAGTGTGTCAGTCAGGCAGTTGGGAACTAAACATATGAGTCAGCCAAAGCCATTAGTGCAGACTATCAGCCTTTTGTCAAAGAAATCAGCAAAGTCACTACATACTGATGAAGAGCTTTATAACTGCAGCCTAAAAGCCACACTGAGGAAAAGATGTTTAAACCCTGAAACAGGTCCAGCTTTCAGTAGAGAAGAATCTGAGCCTAGCCTGTGACTATTCCTCACACTAGTATTTGAATAATCTAAACAAATAAGACCAACGATTCTGTGTCCACAGCTTCCCAACTGCACTGCTGGCACATTAAAGGACCAGTTCCTTGGTCTTGCACAGCAGTAGTCCGGTCTAGTGCTTACAACATAATTCTTTGTCTTGAAATATGAAGTGTCTGGGTCTGCACTTAATGCACAGGTATAACATCAATGAATGCTGGAGAAGAAAAGTCTCTGGGTTTTTATTTTTACATTAAACAATCATATGCAAAAATAATGACTTGGCCTTTTGGTCTCCCACAATTTTTTAAACAAGTCTCTTCTGTTGATTTAATGTAGCTTTAATTTCTGGAGCTTTACTCAGCTTATATCTGTAATTGGGAATGTTTTATAAAGGTGCTGCTTAACGATGTTAAACAAGGCAGCTCTGGCAGCCTTAGAGGCCCCCTTACAACTAGGAATTTGCTGGTGAGAGTGGAAACCGTGTTACATAAAGGCTTCCCATCAAGTCAATCCACTTAACAGGGAGGATCAAGATGGATTGGCCTTATGAGGGGTGTCATCTTAGAGCACTCAGAATGATGGCACTGGTGGTATCCCATGTGTTGCTAACTGCCTTATCTGTCTAGGGTAACCTCTTCTTTAACCCTTTCTCTATGGCAAATTTGGTGCTAGAGAAGCTCAGTGCTGGTCTAAAATCACCTACATGACTGTTCTGTTTGACTTAACATGAATGAACTATATTGTTTTGGCCTGAGAGACTGTTGTGCTATTTATTGGCACTAGGGTTTCATGCCATCATAAAGTTCCACTTAGAGTGCACTCAAAATGCAAATTTTCAATTAAATTTCTTACATTCATGCCAATATAAGCTGGTAAAATTTTCAATTTTTTTTCTACTGCACCAATATAAAAACTTTATAGCACTGAAATGAGGAGCTAAAGACCTTTTCCAAAAGTGTTCACAATTATTTTATCCATATTTTTAATATTCATAAAAGTGGCAAGAACAAAGTGAGGCAAATTTGCATTTCATATCGCACTAAAGCTACTCCACATATACACGATAACACATCCTGAGAACAATGAGATATCCTGTCACATGTATGCATTTTCTAAAACTGCACAAAAGGAGGATTTCAGGGATGCATAAATTAACTTCCTACCTTTAAATTATTAACCCAGGCTGTTCCCTGAATATGAACCAAAATCAAAGGACATCTTTCCCCCACTCTTTTGCTCCCTGCAAAAAAGAGCATGCCTATTGTCAGTCTTTCCTCACTTAAAGTTGATGACTTAAGAAACTGAGTTACTTGAATACTGAAATTGTATTTAAGAGATTTTTTTCTTTGTACAGTTCTTCTATTCATGCCATTTTTGGATTGGGCAGGTGTGTATTGTGGCTACTGGTAAGAAGCCACTTCAGCTATCCTAACATATTTCATTTTAGAGGCAAACGCATGATGTCCTTATGCTTTGGTATGTGGGTTAAAACAAAGCTTAAATCAAGTTTCAATGAGTTCTTGAAGTAAAAAAGAGGAATGAAGACTTTATCCAGGATCCTGTCAGGTATCAGGATGTCCCTGAAGTACTTTCTTGTAGGTTTTGTAGAAATAGATGGACCTGTAGATAAAATATTTCCCTGAACTGGCATTGTTAAATCTGGCCTTCACCAGAGCTGAAGTAGCCACTTGTGATGGACAGCTACATTCATTACATCTATTGAAATCTGCTTTCCAAATGTCAGAAATAGGCAAAATAATCTGCTAAAGCATTTTTGCTGACATCGTTTTTTGCAAAACCTGCAGTCTGATTGCAGACCTTTTCAGAAGGAGACAAAAAAGGTCAAATTTGTAGATAAATGGTTATGAAGTATTAACTTCCATCTAGTAACAGGTGATATTAAAAATAGTGTCTTAATTAATTCCTTCAGGGCCACACTTATAAATTAGACCCCTATATGCAAAACTTTCTGGGGAAAAACCAATTAAATTGATTAAAGTAGGAACTAAAGAGGAAACTTTGACAATAGAAGCCATGCTGGACAGCCAATGTGGACAAATGCATTTTATCTGGCCAGCTAGTAACTTCGCAGCTACTTTCCCTCTTAATTTTAAGCCTCATTTGCAGATTGTCCTGAAATGATCTACAATTGCTTTTTCAGTTGAAAATTTAGTGTTATGAACATGTTAGTAGCCCTGTTTCCTCACAATCTTGTAAAAATATCTAGCAAACCAATAGCTATCATAAAGTAAATGTGTATTCCATAATTACACAGAAACCGTGATGTAATAGCCCTAACTTCCTACTTTAACAACTTGAAACCATCACACTTAACATGATCTACTAAGACATTGTATAACAGCACAAAAATTACTATTTTCCCCACCTAATTCAGACAGAAATCAGCAATAAACACATTCCAGACATTATTCAGGGTTTCATACTTCCCATCATGCAAATAAGTAATTGCCTTTTATTGACCTGGACTGGCATGCATTTAAATCAAGGGAATTCTTCCAGTGATATGGGACCAGGTCTTAAATCCCCAATGCTAAATTTGCACTGCAATCACCAGTTCTTTAATCTATATTTGAAGCAATTTCTCAGCAAATATTTTTTGCTGTCTTCCACACTGCTTAGCTAACCCACTGTTTCATTAGTTTTTGCACAATGTGTAGACTTCCATTCAAAATTAGAAATGCTGAAACACCAGAAGAACTATTTTTTCTTCTGGGTTTTCACATTAAATTAGTACAAAAAATCTTGTGATGTCACCCTGTCTTATTCACATTTTGTACATCCAATGATTTCTATAATGCATATAAGGACCCAAAATTCTGCATGATTATGTGAAATAAAATGAATCCTCAAACATTCAACTATAATTATCCACAAGATTGAGTTAATTTGGAGCAGCCTAACTAAATGTGAAAAAAAAGAAAAAGAGAAAAGAAAAAAAAAAGGTAAATATTTATTTTTTGCTACATAGCTGTAAGGTATCAACATGTGAACTGTGCAGTTTGGGTGTACTTATTACCCAAAGATATTTTCATGGTAGCCTGAGACTCCACACATACCAAAATGCAAAACCACATCTGTTTTCTCAGTTTAAATTGCTGCATGATGCTCACTCAGCCTCTGTAGTCTGGCATGTGCCAAACCCATGGCTGAATAAAGAGAACGACTGCCAGATATATCCACTTTCTACAACTATGCAAATGGAGGGCTTTGGGGATGCATAACTCAACCTCCTTTCTCAGATTTTCATTAACAATATCCCTCTTTGTCACTGGAGCAATGTAAACATTTGCAGTTTAAAAAAGAGGCAAATCCCTACCTACGTCATGATACTTTCTCACAGAATTTGGGTAAACTAGCTGTAGTCATAAAAAGGGGGCCTTTCTAAATTGCTTTGCATTTCTGTATTATAATGCAATGTGATATGGTGAGCGTGGCTCAGCCAAAACAGACCTGGGCCACCCTGAGCTGGGCTGAGGAAGGACCGTGCTGTGGTTAGGAAACTGAACTAGGACTAAAGATCTCAGTCCAAGCATTCAACCCTTCCACAGACTTTCTGTGTGATTTTGGGCTACTTGATATCAATAGCCTTTGGATCCTGAGTTATAAAAAGTTATCTATTATAATTCCTTTGTCCATCCTTTAGGTGTTTGATGCGTGTAGACTGTCTTTTGCTTTGTACATAACATCATCCTGAGCTCATCTGATACTTTAACTGTTTCACTACCAGTAAATAGAGCTGCTTATTGTAACTGATCATTATGTTTTACCAGAAGACTCCTCATAAAAAAAACAAAATAAGATTTCTCAAACTGTTCATGTAGCCCCTGAAGTCAGAACAAATCACCCATGCACAAGGTTCTGGGGAGTTCACAGATGTCAATCTGGTAAATAAACATAGAAATGTAGAAAAGACATGAGATGAAAGTTTTCAGTGTCCATCTTTGTATGTCAGACCATCTGCCTACAAGAGCTGCTTCCCCCTTCCCAGCTCATAGATCCTCTCTACTTACCATGAGATCTTGTAAGCAAAGGCTCCATGCCCCTGGGCAAGCTCTTATCTCATCCTTATTTTTAATTATTGTTATTATGCCATGATAACTGGAATACTATTCAGAAGTAAATGAAAATATCTTAAATTTTAAATCAATTGATTTGCATGAGGATTCTCATGCAATGTAGCAAGGAATAGAAAGCTGGATAACTGGGTTATCAAACCCGGTCTCACGTAGTTATCAGCATAGAGATAACTATGCCACATACATTTAGCGCACAGCAGTCCATAATCCTCCTGCAACACCAGGCGCATCAGGCTGCCTGATGTTTTATGACAGGCTTAAGATCTTTAATAGAAAAGCTGCAGTGTAGCAAGGGAAGCATTCAGGGGAGGTGAGGGATATCACCCAAATAGTAGGTGGTAAGAATCTTCCTAACCCCAAACTGGGCAATGGCTTTACCTGAGCATCTGTGTAGTTCCTGAGTTTGGTGTTTTCAGGACTTCCCCCAAGCAGCTACACCTGAATTTGAAAATAAATCCCCTCCAGGCTTGATTGTGCCACTGATTGTATGGGAGAGACATGGCAGAGTTTATGCTAGAGAGTTGCCACAGGTATTTTTAAGCACTTTAAAAAGAATGCAAAACTTTCCCTTTAACTCTGGATTAGGTATAATAAACAAAGGAAACAAACATAAGTGGGAACAGAATATGAAGATTAAAATTCTATGAACATATCATTGTGGGGAGATGGAACCTAGTTGCATTTAAATTTTTTCACTTTTTACACACAATAGAAGTAATTCTTTTATTGCCATCAGAATGGAAAAGATCTGAAATATTAAAAGCATTTATTGATCTTAATATAAAGAACAGCTCTTTAGGAAAAATCTGAAGGAGGAAGAGAAAGTGGACTGTTTGGCATTCAGACTGTCCATGAGCCTCCCAGAAAAAAAAGTCACTCTCTCACAAAGTGCTGAGTAATTTCCTTGAGCTGCTAAATGCTCCTACTGAAAGCAGAGAGAGCTCAGCAGCATTCATAGCTTCTTAAGAGGTGCTCAACATGTTGTAGGATGGATCCACCAGGAAGTGAACTCAAGGAGCAAGTTCACAGAAACAGACTTACTCTGTCGCCTTGAGGCAAGCATTTCTCCAGTAGCTAATTTGCACAAAATCCAAAATTCAGTTAGGATATTGATAAAACACAATCCTATCCGGAGAAGAACAAGGTAATAAGCAAGGAACTGCGTTCGTGCAGCACTGATGGCAGTGAATGTCCCAAATGGTCAGAGCTGCAAATGTGAAGGATCCAAGAATAACATAACACGGTCGTGACGCCCTCAAATAGTATTTCTCACTCCTACTTTTCCTGTCCAAAAAAAAATCTAGCCTAAGAGAAATAATGATCATGTAGAGACTATTTTGGCCCAGAACACAAGACAGTCACAGCAGAGTCAGCATCACTGCAGGAGCCCCTGAGCTGATATTGCTGGTTATGTTTTTATGTCAGACCTGACATACAGGACGTAGCAGGGAGCTGGTTATTTTTTAGCATTCATTTTGAATGAGACTGCTCTAAGTTTACACCCAGCCTCCTGTTCTCAAATTCAGCACATGCTCAATATCGGACAAATCTTTACTAAGTGCAGAGTAATTAGGCAACAGAACAAATGTTTCTGCGTGTATGCTCAAGTACACAAAGCCCCCGTGTACGCGGTGCACGTGTGCATATGCATATGTGCACACACTCCTCTGCATATACATTTTATCTTCTTTTTCCCACGGAGGGCCACAGTGGGTACATAATAACGCCTTCTTCCCCCCACCCCCCCATGCTCACCAGCGTATGCACGCCCAATCAAATCCAAGGGACCTTGCAGGAGTCAAGGCCGGGGCTTTAATGCTTTGCTACCATTTTTGACAAGACAGCCTCCTTCTCTGAAAAGGACGAGCCGGAGCCATCTTTCAGGAGTTTTCTTTCCCTGACAGAAATCAGCAGGGTTAGAATAAACTGCATAAGTTATCAGCTCCTCAGGAAAGAACATGAAAAAAGCCCTTCTATCACTTAATGAAAAATAGCTTCTTTTTTGGACAGAACTTCATAGGCTTGCAATCAAGCCGTGGCTCCCCCCTCCCTTCCTTCCTTGACGTGCCATAGAGGCAAATCAAGTCGGCATCTATTAATAATATTTTCCCCTGCTCCTTTCATTTCTCTGCATGTCCTACCACTGTCAGGCCCCGTGATGGAGCAGCGCCTTTATCTCGTCCGAGTCTGGTCTGTCAGGGTGATAAACAATTCTAACAAGAATCAGAATAAAGATCTTCCCAGTAGACTCGGCGGAGAGATAGAGGCTTTTCTCATTTTCTCGACGGAAAAAAAAAAAAAATTTAATCTAGCAGCTCCGGCTTTTTTCAAGCGTCACATTCAAAGAGATGCAAATTTGTCAGAGCTGAGACCCCGGCTGACTCTCAGCACTGCGTGAATGTCAAAGGGGGGACTCGAAGCCTTTGACATCCCTGCCTTTTTTGGGGGCTATCTGCTGAAATAAAAAAAAAAAAAAATAAAAAAAAAAAAGAGAGGGAAAAAAAAGCAAATGCTTTGTAGTGTGTGTTTCAACAATTTTCATAAGTTTTCTTCTGAAATAAAATAGTGCCGTTGGGAAGGTAAAGTGAGAGAGAGAGAGAGGGAGAGGGAGAGGCAGAGAGAGGGAGTGAGAAAGAGAAAGAAAGGGGCAGAAGGGAACATAAACTTGTCCATTTAGATTTAAACAGGCCATGTTAATAGTAAGATTTTTTATTATTTTGCAGGAGTCAGTTTAATATTGTGGGCATTTGCTGTACCTCACACACACACACACAAAAAGGAATCGCTTTGCATAACCCTGAGATGGGTGCTGTGATGATGGCATTACATGTGTGTACGTCCTCATTTGTTTACATATGTGATTCTGAATGTGTGAGCAACCATATATGCATTCTTATAGCCATTTAAGAGGTGCACATGGTGTGTATATCTGCATCTATCACAAATCTGTGTATTATTAAGTGTCCTTTTGCTATATGCTGACCATGTACTCTTTGCTGAATGAATCAGAAATTAAGCTAGTGCTCTGAAGATCATGCCATCTGAAGGGCAAATACAGAAAATATATAACATGGTTAAGAGCTCAAGCATGGAGATGATGGGGGGAGGATTTTTGTTGTTGTTATCTAATTGGATTACATATTTATTATTTTATTAATTATTTACTTAGAGCTTTTTATGATTATTTTTGACCTGTATTGTAGAGATTACAGAAGAAATTAATCTTTTTTTAAAAGAGTCTTGGAAAGACAGCTGTATAACTGCCATAATGTGGATGAAATGTATCCTAAAAGTGTGTGTGTCTTTACAGTACAATCTTGCAGGAAAAAGGAGGATTTTCTAAATGTTGAAGTCCTGGAGTCATGTGAATTTTCAACTCTCTCTGGTTGCATTAAAATAAATGAATATGCCTACTGAAAATGTGACCACAGTAAATCCTGAAGCTTGTCAATGTAGCAGATTCCCTCAAAACAGAGCATTGCAAATAGCTATTTCTAAGCCACATTTCTATCGTGCGTGTATATATAATGTCCAATGGTATTAGTATAGCTCCATAGTCTGACCATTGTTGCCCAGAGCTCTGTGCCAGGATGGAGACAAAGGTGGCCTTTTCCAGTCGTCTCTGTGTATTTCCTCCAGACTTTGACTGTCAGAGACATTTCTTCACCCCCTTAGTATGACTTATGACCACTCATGGCAATTTCCAGGAGGGTTTTGAGGCAACTGCTTTCTGCTGTAACGTATTCTGGGATCTACTGTCGATATGCAGCGTGTAAGGGCTGAAAACTACTGTGTCAGTCCAGATGAAAAGGTCCTAGTTTAATCCATTCTCTGTTTAATAGTACTTGTGATGTGTGCACAAAATATTGGCAATGGGTTATGGGAATGTCCTGCTTTTCATTGCCCTTGTCTTCAGGCTCATTCTGAATTCAGTTAACACCTCCTCAGTCATACCTATTCGGGCACATTGCACTCTCTCCTCAAGACTATTGCTGAAAACTCTGATCATTAATTACTAGACTCTTACTTACAATCAATGCAAGTGCTAATACTCTCCAGTCTCCACTCAGCCTGAATTGGTTAAATAATAAACTGGCTTTTACTGCTGTAATGATCCATTTGTAAAGGAGTTGTCCTAGAAACTCCAATACATTGCATAAGGCTCTATTCAAATAAGGTATTGAAGTGCTTTTCTCAGAGGTTCCCAGATCACTCACTTTTTTCTTTCTCTTAAACAGGCATCCAAGTCATTATCCTATCTGGGAAGTGGACTTGCTGAGTTAGGGGCTAATACAGAACAAAATATTCAGGCTGTGCTGAATCTACTAGGCTCAGTTTAGTCGCCGTCCCACCATAACAGGCTTTGGACTGAGACCAGGGGCTTGCTGCACACCCAAATACTCCTGCTTTTGTGGGGGTGTGTACTCAGGTGGGACTGACACACTTCTCTTCCTTCAGCAGGGATGCCCTTGGCAAGTCCAACTGCTATTCACATGCTAGATTCCTGGAGGTGATTGCAGTCTCCAACAAGAAATAAAATGCCACATTTGAGTGCAGTCTTTAAAGGTAGGGGATGACCCGAAAGAACAGGCAGGTGCAACGTGCAGAGCAGCAAAGCGGGTGCAGGTGGAAACTGGCCTGAGACCACTGAGAGTATGACAGTAAGATTCAGAGGTTAAAATGCAAGCCAGGATCAGCTGGCAGTAGCTGGACATGTATCCAAGTCCTTAAAAAAGTGTTCTGTAGACTTCACTGTTCCCATTAATATCAACAGGAGCTTTTTTGGGTCCCTCTATCTTTTCCCTTTTTTTCTCCAGAAAGTTAGACTTCTTCTTCAGATGCTTAGATACATTTAATAACTGGATTGTTTAGTACTGGCAGTCTCCAACGCTGTTATTCCTCTGCTAAGTATATCATCAATCTGCTCTCCTGAGTTATTTCAAGAGACACATGTTGGGCTAAATCGGAACCCAAGTGACTGAGTTAAAACTGCAGGATGCATCGCTAAGTCCTAACTACAGATCACATTTCATTCTAATGTAATGTGATCTGCCAGAAAATTATAAGAACCCAGCAAGGAAATAAAAATAAAAAAGGAAAAACTAGCTATATGTGATTTTTCATAACTTACGCTGTGCACAGAGCTTGCAAACAATTTTTGTGTAAAGGAAAAAAACCTTCACACACAACATCTCCTACTGGCTCTGGGTATGAACTCTGTTATATAGACATTTCACATATACTGAAGAAACAAAGACAGAGTAAAGTAAAGCATTGAGGGATTCTTCTTCTGGCTCACAGAAAAATGTTTATTCTGCTTTAGAAATTGCAAATATAATGAGTCTCCTGTAGTAGCAAATATAGATAAAAGAGAGGGGTATTAAGTTTTGTTGTAAAATCTGGTATGTTTTCAAGCACTAGCCTTCTTTAATAATGCAGGGACAACAGCCGTGTACTTGGGATTTCTTCAGTGAACATTAAAATAATGTTTACATTCAACATCTGTGAAAAGTTTTTTTCCTGAGATGGCTGTAAATTTAGGAGCTGCCATAAATACTTAGCAAATAAATAGAGTCCATATTATAAGCTTCTATAAAACTTGAAACAGTTGCCTCTACATACACCATTTTATTTGTCATTAACTGAAACAATTCCACACCTAAACCAGTGCCAAATATTACCCTCACCCTCCAAGCTGCAAGTCCGCAGGAGTCAGCGGTGTCATTGTTGACTTAATGCAGGATAAGTCATCCTGAACCACAGCAGCAGCTCATTAGATAATTCATACTTTAGTAGATTTCATTCAATGGGCAATCAGTTTATTATTTTTATGGGTTCACTATAATCATTATTCTGTGTGCTCTCCTCTACAGTAAGTTTTCAGCTACATAGCTGGGCCTGCTCCCGCAGACCTGAAGCCCCTCTGCATACAAATAGCATAGGGAGGGTTTGTAGGATTTAGCCCCTGGTTTATAAACTGTGTAAATTATTTTAGAAGTCATGTCAAGTATAGTTTATTCCAAGGTTTGCTTGCAAATTTTAATCAGAAAACACAGAAGGGATATGCAGTTTAGATTGAAATATTCTTTCACCTTGTACCCTGCCCAGGTTGACTTACTGTGGGCTGATATAACCGGCAGAAGTTACAGCATGCATGATAGAGGAAGGCTGGACACAAACTAGAGAAAACACATAAAGAAACATTTATTTAAAAAAAGTAAATCAACCATAAAGATCCTCCCAGTAGACCTGGGAGATGGAAGCCTTTCTCATTTTCTCCATGGCAAAATTTAATCTAGCGGCTTGGCTTTTCAAGCGTCATATTCAAAGAGATGCAAATTTGTCAGAGCTGAGACCCCAGCTGACTTTTAGCACTTTGTGAATGTCAAAGGGGCTTAAAGGTTGAAGTGTCTTTACCTCCCTCCATCCTTAGTAATTCAAAACCAGACTGAAAATACAAAGCACCCACCTCTACCTGTTTGTTCAGGCCTCTCTATTTCATGCGTACCTGCCGGCTATAAAAGTGTTTGTTTCAGGTGTTGTTATCTGTTTTAACTAAAAGCACATATAGAAATGAGCATGCAATTGAAAAATGTTCCACTGGAGAATCCGGCAACAGAAGAAAAACCTTCCCCTTCGGAGAGCTACTCTGTCCCCCACCGCACATATACACATTTTAGAGGTTCTTGCAACATAGCCTATTCCCAATTGACTGATTTCAGAACTGCTATTAACCGAGTAGTAATCTCACCCAGTGACATGGTTCACTTCATACAGTCTCAGGAGGTAATATATCTAATAAAAATAAAAGTAATAAAAATAAAAGCAGCCCTAATGAATACTCCATACCATGTAAGGTATATACTATATCACATAGCAGGGGCCACCTGAAAGCCATGCCAATGGCTTTTTTTTTCACCTGCCTCCTGTATGATGTAAATATCAATCTACTAATGGAGTTCCCATTGATGAAGGATAACGAAAGGAAAAAAAAAAAAAGAAAAATGGCATTGAACAGATTGAGGCAGTGTAATCTTGTTTGCCTAAAAATGGGGGGGAAAAAAGTATATGTAAGCAAAAGCAGAAAGATTTAAGCTCAGTTCCATGGATAAGATGTTTATTAAATGAAATTACATTAACATACACACAATCAGTGTGAAGGGAAGCCCCCAACAGCCTTTACTGAATGACAGATTCAGCGAGTGAACTGGAGCTCTAAGGCTGGACCTAGAGTAACAGTTTCAGAGAAGTGTTTCTTCTCATTTAACAATTTATCAGTTCTCTTGATGATGAATTTACTGGAAAAGGATGACTGTCTCTTTAAAAAAGTAGTTTGGGCAGTGCTTTTTGGTTTTAAAGTCTGGAGACAGTGGCATTAGATTGATTAGGTGTGTACATGTTGGCTGAGAAAGCTGTAGAAAGGGGAATGGAAGTGTTTGACAAGATGAAAGACTATTCAACATGTTAGACAGCTGGTTGAGTGAAAAGATCTATAACAGCACAGTAAAATATACTCAACAGTAAATGATACCTTCACTGCAAAAGCTACTACAAGTTAGGTCACACAATTTTAGCCTGGGATGACAGGTTCAGCCAAACAAAGTTTTAAAACACACAATTAATGTGCTTGTGCCTGGTAACAGACAGATAGCACTTGAGAAATTGAGACAGAGAGGGGTTCCCTTTTCCAAATTTAATAGTGAATATGCAAAGTTCCTGAGCCAGATTCTGATCTCCATTCAGAGCAACTGTGCCGATCTCAGAGGAACTGTTCTTCATTTACACCAAGGCAAGAGAGATGAGGATCTGTACCTCTCCTCAGTCCATTACCTTGCCATTGAAAAATAACACTTTGGAGAAATAATGTTGTGAGGGGAATTGTGAGCCTTCGTTCTGAGATCCTGTGGTGACTGACGAGCGCACTAAATGGTTATGAGTAACTGTGTGCGTCATGTTTTCTGATTTGCACATGAAGGCTTTGTAATCACCATGTGATTTTCATAATTAACGAAGCACAAAACACACCAGGATGACAGGGATAGTGAACTGTCATGCATGCTACAGATAGACAGCAGATAAACAAGAATGCATAAAGAACATTCAATTTTTTTTAAACAACCCCCCACCTGGAATTCAGGTGATTTTTCTGGTGATCAGGTAGCAGGGATTATGGCAGTAAACTACAAAGAAGTCTAAAACCAAAGGATGCTTTTTCTGTAGACAATAAGAGGACAATTGGACCTGGACACAGTTGGCTAATCTCATTTGATTATTCATGATGCAGTGATCACTCGGGTTAGCAGAGGTTGCACCAGTAAGCTTTTTAGTCAGAAATAAATATCACACATGAAACTAAAAACGTTTTCAGAGGAACTCATATTACTTTATTTTTCCTTCTGACATAAAATAGTAAGAAGTATAGAAGGTAACATTCGAGTGATATATTTTTCCTAGACTCTTGTAATCTCTTTAGACCATTACAGAATAGTACATTAACATATACCCACACTTCCAGATCCCTTTATGTTGCCAGAAAAGCGCAAAGAGGCCATGGTTCAAATGCTAATTAGGCCTGAGCTGATAAGGAATTTCAAAATACTATCTTTTTTAAAACTTGAGTTATTTTCTAGCCCTGCTTATTGAGTCATATGTACTGCTTCGAACACTTTTTAACATTATATTTAGAAGAATAAAAAGAAAAAACAGGGTTTTAGTGAATCAGACCTTTCATTCAACATCCTGTATGAGCTCTTTTCATCATTAGTTTTCAGAGGCAGCAAGTCAAGCATTTGTTAACTTGATTCCACTGAATATTCGACCACAGAAAAAGTATTTTTAATACTAATGTTAACACATATTTCTTTAATTATAAAGCCCTAAAGGTACGTCAAACTAAGTAAACCATTAGATTGTCAGAACATTAATAATCTATTAGTGTACATAGAGTTGCTCATGCAGTGCAATGGACCAGGGGGGCTGATTTCAGGATTCATAGTCTACGCACAAGGGTCTCCACTGCTAGCTCCACCAGTAACAGAGAGTGACCTTGAAAACGCAGCCTAGTAGTTATCTGCCTCAGTTTGCCCACTTGTGTAAGTCTAGAGATGCTTTGAGGTCTTCAGATGAAAGGAGAGATTAAATGCACAAAGTATTTATTAATTAATATTATGCTGAGAAAAAGGCATTTTTGCTTCTAAAATATAAATAATATATCAACCCCACCCCCATAATACCAGAAGTGCTTCTTGATAAGCAGATATTTATAAATTAGACTGTGTACTGAGAAATCATTTAAGTAATCCAAATGCTTAAAGACAAGTCATGATTTCTGTTGGAGCGCTTCAAACATACAAAACACCTCACCCACTCAGCTGTATTCACAATGCTTTGTTATTCTGGAATGGACGATAGAGGTTGCCAGTATCCCTCTATAGGAATGTTAATGACTCTGGATAGAGTTTTTCCTGGGGATTTACAACAAAATTTCAGGGTTAACCTTATAATATACTTATGCATGTAATCAACTCCTCCCCCCAGTCATTATTCTCAGGAAATTCCTTTTGCATACACAGTTACTGCTTTAATTGCTTTGAAGCTTTGCCTTGTCTAGAATTCTAAAATATCTCAAGTCACTTTTGACTGACAGTTCAGCAATTCTATGTATAGATACTGTATAGTTGAAATGGAAGGTACAGTGCAAAACACTGGAAATTTTTGAATGGAGGCAAAATACCTCCTCTTTCTAATGCAAACTTTTTCACTCTATATATAAGCTTTCTAAAAAAAAAAAAAAATTCTGAACTTGACCTTTCAACTCATTAATACAATACATAAGGTTAGGTTTAGCATGTGCCCCAAGAAGTACAAAGTGACTTATGGATCACAAACTGCGTAAGATTTCTTTCAAAGATAATTCTACCTCCTTCAATGACAGTGAAGCAAGTTATCCATGCTCAATGTCCAGACACAAAATGCTAAATGAATACACCAACTGTGCAGTTCTTTGGCCCTTGGAAGAAAGGACTAACATCTGTGTCATGCCTTTTTAGGACAAATAGATTAGCAACCACAGCAGCTGTAAAATCAAAGTTTTTGGGTTCCAAATACAGCAAGATACAGGGAACATGTTGTTTTCGTTGGGTTACTGGAAGGCTAAACTCTGATCTCCCTTCTCCAAAGGAGGGCTACATTTAGTCTCACAAAATGACAGTTGCTGTTCCATTACACCTAAAGCATCCTCTGGCTGTGAGGGTGCCTCCCCTGCCTTCAGTCCAAGCTGAAGAGAAACAGGAGATTCTTCTAGGCCTTTCTTCTGAATTGGGATTTTCTCCCATTCCTGTAGGAGGATCAGCTAAGCAGTGGAGAACTCTGTTTCTCAACATGGGGCATTGGCTGAAATATACCATCTTGACTAAGAACCCTGGGGTTTTTGTGTTCAAGACAAGGAATGTAACTGGGTTGCTATGCTTTATGTAGTGCTAGAATCTTGCACAGTCTTTGCTGGGGGTAGCAGCACAAACTATGTCCCCTGGGCTTGGGGGATTCAAGGTGCAGCTGAACCAGAAGTTTTTTTTCATGTGGCCCTAGGCTTTTGTAAGGTGAAGGACATGGTTTGTGGACCCAACCTGCGCCAGCTAGACAGTTCTTGAAGAAGTGCTGCACTCAAGTACATATGTGCTTCCCTAAGCTGGTGCTAGTTACCTGAGCTGGTGTTCAGAGTGCTAAGGAGCACTATTGGTAATGTTTGAATTGTAGAAATAACAATCTGCAGCAACAGAAGAGTAGTTTAAAAAATACTTCAAATTCAACTCATTTATATATTTAGAAAGTATATAGGTATTATATACATAGTTTAGAGAAAGAAATACAAGGGGGGTTAACATTTATTGGCTTTTCACATTAAAATAAATATTTGTGAGTTTTTTCTTACTAAATGGTACAGTTACTTATATTTTATGAGATTATATTTTATAAGATGAAGTATCAGACTTCAGCTTTGACTTAGTTAACCTTATTGTATGCCTCAATTAAAGTCTACCAATTTATCTGTTCATAGGGGTAAAATCATCCATCACAAAGTTTCTTGGTTACAGATCACTAATTAATTGGTAACTGGGATAGAGTTTAATCATTGTTAAAGACCCAGAAATTCTCCTATCACTGTGGCAGAACTGCATAGTCAATTAAGCAACAAGAACCTGCCTATTTTACTTAGTTTATTATACTAGTGCCTTGGGATGTTTGCATGAAATACAAAAATTCTCTTGTATTGTAGTTAATTAAATCCCAAACCATGGTCTGTAAGTTACCTGTCTGACATCTGGAGAATGAGTTGGAATCAACGCCAAAGACCACACCAAAGCAGTAACTGCTTAAACTAACAAAGTCATTTCTGTCCTTCAAAGAGCAGAAATAGAGAGAATGCAATAATTTTTAGTTCCTTTAAGTTTTATTATGACTTTATGATACCATTCTCACTGGCAGAGAAGAGGTTGGTGTCAGGGGACTGGTGCTGCTTCCAAGTGTAACTGCCTCAACCAAGTCAGACAAGAATGACAAAAAAAGTATTTTTTGTCATTCTTTGTGCAAATGAAAGAAACTTGTCATTCCAACTTCACAAAACAGCGCTGGAGATGAAATGCTCAACTCCACTGGGACAGCCATTTTTTTGCTGTTATTACAGAAGAAAATTATAACCATAAAAATGTCCAATTTAGAAAAAAGGTGCCACTTTAGTGTCATTTGCATAAAAGCTGTTACATACAAATTGTTATAAAGACAAATGTGTAGTACTCTTGTTGAAAATTGCTTATATCTTAGGTGCTTTGCCTGAAACGACATAAAGGCCTCTTCAAACTGAAATTCATTCTCAGGTAAATAAAGCTGAAAAAGAATTTTCACCTATTCTATGTACGTGAGCAGTTTTTCATATTGTCTTAAACAGATTTTGACATGCATTTCTCCCAAACTTTTGAATTCCTTCCCTTCTTAGCCTGCTGGTGGCCTCCATTACAATAACTTGGCTTCGCAGATGAGGGCAGATGAAAAGATTGTCCTGAGTGCAAGCTAATACATCAGCTAAGATAACTTCCTGTAAATGCAGTGAAGCTGTTACTTTCTTCTGCTAGAAACTGCTCTCTTGTACTCATGTACGAGATGATTGCTGTCCAGACCTGAGATGGGTTACTGATGTCTCTGTCACTACTATTGTTGCCTACTAACTCAGAGGATTTTATTCATCCCTTCTTAGAAACTCAACCAGATGTTGCTGTGCCTACTGAAAGCAGTCTAGTTTGCAACAAACAAATTTAGTCCATAGAAATGATTTTATTAAATAGTCTGATGAACAAAATATTTTTTTGTTTTTTGACAACCAATTTCCAAGGCATTAATTTATATTTGGTGTTAAACACTGACACATCATAGGTTAACAAGAAATCCAGATTAAGTTTTGCAGTAAAGTGAATCATGACATATACTACTGCAATTAAGAATGTTATGTTAATATAAATGAGAAGGGTAGTGGGGGATTTTGAAGGGGTCTGATAATCCTTTTTATGTAATTGCAGAATCATTAAATTAGTGTAACTTGGTTGTAAACAGGAGAAACATCTAACTACATAATGTCTAGCTCATCAAACCCTCTACGTGCTACCATATACCATACCAACACACCATGGGATTCGCAAACACTCTGTTGTGCCGGAGGTGAATGAAAGCAAAATATGTAGGGTACAGAATCCATAAGCTTTGTTACCCCTGAATATGAGATGTATACATCAACTGAATAATGACTGAGACATTTTACACTGCAGCACTGGTAACACTCTGTTATATGGAATCATATGCAGCAAAATTAAAAATAAGGTGTTCTCTAGAACTTTACAGCACAGACCCAGCAGCAACACTTTACATACATACACTTTCTCTGCTTTTCCAACAGAATAATTACTTTTTCAAGAAAAATAAATTAATATAATAAAGATAATGAAATTCTTGATATAAAATCTGGTGTTTAATTGTTAAAATACCTTGCAAGTACTAAATAAAAAAAGGTCTGTTTTGCCATGTCAGAGAGCACCCAGAACTCCTAGTGAAGACAGAAGCATCTACATATGCTTCAAACATCTGAGCACTATCTGTGAAGATGTAATTTTATAGTTTAAAAGCAATGTAAGAAGAAAATTGTGACTAATTTTCTTCCTATTTTGTTCTTAGGATGAAAAAATACTAATATCCTGCTTAGCCTTTCTCAGACCTAGATCTTGATACCTTCTGGATGGAGAGTTCTGCACAGCTGTGTGGCCATGACCAGGTCATATGAGCTGGTGGGCACTTCAGCTGGCACCTAGCCCCGCCATCTGCACCTTTTTCTTCACTATAATGCAAAGATATTTGCTTCCTATGCAAGGAAGTTACATGCTTTTCAGAGGTAAACAGGTAAATAAAAAGTGTGATTAGAACTCATTTCTATTCTCATTGATTTGTTAGAAAGAAACAACATTTTTACCAAATGGTATCATCGTAAGATAGCCAGCCTATGATAAACATTTCTTTTTGTTGCTTTCTGAGATGACTGAGTTACATGTACTTGTAACTGCCTTGAAATGGCAAATTCCTTAAACAGAAGCAACTACCACTTCCTCTGATTTCAGAAAGACACAATCTGGTCAGCAGTGTTGATGTTAACCCAGTTTCAATATTTATCACAGTAAAAGTTTGCTATGCATAAAGGAAAGAAATAAAACATCTTCGCACTAGTCCGTTAACAATAATTATACCCTTAATCACAATTCTCAGCCTTGCCTCAGGTAGATATTCAAAATGGCTTTTTTCTACCTGTTGTTATCCAAAAATCTAATCCTGAAAACTCTTTCACAAGTGAGAACACCTCCTTGACATAATTAGCCCCATTAAATATATTAAAGCAAGTCAAGCAATTTGCATTAACAAAGTTATTACAAGAATAAGATTTCTGCAGTTATTTACTCCTGGACTGGTAAAGGGGGGGAAATAGAGAATGATTTATTATTCTTTCAAGTTTTAAACATGGCAGAGAACTGCAAACAATAAATTCTGTCAATTAAAATCTCTGCTAGAGAAATGACCAGTGGAAAACTAGCCACACAAGCCTTTTGATGCTCCTGTGTTCATAGTGCACTATAATGGCTGCCTTGATGATTGTTCTTTGCCTTTCCGAGGTGTGAAAAGAGAAATATTCTTCAGTCTCTCATCATGAATGCTAATGCAGTAAATTCCAAGCTAGACATGATGCAAATTTAATCTCCTTGATGCCTTACACAAAGACCTTCTAGAAGTCAAAACTGTGGCCACTGGGAATGATCTGAAGGGGCTTCACAGAGAAGAAACTATGTGGATGAAAGAGTTTCCCCTTACCAGCTTCTCAAGTAGTTTCCTTTTTGTGTTGTTCCATACTTACGTTGATAATGTGGACCACCTCTTAGAGGTTTATGGTTCAGACTATTTGATTATTTTTTTTTTCCACTGAGTAAAGTAAAAGAAGAGAAAGATTTATCTTTGTGCCCTACTGTTTTGTCCTGGGTCTTTGTCCTTGGCCTAGATTCATAATGAGTTCTGTGAGCAGCATGAGCAGAATTGCTGGGAAACATATATTTTCAGCTACTTCTTTTCCTTTTCTCCTCCTCCTCCAAATTTCTAGCCAGTTCCTAAATATTTACTGCAAACAAGATCTATCAGTAGGGAACCCACAGTTAGCTTTGTCTCAGCCTCTCAGACTTTCCTCTCCTTTTTATACAGCTTTTTTTGCACTATTTCTTCAATCATTATGTCACTGCAGTAGCAAATATACAAAAGCATTATGTGCAGAAATCCTTCCCCTTATGTATGTTATTGCTCAGTGGATAGAATTCAGATACAGAGGAGAAATTTTCACTTACACTCAGCTATTTTCTGTTTCTCCAAATAAAACATGGAAAAAGAGAGAAAGAGAAGGCAAAAAAATTGCTGACATTAATGAAGCCTTCTTGAAAATCTAGGGTGGCAAAGAAATGAGAGAAAATACAAATGGAACTGTCAATTTGAGCTGAAAGTTGAATGAAAATATTTGAAGTCAACCAATAAAAATTTGCTACTAATACAATTATGAGGCTCACTGCAGTAGCTCTTTGGCCTGAAATCACTGCATTTACTGTTAAAATGAGACCAAAAAAACCCTTTTACTGCCCTTTTATGTGGATTTTCCTCAGACTTGTGGATATCAAAACTATCAGGCAAATTTTCTCAAATCAGAAAAAAAAATTTAGGTTAGAAATGAACAGGGTTTCAATATTCAAAGTGAACCTGATGAATATTAGTTATTAATCAGTAGTAACAACTCTTCAGTAGAATTCACCCTTTTCATATCTGGAGGAGACCAACCAAACAATAACATTTGGTTGTGTACTTGATTGTTTAACAAGAGAAAAGTCTTGTATTTTTCTTACTTGATCTCTCTACCCTGTCCCGAATAACCTACTTGTTTACTTCCTTTATTTGTTGTGCCTTGTGCTATATCTTCTGACAAAGGAAAATAGAAATTAATATAAACTGCAGCAGTCTAAACACAAAACCAAAAGAATGCAGAGAATGCAGGAGATGATACAAAATTTTGACTAATAACTTGCTAAAGGCATTTTTTTTTCTTTTTTTCTCAAATACATCAGAAGCAGGAAACCTGCCAGGGAGTCAATCAGGCCTACAGGTGTAAGAACACTCAAGGAAGATAAGGCCATGTCAGAAAAGCTAAATGAATTCTTTGCATCAGTGTTTGCTGCAGAGGAGCTTAGGGAGTTTTCCACACTGGAACTATTCTTTATGGGGGGACAAATCTGAGGAACTGTCTTAAATTGATGTGCCAGTAGAAGAGGTTTAAGAACAAATCAATAAAATGAATAGTGACAAATCATCAGGACCAGATGGTATTCATGCAAGAGCTCTAAAGGAACTCAAATATGAAATTGCCAAACTACTCACTGTGGTGTGTAACCTAGTGCTTAAATTGGCCTCAGAACCAAAGGAATGGAGGTGGGAAATATGATACAAATTTTTAAAAGCATTTTGGAGTGGGGAGGGAGATCCAAGAAGCTGTAGAGCAGTAAGTCTATTTTCTCTACTGGGCAAAATAGTCGAAAATGCTGAAAAAACCCTGAAACCTTCCCTCTCCCCCCCCCCCCCCCCCCCAAAAAAAAAAACCACCCCAACATCACAACCCAAAAAAACCTCAAAAATAGAATTAGCAGGCTTATGGAGAAATTAATTAATTAAGATGCTATAAGCAATTAACAAAACAAAGTTTTTTCCAGCCAATGATTTAGTCTGTTTTTCTTAGCTGCCTGTCATAGAGCAGGTCTAGCTGAGACTAGGCATCTGATATTCAGAGAGTTAAGTTTAGATGAGAAGGATACAATGCTGAGTTTTTGGGTGGTAAAATGGCAAGTAAAATAAAATACCTGTTTATACAAAGAAAAATCTCAAAAGTAAAGATAACTAACGGTAGCTCCTATACTAGCAATTAGAATTTTTTAAAAAGGATGGCAAAATAATTTGGTTCTCCAGTCTGAAGTGAAATATCAAGTATTAGATTCAAAACAAACCAAGGAAAGTATCTTCTGATGTAATTGTGGAACTTCTGCCAGAATATGTTTTGGATGCTAAAAGTATAAATAATTTCATACAGTAGATGGAAACCATGAAAGAAAAGTCATTCAAGAGATATCAGATGTCCCGTTCAGTGCAGAATCCCCCTGCACAACATATTACCAGAAACAGGAAGACTATATTAGGGAAGCATCTATATTTGATTTCTTCTTAAATTCTTTCTTTTAAAAGAATTTAAAGCTATTTTTAAAAGAGATTAGGCTAGATTTCACAACCTATGATTTTTCCCAGTATAGCCACTCTTATATTTTATATTATTTGATCTGACTGAGGAAATATTTCAAATAAAATCCACATTGTACAAGGATTCCCTGGATCAAATGTTTGCTCCAGTGGACCAGTGTCGTGCTAAGCACTTCTTTTAAAGCAGTGAGTTTTTCCATAAGTGGTAGTGCTTATTAAGAATACTGCATAATGCAGTTTGAATAACTATTGAGGCTCTTACTAGTTCTCAACTAGATTGAAGTCCATGCCAGAAAATTTGCTGCTTACCCCCTTTCACTGTGAGCTTACACTAATCTTTTAGCCACATTTACTGCCTACAACTTTATCTCTGCCTGCCTGGAAATAGTGAAAAGGAAGAAACCTTTCTCAGGACCACTGATAATTCACCATCCCCAGACAGAAACTGTTAAGTACGTAACCATGGATTGTATTTTCTTCTTATAGCTAATTCTTTAATGATTAGCAATTTCTCTAATGTGTGACAGTGAATACCTTTGGAAGAAAGCTGTCTTCTTATTAGGATCATTTAGCCCTGAGTATCCCACAGGTCCAGTTATCCATGTCTTTCTAGGTAGCTTGCTGATATCTCTAGCTACCCAGGAAGTTAGATGGCTTACCACACATCCATCTGTCCTCTCAAAACCTATAACTACTCACTCCATTTGGCAGGGTGGATGAACATTTTGTTCAATTACATTAAAGGTTTGATTTTAATTGTTTCATATTTCCATTAATAATGTCTCCTTAAGTCATCTGTTCAGGTTTTGCAATGTTAAATTGTCTCTGAAGCTTAGAACAAATGCAAATAATAACAATAATAATAATAATAATAATAATAATAATAATAATAATAATAATAATAAAAGGCTAGTTAGCTCTTACCTGGATTATGATTAAATGTTTCTGTATGTTAAAGTTTGGTTATTAAAATGTATAATGACAGGGAAAAAGCATGGAGCAGACAGCACCAAGGATTGCCTTCACAGTATTTCTCCACGGGGGAACAGCACTTTGGATCTCTCTGACAGCAGTGACAGATATTCACGGCTGAGATTGCCCAGGTCACTCTAAGTCTAGAAGGAAACGAAGACAATACACTGTACCTGTAAAGAAAGTGCAGGATGATGAAATATAAACCCAGAGCAAAGCTGAGAAGATGGCAGATGAACCACTGTGAAGCTGACCATGCTAGCACACAGGCAGAGGGGAGCAGGTGCTGGAGGCAGGAGGTGCTTAGTTCTGGATGAACTTCCCTGAGTTTCCTCAGGGAAATGAGAAACTTTACCAAAACTAGTTCCACAAAACTGAGAAGGATGAAATAAGTTGTGGTCCTTTCTTCTGAAAAGGGGAAGCTGACAAATGAGGAGTACAATTAAATACCTGCAACTCACATAGGAGCTGGAAACTGAATTGAGTGTTCCTGTTTTCCAGGATTGCTGAGCACATCAACAAAGTGGGGTGTTTGCTTGTATTTACACCTTTCAAAGGAAGATTGTTTTTTTAAATGATGTCATCCAATTGCATTACCACACATTGCTAAAAACATAAATAGGAAAAAACGTGATAAGTGCTGGAAGTGTGAAAAAACATGTATGTCAAGGTGCCAGGTTTCTGAGAACTCTTGTTGGAGCTCTTGACACATAAGGTCCAGATAAAACGATTGCTGTCTCTGTAGGTTTTGGTAACACCTCTCTCAGGCCAGCCATTTTTGGTTGTAAGCCTCTCTGGATATTTTAGAAAGATGCAGAGTTATCTGGGGAAATGAGGAGGAAAAAGGACCTGAAACTCAAAAAGGTTTGAGGTGGATTCTGAGAAACAGAAGAAAAATGGAGAGGAAAACACAGATAGGATGGGAAGAAAAGGGGACAAATAGCAAGAAGAAAGGGAAAAACTCAGTACCACTGAATACCTGAGAAGTTTTTTATAGATATATATGTCTGTATTTTCTCCCTCTACACTGCCCTGGTCAGGCCCTTCCCGGAGTATTGTGTACAGTTCTGGGCTCCCTGGTATAAAAAAGGTAGGGATCTCCTGGAGAGAGTCCAGTGAAGGGCTACAAAAATGATTAAGGGCCTGGAGCATCTCCCCTACAAGGAAAGGCTGAGTGACCTGGGGCTGTTCAACCTTGAGAAAAGAAGACTAACAGGGAATATTATTAATGTTTATAAATATCTTAAGTATGGGACACAGGAAGAAATGACAGCCTCTTTTCAGTGTCTGTGGGGACAGGACAAGGGGCAATGGCTGCAAGTTGGAGCACAGGAAGTTCCGCACCAACATGGGGAAGAACATTTTCACAGTGATGGTGACAGAGCCCTGGGACAGGCTGCCCAGGGGGGTTGTGGAGTCTCCTTCTCTGGAGATATTCAAGACCCATCTGGATGACTACCTGTATGATCTGTCTTAAGGAATCTGCTTTGGCAGGGGAGTTGGACCCGATGATCTCCAGAGGTCCCTTCCAACCCCTATAATTCTGTGATTCTGTGATATACGCATATACATATGCATGTGTTCATGTGTATGTGTGTGTGTGTATACATATGTATAAAATACATTTATCAAAACCACTTCAAATATAAATAACCCATACCCCAGATTGAAGGCTTTATTCTTGAAGATATGTACCAATGATACTGACAGACTTGACACTGTCCAAAGGGAATTCTTACCTTGAAGCCTCAAAGTCCAAGGCCAGTCCAAAGCACTTCTCACGTGATCCCATTGGAGTCAGAGGATTAGACCCTTGCTGTGCCCACAGCAGTGGCTCTTTAAAGTTTTATATTTTGGAAATGAAACCAGCTAGGGAAAATTCATCCCAACAAAGTGAAATGTGTTTCTCAAATGCAAAAACCAAACCAACAAACCAGGACTGTGAGAAGAGAGTGCCCTGGAATACTTTTTTATTTTTTTAATATTTGTAACTTCTGCTCAGAATAACTGTGAGCTGAAAGCCTAGAATATCGCTGAGCTGCTTCTTTAAACACAATACCCTTTCCCCTTTTTTCATTTAGTTATCTCCTTCTCTGCTCTGTGGCTCAATCTGCATATGTTATTGGCCTCGATTCCCAGGGCTGCCACCTTAATCTGTAGTAGCTAATAGTACAACCTCACACATGGCCTGGGACCAGGCTCAGGTTAACAAGAAATCCAAAAGCAAATGGCTGGGGGAGGTTGCTATAAAATAACCACTTGAAAATTCAGGCTGTGATTTTTTTTCACATTTGCATGGAGGAAGCAAAGCTTTTAGTCTCAGAGGTTCAGTCAAATGCATTAAAAAGATGAACATTTTAGTTAATGTTCTAAGAAGATTTCTAAAAGCAGTTTTGATTGTGTACTATTAGCATTAATTAACTTTTATACTGAGACAAGCCGTTATATTAGTAGAATGCATATTTTAATCAATTTCTACTTGCTGTTTTGTGCAAGTTAAAGGTAGCTTTGTGGTTTGTGCCTAGTTTATACAGTGCATTTAACTCAATGTGCCTTAGGTAATGCTCATCTGAGGTTCAATGTATACTCTAATCAGAGCATGATACAAGAATTATGAATGAAACCCCGACAAGTAATGGGGTTGTTTTCATTTTGGACCATAGTGGAATATACATTCTCTAAACAGGTGCTTGAATGCATTATTAAATAACACAATACTCAACAGCACTATCATCAAAAGCAGGCATAAACAGTTAGGATTAAATCCCTTCAATATCAGTTTACCTGCATCTGAAAGCAGCTGTTTGACATACATTTGCAATCAATCCATCAGTGGTAAATTTAAAAGGATCCTGTCATGTGATTTTTTAAGACAGTTTTCAGGGTGAGGGTTTTTTAAGAAATATTTTATAATTTCTTGTGATCAATTAAAAGATAATAAAAATTAATTAATTTCACAGTTTTTTTTTTCTCACTCTTATTTGACAAACATTGAAACTTTCTGCCTAGGATTGTTAAACAGTTTGAAATCAGTGGTGTACTGATGTTTGTTTCTTCATTCATAAGCACTACTGATCATTCAGGTGACAAGATTCTTAGGCTAGGAAGTGTTCCATGGTGCATCCACCCCTCACTCTTTTGCCTCAGCAATCCCTCTTCTTCCACATGTTTGGCACTTCCCTCCAAGCCGCCCTTCAACACCCAAGAGAAAACTGATGTTGTGCCTCAGCATCAGAGAAAGGGGGAGCTGCAGGAGGTCAGACTTGGTTAGATCTGGAGACAAAACCCAGTCCATAAGAGGTTCCTCAGCTTTAGGCAATAATCTCCTCAGGTCTCTCTGATCCTAAACACAGCAGCTTTTCTCAACTATTGATTTAGGAGATATGAAGTTCTGAAAGAGAAAAGGGAGGGTGAGTAAAGACAGTAGGGGTTGAAAAGACATAAAAGGAGAAGGTGTAATGACAGCTGAGAAAGTTTGACATGGAGAAATGTCTGAAAACCAGCTTCTCAAAAAATCCACTTTCACTGTATGTCTATTCTGCCTCCTTGTGAGAGCCATCCTTTTGTTCCCACAGTGTTCAAGGGCTTGATCCATTCCTGCTAAGCACATCAGAAAACACTGGCACCACCACTCCTCTCAATGGGTTTGCCCCTCGTTTCCTCTGGAAAGTCATTCCTCACGCTCACATTGGATGGTCCCAAGGTCCTTTCCCTTCCAAGGTGCCTCTTTCCACACAGTGCCCCTTGAGTTTTTTCTCCTCTTGTTGCCATTGCAGGACTTCTTCAGCAATTCTTTGAGGTCCAGAGGAAGCTCCAGTTTACTGTGCTGGGAGCTGTATATATACACTGTAAGAAACAGTCTCAGCCCCAAGCTGCTTCCAGGATAAACAGACTGGACAAGCAAATTTTGGTGGGGGCACATAATTTCACAATTTGGTGGGAAAAAAAAAAGCAGTTTCACAAATTGATGGTAGTGTCTCAGGCTGATCTCCTGCCTTCCAGATCGGAAGTGCATAGCTAGACCAAGCATTGTGCTAAGTGCCTGTCCACAAATAACCCTCCCATCTTCCCCACCCCCATGAATGCCAAAGTACAAAGGCTTCTCTTCTGAAAGTACAGCTATGAATGAATAGGTGCAAATAGAAGAGCTGCAAGGGCATGCTACAGATGGACTGAAAGACATTCAGATTAAATGAGTGCATAAGTGATATTTTTACGGTTCCCCTGCAAGCCTATCTGACCAACACAAACCAGGGTTATATTGGCATATCCTCTCTTTCAACACTGTCCTGGCAGGAGCAGAATTCAGTGCTGCCTCACTCTAGATCAGCATGTCCATGATTCAGGCTTCAAAGCACTAACTTGTTCTAAACATCCTGATAAGAAGTGATGACTCCAGTTTCCACCATGGCATAAAACAGGGCTATAATTCCCTGCTGTTTTGTTTTTCAGAAGATCTCAAAAACAAAGCATTGTTATTTTTTTCCCTTTATTAGTAACACATATAACTGATTATTGAGACAATAAGCATACATATGATTGAAGTATTTGGTATAAACAAGCACCAGTGGGTTGCACATCGGCAAGCCCACAGTGATGTTAAGTATTTAGAAGACACGAGTGGGAAAAAAAATCACCATTACTGATGCCAGAAAAATTTGCCATTTCAAAGGATTCAGAGGTTGAAAAACTAGGAAAAATTCAATGAGTATATGAGCACCTTACACATTATCATTCCAGACTATTCAGGCTCCAAAGACATTACATAGCTGCCCTTGTAACATCTTCCAGTTCTGTTTAGATACCTATTCACTCCTAGATTCTCAGCGAAGAGTAAGACCTGTCTTATAAGAATAGGGTCCAGCAACTGTTGAACACAGGCTTACAGGAATGACTTTCCAGCCTTGCTTAGATTCAACTGCAATCAATCATCCAGAAATGAAGACTTCACTAGTTCATTACTAGTTCCCTGAGCCATACAGCCTCCCCAAATGCTTCATAAAACTTCTAGTTTTCTAATATTTAAATTAAGTATTTCAATTACCTAATACTTAGTAATGTTGCTTATGTTTCTCTTGATTTTTCTTTTCCTACATGGACTTGGTTGGAAAAATTTCTGTATCAAATGTACATCTTAATTAAAGATAAGCTGTTTTAAGTGCAGGAATATTAAAAAAAAATTCAAAGTTATAATCTTTCTCTCTGTTTCAAAGACACAAATACCAGAAAGAGAGCAGTTAGACTTTAAAAGAAAAATTTATGAGTATTTCCCTCTTGGTACTCCTTCCAGTGCTTCCTAATTAAGGACAAGCCAATACAGTATCATGTACCAATCTGGTATTTATTAACAAAGCTAGTCATGATTTTTAACTGATTATTGCTCAGAGGATCCTCCCCTCATTAATATAAATGAATTAGGAGGAATAGTGCCAAATGTTTCAAATGGGAATTAACATGAGACTGCAAGGTATAATTAGTTGAAAATGCTAAATACATCAAAGTATTAATTTGTGTATGCATTTATATATATGCCTATATATGTACCACATGTATATATGATCTAAAAATATTATGTATATGTACATACAGTGTACATATCAGCCTAAGTGCAACTTACAGATGGATGCATACCCATTTTACTACATTATACCTTGCAGCTAAGGAAAACAAGGTATCAAGCTGAAAGCGGATTACAAAATCCGGGGAACAAAAATGGAGAGAGATCTGCACAGGATAACTTTGATAATATATGTCATTTGAGGCAAGGAGTCTATGAATCAGACACCATTGTAGCTACAATATCAAAACCCCATTGCCTTGTTTTCTGTTACTCTCATAGTAGTGTACTTTCCTTTCCCCTGTGCCTGTATGCCTGTGCATGCGTGTGTCCATGTGGACTTGCTAGTGTGTAAGTGCAAATACAGTGAGGCTGAATCACCACAGCCCAGACAAGAATTTTACCCTGCATTTCAGGTATTTAGATTTATATTATATTTTTTTCCAGTAATTGTGACACTTTCTGCAGCTGCTTAGGGGAGTATCAAGCTATCTGGGAAACAGCAGCAGGGTCAGAACATAAAACAACATAGAGGCAAATCAGGACATGTAACAGAAATATGCTCACCTTTATTTCTCAGCTATACTCTGCACTCAGCTGTAAAAACAGCCTGTCTTTTCATCATCTTCTGAAAACAAAGCACAAGCTAATTGGCAAAGTATAATGATTATGATCCAAGCAAGCTGAGAGCTGAACTTCTACCAGTTTTGGACCTGCTGGACCTGTTAATTCTACACAAAATTATAAGACTTGGCTAATACAGAGAGTGACCAACTGTTGCTCCAAGGAAGGGCTTTGCCTAGTTTCCTGAATTGATTTCATGTTTCAGAAGGAAGTCAGATTTCCGATGAACCAGAGAAGGTAGAGGTGCATACAGACACAATTTAAACTGGGAGAGGAGGATGGATTGCAATCTCATGTGTTGCTGCAGGTGTGTTTTCTGTACCGCACAGTTGCAATGAAGGGCTAATGCTTCTATTCTCAAATCACTCTTCAGCTTTGGACTAGAGTCTCTAAAATGCATCTAGAGTGAAAAACAAGGACTAAACCTTATCACCACTATTCAACTAGGCTGTCAGCCACAACCAGACATAGGGATCAGCATTTTGTGTACAAGAGCTGCTAAACTGGACCAGACCAAAATCCCATGTATCCCATCTTGGACTATTGATGGTAGCAAATGATTGGGTAATAAACATAATGGGATAGTTATTCATTAAATATATCTTTCCTGATTCCAGCATTTGGCAACTTACAGATTCCTTTTAGGTAGTTAAATCAGGTTGACATGTCTAATAATCCAAAAGGAGGACAGAGTAACTTTGTGTTTGACTGACTTGTCTCTGTGTAATCTTTTATTTAAGCCAATTTTCTTACTGATCCCCACAATAGGAAAATTTTCCTACTGATCTAGCACCCAGGCACCATCTTGTGGGAGGGTACACACAGCTGTCCTCTTTCTGGTTTTAAACTATTCCCTATACTTTCACTAATTGTCCCCTAGTTCCTCTCCTTTGAATGCTTCTTCCACCTCCACCTCCTCCAAGCTATTCATTACATAGTAGGCTTTCCCTCCTTGGTTATTTTCTTTTGCCTGGTTAAGTACCCTAGTGCACTTCAAAGTTTGCAGGATAGGGAAACTGTTACATGAAAAGAACCAGAATTTTAATAAAAACTTTTCACATCATGTCAACATTGTCTGCTACATCATCGATGGTATACATCTGCTATCTTAAACTATTCCTTGGAACATGTTTGTAAACTGAAAGGTTAAGAGATTACAAGTAATTTAATGTAGTAATGTATTTTTGTGTGTATAGTAACAGGTATGATGGTGGGGCCTTTAAATGCAACAGCAAATAAAGGTAACAAATTAAAACAAATGTACAGAATAGTAGTACACATATAAAAGCATTTAAAAGTCTGAGCTGTTCTGCTACAGAGGAAATGTAGGGTTCATAAAGCTTGTTTTCACCAGTGAAGTAAGTCCTGTATGGGCTTACTTATGTAACACACACTTGTGGTCATAACTGCTTCACTGCTACTTTAACCTTCAGGATTTCTAGTCCTCTAAATATCTAATTAGTACTGCTTTTTGAATGGTTTTATAAAAGCATCTTGGCATGTATGCACAGAATGGCCTGGTGCCAAAGTACCATAACGTGCCGGAACAGTAATGACTCTGTCTCTGCACTAACACGCTGGGAGAGAATAAGACCAGAAAAAAAATGTAAAGCGGACAGGACAGCTCACACTTCTGACCAGTCTCATAAATGCTACTCAGAGAAAGACTTCCATATCTTTGACTGGCCTTTGTTGCCTTTAAACAGAGACCATCTAATTTGTTCCTTTTTCACCTTTTCCGTCTTCATGCCATGCTTGACCTATTGTCCCGTATTGTCATTTATATCTTTCAGTTCCTATCACCCCTGTGACACAGGTTCAAGGGAAGGTGATCAAGGTAGCAAGTAACTTGTCAAAGGGACACTGTATAAATACTCAGAAGAGATTGTTCTACAGCAGAGCATCTAAAAGTTTGATTTTTCTCTGGAACCACAGCCTAATGCACTGCATAGGGTGTTCAGCAGATACAGTACCCACTTCACAAAAGCAGTAGCAGAAGTTAAAGCACTGTTATATATTCAGCCAGAGAGCCTTTTCTGTCCATCTATACCTTCTGCAAAGAGCCCTTTTTCTAAACATCTGAACAATTTGAAAACTTCAGTTAATGCAGAAATTGCAATAAAGGTCTTAGGTTTTGACCCAATGCTTCATCACACTTGTCCAAACTAAACCTTAACCCATTCTCAAAATCAACGTATGATGTTCTCCACTTCTTGCTTCCTGGCAGATAATATATAGACCCTGGTGAGTATATCTCACACACCAACAAGGCCTATCTGACACAATGGTCCTTTGGTGTCACTAGCAGTCCACATAATTTACAATCACCCTCAGATTGCTCTAACTCATGGCAAGGGACAAAAGCTGGCTAATGATCAGTCACTGCAAGGTGGCATCTTTGCTCACACCTCCCTCCCAATTAGCACTCCTTGCTCCTTGCCTGCAGCAGAAAATCTGGACCTTTATATTATTTTCCCACAACAGCAGTCTCCATCATTAATTAGTGTATGGAAGCTCTGGAGATCCATTGGGAACACAGAAAAAACATCCTCCTGTGACAGTGCTACTCATGCTAACAACTTCAATTCCCCTCAAGCTGTCAGTGACACATCCTTGAGCTTCTGGTGACCCTGCACAAGACCTTCCTTTGGACTCAGGGAAGGAAACAATGAGATATACAACTCATGAAGCTTATGGCTTCCTGACTCATGATTGTATTATCTGTATCTAATGGGGTTCAAGCTGAGTCCGAAGCCTTTACTGTAACTGGGGCACTGGTAATGTCTCTATACCATGTGTACTCTCTGTTGACTAATAATGCACTTTAGCTTACAAAAATGTATCTTTCTCAGTAGCGACCTGATGTGTGTGTCTCTGCTTTTCCACCTATTTTCCAGTGTCTTTGGACCTTAAAATCACAATCATCTGGCTCACAATAGGAAGCCAGAAAAACAAAAACCACCTTGGGAGAAAAAAAAAATAAACGAACCCCCCAAAAAAATCTGAGAAAGCTCCGTTCTTGTGCTTCAACTCCAGTAGAAATATGGCTAGACTAGATATTTCTCAAGAAAGGGAAGCTATAGTTATCTTTTAAATTTTTTGAAGGAACTATGGATAAGATAGGAATCAAAAACACTATTAAAAATATGTTAAGAAACAAGTGAGTAGTTTCCCACTAACAATTAGTTTTCCAAACATATGTAGCTTTAGTACAGCTGTAGATATTAATCCAGATTTGCAAACACCTTTGCCCAGCAAAGAACAGCTCAAAAATATATGATTTCTCTCCTCTGTAGTTTTTATTACAGAACACAAAGGTCACAATGAACTCAAAGTCTGCTCAGTTCAGGTCATGGCTATACTACCAGACTATGCACCTTGTACTGACTAGGCTCCCAGAATCTTGATTTGATGGCCATTTGGTTCAGTTTAAATCTACAAACTGTCTGAGGTCAGGCCTTTGGCTGTTGTAAGGTGCCGATCTGTAATCTGAAGGGGATATCCCCAAGAAATTAAATCTATTGACCTATTGACACAAAATCTCTGATGGTTGAAAAGAGCTGTCAGTTGCAAGAAGTCTGGAGTCTTTGCTAAGAAGGATATGAAGTAAAACAGGCACATTTTTGGATTATTCCTTAACAGTAGCCATCTTCATATTTTTTATTGACCTTGAACATGCATTAACTCCTATGATAAAGGTCTGCCAGTAAAAGGCAGATTCATCAGTCCAGATCACAAGGGAAAAATTAAGTTTAAACATCAACTGTGTTCTTCAGAAGTTAAATGATGCTTCTGGCATCAACAATTTCCAAGTAAAACTCTGGTTTTTCTATTCACATTCTTTCCCATCCTTGCCCTGGTAATGAAGAGCACACACAAAATGTGTCTGGTCTGGTATTACCACATAGACAATATGTCACCTTCAATCCCCCTCTGTCAGTTATCTAAGCATATAAGCCCCTGGGCAGAAGAACTCTTATACTGTTCCCTTCCCTCCTCAAACCCTTCTACATCTGTACAGGATTGAAAAGGTTCTGTATCTTAGAGAACCACCCATCTGTTGAGCTGCAGATGAGACAAGGATGGAGAGGGGTATAAGGACCAGGTCAAAAGAAAATGTAGAGAAGGCAAAATATTTCAGCTGCTTTTTAAAATATAGAAAGTTAACTCAGATCAAATTGATTCCAGAACAGTATGCATTCTATTCCAGCAATATCTATTGCCATATGGGACTTTTAAATACGGGGTTTGGAAAGGAAAGAAAAGAACACAAGGTAGCCTAGTTAAAAACGCACCAGAAGTATGAAGACAGCAGCCGAGTCTGTTACTTGATATTCAAACCTCCTCAAAACTTTAGTGGGATTTTTTTTTCTTTCTTCTTGGGGATTCTATACTGCTATGATCAAACACTTGACAGCCATTTTCAAGTAATTTTGCATGATTTCCATACTGAAGAAGTATTAAACATAAGATTCCAAGAAACTAGTCAAACTCTGTGCATTTTGCTATTTTCTCCAGCATAAATACCCTAACCAGTGCCCCTAAGTATAGCATAATATCATAGTATTTTTCCATATTTTCTTCTCCTCATAGAAAATTCAAAGCTTTTATATGTTTTCATATTTGTTATACATTTGGATCAAATATGTCTTGAATATGTAGAAGGGAACAATGAACAACAATATTTTGGAGTGTATTCGGGGATGAGTGTTCGGGTACATCTACCTATGCTGTGATGCATTTAAATTCTCTTCATGAACAGCTTAGAATAAATAAGATTTTTAGCACTATGTCTGGAGTTAAAAAAAATATACAAATCAAGTAAATGTATGTTAAAAAGTAAAGTACAACTGTGAAATAACAAAATCATTTAAAAAGGAGGAAGCAATATAGTCTAACTGCAAATGAGTCATCTTAATGGCATAACAAGAAGAAAAACATACATGAATTTGGCATTACAGTCAGCATCACAATTGTTCTGGTAAGAAAGGAAGTGGAGAGAAAGAGAGAATGACTTTAGATGGCTAAGTACTGCCTATCAGCAGGGAAACACGTACTCCACTTCATAAAATTTACCTTTTTATAACTTTTGGGGGCTTTTCAGCTGATAAATGCAAATATTAATTGTTGTCTTCCAAACTACTAGACTAAATTTCCTTCTCACTTACATCCCAGGGTGAGGCATTTTTACAGAAACAATTGCAATCCATTCATTAACTTGAAACTATTCTGCAGTGATTAAAATGTGAAGACTGTGAAAGCATTTTCAAGGTTTTTTTTGCACTTTTGTTTGTGTGTGTAGTTAAGATCACTAGAAAATGCTGTCAGTAACTCTGAAATATCTTTACCATTCTTTAAACCCAATGTAAAAATGTTTTTCAAGTATAAGGATACCTCATATAAATAATAGAAAATCTATTTGTATTTTCATTTAAGGGGATGCTTTACTATCTCAGGAGCTTCTTTAAAGGTGACCTACAAATAATTTAGCAGGAGGTAGTTCTATATAGCTCATATTTCATGATGAATGAATGAAGAATGTCAAAAGGTTTATTTTATTCTTGTTACTTGAGTGAGGTTTGGGGGGGGATAGGGTTTTTTCTTTGACATATTTTTAAATGTTGGTTTTGGTTTTCCTGTATTTTAATCACTCAACTGATTAGTGATTTAAAAATACATATCAGCATGGTTTAAGAGGATGAGGAAAGAAAAAAGGTTTTAAACTTACCCTCTCCAAAATGCTGTACTGCAGTACAGCTCAGTGGTGTTAACACAAGAAAAATACAAAAAAGTAACATGAATTATCACTAAAATTCCTTTACTGTGCTTGATTAATTTGTCTTTTAAGCTTTTTGACTGTTGTGATGTCATCAACAGAATTTTAGGCATAGATTATACTAAATGAAGTTGGATATGCAACAAGTAATAGAGGGGACAGAGAGAGGGAGGAAAAACTCAAAAAAACTCAAACCACAACTGTGAATCATTTTTATATTTAATAAAGTACCAAAAACATAACCTAAGATCATGTTTACCTTTTCTGTTATTACCTTTAAAACACTCATTAAAAAGCTCAAAACTTACTGCCTAGTGTATAGACATATGACCTCAGGAAGTTAAGTTTTTAGGAGGTTTTTAACAAAGTCTTTCTAATTAGCGATGGACTGAAGATTTGCACTGATTGCACTGATTTGCAACAGCAAAAGATGTGACAATTCAGATTCAATTCTGTTTAACCGAGCATGTTATGCATGATGTGCAAGAGAGTCACCTTGCTCCTTTACATCAACACCTGGAACAGGTATGGAGGCAGCATGCTTAGACATTGGCAAGGAAGGAGCATCCTGTCTTATTTTATAACATCTCCATCTGTCCATCTTGGAAACAACAGCATAGAATGCTTGGCGTGGACCCTAGTTCAAGGACTGCTATGAGGATGTCCTATTCAGCCAACCAAGAGTGCTTTTTGTCTACCTCCCCCATGTCTGCAGCCAGAAGCCTAAGGTCTTCTAGCCTGAATGCCTACTAGCCATTTGCTTCAGATCTGCTACTTAAGGTGGTGCATATAAGTATTAAGACAATTATGATGAAATAGGCAGGCAAGGTAAATAATATCCAGAGATGTCCCGAGCCTTTGAGAAATACAGACTAATGATATTCTCGTTGCTTGTTTTCATCTTCATAGAAAATCTCTTTTGCAATATATATATAAAACTCAGTTAATCAGTTTTGTAAGGTTTAACAGATAAAAGTCCACAACTGTGCAAAATACTCTGGATGGAGACACGTTTATAAAGCTGTGTGAGACTATTTTGCATAAACTCACACCCATAATAGCCTAGCTTCTAGCTAGTGCTACCTGATGTGTAAACACTGCAGATCCCTTCTTACTTGTCACAGTGCTTTGAACAAATCAGAATACAAGCCTGGTTTAGTTTCATGCTATTGCTTTATCCCCCACTACCACCTAAAAACCTCTCTAGATGAAGCCATATCAGCATCAACAGATTAGAAAGAACTGCCCGCTACTTTTTGCAGACTACTAATCACGTTGGAAATAGAAGTGGTTGGTAGGCATTTCATGGATTATTTTTATTGTCTTTAACATTAAAAGAGAAAGAATGAAAGGAGAGGGATTAGAAGGAAGGCAGCTCAGTCTTCTGAGCATCTCTCACTTATCCTTGGTTCATCAAGGTGTGTCAGTCTCCAGTGGAAAGTCTATGGACCTAATGCCTTTATGAAAGGGAAACATGTGTCTCCAACTGTGAAAATACATTTTTATAATGGCAGCCATTCTGGGTTCTAGGAATTTAGGCTTGCATTAAGAAAGTTTTACCATGCAGAGGGTAAGGGTGAAAAGGACAGCAATGCATTACCCTCCTTTCTGTCAACTACCAACTTTCACCTCTCACACATCCTCCTGAATTGGGACATAAAAGCAAGACTGGCTAATTTACTCTGAGCTACACTCTGCTCCTTCTCCACCCTACCAAGCTGTTTGTGGTTGCTTGCTGGAGCCATCTTGAGTGTATTTGCCACCAGCTGCTTCCCACAACCTCGTTGCTCCCCTACCCACCTCCAGAGTGTTGCACCACTCTGCAGGAGCCCACAGTGCCATTTGCCAACACCATCTGCCGGACCTCCTGAGCCAAGATTACCTCCTCCTAAGCCCACACCCTTTCTATCAGGGTTTCAAAGCCTGCAAACAAGGGGTCACAATCTGCAAAGAAAGGCTCAAAAAATCTGAAGCTGCTGTTCTTATTCCCAGCATCTTTTCTTTCTCCTCCCAGCACACAAACATCCTCCTCAGCTTGCAGCAATTGTTCGGGGGGTGGGGGAAAAAATATCTGGTATAACTTTTGGCTGTGGTTTTCAGCAATTGACCAGCCACATCAAAGCTGTGATATGATAGTCCTGATAATAGGCTATCTCCAGACTGTTGCAGTCAAAAGACCTGAAACTAAGGAGAGAGATGGTGGTCATGTAAAGTTGTACCTGAATCCCAGTCTTTCTTTTCCTTGGAAAGATTTTAGTTGTAGAATTTAGAAGTTTCCTATTCCTCTAAGTCATGCCTGTGAGATACTGCTCCCTACCTCCAGAAATTCCTCATTTACACATTTGTCCTTTTCATCTCTAAAGTATCTGCATTGGATTGACCCATCATAGCAACACTGAAGAACATTAGTCATCCTCTTTGCTGAAAAAAACTTCTGCTTGCAGCCCCAGGCTGCTTCCACAGATGCACTGAGAGCAAGGGCAGATTCTTGACTCAGTTTCTGAGGAGAAAGCTTGCAAAAAATAGGCTTTAAGTGAAAAAAGCCCAACAGGTCATTACACTGAAACCATTGGGGTCTTTCTTCCATTTTCAGTTCAAACAGATCTAAAAATGCAAAGAATAATTTTTCCTTTGTAAACCTCTTTTTTTTTTTTTCCAATGGTTTTCATCTGCTGCTGGAGAAAAGAGAGGAGACCAGAATCCCTAAGTTCTACTTCTGCCTTTGACTCAGTCAGCTCCATGATTATCTCAGTTCCCTCAAGACAAATAATTCCTCAGTTTACCAATTTGCAAAGTTGATACAACAACATCAAGGAATCCACAGGAATGAGGAGAGTAAAAGCAACTGTTTGCAGAAGACTTCAATGCTGGCAAAAGAAAATATTGAATAACTTATTATTTCAAAATTAAAAATGATAGATTATTCACATATCTATTTATAAAATCAAGCCATGAATCTGCTTGTAAGTGATCCACTCCTACATGAACCCTGCACTCTGTTTATAAGGCACATTGTTTCCTTTATAAAGCCTACAGAAGCCAGACTTTGATTTGAATATAATAAAATTGCAGAAACAGCAGAAGCTGGCCGTGTAACTCCTATTTTAATGAATACCTAAAGTAACAGTCCTCTAAGCCATTGTGTCATCTTTCAACTCCTGTCCCTCCCTCCCCCTTTCTGCACCAAACTCGAGGAAAAGAAAAACTGATTGGCAGGTACTGTAGCTGGCGTGAATAACCACGACTATATATCTTGTCAAAAATCAGCATGTACTTTAAAAAAGAAGAAAGTAAAATATGAAGATAAGAGGAATAATCTGAGGCTCTCCCATATTCTCATTCAAATTTTTCTATTTAGATTTCAGTATATTTCCTTTTTTAACCTTCTCCTGCAGGTCTTTATATATAGGACAAAAAAATCCACTTCTGTCATTTAAAGCATGATGAAAGTACCAAAGAAAAATCTATTTTCAGCTGTTTCTCGTTAGAGCACTTTTTTGCCACTGTGATGAAAGTCGATGCAAAGAAAGAAAGACGAGTCACTGATGAAGATGAAGAAGCATTTCTGATCAGCCATCTGTTCAACCAATTAAACCCCTCACAAATAAAGTTGTGTATACGTATATAGCTAACCCATAAAGATATACATATCTATGTGTACACTGGCATGCAAACACATACATATAAATATCATGTAAAGTCTACTTTGCATAAACTAAACTCTGCTTACATGCTGAGCATAGCTAATTAAATGCACATGTAGAGAAACACTGCAAATGTGAAATGGAATTTGGCCCTTTTGGAGAACAAAGCCTTCCCTATTAGCATCCTTTTCTCTTAATGGTCCTTATGCAGTAAAAATAAAGTCCAAACACTGTAATTTCACTCCCAGAAAAGTTACAAATACTGTAGGTATCTTTAGAAACAGCTGCAAAAGTGGATTCACTTCTGACAAGATTGGTGTTAATTACCAGTAAGGACTTCAGTATAATACTATTTAAATCATTTTAAATTATCCCTCTCAAAAATTAATTTTTCATCAAAGATTACACAAAAAAATCATGATATCATCTCTGCAGCTGCGATTTAGTAATAATTTCATCTATTATTACCAATGTCAGTTAGATAAAAGAAAAATGGCATCCTACTGTGCTGATTCCAGCATAGGCCATATATAGAAATTTTTAACTATCACTTATAATCGCCTTGATGAGCTTAAACCTCCTCTCAATTAACACCCTAAATGACACTGAGACATCTTAATGGAGGATGTAAGTAAAGGAAAAAGACTTTAATCAAAGAATAAAAAGAGAAGTGCCAAGCTAAAGGAGGAAGTCTGGCGCACCTCTCAGTGTCCAATCACACTGGGGTCCTTTATCTTGTCGTGAACTTCTTGTCATTTTTATATTGCGACTGTAACTTCACAGCAGCCAGAAGAAGAAGAAAAAAATAAAAGTGTGCATATTCTTATCTGAGGTTTGAATCCACATGTGACAAAGACAGTGGGGGTATACACCAAACAGGCAAACACAGGTTAGTGAAACTGAAGAGACTGTGAAAAATAACATGATTATAAGTTACAATGAGCATTACTCCATTTTAGTTTCTACTTCAATAGTGGTTTAAGGCAAATCTTAAAAACTAGAATATAGTGATTCACATATTACTCAAAGAACCTCAAAAGAGTATGTTCTGATCCTAACATCCCAACCTGAACAAAAGTTCTGTTTTCACAACCCAGAGGTAATTATACTTCTAAGGAACTCAGTTGCCAGACAGCCATGTAAATATTTGCTTAAATAGCACCTACAGTCTATATTATTAAGGGCATTCTTGTCTCTCTTAGCATACCTCTAAGACCCCCAATACAAGCATTTAAACACATATGCATACTGGGTGGTTGTGATAGCACTCTTCACATTTCAGAAAGGCTGAGAAACATATCTAGTGCTTCCCAGACTTGCGAATCCATCTTCCTACCCATCGTGGTAACCACACCGATGTAGTAAGCTGGTAAGTGTCAGCTAGCCTCTGCAGACTTCTCACTATAACCTTTTGCAAAACCACTGGGCAATGACTGCAGCCTGGGAACTAATTGCTGGTTCCAGCTGCACGTGGCTAAAGGGACATTTGCTGTCACCGTGTCTTCAATTCAATATATATATATAAATTGTTTCATGGCCTGATATATTTACAGTTAATTCACTCATATTGAGAAGCAAATTAATATCTCTGGGTGCATTAATGGTAAAAAAAAAATCTAATTAAAATCAGCCATGGTATTCCATTTCTTTCAAGTGTTTGTTTGCCCGTTAGAGCTTCACAAACTGCTAGCTACAAATTACACCAGTTAAGGATTCAGCTAGTTTTGATTAACAAATAATTTGCAAATGGATTTTGCTTTTATTTGTCATAGGTATTTGTTGAATAGTTTCCCCCAACTATTTCAGCTGGTGGGTTGTTTCTGGTGCTAAGCACATAGTATTTATGACACACAAAGTACTGTTAAAAGAGCCCCTCAGGTAAAGGTAAGAAATACTCCAATCTCTGCTCCATGACAGGCACAGTATCCACTAAATTTAGTCACTGCTGTTACAGAGAAATTGATCAAACCCAGGGAATTACTTCTCCTCCCGTGCTGGATGATTTTAGATGCATGAATATTACATAGCAACTAATAATAAGCAATGGACTGTGTATTTTTAGGGAGAAATTTGCAGAAGTGCAGTGATACGTATTAATATCTGTGCAACTTTCAGCATTCACAAATATTACCCTGCCACGGGGCAGCTTTCTGAATATTTCCAACTAAAGAGCTTTCTGTGGCTCACAAAAAAACCCCATAAATAAAAGTAACAAACTCTCCAAACATTTGATTTCCAAACTGGTTTGTGTTCAGGTTTCTTTTACCCCCATTTAGACTTCTAGCCAAATGCATTTCTTTCTTCAATTAAAATTTAAGGAGGGTTGATTTTGCATATGTAATGCACAAGGTAGCAGCGAAGTAATGCTTGCAATTAAAAAAAAAATAAAATCCTTAAATATTCACTGATCAGAAGGTTGACAGTCTATCAGTTTACAGAAAAAAAAAAAAAGCCCAACAAAACAAAGCTAGCAGCTTTACAGAAAGAAAATACCAAGTGCAACTTGCTGCAACTGCCGCTCTAACAGAAACTGCTGTACAGGCCATGGCTAAGTGCTAAGCACACCATCTTAAAGACGACAGTCCCTTTTCTGTGTGATCAAGGAAATGGTTATTTTCTTCTCCAGCAGAAGAACTCTAAGTACACCACTTTTAACTTTGTCTCCATTTTGCTGTTTTACCAGTATGATAATCATTTCTGTTGATTACAAGCCTGAAAAAAAATGCCTTTTCTGATCAAAATGGCTGTGGCAACAAGGAGCCTGAGGCAGCCTTGGGAATGCTGATATCAAAAGGAAGTCCTTTTCCTGGAATTGGGTTTGAGCTGCCTCAGCAAGTGACTCTCATAAACTGCATCTCTTCAGAGGGATGGGAGAGTGCCAGTCAGGCACACTGAGAAACACTTTGAAGTGTGGAAAGTCTAAGAGCTCTGATACTCAGAATCAGATAAACAAATCCACTTTTCAGTGTGGATGGACATTCTTGTGCTGGTTTATCATTTTGTGACCCAGGTTTAAGCCAGCATGAGGAAGTTTAGCAAGACAGTTAAATCAATCTAATCCTGACAAAAAAAAAAAAAACCAGAATGTTTCCACTTGTATCTATTGCTCTCAGATGTACTCTGCTGCTTCTTGCATTGCAAAGACACTGGTGTTCATGTGATCCCTACACTAACCCATTTAGCTCACTAAACTGGCAGAAAATGGTGTGTTGTTATTTGCTGCATTCTTTTTTTCTCTCTCTCTGCAGTGAGCTGAAGTAGCTTACTAGGACATCAAAACATCTCAAGAGATAGCATGAGAAGGAGGGAGGAAGGAAGGAAGGATTTTTGGATGTTTTCTGGGGAAACCACCCCCTTAACTAGTGTTATATCACTGTACTTGGAGATGTCACTTTGGCCATGTCAGAGCTATTGTTGTGACCAAATACAGAGATCTCTGGTAAGAACAGAAGATAAAAATTGCACAAAGCAGGTGGGGATTTTTCCAGGTGAAATAAGTTATACAGAGAAATACACCAGCCTGGCAGCTGAGTTTTGCTGGTATAGCTGTTGATTAAAATTGTGAAGAAGGGGAGAAAAAAAAAGACAAAGCAAGCAAACCACACTTTCCTCTCCTAACCAGCACAGCTATGGCAGCAACTCCCCTGACATATATCCCATTTTATCTACAAGAGTACTTTTGCCCTATACTTATCTTGTTCAGGAAGTTATATCAGTTTATCAGCTTTTTGTGCCAGTGTAAACTTAGCCTCCAATGGAAGTGTTTGACAGTCTAGCTATATCACAAGCCCTTTCTAGCTAGGATATGGTCATAACAGGAACCTTTCGGCTTTTGATTACAACAAAAGCTTACATTTCAGTGGATGCCCTGCTATGAAGCTCCACAGCTGCTACAAGGGTGCTATTTTTGATTCTTCAGCCACCACCTTTCCAAACACAACAGAGATTCTGCCTGTGCAGTGAATAACAATAAAAAAAAAATCCAAAAACTATTCAACATTATTATGCTGCATTTGTGTCCTTTTATTTCTTTGCTAACAATAAAAGAGTTCGCTCTAAAATCCCCAACATTCTGCAATTGCTTGAGAGCCAGGACAGCTCTCAAGCCAGGTCTAAATTATAAAGTGTTGTTGACAAAGCTGTTTCAGTCACAAGCATGAAAGAAATCACACCCTTAATTGATATAGATACGCCAGCAACACCCTCTGTATAGATGCAAGAATCCCTTTGCTGGCATGGCTTATGTCACTCAAAAAGGTAGTTGAAAAAGAAAGATTCCTTTTGCCAATATGTATTTTTTTTCTCTGGTACAACTCAGCCAAAAAGCCTGTGTATCATGGACCACCAATTCCCAAATTTTCTGTAGTCAAGCCTTGCTTGAGAAAATTGGCAATATATAACACCATTCTGCATCCAGCTCCCTTTCCCCAAACTGGGCTTTTAGTTCCACCTTGTGATCTCTTCTTGCTTCAGATCTCTCTGGCACATGTTCTCCCTCCCACCTCATGAGTTCCCTACTCTTTATGGGACCATTTCTAGAGTTGCTCAGACATGGTCACTTCATATCTTCTAGCACTTCTGGTTGTGGGAAACCTCTGTGTAAAATACTACAGAACCTGTCAAAATGAAAGGAAGGAAAGGCTTTAGATATTACCATTTGGTTTTGTCACTCTCACCAGTCACAGTCACTTCAACTGTCACAGGATAGTTGAAGTTGACACAGCCTCTGGAGATTATCTAGTCCAACCCTGTGGTCAAAGAATAATCAACTAGAGCAGGTTTCTCAGTATCTTGTTCAGTCAATTTTGGAATATCCCCAAGGATGGAGACAACGGAGAATGCCATATTATAACCAGTATCTTTTAAACCATTCCCTCATGGAAAACATCTCAACTTCTGAACAGACTCCATCAGGTTTTTCCTCATTTCATTCCCAACACCCTGTACCTGACAGAGAGACAATTACCAATAAAGAACATGCATGGGGAAAAAACAAAATTGGAGGTGCTATTTTGATTTTTAAAAAGAGACATTTGAAAAGCAGGCATTTCGGGGAGGGGGGTTGGTGGGGGTGGTGTTAAAGCTAAGTATCTGTAGTTCCTCTATCTTTCTGCACAGTCTTGAGTAGCTGCAAGACTGTGTCCTGTTTCTTTGTAGTGAGGTTGCTACCCAACCCCTTATAAGTTTGAATCTACTCATACTTTAGGGTACATTAATATATCTAGCAGGAAGGCATGATATTTTTTTTGTATTTGACGTTTACAGTCATGTATTTCTACTGGGTCAAATTATGCTTCTTATTTTATATATTAGATTAAAAATATATCAACTGCTTAGAAGTACAAGAGAATGAGTATGAAATACAAAGAGTTGTCTCTAGGTATATAGACGTAGCCTTATGCAGACATTCCTTCTTCTGTCTTCTTATTCTCAATGGGATAGCTTGCCAGGCAGACCCTAAGCCACTTTAGGTTCATTTAACTGAAGATTTAATCTTGCAGAATGGAATCCTCCTACACTATATCTTATGCTTGGATGGATCTATGGCTAACTGGACAGGTGCAAGGATGAATGATAATACATCACTAGATTAGCAAATGCTGCCTTCACATATAACTTTCTGAAGGAAACTCTAGCCTATAATGATGCTTCATTTACTTTAGAGTTAAATATAGTACTTTACTGATGTGCATGGAGTTAACACTTGTTTAAAAAAAAGGCAAATTAAGAGAAAAATAAGTTCTGCAAAACTAAGCATAAGGGAATAGCATTGTGTTTTGTTTTTTGAAACTGCTTTTAACGTTAAAAGTGGAAGGGTAAGAAATATATAACAATACTATTATTTAAATATTTATATGAGGAATTGACTGAGCAATTATTAGTGAGAATTGAACTTTAGAAGCATTATTTGAGAAAGGGATTTTTAAAAAATTTCTTCTTCAAAATTAGTTGAACTATATGAAATCATTCTTCTGTCTCTCTCTTATTCACAATATTGCAGCAAACCAGGAACAACACATCTTTGTTGTATATACATTAGAGGATTTCTTCCAAAAAGAGCACAAAGCTCTGTGTAGATGGTGAAAGTTCTTCAGCTACTCCTGAAAATCATCTCCATCAGAGGTGAAACAGAGCAAGCACTTAGCACATAAAAAAGGACGACTCTAAGTGCCAGAAAAGATTGTACCCAACTGAAATTTCAGGGAACATAAGTAGGGAGAATGTAATCACCCAGTCAGAAGTTGATTAAGATACCACTCTTTCAGCTGTGAGATGTTTAGTTTTGTAAGTGACGAGGACCAAGTTAACATTTCATTCTAAAGGTGCTACACTGCAAATAGCATAGGCTTTCCAACAAGCCAAGGACAACCACCCAGAGGAAATAGCCATTGCTGGCTAAAATCCTAATGCCTTACAAGTTCAAATTCTGGATTCTTCTTCTCTCTTGCCTCTAGAGCTAGTTCTTTCCTTGAAACACTGATATTAGAAAGAAATCTTGTAAGGCATGAAAAGAAAGTATCTAGTGCAGAAGAACTAATACTGTGCCTTCAAGATTCCTGAAATCAGACCACCAGTAATTATAAACTTGTAATGGCATTTTTTTGTAATTACATTATTTTTCTCTGTCCATCAATTACTCATATTGTAATAGACTATTTTTCTCATTAAAATTCTCAAGAACAGTTGAGAACTGCAAAATTCAGCTGAAGCAAATGGTAAAACAGGTTCAGACTGACTTACGACATTTTCTAGAACCTGGGTCACAGTTCTAGTTTGTCCCTCCAGTTACACAATCCCAAAAAGTCCTCAATAATCCACAAGTATTTGGCCTTTAAGGCTATAAATATGTAGTGCTCTGCACCTCCTTTAAAAAAAACCCAAACAAAAAATACAAAAAAACCCAAACCAGCTGTTTTCCCAGGAGCAGTTTAGAACTGCCACAGAGGTCATAATCCAGAGCACGTTTGTGTCCTCTATGCCTTCTTAATAGTTCTTCTGCAAGACTGGCACTCATTTAGAAAGTTACTCCAGCATCAGATCATAGCATCATAGAATCACAGAATCATAGAATGGCATGCATTGGAAGGGACGCCAGGGATCATAGAGTTCCAATCCCCCTGCCACAGGCAGGGCCACCAACCTCTAGGCCTGGATCAATACAAACTTTGCTGCATTCCAATAATTTTAATGCTAGGTCACGATTGAATAAGATATCAGGTGGACTGCACAGTGTAGCATGACACTACTCTACTGTTAAGATTTAATAAATTAAAGCAGCATGCAGCCCCCCTGCAACAAGAGGCTCATATTTTTAGAAATGCACATACTGTTTCATAGAAATGTGAATGAAGAATAACTTCCTCTTTTTTTTAATATGCAAGGTAAAAACAGGAGAGGGAATTAGGGCATGAAATCCTCACAGGACAGCTCATGATCTTTCTCTTCTGGGTATTGTTTGAAATATAAGTACTCTCAGGAGAAAAGCAACAAGTAGCAATGTAGATCCAGAAGTATACATACAAGGAAGTGCTGTACCCTGTATGGCACAAGAGCCATGTGTGCAACAGGAAGGCAGAAAAGGACTGAAATTGCTTGTGTTTTACTATTTCCTGCCCCTGCCACTGATACACTGTGAGATCTTTAGTGACGCACTTCACTACTGAAACTGAAAATAAAATAAACATACTGGGTGTTTTAACTATCTACAAAAGCATTTTGACCTGTGGATTAAAAAGCCGTACAAAAGATTGAGTCTCAGGGCTGAATAGAGAAGAAATGGGGTAAAAATACCCAAACCTGTAAACATTGGCTTGCCTGATTATGGGAATATCTCCTGCAGCACACTGGCAGTAGTGACATGGCCCTTCCTCAGACAACAAGGAGCACTGCATACAAATTGTCAACAAATAATGTTATGGCATGAAGTGTTTAATGATTTGGTACAACAAAATTTTGTATTAAGCTTCTGTATCAGAATTTGAAGTCTATGGGTACACAGGATGGAACAATTTCAAACGAACAGCAGAGTTTATCCTTTCAGTTAAAAAATGAATGGATCTGCAGGAATGTGGTAGAGAATAGTTAAAAATGAGTGGAGTACTCTTCACTTTATTGAAGCAATCTAGGAAATCTAAATTGGTCTGCAGTGCCCGTGCCCAAAGCACCCTATTCACTTCCAAAATGAAGTGCTCTTAAAAAAAAAAAAAAAAAAAAAAAAAAAAAGTGAAGCATTGCATTTGGAAAGGATCAGAGTTCTGGGCATGCACTATGCAGAACAATTTAAAATTACTGGAGCACTTCAGTTCCTTTTTTTTTTAACACACACTTCTTTTTGGAAGCAAATCAAAAAGCATTCTATCACTGTAGGCAAACTCATGAATGATTTAAAAAATGAACCTATATAAAACAAAAAGAAAAAGAATAATTAAAATAACAGCACTAACACCCTCCCATCTTGAAACCCTCTGAAAGTGAAGAGAAGATAGAGAAAAATCCATCAAGAGAAGGAAAAAATCCATACCTTCAAGGGATTCGAAAGAATTGTACGGACATCTCTAACCTGGTCTGTATGCTTTGCAGAGATCCACAAATCAATACACAGCTGGAGTGATAGGATGGTCTTGGGAATAGGCCATGGTGACCCTATTTCCTCACCTTTGGCTACATGAACTTCCTTCACATCACAGAAAATTCCTCTCCTCCTTTCTGGTTGTACCTGAATGCCTGCTCCCTTAAGAGTTGTGCTTGCCCGGGATAGCTTAACAACTTTTTTTTGTATGGATTTTTCTTTCTTTGGTGAGAAACGTTTTACACAGGATGATACTAAAGATTTTGTTATGATTTAGTCAGGGTTAAAGCTCCAGATCTACAGTGTGTAGGTCTAGGGGGAATTTCAGCTTTCATTTAACATGAGAGTGTGTTTTCTAGCCCTTATAGTTGATGATAAAAACTTGGAAATGTGTCCCCAGGAAACTATAGACTCCAAATCCCAGCAGGCAAATAGAAAGATCTCCCCCTTCTCACCCCTCCCCACACAAACTGAATTATTTTTAAAGCTCAGTATTTAGAAACCATCTTTGCAACTGTGGAACATTTGGGTCTGGCAATCTCTCTTTGCTTTGCCTCCCTCCTGGTATGCAACATTTCCTTGTGAGCTAAGATTAAACTGAGAACCAGGAGAGGGTCCCTGGTTTGACCTACACAGCGTTGGAGGAGGTGAGATGAGCCCAGAGCTGAGAGCTCGGCCTCTCTGAGCATCAAGGCAGAGGCGTTGCCCCTCCTGGAGTGGCTGCAAGGATGAACGTGCAGGCTGGCAGCCCGCCGCTGTGGCGGGAGAAATCCAGGGAGGGTTTATGTCTGTGGGACCGAGGAATGCTGTAGGCCCCGCTCCGAGGAAAGAAGGAGTCAGCTTTGCTGCCAACAAAATTAGGGCTCTCTTCCAGCATTCAGAAAAGTACATACTTTTATATATTTGCCACATGGTTTTGCTGTGCAGCAGCACATGTGTTGTGGCTGCGCAATGCTGAGTGAAAAGAGCACCCAAATCAAGGAGCATTTGTGGGTGGGGAGATGGCATCCGGTGGCACTGGGAGGATGGCGGTACCTGAGCTGGGGGCAGACAACTAGAAACACTCATCTGCCTGCCAAAGAAAAAGTTTGCACCTGGTCACCTTTGTGCAAGAGCAAGAGACCCATTACCAACACTGATCAAAGGTTCGTCGGAAGCTCGAGTCTTCATTTTCTGGTTTTGTTATTGTCGGGATGTGCCCTGTATTGCTGTCAGCAGCACAAAAGCCTTAATGGAGACCAGGCCCCATTGAACCAGGCAACAAAAATGTAGGAGATAATCTTAAAGAGCTTACATTGAAATCTGACAAGAGGGGCAAAGGGTAGAAGGAATGAAACAGTATTATTCCAATCTCAGGTCCCCCAAGTCCCACACCACTGTCTTAACTACAAAAGACATCCCTCCCCGTCCTATGACTTCAGTCAGTAGGGGAGCAACCATTGAAAAGTAAGACCCTGTTTTCCCACTGCTCTCCTGAAAACAATCCACAACATAATTACCTGCATACATCTGTGCTTAAGAGGAAAAATTCTATAAAAGAGGATGTTTTTGACAAACCTGGCTATGGTTCATGAATAGTTTTGGAAAACAAGGAGGCAATTTAGGGAGAGTCAGTTACGAATGCAAAAGAAGGTTTTCCTTGCCACGACCACAGCCAGTATATGCTCAGCAGAGAAGCAGGTGACATAAGACAATCTGCATGCAGCCGAAGTCTGATGGAAAGCTTGTTTGTGCTCAGTGCGCTAGAGAAGTTGTTCGGGAACAGTTACGTAAAGATTAGCCCTGTAACGCTGCCAAATACTTTGTGTTATTATGTGCTGTGTTTGTGCCAGGCAGCCCCACATGTCAGAGCTGCCTCATAGGGCAGTTTTAACATGCACACCCACATTTTCAGAGTGCTCGGAAGAATAAAAAAGCTATGGAGGAACCCACTCTGACCTCGTTCGCATGGCTGCCACCGCCGATTCCCCTCAGCTTGTACCTGCCTGAGTGCAACCAGCTTAGAGCCAGAAAGGCACATCCAAAGCATTTTGGAGATGTCTGTCCTCGCTTCCCCTCCTCCCCCTGACCCATCATGTTCCCTCAGAGAATCCCAGCTGCAAGGCTGAAAAAAAAGTAGCAACTCAACCATGTGGGAGCATACAAATTTAATGTCGGCTAAATAGGAAGGCTGTCTAAATAACACAGTGATTGGAGTTATGCAGGTCATAAGTCTAGGGAGTAAGGAGCTCACAAGTGTTTCTTTTCTTTTCCCCTTGCTCTGTTTTCTTCCTAAAAGTTCATTAAACAATGATTCTTTCCCCTTTAAAAATTTATGAATGAATGATGTGTTCATGAAAATGAGAGAGCAAAAAGCACTGGCCTTAGCCAGGCGCAGTACAGTCTGGCACTCTTCAACTTTTCCCATGCACTTTCCTCTCCCAATGTACCTCAAGCCTGTCCCAAAATGCTCCTCCCCATGATGCCCACAGCTTCATGGAGGTAGAGACCCATCAACAATGCCCATGGGTATTACAAGTGTGGGACATACTTATGGTGGCAGGGAGTGTACGTAGAACCCAAGACCCAGAGGAAAATGTTGCTTCATTAGTCCAGGAAACTCCTTTCATTTGCACTGCACAGGTCTCAGTTTACAAGGATGCTACAGCCACAAAGGAAAATAGGACTCCCTCTGCAAACATAAAAACAGACCTCCTTGTCTAAACTAGTAATGTAAGTAGCACTGTAAGTGACACCATCCTCTTCCAATGCCTGGACATAGCTATATCGGTGTAGCTTGCCTGATGAGAAAGGGGCAATAAATAACAAGTAATGACAAGGGTTTTTTTATAGCCTTTTTTATGGGCAGGTTTCCTGTACATTGCAAAATAAAATTCAGCCCTTAGTTTCCCACTCAGATTCTCATTCCATCTCCATAGAATCACTTCATCTTTTTTTTTCTTCTTCTTTTTTTCATTTAAAATATATTTTCTACATTTATTTCTTTATTTTGTCTACTTTTTTTCCTTTTACCTTTCTTTGCCATCCTCTTTATTCTCACTTAGCTTCAGTTTCAGGCTTTTTTTTCAGTTTAAGTATCTCTCCAGTTTTTCTAGTATTCTACTTCTTTTCATTACTTTGTGTTTCTGTGTCTCCTCCTCTCTATTCTTTGCCTGCCTGCTTGCCCTTTCCCTAAATCTCTTCCTCTTTATCCATTGCCTTCTCTCTTCATTCCCTCTGATGGTGATTTTTTTCCATCTCAGCTCTGTTTTCAAAGTCCTCTTCTCACATCCTGTTTCTTACTGTGATCATTTCACATGCCCCATTCCTTTTCTCTTCTCCTGTTGTTATTATTCTTATTTATAAAACTTACTGCAGTGGTGCCCAGAGATCTAATCTTGGCTGCCCTTTCACCACAACCATCACCATGACCCTTCTCAGTGATTTACTTCAACAGTCGGGGACATTACTTGTCCCAGACATCTTCCCTTTTCCAGCTCCTTTTTACATCCATAGACAGGACCGGTCTGGCAATGGCAATGTCAGGATTAGCTTGTCTTTCCAGTATGTTGGGAGAATGGCTTCTGGCTCCAAGGGCAGCCTATCCTGGAGTCTGGGGAGAAGAGGTCACACCAGGACACAAGCTCCAGGAAGAAAGCCAACTTATTTATTGCAGATTACCTTCCAATGGTTTCAAAGGATAGACACTTCTCCAAAAGCTCCAATTCTTCCATAATCAGGTTGCCAGGTAAGTGTAGAAATGAAACAAGTGGACTCCAGGCTGCCTTCACTGACCGGGTGGCTGTCACCAGCACCTCTACTTTTCTCTCCGATTACCCTCAAGATGAAGACTGTAAATATCTGGGCATGCCTGGCACAGCAGACCCCACCACAGGTCCTCATTGCTGGAGAGTGGGACAGTTTTTTTAAAGCAGAAAATTTGAAAATAATTAGGTTTTTTTTTAAACCAAACCAACCAAAAAAAAAAACCCCAAACCCACCCCCACACCATGGACCTTTCTGGGTTTCAGTGGGAGTATTTCAAGCTGCTTCCTAGCTGTGGTAAGGTACAGCTTTATGGAAGCCCTCAACTCGCTTCCACTTGCCTTAAGCTGAATAGTGTTTTCAGACAGCAAACTTTGGCCTTAGGAGGCTGAATCTTTTTGTGGATTTCTATGTCTTTGAGAAACTGAGCCTCAGAGCTTTGCTGGATGGGAATGGTATCGAGGACCTCAACAGAAGAGACAGCACCTGCTTCTTTCTAGGAGGATAAAACGTAGACGATGATTAGTTGTACCACTGCCAAAGGAACCCCAGGTAACCGGGGCAGGCTGAACTTCCCTTACTTTGACAGACTGCATTGTGTGTCATAACTAAGAGAGGTCTTCAATCCAGAGGGCTGTGAAAGCCAGAGGAACAAAACTAAAAAAGGGAGAGGGTTGGAGTGACATAAGGAAAAAAGTGGCTGCAGGAACACTGGAACAAGGCAGGAAGGGAGAGGGAAGAGAGATGCAGAGAGCAGAAGGAAATTGAGAGCAGTACAGGTTTTTTAAAAAATTGCTACTTATGGAAAAAAGATCCAAAACCTAGCTCTGCAGTTACTGAGATTTTTCTCTTCTTTTAATTCCTCCTTCTTTTACCTTTCCTTTTTGGAGGTAAATGGGTCATAACCCTTCAGCATGCATATATTTGTCAGTTCTCTGGCCATGTCCACAGTTATGGCATGGTCAGAACATTTTGGACAAAGGAGCTAATACACTGAAATATATCACACCAACTTTTACAGTTTTAGTCCCTAACATTTCTCCCTGGCTCGGTCCATCCCCAGATGCACATTATATTAATTTGGCTACTTGCACGTGTTTCCATCCTTGTTTTTGCAACAAATGATGGATATTTAAACCCTTTCCATGCAAATCTGGGAGGATAAATCAGAGGCTTCAGACAAATCAACATTGTCTGGTCAATAGGAAAGAAAGGAATTTGATATCACAATTTTCTTTCCTCTTCTGTGTGGCATCTGTGAGTTATACCTAGGAATTTTGAAGGTCATCAAACATCTTGGGCAGCAAATCCACAGTCATACCATAGATGAGAACAATGGGAAGACTGTTTTGTTTGTGGAGGAAAATAAGATTTTACTAATAGAACAGTGTTTGATGCCACTAGCAGGGATATGTATTCATGCTGCGCATCCTCAGCTGTATAAAAAATAGATCAAGAGCATTTTTTTATTATTATTTTGGAAAGAGAAAGAGAGAGAAAAAGAATGAAACTTAATATGTTTGAAATGTTTGTAAATTTTTAAACATAAAATCCCAACAACCTCACATCCCTATCAACCTGTGGCTCGAATTATTAACTTAGCATACAACATTAAAAGAAGCATGTTTATCATTGCACCCAGGAAATAGGGACAGATAGGGAAAGATAAGGAGGGAAATTGAAGGGGAAAGAGTGTTATTTCCATGTACTCAAGTTCTGACATAAAAAAGAGGATTTTTGTCTGTTAAATGTTGATGTGCACAAAATCATAGCCAGGTCTAAACGCCTTAGTCATGGCAGGGGGTTAAAAAAGAGAATATTTGAGAATAATGTGAATTAAAAAGGCAAGTTAGTTTAAATTTCTGTTTGGTAGGGCCTGAGGCCTACAACTCCGATGGGAATACACTGTAGCCGGAGGGCTGATGAATGCCCTTAATGAAGTTGGACAACCTGGAATACATGCATAAAATGATTTTAAATATTGATATGATGTCATTGTGTGTCTGAAGATATTGAAATGTTCATTTTCAGAGCTAGACAGGTTGTGTCTAATTTATTATGAGGAGGGGAATGATTATTTACATTTTTTAATGTAGCAATAAAACAATTATGGGATTTTGTGAGAGAGAAAGTATTCATGCTTCTTAGAGAGCAAAAATGCATGTTGCAATGGAAAAGACTTAGAGGATCTTATACCATCATATATTAAGTAATACACTCTCCCCTTTTCCTTCCTAATAATTGAAATAATACATTCATAACATATGTAAAGTAAAAGGACCCTTTGACCAATGTTAATTATATTTAACCTGCTGTATATCTAGTGGAAGGAACAGCTTGAGTATATCGCTAGGGATGACTAACTCACCCATATATTCTGGATGTGTCTATTATAACATTTCCATGACATTGCCTGGTTTTCAGAACAATTCTTACCGTGAAGAAGAGGAGACGTGGTGTTATAATGGTACGTTCAGTTCCGTTGTGATATGAAAGTTTTTACGGAGAATGCCTCAGGGCAGCTGTCTGGCTCGTGTGTTCAGTATTACGGCTGTATAACACACAGGGGTGGAAGTGTATTAAAGGCAGAGCCATCGCAGTCTGCTGGAGATTGCTGGTGCGAATGTCCAATCCTGATGACCCCCAGACCAACCTAAAAAAAAGGAAATCCTTTGCAAAAAATTGCCTAGGATACTTTTTTCACTTAATCTTTTGTTCCTGGCTGATATTCAACCTCACCTGCAAAGAAAAAGAACTTAGATTCCATTTCAGCTCTAGTGCAAATTAGAGTAGCTCCCTTATACATGGAAGCATCTGGAGGATGATTTTCTGTTTCTCTAAAGCATCAGTTTGGCATTGTCCACACTTATGATATGTGCTAGGAAGCAGGAATGATAACTTTTGCACCTTTCTGGTTCCATGCACACCTTTCACACCAGTGGTTTGAAACAATTTAGCAGAATAGTTAAGCGCATGCCTAACTCTAAGCATCTCACCCAGGCTGTTTCTCTGCACAAAGACAGATAACTTCGTGCTGAATTATGACCCGTATGATTGCAGACACAGTGTAACATCAAAGAGGTCCTTTAGAGGAGATAGGCACTGCACTCTCTTGTTCCACTTACAGGGAACGGAAACACTGCCTGTGTTATCAGCAGAGATCTTGCTGTGTCCAGCTTTGAGGTAAGCTCAAGAACAGGCAAAATACTTTCAGGAATACAACGGCAAAATTGCTGGAGAAGCCCTCTTCCACTGGAAGCCCTTCTTGCAGCATATATACTGAGAGTGACTAGATGGGCAAATGACATAGAGTGGGAAATCCTTGACCAATATTCCTGGACCAAGTGAAAAAGAGCTAGAAAAGGGCAGCATGGCTGAGGGCAAAGGATACATAAGTAATTTACATTTTTGAGTGAGAAAGATGATACATCATTGAGAAGGACTTGACAGGGATGTATAAGGTCATAAACAGCCAAGTGGAAGCGTGTTGGAATTGATTACTTCTCTTCCCATAGTATCAGAAAGAATCAAATGACCACATTTACAAGAGCGGAAGCCGTTTTTTCCACAGAGCTTGTAATTGTGCAAATTTTCTGCTGCAAGATGATTATAAGAGACCAAATATACTAATAGATTTTAAAAGATTAGATAAATTTGTGGAGGATAGCTTCTTAAGTCTGGATATAACCTCTGATTCAGGAAATTGCTAAACCATTGATTGTCAGGAAAAAAATCACTTTACATGTCTCCTGTTTCCTCTGCTTTTCTCCTAACCATCTATTCCTGTTAATGCCAGAGAGTAAACAGCGTTAGAGAGGCAGTCTGGGCTCTTATGAAAGTGTGCAAGGCACATACAAGTTTCAAATGTGTACTATTCAACTCCACTGGCTGGTGACTGAGAAGTGAGCTGATTCCTGGCATTCTTGACCTGTTTCACCCAAACAGGAGTACCTGTCAATAAAGAATGGGGTAGAGACTAAGAGCAGACAGGGAAGTGTCTCTACAGGCTTGCTCTTGGTACACATGCATGTGCACACTCCACGTGCACACTCACAGATTAGTCCTATTTCCAGTCCTTGTTTGTGCATCCTCAGCTTTCCCAAACAGGCATGCTTCATGTCTCAGAAGCTATTTTCTTCTTTATTTTTACATCACATATGTTACAGCTATTTAAAACTAATTTCAATTAAGGAATGGATCAGATCTCATGATGATTCCAGTTACCCTCTTTTCTGAAGTGATTGCCCTGGAAGGAGTAGTGTTTGGATCTCAATTTGGTAATCAAATAGCCAAACTGTGATTAGACTATATCAAATTAGTCACCGTTCACCAGCTGACACCCCCAACTAATGCCTCCTGCCACTAATTGACTTTATTTCCACTTCCTTTAATGTGGCTACCTGTTTTCAAGCTGTTAGCTGGAATCACATGCCTTTCAATTTGGTCTTTATACCATTATTTTGGATGGTATACAATGAAACACTGTGAAAATTTAGTGTGAGAAGGCAGGTGAGTGCCGCCTTTGAGCAGGAAAGTGTTCCCAGTGCAAACAAAAGAAAAAACCTAGGTTGTCTGAGTGATGACAATGAGATGTCATGATTTTGACTTCAGGGAGCTTCCTAATCTTCACCTGCTCAGGCTCAAGGGGTGGGGCACAGACAGCAATAGGGAATCATGCTTGAGTCCAGCATGTCTTCATTTCAGTTGTTTAAGATGGGTACTCAAAAATACTGCCTTTCCTAAGACTGCCACCGCCTGTATGCCCAGAGCAGGCATAAGGCACCCCAGAGAAGCCAAGCTCAGCTGGGATGGAGCATTCCTGCCCTGCAGGGTGCTAGTAGAACATTCCTCTGTAGGGAACTATAATGTGCTACAGCTTTGCCCAGCTACTGCAGCTCTGGGTTATCTAGCACAAACCAGAGCCACCCCCAGGCAGCTGTATATGGCATAAGCGGAGCCGAGAGTGACTTGCTTCTCTCCAAGTTGCACTGAGTAACACAGTGGCCTTGCCTTCACTGCTTGTAGGTTACTTACACAGCCTGGATCAGGCTGTCTCCTGTATTTGGATCATGGCTACTTACAGAGACTAGATCAGGCTGTCCCCTGTATTTGGATTAAAAATTTTTAGGCTAGTGAATATTGCTCACTATTCATACAAAGGTTGACTAGACAATAAACCCTGCTGAGAAAAATAACTGTTCATTAGCACCATTCACTGCTCATATGGTATACCAGGCACTGCAGCAATGACAATGTTTCCTTGGAAAAATATAAGCATGGTAACAAAACACTTTTTTTTTTTAAAAAAAAAAAAGCTTTAAAATGTTTCTAAACATCAACATTATTTTAAAATATTGTAACATTTCAAGAACAGAAATGTGATCTTAGCTGTCTAAAATTGTATTCACAAAAACAGAAAAGTAGCATTATTGTAATGCTTTTAAAATTGAAGGAATAAACTTTAATTCATTTATTCAGATGAAAAATTATCTGAATACAATTGTAATTCAGGGGAATTGAAAATATGTTTCAATTCGTATTTAACTTTTTGACACTTTTGTATTGTCACATATACAGTTCCAAAATTATTTAATGTATTTTGTTTCTTCTTTTACACAATGACTGAAAAGCTTTCTACAATATAGGTCAAAGCAAAATTCTCATTCTTGAGCTTCCTAAAGAACTGTGATCATTCAGCTGGTCTTTTTCATGTGTATAAAAATCATATCTTTATTTGTTTTCTGCTAATCAGCAATCCTCATTAGAAAAGATGGACAATAACATTTGTCTGAAGACCTGCAAAATTTTTAGAATACATTTGCAAGGCTAATATAAAAATCACATAATCTAATATATGTTACAACATATTGTCTAGTCCGCATTAGGAGAAATCATTGATACAACGGAGTGAGCCAGTACTGGCCTTGATGGAATAGTGTTGGCACAAAAGAAATAATGCAGTAATGTACTCCCAAGAATTGAGAGCTAATAGACAGCAACACAATGGATATTACCCAGGATGTAATGCCCTTATTCTCATACATACCATTTCATTTCACACGAGGATGCAGACAGACTCAGAAGAGAACTTGTGGAAGGAAACGAAGAGGATGAGGGACAAGAATTTGTCTGTGAACAGATGAATGATTCACCAATGAAACCTCTCAGGCCCAAGTGCAAGGCATCGATTCAGTGACACTAGGTGTGAATTTTAAGGAACTCTCTCAAGTTAAACAGTTTTCTAGCACTCCAGATCTGCCCTTGAGATTTGTTCCACCTCTACAGCTCCCTTTTCATCCTGAGAAGGAAAGTCCTATACTGGTAAATGTCTGAGGGCAGTAACCCTAGAGACAGATCTAAATTGGTTCAAGCAACAGTTGTTTACTCCTGAGAAATTTGTCTGTATCTAGATAATTTAATAAAAGAATGTTTGGGGTTTTTTTGTCACATCCATCACACTTAGTTGTGTTGCTCTTGTGCAGTAGCCCTGACCCCAGAGCTCCTGGGGTCAAGAGCAGGAGCAAGTGCTCCTGACCTAGAAATGCAAAATCACACTGAAAGAGGGAAGGTTAGGTTTCTTGGTCTCTTATGCTTTGCTTAATGCTTTGCCTTCCAACTTCTGTCCTGAAAACCCCCCAAATTTCTGAATCAGTAACTCCAGAATCTTAGTTCAAAATTTTCACTTATTTATCACCCTTTCACAGAAACAGTTTCTTTGAGTGTCAGTGCCCATATGGCCACATACTTGCCATGTTCTTATCTCTTAGCGTTGTAGGACAGAGGTCTGCGTCTCTGTTGTCCTGCATCATGGCAAGCATTTACATCACTGGAATGTAGATGTTAAACATTACTATCGTTATCAGGTACTATCTTACGCCCCCTCTGCACTCACCTAAATGGCTACATAAGATGCATGGCAAAGGACAATCAGCCCCCAGGTTTCTGGGCACAGTACGTGCCTCTCCATTCTGCCATTGATTTGTCAGGAGATGTATACTCAAGTAGACGGTTCAGAAGAGGATCCTTTAGGAAGAGTGTGGTCAGATTGACCTCACTTTCACTGAGCTGACAGTCTGGTGAAGAAAGTTAAACTGAATATCAAAATCATCAGCAAAAAACCCTCCTCTTTCTTTGATTGTACAGTTTAAGAGGAGCCATTCGAGCTCAATTTATTCTCTACACAGGAACTTCATTGATTATCTCAGACATTCATGCAGGAAGGAAGATGAGATAAGAAGAAAGTTCTTTTTTTTTTTTTTTAAAGTGATTGCAAGATGGAGAAAACTGCTTTGTGAGTGTAATATATACCATAAAGTTCCCTTTGTGTAATCTGCTACTGAAAAGTGAGAAGAGTTTACCTTTTCTGAACAAAAGAAACATTAGAGATGGGCTGATGATTACTGAGGGCAGAGATATGAATACTAGGATTAGGATATATATTCAGATATAAGATTAGCATACAAAAAATAAGTTTTCTTGGGGAAAATATTATGGAGGTTCTCCCATTGTCTTGCACTGCCAATCACCAGCATTGGGAAGAGAGACTGATCACTATTCATTTTTTTTCCAAAGGACACTCTGGTTTGATCTCAGGCTATCGACCATAATGGGGATTTCCACTGACTTTGAAAGGTTATCAATCCTGATTCAAGACTGCTGCCATGAATGGAGATGGGTGTTCAGTCAAGTTCTACGAAAGTCAAATGGATGCTCAGTCAGTCCCTCTCTGGGGGAAGGGGCAAACTGTTGTACCACAAACCTGAACTCCAGGGGCACACAGAGGCACTGCATCACTGTTTCACACACTGGTAGGTTACTGGAAAAGGTGAGGAAGCAGAGTGTGTTTTATCTGAACTTCAGTGCTCTCAATATGAATTGAATGGATTAAGTATACACATACCCTGGGAGGGTCTCTGCTCTCAAGTGAGTTGTTCAAATGCAGTTAAACCCTTCACAGAGAGCATCACACTTCCTAAAGGAGCCAAGGCATGCACTTTCACATGAGGGCAGTTCTTGTGCATTGATTGATGCAGAAACTTTAGGTTTATAGATTTCTTGGCTCCATTTACAGAGTACCAAAAAATCTTCAAAGGCAACCTCCTATGCAGGGATCTTTTATGGGCACATGCTTTGAAACGACTGTTTCAACTGAGGACAACTAATCATCGTCTGGGAAGAAACTGGAGGGGACAACAAGGCTCAGTCAAAATGCCTTTGTGCTTTTTGATCTCAGGATTGCTCTGTGTCAGTCCAGTCCTCTGGCGCAAGCCAAAGTGACGTGAAATAAGTCATGAGTGGCACTAAAAAGCTATAACAATTTGTGCTCTTATTCATAACAACTCTGCTGACAGCAGCTGAGGATTGGCATGGGGCCCCCTAGAATAGCTACACCAAAAAAACCCGCGTCACAGCTCTCCATGGCCAGCTGAGCAGCCTTTAGGTGTCCTTTACAAAACACCCAAAAAAAAAGATTAATATTGCCCATATCTTAAAGCAAAGAGCATGTCTATCCCAGACAAACAAACAAACAAAGCCAGCAGAATCATTCTTATTTCACAGGTCACTTTCACAGAGTCAGGGCAGAGCCAGTTGTAGCTACTTCAAGAATTGAGCTGCAAAAGCAACTGGGAGCGTGCCGCAGGGAGGAGCTAAGTAGATCTGTATGCCTACCATTTCTTCTACATCTGCTTATATGGGTGTTAGATGTTGGTGTAAGGATATGCTACAGAGGACAGAAGCAATGGACTCGAATTCTAATATCCTCTCACACATTAACCCCTTTGGTCTTGAGCAAATCTAACCTTTTTCATTCCTATAATTTATCTTCATAAATGCAAATAAAACTGTATCACCTATGTCATATTGGTGCTTAATGTTTGTATACTACTATGGATTTTAACCACAGATGTATGCAGAAATAGGATTTCCCAGAAATAGCTTGTAGAGAAGCTGTATCACAACACACCTTTTGAAAGCTTGGTACAAGGTAGAATATTCATGTTTTGCATTTCTCTGGCACACACATGCAGGGTGGGATACTTTCTAATATTTATTGTCTCCCAAACGCTCTGAAGCTGACAAATCAAGCATTATTAAATAGACACTTAAAAAAAATTACTCAGCTGCTAAACCAATCACTGTAGGTTGCAGCTCAAAATGAAGTTGGAAATCTGCACCTTTTAATAAAACAATCTGCTTGAGAGCTGATGATATTTGGTTATGGAATTTATCTGTAAATATAATTAAAAATTCAACGAGAGAGTGCTCTGAACTGAGGGGTAAATATTCAGCACGATGCAGAGTGCTCAAGCTACATGATTCCCATTATCGTTAATGGGAGTCCTACAGCTAAATCCCTAAGCATCACGCTAAAAATTTACCCCCTAGTGTTTGCAGATGGAACAAAAGGATTATTGTACATACCAGCAGAAAATAAAGTTACCACTGACATTTTGACCAGAAAGCTTCCATCAGGATTGATCAGTGAAAGATTTAACCTACTAATTTCCCCACAGACTATTTCTTTGGGGTTTCTCCCATCCGAAGAGCCATTCTTGATTTTTATTTAATTAATTTCTATCTACTGGTTTTCATGTCATTATATCTCTCAAATTCCTCTCCTCCTGGCTTCCTACCAGAACACTTCTTTCTGCTTCACCCCGGGCTTCCTGGCTTCAGTGTGCACAATTTCAGGTCCCTGAACTTTAAACATAATGGACATAAGGACAGAAGAAAAGTACATATGCCAATGACCTTTCAGCTGAGTTAGCTGAGTGTGCAAATTTACCCAGCAATAAAATGCTGCAGGCGATTTTAGGGGTGAATAAGAAGTTGAGGGGGGAGGGAAACTCACACAAGCAACCTCATTCTTTCCTGGTCTGCACCTTCTGCTCTTCTTGAGTTGGAGCTATGAGGCTGCAAGCTGGCAGGTGCCCCCAGCCTTGTTGAAATCAGTGATGCTTCAGGAGTTCAAGTTTGGTCTTGCCAGAAGATTTACCAAGCGTCCTTGATTAGGTATGGGCTACAGCAAAACAGTTCTAGCCATTAACTTTTAAGGTGCTTTTTTAATAACAGATTCTTAAATAATGGAAACAATGTTTCTGACCCATGTTTTAAAAGTAAATATATATATATATACATACACACACACCAAAATGAGAGGAAACCTCTAAAACTAATTTCCATTCTTGATTTCACTTATATTAATTCAAAAACAGCCAAAGGGATTTGTTTATCCACTGTAGACCATGCTGCAGTCCTGAGTGAATTTTTATGGGAGAGTTTTAAAGCCCTCAACAATGGAAACAGTGATAGACCGTTATTATAGTGCTGGTCATAAATACAATGCAATTTCATTTTATATAACATTCTTCATACAAAGTATCACAAAATGTTTTACAGTAAGCATCAATTGCAAGCTAAAGAAAAGGGAAAGAGAATTAAAAGGCGAAATTTCCTTGGCTTTAGGAAGGAGGAAATAATTCCTTACAGGATAACACAAATAAAAGTGCAAGCTTTCTCATGCCAGGCTGAGACTACATATAGAAAATGTGTCCTTCTCTCAAAAATTCAAGACGTCAACTCCTAGTTCCTCTCTTTAACTTTATATACTCATAAGGCACTATTACATACCTCGGCAGGGATACTCGTTACATATTCTGGCAGGATCAAGCTTAAACTCCCGAATTGTCACTGATTTCAACAGGGCTGGGGGCACCTGACAGCTTGTAGCCTCGGAGCCCCGACCCAAGAAGAGCAGAAGGTGCAAACCAAGAAAGAATGAAGTTGCTTGTGCTAGTTCCCCTCCCCCCTCAAATTTTTAATCACCCCCAAAGTCCCCTGCAGCATTTTATTGCTGGGTAAATAATATAATGAAAAAGTGCCTACATGACACAAGCCACATGGGCACAGACAGCTATTAAAACTGAAATGATTTATTTCGTAACAATCCGAGGTAGCACACTTTAACTCTAGGTACAGCAACCCCTCCATTTCTGCTTGTCTCATTTGCATAGGTAATTGACAGCTTGTTAACAGCTCATTAGGAACACTGAAAACCATGTGACAGATACAAACCTAGTGCTAGAGGGGAGAAAATCTGTGAATTACAGTATATTGAAAACTCAATCAGATTCAGAATTACAGGTCACAAAACAAGTTGGTTATTTTATTAGGTTAAAAAAAAATTAAAAGGTTAACATACCATTTTTCGACCTGTATTTTTAAGATAGCAGGCTACAGGGTAATTAATTAAGAATCTGATTGTGATGTGATGAGCTACTCTCCAGTGCAGTGGATAGGTTTAGGATTCTAGGCTGATACAGTAGGACAAATAATAATTGCTGAGAATTTAAAAAAAACATAAAAATGTCTTGATGTGGTACTCAATTTTGTTTTTGGAATATACCTTTCTCAAAAAAGCAAGTAACCTACAGGCACTGCAACCTAATATTTGGTAACTGAGAAAAATGTGAGGAATAATTTGATTTTAGTCTATAAAAAGAAGATAAGTGTTCTGATTTGAACACTTACTATCTGTAAATTTTGATGATGCTTTTTTTTTTAAAGACATTTGAATATAAACAGTGCAGATAACAGTTATATCAGCAAATCTACTTTTTGTATTAAATGCACACACCCCATAATCTTGTTTTTCTAGCACTGCTAGCAGAAATATAGTAACCTGTAGAAATAAAATGGTCCTCTCACAAAAACTCTCCCTTTCCTTGATACCTGATATGGATTCCATGTAACTCGAGTCACATTTGCTGGTGAGGACAGAGCTGGCCAACTACATGTTAGTCTGTAGACAAAAATCAGGAAACGGTGACTTCAGGTGTTCTTTTGCACACTGATGTTTTACAGCTTCTTCCCTCATCCCCCTGAAAAACCACCAACAAAATGTGATCAAATCTAAACTCCTGGCTATTTAGCAAAAGGAACACCACTGTTAAGGTGCAGGATTATGAAAATCCCCCCCGATGCTTGCTCACGCAGAGGGTCATGCTGTTTCTGTTTAAGAGGTGCAACTGCTGCAGTACAGATGCATATATTTTTTAGATAAGTCCAATAAAAATAACTTCTGATAGAGTTTCTTATCTGAAATCATGGATCTGCTGCTGTACTAAGAATATAACCATATGACTGCAGTACTCTGGCTGGCAGGGATAAAATCTCCTTCTGCAGGCATGGTTTAAGAGTGATTAATGAATCTGTGACCTGCTATACAACAAAAGTCGCGCTTGTAAGTCACTTCAGCACTTTTGAAAGCTCCATCTTTAGTCTTCATTATGAACAAAACCAATAGGGCTGTTGTGCCCCCAGCGTTAATTACACTGACTCCTGCACCAGTGAAGTTACTCTGTTGTAACTACAGCAATATAAACTTCTAATGCAGACACGCTCCAACGGTATAAAGAGAGCTTTACACATAGTACAACTGACCCCAGATTTACACTGAGCTTAGGCAAGGCATGTTTCTCATACACTGATGAGAAAACAGCTCATTTTTTGCCCTTGAGCCCGTATCAACTTAGAATTTTTATCCAAAGGAAAAATTGTTGCATGGCAGCTGAGAAGCAACAGTGATGGAAGAACAGTCAAAGTTCAAGATCATAATTAGTGAAACCATCATATCATGGCAAATAAAAGAGGTGGCAAATTTACCATAGGTGAGAATACGAAATAGACAAAATCTAGAATCTAACACGAAAAATCAATTAATTTTACTTACATTCCCTTTTTGACCATATCAGTATAAGCAACAATGCAAATACTGTGTTTCACAATCAGTGTTATACCTGAATGCTAAGCCAAAAAACTCAGGAAAAAAGGGCTTTATCTTGAGATTTTCCCCTGCCCATTCCTTTCAGTTGTGTGCTTAACTAACAGAATTCTTCCCTGGCAATGTTCTTTGTGACTCTGGGTTTGCTTTTCACATTTTATTTCTCCTTTGGTTTTAACATGTGAGAATAACACTTTGATTTGGTTCCTATAGGGCAAAGAAAAACACTGAAAGTCAGTAACTAAACTTTTTCAAATCACAGATCAGTTTCCATTTAGGCTGGACTGAATTACAGCTGAAATTCTGGGAATATATTCTTTTTCTGCATTAACCATTCAGTCAACCCTTATAAGCAGATGACATGATTAAAATGAAGTTTGAACTTTTTCTGTAGATTAATTCTCTGACTTATGACAAGAGTCTTCTAGTTTTCATTAACTTAAGTGCCATTTCTTTAGGACTCTTATTTTTACAGTTTCTAATCTACAACTTTGTAATGACCTGGTCTCAGGAACATAATACGCTATATTTCCCTTCCCTCATTCCTTGTGCAAGGGGCATACAGGCTTTTCAGAAAAAGAGAAGAGCTGCTTCACTTTGGCTTCCAGCTTCTGAACATATAAGATATTGGATTTTACAACTGCGAGTGCCTGATGGTCATCCCATAGCCACAGTCCTCTCACCCATTCAGTGAGCTTTCAGGTTTCAGCATCACTGGCAAAATGCCTCCAGCTCACTAGTTGTTCCTTATTCTTGTAGCACATGCCTACACCCTTCCTCAGAGAGTATGCTGCCCATCACATCACCCTGATGTTACCTAAAGGTTCACTCTCAGAGTACCAGTGCAGTACTATACAGCACCCCAGTGTCCAAGTGTAGTACAATACTTGAAGGAACAGGAATGACCTGAAAACCTTTTTAGGAAGACAGGGTAGAGTTTTGCACCTGAATGGTAGTGGTGTTTTGAGCAAAACCAAGTCATTCTTCATTTGTTCACATGGTCAGCTCATAGAACAGCATCTGTCTTCTAGTATGTTTATGCAAACCTTGTTACATTTTCTCACCAGCTTTGTTTTAGTTTTTCAGTTTCCAACTGTGATCTTAAGATGACCTTAATATAGATAATAAATATCAGAATTTTTTCTAGCTCTTTCCTATCAATATACATTCTTTATATGTCTGATTATTGTCAACAAGGATAATTAAAATATATCTGTAAATTAGCTCCTGTTAATTCTTCTAGAGCAGCACTAAGCAAGAAAAATATTTATATCTAGGCTTCTGAGGGGGAATACTCCCTGCTGCCAGCATTACAGGATAGTTACTGAAACCATTGCTTTTTTTTTTTTTGGCTGGAATATCCTTGTAAGTGACATTGTGTGTTTTTTGCTCAATGCCTAACGCACTTCCACCAGTGGCTGGGGCAGGAAATCAGAGGAAGGAAAATGCACATTTAGAAGCAATGAATTCCAGCTTGTAAATCCATTCTTCAGCTATTCAACTTCTTGTAAGCTAGACAGCTTTAGACATGTCATGCTTTCCTAAATATTCTTTGCATTTAAAAAAATAATATCAGTAGCTGTAATATATGCAAAGGGTCTCTCTAGGAGTCTGGACAATATAAAGACCTCCTTCAAAGCTTCACAAATAAGACCAGTTTTCAATCCTGACTGAAAAATGGATTATAAACCAAGAAGTCCTTTCTAAGAATTTCTGACCATCTAATTTTATAAAAGCCACAAGATACCTTGTAGTGTCAGAATTCACATTTTGGGGTTTGGGTTTTGTTTTGGGGAAGGAGGAATTCAGTTGTGGAGCAAGTTTTAAATGTGTTCTTTCATAAATTATTACAACATTGCATCAGCTTTTGAGAGACACCTTAGAGACTGTCCCCATTTCTACACTGAGGACCTTGCAAAGTAGCAATTCTTTCATTAAATCTGAGATGAAAGTATGACTAGAAATGCTGTGTTGTGAGTATGAGAACAGTATCTCTCCAACAAATCATTCAAAACAAACTCTTTGGGTTGCTATATTTATGTGGGTAATAGGCAGCAGTTAAGTTGAAAACACAATCAAATCCACCAGTGACATTTTCCCTATACTATTATCTTATTTTCTGCTGCACTTCTACTGGACTTTGCTGCTTATTTAAGATTGGTTTACTTATAAGGCTTTTGAGAACAACAGAAAGAAGCAGGAAAAAAGCCAGTTTGCAAATAAGCTGCACACAGGGAAGGGCTGTGAAAGTATGTCTCTGAAACAGTCCACGTACAAATGTTTGAATATGTTCCTGAAAATGTAGATGCAGCTGAAATACCTGTTTATACTCACTAACATAGCTGGTTGGGTAAATGTGTATAAAGAAACAGCCGGGTATTCAAACATCTTTCCAGCCTTTGAAAATGTTACCACTGCAGAGAAGCTCAGTTAGCACATCTAATATACAGATTTGGGTGAATTTATGTATTTTTAATTTTTTTTTCTTCTTTTTTAGTCACTTGCTGTATAGAAGCACACTGCCATGTGTGCCTTAAGTTAGAGAAAGCATATATACATCCACAAAACTTCTGAGCCCCTGTACTGAAGTTCCCCATGCCTCACTAAGCACCACAGGGGCATGTAAAACAAAAGCAGGTGGAGCAGGCACACGTTTAGATTTTATATATATTAGCACACACACACAAATAAATTTTAGGCTTTTCTACACTCCAGCCAAAACTGAGAAAGGTAACTTAACTCTCAATATAGATAACATCACTCAGGATGAGCTTCTGCATCTTGACTTCTGTTCTTGATCCTAACATAATATTTCTTCTTTTAAGCTTCTTTCTAACTGGAATTGCAATAGCAAAGTGGGATTTACTATACTAAACATATCCTCTATTTTGAAAAATTCAGAATGCACTCATACAACAAAATATCTCAAAACAATTCTACACTTTTATATTTCCTGTGTGTGGTGCATTTGTATGTATGTCTGCCTCTCTCCACCAAGCACACAGATAATTTAGTCTTAAAACTCCATAAGTAGTAGTTTTCTAGTTATTGTTTTCTATCCAACATAAGTTACTATTTCGAGACTTTTTTACCCATACTAGCTTTAAATGGACACATACTTTCAGGAATGAATATGTTGATGTGGATGCCTTTGAATTTCTGTCTGAGTGCACCTGTATTTCTACACACAAATCCACAAAATCTCTGCTTCAGGTAGAAAGCTACAGAAACACACTTCATGTTGACATCACCTATCTGCAAGGTAGATACCACACACATTTCCCTCTTACTCTGGAGCAGCCACAAGCTTTGAGCCTACACTGCTGATGGGCTGCCATTAGTTTTTATTTTTAATTGCAGCCTGTGATTCAAAAGAATTTGCATCAAAGTTCCTGGGCAATCCCTAATCACATGTCTCTCTTTGTCAGCAAATCAAAGGGGGTTTTTTTTTGTTTGTTTTCGGTTAGGTTTTGGGTTGGTTTTTTTATTTTTTTTGTGTGAGGTGTAACTGCTAAATGTTGCCTTGCAAGTTTTAAAAGCCATTTATTTAATCTCATTTATTTAATGGCAGGTGTGGAAAATCTAAAGCATCTCCAATCTCTTGGACATGAAGTTTTTGTGTTGTCATGGTTTGCTAATTCAGCTGCAGTGAAGGGAAGGAGTATTACAGAAACTGACCTAAAATTTGAGGATTAGGTTCTATGAATATCTCAGCACAGATCATTGGACTGAGATATCTCCATCTAGAATCCCTCTTAGCACCAGACATTAAAGTCAAAAGTCCTAATAGTGCAGTAGTATGTAGTTATTCCTCATTAAGATCTTTTTTATCTGTGCCTTCATTAGGAATATGTCTAATTAAAGGTCATTTACCCCTACCTGGGAATTACCGTATGTGTGTCTGCATGAAACAGTGCAAAACTCTGTCCTTTTCAGCTTTCATTTCATTCAAGTAACGACAGGGTTAAATTGCTAATAGAGGTTTCATGAGGTCTGCCAGAGCCCACTCTCCAACACTTACATCTGTTCAACAATTATTACAGCATTTTTGTCATAAAAAATTCAACACCCTGAGTGTCGTGCTAGCAAAACCTGAAAATTTATGCAGTGAATAGAATAGCTAATTTCTCTGAGGAAATGCAGGGGGAAAAATTACAGATTTAACTTAAATTCTCAAGTACTGTAGAGCACACATCTGACTCCCTCTTTAGGTTTTGTCACCATGTAGCATAAGTAAGAATACCGTCTACTGTAGACCAAGAAACCTTCGCAAAGCAAATTCATGCCTTCAAAGAAGCAATGTTTAAAACTCAGAAGGGGGATGTACTGGATTCATCGTTTTACCTCACAAAATCTCATTTAAATAATAAATTACTCAGTTTATTCTCAGGATAGGGTTATTCTCTCACTACCTCTCGCTGTTACAGAGTGAACCGCACCCTTTGCAGTGTGCAGGTAAAATGAGACAGATGCGAAGGCAAAAAGCCGCCAGGAAAACATTCCTTAGTCTCGTGAACTTTGTGTCGGGCTGCCTGATGTGTTTGGTAAAAAGGAAAAGAAAAGAGAACCTGCCTTTTTCCTCCATCAGGTTAGGAATATGGATTTTATGCTAAACCTAACGCTGTCTAGTTAAGATGCCAGTGGACTGGAACAACATGCTAGAGGCTATAGCCCTCTATTCTCAAGGGCCGGACTCTTACTTCCAGTACTGGTGGTTCAGCCATAATGAGAATTGCTGCCACAATGAGCAGAGAGCTCTTTCAGCATCACAAGAGCAACAAAAAAGACAAACCATTTTGGAGTGAAGGGGGGTGGGGGGTAATATTATAAAGGTGAGGTGTGAAGAGGACACTAGCTCAAGCTAGGATGAATACTGGAGGTTCCCTTAACCAAGAATCTGTAAGGGTTGGACCTGTTAGCCCAGTCTTTCACTAGGGCATCAGCACCGATGGGCACACGTGCCCAGTCATATCCCTCAGGGCCTGATTCAATAGCAGTAGAAAAACTATCCAAAAAACCACAATTACTGGAATTAAGTGCAGGATCAAGACCTAAAATAGCCAGCATACCCAAAACCAAAAGTCTGCAATTTTCAAACTGCCAGGTGAGCAGATTTCCAAGGGGTTTGGGACATTACATGAAAGCGAAGCATTACCGAATACTGGGCAGTGTCCAAACTTCAGCTGTTTGCAGCATGTCAGTTGAAATGCTACTTCTCCAAGTGGAAATTGCTTCTAGTCCTGCCTGATTCCAAAAGACCAGTGATATCTGCATAGGAACTGCCAGATTTAGTTCTTATTTGCTACTACATTTTGTCTGATGTTCAGATTATCTGTCTGAAAAGAGGACAAATGTGCACGAAAACAAACCCCTTTGTTTAAATAAGAATAACTTTCATCCTGGAAATTAGTGACTGGTGCCAGCCCAGGGTTAGGTCATGTATGCTCTGTGATGCCTGGGATGTGTTAAAATACCATTTCAGTGTTTTTGCCACTCACTATGTTGCACCTATAAAACCAAATATCCCAGAATATTGTTCAAATATATTTTATACTCTTTTTTTTATTTTTTTTTTGGTAAATACAAATGAGCATAGAAAGATTTATGTGCTTTTCCCAGCCCTCATTCTAAGTTGCTGTGAAAATGACTAGTTTGTATGAGAAAAGATAATTCTCTGCTCCTGCTTTCTTTTTCCTACTCTTTCCAGCAGTGGAGTCAGTACCCATGGAGGATGGTTGGCCGTCACGGGACACAGATGCCAAGTGCTGGCAGATATTATTCCAGTGTCAGAATCTTTTTCCTTGTCAAACTCCCCAGGCAGTTGTGTTAATGGTTCTTGAGCTGCCTCTGGGTCTGTCACGTGGGGTAGCAGCTGATGGGTTGTTTTCTGCAATGTCCTCCTGCATGACATCTTTCTTTAACTCATCTTTGGTTCTGAGGAATTTGTACACTATTACCTACTTGGAAATAAGCTCCTATAAATTTTGCATTAAGGCTATGATTTCTTCACAGATTTGCTTACTGCCCTAGGAGCTCACATGCGCACATTTTCTTCTGTAGCATAGTCTCTGTGTAGCTTTGAATGCCACACACTTAAATTACACCCTGACAAGAAAGAAATATTCAAGCAAATGAAACTGTTCACTAAAAATTTGTTTCTCCTTACCCTCATCAGCACCCTGTCCTCTCTTGTCTCCATTTTCTTTATGACTAGTGAATCTTTCTTTGTGAACTGAAGCCAGAATTCTTGCGTTTGTTACTTCATTCACAGACAAGAGCAAGAGCTTTCAGCCTTTCGGTTCTTCACAGACTGGTTATAGATTATTTGCCATTCATGCTGTATGAGTTAGTCACTTAAATTTCAGGATCTTAATCCTGCAAAGATTAGTTTGAACTCAGATGCGTTGTCCTGAAGACATGTAAATCTTTGCTGCACTGACGCCTTTGAGAACCAGCTCCTATAAAATCCTTAAGGTAAGGACCTGAGTTGCAAGATGCTGCTCATCTGTGCTTCGATCCGGCAGAGAACCCAAAGAGTCAGAGAAGCTCGGTTAGGAGAACCAGATCAGGACAAAAGCACTCAGCAGTTTGCACTGGAGGCAGTGAATAGACATCAGTCCCTGAGGAGAGCTGCTACGCTTGACTGCAATATAAATACTAAATGTAAACAAATATGTAAAGCTAATCCACGTCATACTATCATTGCTGTTACTTGACTGAAATATTTTAAGAAGGAAAATAACGATTAGCAAGAGGCAAATTACACACTCTCATGCAAATTTTGAGAAACATTCATTGCAAACTCTGTGAATCTTTCAATTTTTGCAGGCATTTTCAGAAACACAAGGCACTTGCCCTATACATTCACAGCTAACAAATGGTGTCTCCTACAAAACAAAACAAGCAATTTTATTCACAGTTGATTCGGGGGATATACAGTACAAAATCTGTGTGGGTTTTTTACCCCCATTGTTTTTGTTTTGATAACAATCTGTGTAAGCTGGTTTGAGATCTAATACCTTGTTTCATCACTCGCAAGAGAAAGCTCATGGAGTCTATAGGAGTAAATGAGTATTGAATAACTCAGTCTTACAAGAATAGCCTTTGAAAGTCTTTCATTCTTGTTTGGTAACAACAGTCAGAAAAATTCTGCAACAAATTTTCTGGGATTCTTAATTAGGGGGTGGGGGAGAATCTGACTTTGATTGCTTACAGGCTTCTCTGATATGAACAAGAAGCAGTCCTTGACGATATGCTCTCTCTTTTGGTGGCAAACTGACTAAAGACAGGCTATGCCAAAGAATCACTTCACAGGGCATCTTTGCATTGGTCTTATTCAACCTAGTATGCAGCAAACTAGAGAGCAGGCATGGAGAAATTAATAAATATATTTTGCCATCAAACAATGTTCAAGTAACTGTATCCTCATCTGAACATCAGAGACAGATCCGAAGCCAGTGCAAGTGCAGAAGAAAAAGATCTGCCCCAAAAATTTCAGTTGTATACTGTCCTTTAGAAGAAGCGAGTTTCTTTAAACACTTGTGTACACAAGCACAAGGTAACCACAGCTAACAGACTCAAACCAAAATGAGGAAAATGGTATTTAGTTGTTTGGGGGTTTTTCTTCACATATAGACTGATTTAAAGATCTTTCTTGTTCTTCATCTCCTAGTGAACTTAATGTTTTTAAACAATCTCACAATGTTCTGGATAAAAAACCCCAAAAATCCACCAAAAAACCCGCAACAAAAACATACAGAGGAAAGAGCTGGTAAGTCCCTGCAAATGCAAGCAACAGGGAACTGGAGCCTCCTACCTCCTAAATGGTATCTACCTCCAGCAATGCACCTCTTAAAACACTTGCATAGAAAGCCAACAGTCAGTTTTCATTCTTAAGTCACATAGGAAAAAAAACCAACAATGTTTTGAGGAAATGTCTAGAGACCCAGCCAGTAAAGCTGTGGGGTTGGAGTCCTTCTGCCCTGAGTTCTAACCCTCTTTACACTCTCATCCTTCAGTCCTCTCTGAGCTCTGGAGGGTTGCACACAACCAGTATAGCCAGAAATTGGCATACAACTGGACTCAAAATCAGAATGTGGTAAAATATAGATTAAGTTGTTGAATTTTATATTTAAAGTGTTCCTCACATCCTTATTCCTTGTACAAAATCAGATTTTTCATTTTTCTTTTTGCATTTAATAAAATTCAGTCTTTCCTACTATCTTTTGTGATCTGGGATCAGAGGGCAAAGTTTTTCTTCTTATCATAGGGAGACTGAGTTATGTCTAAGTGGCTAATGAATTTCTCTCCTACAGAAGCCAAGGACAGACTCAGCACCATCTACCTTCCTGTGAAAAAAACATTCCTTGATGCCACAACACAGCTTGTCCTCAGTGTGGGACTTCAGCAGTTTCACCTCCTTCAACAAAGCCTCAGAAAGGTCATATTTCCCAAATACCTCTTGCAGCCTTAAATGTTTTTTTTTTTTTTTGTTCTTGAGGTATTAAACTGAAACTATTTGGGACTGATGCTCAGAGCTACCTGGGTTTGTACACAGGTGTAACACCACAGACTTCAGTGGGATGACCTTCGCTGCACCTCTGCATGAGTGGCAGCACCAACAGGACCATTGCCGGTTTGAAGATTACCTGGCTTTGCTTCATACTGATGAGTCAGTACGGAGTCGCAGCTCTCTCTTATCCTTCCAGAGTATGGCTCTGTTTCAAAAACCCAAAATAGCAAAGTCTGCTGCACTGCCAAACAGGAGACCCAGATTAAAGAATTTCAGACAGCAGTCTATCACAAGCCCGTCAAAACCATGTATATCGTGCAAATAGTGATCGGAGAGACAGATCAGGTGACTGAACCAATATAGCAGTGCAATATGTTCGCTACCTTAATTATCCCAACTTTTTTTTTTTTTGGTGAGAAACCAAAACTATTTGCTTCTTCCCTCCTTATAAAGATATTTAGTGTTACTATGCCCGTGGTTGCAGAAATATTTCTTACATAGGATGTTTTTACAGAGAATGCTATTTTGAGATAGGGCTTTTGTTTAAAACTGCGTAGTGTCATTGACTTGGTACTCAAAAACCAGCCATATATCCCAAAATAGCCTCTCCACTGTTCCTTCTGCTGTCCCCTTTCCTCCCCCCTCCCCTGCAGCCCATGAGGCTGTCTCTTACCTCTTACTGAAGAATCAACAACCTAGAACAACTAGTGCACAAGAGGAAAAACAGTAGTTAAAAAAAAAAATCTATTATTCTTTGAAAAATAGTCCTGGAATTATTTTTAATTCTGAGCACAAACAGAAATTTGTAGGTGAATACTGCTTCAGCTGGTTTCAGTTTATAACATGGTCATTAAGTCCATATCAAACATGTGTGTTTTGGAGTTAAATCCTCTAAGACAATGAGATGAAATAAGTAATCATTTGATAGAAGTACTTATAATGAATTAGATTTGAAAATGTTGGAAAGTCATTCAAGGAAAATCCTTCTTTTACCTCACACTGAAAACATATCATTAGCTTTAATTTAAGTCAAGGTGAGGAGGGGAAGTGGGGGTGAGCAGAGGAATAGACATTGCAGGAAACTCTGGAGTGACTATTGTTTAATCCCATTTAGGGACACTTTGAACAATGACATATATATAATGAGATATTTAAAATTCTTTGGTCAATCTCTAGCTAAAGGCTTTTACTGTGGAAAGAATGAGTAATTCAATACGGACTACACAGCTTTTCACATGCTTTTATTCTTGATTTGTTGGACACGTGTAACATAAATTTCAAAACCAATCTATTAATGACTTAAATTGGAAACTGGTTTCCTTTGCTTTACATACAGCATTTCAGTAACAAGCATAATAACAGGTGGATCAATAGATACTATTTGGTGCAGTATTTGCAGTATGTTAACATTAGTCCTGTATCTCTATTATTGAACAGCATGTCAACAAATTCCTGTTTCAAGGAGGATGGCAGAAATATTTCCCAGTGTCAAGGTTATTTAACCACATGAAATGGTAAGAGATTTTTGTGCATTTTGTTTCCTGATAACCTTGCTTCTTCCTCCTCTTTCTTTTAAATAATCCATGTTTTGATCAAATCAGTGGCTAAAAAAATATTTTTGCATCAAATCTGTCTGCTGTCAACTCAGATTATGTTCTTTAAAATGGACAGTGGTTCTGGAAAAAAAATCAATTTTTTTTCTCTTAGAGAAACATAAGGAAAGAGAAAGGCATTAATGTAAACACAAATTTAGAAAGAAACAGAAAGAGAGTGCAAATGGTTGAGTTTACCACTTGAAGAAATTTAGCTAGGGAATTATTCCCAACCTATAGTTCTCAAACACAGCATGAAAAGACAGAAAAATGAAATTTTAGTCATTAGAATTTGACAGCTCCCAGTCATAATATGCTGACATGTGTAACGGGAATTAAGGGGTTCTGCAGGCAGCATGAGCACTAATAATTTTTTAGGAAAATCATTTCTTTCAGCTCCATGAATCACACGATGCTGGAGGATCACTGGACACTTACAGATGACAGGTATAATATAACTGTACTTTGCTTCATATACTTTGTTAAACAGATTCAGTCCAGAAGCATTAATTACCACCTAACTGGTCACAAATGGCCACAGGCTCCATGTGATGACCACAGCCACAAAAGGAAACGTTTTGATGGTTGCAGCCAAAATCAATCCTGCAACTTCTTGCCACTCACCTATAAACTAAAGGTGTATTTTCTTATCAGCAAAAAAACCCACACAAACACCTCAGATAGTCCACAATGTATGATTCATGTCTGAGTAATGACCTCCATGGTATGACCACACAAGAATTTCTCAGACTGTGAAGGTGTGACCCACTGGGTTTATCTCATCTTTAAGCAATCCACCAAACACACAAGACTGGGTTTTCTTACACAGTCAGGTATATGAGGAAGATGAAAAATGTACTCTAGCTACCTAGAGCTACAAATGTGTTGATTACAAAACCGTCTTTGAATTATTTTAATCAGTTTTTTTCTAGGCACTTTATGATCCCTCCAGAAGAACACTTGGAGGCTGTAACCCACAGGCGTGTCACTCAGAGTCCAAACCCAAACACGTATGACATTCTCATTAGCTATATGCTGGGCAACACCTTGGATCACATTTAAAAGGCTCGATCAGATGATAAAAGCTGGTTCAAACTCAGAAGGTGAGCTCAATTGGCTTGAGCTATGTGGCATGGCAGCAGCTGAGCAACGGGTAACAACGGCAGAGATACAGCAATGTTTTCACACTTCAACATATGACTCATGCAGAATATAAGTGACTCGCAGTATGTCATAACCAACAAGACTGCGCGTACTTGGGGAAAACCTGAATGTAATATCTTGCATCACACTCAGGTCCTAATCACCTTGTAGAATTAGCTGGGATGTATGCCTGCTGCCTCCTGCTATATCACCACTAGCTACAAAGAGAAATAAGGGCGATCTCAACATGCTGATTTCAGGACATTTCTCTAGTAGTATCACTGGCATTTTATGAGCAGTACATCATAAGGCTTGTTTCCAGCAGGTGTAACTTTATAACATCCAGGTCAGGTCTATTAAGCAACAGGGGATGCATTTCTTTGGCAGTAATCTGCCACTGTGGCACAAACAATCAGGGATGAGTATCTGACTCAACAAACAGCTGTTAAAATTCTCCCTTGCCTTTTCTTTCGAAGCAGATGGCACAACCCACCTAGCCTGTACCCTTTGCACTGTACAAGTTCAACAAGCTCTTCAGCCAGTGCAGAACTGGTTCCTAATTCAGTACCATAAATCTGCTAACTTCTCTGTGCAAATCCTTGAATTTTGCAGAGGGGATAAAAATATCTCTAGAGCTGACAATCTTTATGTTTTGTACAGTTCTGTCTCACATAAACCCTGTGAAGTCCAAAAGCCTTGGTCACCAAATGTTTCCAGGTAGTAAGGGGTGGGCCAAGGGCAAGCAGAACTATTAGAAATCTTTTTGGCACAGAGTGTCATTTGCTGTTGGGGGCTTCACGACTGTAGGGGAAATTAGGAGGATTAGTCATATTCCTCCATCTGGGAAGAACTTTTCTTTGCGTCTTGAATATTCATCTCTGTTGACCATAAATAAAATACTTTGTGAAGTCTATGAAAATTTCAAAGTGAGAAGTCAAGTAGTTCAGAGAAAGGAAATAGCACACATCTTGGACTGTGAATTCAGTTACTCTTCCTTCAACCCTTCAAATTCTCCACACTTTTCTGAAGCTTATCATATGTATCAAGAATTTCTTTTTTTATCTTTCTTATTCATTAGTACGCCAGGATTCTTCCTTCCATTTTGAATTTTTCCTTCTCAAAATCCATCCTCTTTCTTTGGAGGAGAACTTGCTTTCTGTGCCTAGACCTGAGGAATTGCTGTATTCCCTTCTGAAGCTTTTGTTTCTGTTTCCATGAGTTCAGTACTAACTCTAGATACCTTAACTTAAATGATAATTTACCTTATTCTGTCTTTTTCCATGCTCTGCACATCTTCTTTCAGATTAGCACTTGGAGGTGTGCTCAGCTCAAATTATACTCCAGACTATCTGCAATGAGAGAATGAAAGGGATGAATGAATTCTGCTTGAAGCGACAGCATGTATTAGGAAAGAAGTTTTAATTTCAGATGATAAAGACTGAACCCTACCCTCCAGAGGCCTGTGATAATGCACAGGCTCTAATGGTGGCAAAACCCACCTCTCAAAGATACTGTGCTGTGTTCACGGGCTAAGCACTGAACCAGCAGTGCCCTTTATTTCTTCCTCTTTGGATCTGGCATGCATGTGTCAGTTGAGGTATCCAGAGACAGCACAGATGCCCAAACGTGGGCAGAAAGCCAGGCTGCAGGGCTTACGGTATAAATATATATTTTTTAACTTCTTGCAGACCTTTTTTCCCCAGTAAGTGTGTTTTTTGGGCTTAGAAACTCTGTGTTCTTAGCTATTTTAAGAACCCTGAAGGGTGAGAGATGGAGAAGCAGCAGACATGTTGGCAACAAAGATCTCTCCATGAACAGAATGCCAAGATTAAAAACAACCAATAAAAATGAGGGATACCTTTGACTTTTTCTTGCTCTTCTATCTCAGAAAATTGGCTCATCTGAAACTGTTGGATTCTGGCAAAGATTTAATATCAAATGAGAGAAATAGCATGTTCCTGAAGCAAGGTGATTTCCAAAGTGAGGCTAGATGTGCATTCAGCTCCTTCTACTTGGCAGCTATCATGAAGGGCAAAAAGATTTACCAGTTCTCCAGAGGGTATGTAACAGGGTTGCCCCAATCTGTCAGTAAGTGTTAGAACTCAGTAAGACTTGAAGTGGGACTTAAAGTTACTGAAGCTCAGATGCTCACAATGTCAGGTGTGGATCCACCCCAATCGAAAAAGAAATAGGAAGAAGGAAAAAAAATGCAGGGAGTCCTAAAGGGAAATGCTTCACACAGCCAAGCTTAGCAAGAACACTCAATAAAGAGGGCAAATGGGAAGTCTTTGCAGCTACTGTGCATCAGCTGGTCTATCAGACCTATCATCATGAATGCTGTTTGGCTGCAACAAATATGAAGTAAAGCCGAGTTACGCTGACCTATCATCAAAGGGAAGTTATGCATTGTATGTATAGATGGATAGATAGATAGATAGATAGATAGAGAGAGAGAGAGAGAGAGATACACAGACAGAAAGAGAGAGAAAGAGGGACAATGTTACCCATAACACCCAACTTAATGATTTTGGACACTAGCTTACCATTTGTATGAGAAGATGAGGATGGGATAACAACAGAGGCTCTACACATCACTTTTGCATTTGTAAGATAAAGAAAGCTAAAAAATAGCACTGCATAACCTCTACAAACTGGGTCACAACTGGACTAGAAGTAATTGCAGAAGTCCCATTTTGTCTAACAACATTTCTGCAACGGTCTGTCCAGATTTCTGTCTAATCTAATCTATCCATACGCCCATCACTTTGAAAATGACTTGTTATTTTTCACATTTTATTAAGCCACCTTTGAAAATTCAAAATATGACTGAGAAGCGGGAAATGGCCTTGTGAAGCAATAATCACAGTAACAATCATCATAATAACAACAACAACAAAACAAACAACAACAATTAAAAGCACGTACGTAAATCCTCACACTGCCTTACTTTGTGAGAGTTAAAATGCATACTGCATCCCAAAGACTGTTTTATTCTTTCAAAGCAAGAACTAATGGAATAAGGGAAGGAAAAGTTTCCACGGCCCAGATATGTCTTTGCTGAATCACTTTGTAAGGTGTGGACAATTGAGTCATAAACTTTCACACTACAGATGGCTGTGTTTCTTTCATAGTGAATCAAGCTCTAAAAGATCTGTGACACTTTATGTTATATGGTAACTAGAGAGGCATATTATGTAAAAAGCACATAGGGTTTCACATGCACTAGTGCTCTCTACACAAGAGAGCATAATTTTCAACATTCCCTCATAAAACCAACTTCCATTTTTATTTACTAACTTTCTTGTGCAATTGCCTGAAGTGCACGTACATTGACACATTCATACTGCTATCAGACTTATTGTAAATCCTGCTGTGTAGAGCTTCAAAAATTCATTGAATGCATCTTTTACATCCCATACAGTTTTTATCTTTTATTTTAACATTTAAAAATTCAACACTTAATATCTTCCTAGACTGTCACACAATCAAATGCCACTTTAGGAAATTAAAGAAAAGACAAGCAACTTGCTATAGATACATTTGTGTGTTCCCACATGATAAAAATGTCCAAATATTTTAGACACATTTTAGAATTTTTGAGATAATATGACAATGCAAAAATACTTGCCATCTATCTTACACTAAATCTCTCTTCAGCAGAAGGCCTCACAACAGAAAGGCAGATACTTGTGGAGAACTACAGGTGCACAGTGTAAGAGGTTTAAAAGCTCCAATAAAACCTCTATTTACATTTTGAGTGCAAGTTCACTCCCTATAAACATTAATTTTAAAACTATATAAAAAAATCTTAAAATGATGCCTCCCCATCTGACAGTTCCGTGGCAATGGACCGAAGTGCGATCACTGAGGAGGATCAATAGCTAGAACAAGGATTAACACTTGACTTGTTTGAACAAAGAACATTTTGTTCTCATTTTTCTGAACCAGTGGAATATTGTTACACACCGTACAATTTGTTTCTAAGGCAATTATAATGGACTGTATATTTAAAACAAAGAAAAATTATAGGCAAAAAAACTACTATGGTCCACCTCTCAAGATATATCCTCTCCTTTGGACAACACTGCTTCACACAAACCTATAATTTGTTGTTCAAGAGGAAATTGTCTTAATTATAAAAAGGACTGCATTCACTACCACACTTCCAGCCAGACAGGGACTAATGCTAGGGATTAGTCCCTGTTTTTTTTGAAACATTTCTTCAAAGTGTATGCCACCTGAGCTTTTCTGGAAATATAACAGTGTGTCAGGCTGAATTGCAAACTATTTATGTCTTAGATCAAGCTGGTTAAACATCTTGACCCAGCAGATAAAAATTTCTTGAAGTTACTGAAGGACCATATTTCAGTCACGTATCCAGATGCATGAACTAAAGGAAAGTGTAAAAATAGATAGTGGAAAACAAGAAAAAGACAAACAAGGTGAGAACAGAATTATTCAACCATCTTTCACTGGTTTTACAATTAAAGATCACTTCAAATACACTAAGTACTCCATGCACAAGATCGACTTATCTAAGTCCTAATGATTCAAAATTTGCTATTGACACATTATCAGTTGGAGGGAAGAACCAGATTTCCTAGTACATAATTTATAAGATAGAAAATTTGTATTTTTTGGCAACCAGTGTTCATCATCTTTTTGCTGCCCTCACCCATATATGCACATACAGCACCAACAATACCCTGTCATGCTTAAGTCACAATAACAGCACAGTACCTGCTTAAGATAGCTTGGGCTTGGACTGAATAAACATTGAAAAATTAAGGTAACCTCATCCCCAGCATGTCTTCCCAGAGCAGTTTGGATCATACAGGGTCTTGCCACTTGAACTAACTGAGAAATTAACATTAGTGGTTATCTGCCTCAATCAAGAGACCAGCCACTGAAGGACATACCACCCACTTTACCACTTCCACAATTATTTCCTAAGACAGCAATTACAAACCTGTGATTTAGGTGGTATCTTGTCCATCCAAGGCTCTGCGTGATAGCTGAAGACTTTGGACTCTTGATCTGTGAAGCAACTATCACCCCACAGCTATTTTTTCTGTTCTTGCGTACAATACACATATTAACAGTATTGTAGCTTTTACTGCTATTCCACCTTTCTTGACAGCAAGAAGACAAACAATGTGTAAGGGTCCCTGCTACGTCTCTCACAAAGACCTTTATTCCTATCCATCTGAAATTTCCTGCAAAAGACAAACCATTACTTTTGCTTGTCATCCACTTTTGCTGTCAGTTGGCTCCCAACTGAAGAATGGGAACCATTGCAGCTATGGTGTTTATTTTAACTGCTCTTACATATTAGTTTTGCTGTGTTTTTTTAAATATCTTGAGGTGTTTAGAGGTGATAGATGAGTCATCTAAATCACAGAAAATGTATTTGATTATCACAATATAAAAATTCATAGAATCATAGAATACTATGGGTTGGAAGGGACCTCAAAACTCACCTAGTTCCAACCACTGTGCCATGGGCAGGGACACCTTCACTAGACCAGGTTGCCCAAAGCCTCATCTAATCTGGCTTTAAAGATTTACAGTTATGGGGCTTTCATGACATCTCTGGGCAAGATGTGAATGTGAAGCTTTCACTCCCTAGAGAGTACCACCAGCATAGACCTGCCATATCATGGCTCAAGCAGAGACCACCACAAAGCTGCAGAAGGCTCAAGTGTTCCTTTTCTGCTGGGCGTGTGAATTACCAGGAAAGTTCAAGGTCCTCCTTCCAGAAGCAGCACTCACCTTCTTATGGTTTTGTCTAGCCCCCAGAGCCATTTTGCTTCTTATTGTAGCATCTTTATCTCTGGGTTTATTTGTTGTTTATTCTTTCTTAAACTACAGCTCTACAATGTTTGCTACCAGTCTTCAAAGGCATTTGAGCCCATTTTGCCCAAATGAACCACTGTGAAGTCTTTCCTCTTGTCCTTACCTCCCTTATGTCACTCTGCCCTTTCAGGTGTGCATTAAAACCTCCAGCAGTTTTCTGTTTATTGCACATAAGCCCTTTTACATGTGGCACAACTGGAATTTCAGACACTCACTCATAATAACCTGCTCGTTAACTTACTACTACACCCACATCTTTAGACAGATTATGAAGGTCTTGCAGACTAATTTGTCCCACATAATTAGGTCCTGTGAGCTTTGCAATATACTTTCTTACTATGCTTTAAATTCCAAAGAACCTCTTTGGAGGTAATTTGACACATAAAATGCATGCAGTCCTCAGTATGTTTGCCACATGTTCTGCTGTTTCCTGCTATGTTATTATGGCCTTTCATCATTTCCTCTCACCACATCCTCTTGACTATGCTTTGTTCACCCCTCCTCCATATACTTTCACTGAGTTATCACTGCTCCTCAGAGACTTTCGCTTACACTGGGAAGCAGCATCTGTAATAGAACCAGTTGGTTATAATTTAGCAAAGAAATTATGGCAAATAATCAACATTTTAGTTTCAGATCAGAACATTTTCAGTGCAACTTTTGACTTCTGTTTGTACTCTTTTTTCCAGCCACTTCTAGTCATCCTCTTGTCTGTGTTCATACCACATTACACAAACCTACTGAAATATATTTTTCTGGCAAGTTTAGAAAGATTGAAAATGACTGTTAACAAAATAATGCATTTTCAGAGCAAGGGCAGGTTTTGATAGACTTACTCAAGTAAGTATTCAAAAGGAATAGAGTACCAAAAGGTAGAAGTTATATTGCTCCCAGTAGAATCCTTAAGTCCCTTGCCAGAAGACATTTAATGCGCAACCATCTCTACTGTAAAACAAATGCTGAAGAGGTGCAATCAGTGATATTTGCACAGATTCATTCTCATTAAAGGCTTTTATAATAGCTTTCACTCTGGTGTAAACTTTTAAAAATTGACTCCTAGATCCATTAATACTTTCTGGCTGCTGCTCATGAGCCGAATGTGTGACATTGTAGCTAAAAGGACCTTAGATGAAGACAATACAGAGTTAGAAGTAGAAAAGCTCTATGTGTTTCTAACTGCAGTGGGACAAGTTTTGGAAGGGTTGGAAAGACTTTGGAGGAAGAAAGACTTTCAGACCAGCTAAGAGACTGGAGAACATAAATAGTTTAGATAAATGCAGGAGATGATAAATTGATTATGGTCTAGGCATGTCTCTAGAGATAATAGGAACTTACTACTAGGACAATCTTCATCCAGCAGGAAAAAAAAATGGGAAATAGCACTGAAAGAGTCCAGTGAGGTTTAAGGTGGATTCTTCCCCACTACAACTAGTAAAAGTGTTATTGGATAGTTAAAAAAAATAATTAACTTATCCAACCACAGCTGTTAGGTTTGAAGCAAGAATTAATCCCAGGAAGCTCTGTATCCTGGGATATGCAGATGAAAATTTAGATTTGGTCTCCCCAGCTCCTGAAAATAATTCTTGAAGTTCTTTTCACAACTGTGGAGAGCACACTTGGGCCCTGTGGCTGTGACACTCCCAACCTAGTCTCTGCATAGCCATCATCCCCATCTGTTATATCACTTCTGCTGTTTGTTGCTCTCCCTCCACATTTTTTGCACCCCAGAAAACCAGGCTATGAGAGGAATTGTTAGTGTCTCTGTCCTGGTGCAGAAGTCTCTGCTCCTGGGGCTATTCTCTGCCCTAATGAAGCTGCCCACATCTCTCCCCCTGACATGGATAATTCCCAGGGTCCGTACTGGAGTGGCTTGTCCAGATCTCAGTACTAAGCATCATGTTATACATCAGGATAATGCTTCTGTGCTGAATGTATGCATTGGCCTAGCTGCATGGGCACAACAGACAGGATTAAAAGTGTTTTCTAAGGTTCAGCACTGAGCATATAATGACTGTCACAGGGGAGAGCCACTTCCCAAGGTGATGAAAGAGCAACACGCCATTACACATTATTTAAACACTCTCTGACATCTCCTGCAAATGCATAGCCATAGCGTAGTGGCAAAGTGTGTCTCACAGCACAGCTACAAAAAACCCCACAGTTTACTGCACTAAGGACAAGCATACTCAAACCATGCCATGCAGAACTTCATTATTTTAGAGATTATGGTCTACCTCCTTGTTCATCATTAAAACTGCCTTCCTCCCTACATTGCTAGAGGCCAGAGCATAAACTTCTTCAATATTGAGGAGTTGGAAAGACCATCCTTTTCCTTTTTGTTTTTCCCTCAGCAATAATTATCATAGGGGACACCATTAGCTCAGCACTAGAGGGTGTATTTTTACCAAAAGTGAATTAAGTTCTCTTTGCCAAAAGCACAGGACCTGTTGATGAGAGCTACAGGAGTCTGATGAAGTGGGATGTACTCTGGCACTGTGCCCTACCACTGAGCTAGACTTTGGCAGACTTTTCTAACCTGGTTGTCATGAAATTCTCCTGCTTAAAACTGGTAAAGCTGAGTGAAATTTTATGAGGGTGAAGGTACCCTGTCAACTGGGGTATCTTTCCAAGATATTAGGAAAGCACAATTTAAATATGTGCCACTGATCTCAATTGTGCATGTACCTACAGACCCACTATGCACACTCTAGGTTAAGATAACAGTCTATCTTGATTTGTGGGACCAAAGATCCTTGAAATCAGCAGGTTCCAAAAATAACATCTTTAGAAACCCTTTGTATTTCACTTTAGGGTTAACTCTGAAAATAACTGGGATTTCAGACTGAAAGGGAAAGTTACACCAGCCACATATGAATTGTTGTTTATTCTTAAAAACAATACTTAATTTTTCTAAATGTCAATCTATTTATATACAACAAAAATGAGTCACTCTTATTTCACATTAATGAGGAAGCTTCTTCTTAATGGCTTATGCCGACACAAATATGCCTCTATCTTGAAGAACACAGCAATATACAAATAACACTTCTATTAAAATTCATGCATAATCAAAACAAATTGAATATCCACTTTTATTTCCATAGGGAACAGAGCTATAAAGATTAATACTAGACAATGATATTTAATTAAAGCTTATTTACTTTATAAGCACTTCCACGTTTTCAAGAGTAAGTCTCCTTTTTTTCGGAACAGGAAGCTGTAATGTCTTTCTGAGCCATCGAACAGTCATAGGTGGAGGAAACTAGTTCTGATCACAGCACAGTGCTTACAGCGATACTGACAAACTGTCTAGCAAAATTTTTCACATTAAAGAATTCTGGTGTTAAAGAATTTAAATGCATTTTAATTGACTTTTCAAAATTCCATTTTTTATTCACAAACACACCTGAACACAATAACAGGAATTCATTTTTATATGCATTATTCTCTCTGATGGCACGTTGTTGTACTGTACACATACTCCTCTCTTCATTTTTGAGATACAAAATAAAAGGTTATGCTCTGACGAGTAATAACCAAGTTGCCTCTCCTTGCACACTAGTCTGCCGCTTTATTCCTGACTGGGTTTTTTTTAATAACCCTTAAACTACTTCAGTGAAATTAGAGAAATGGGTTTGTATATGAATGCAGATGCTAACATACGAAACTAAAGGGAATGCCAGAGAAAATTGCACAGAATGGTACTTTTATTCTGCTTACCATGGTTAAAAATTACAGTAACGTTTTGGAACAGCAACTCCTAAGAGGAGATGCAGTTTTAAAATGCAGGAATTGTTGGGATGTATGTGGCTGATGCTTGGTTCTCATCAGTATGAACACACAACCTCCAAACACAACACTTTCAATAACAGTTGTATTAGTCATCTACAGCTACAAGGCTGTTTAAGATACACAAATAAAATAGCTTTATTTGGATTGTAATTAACATAGCAAATATCACAATATTCTACAGGAAACAAACATTCCAAATCTATGTATTTTATTTCTTCTGACAACTGGCAAAGTATATTTTACTGCAGAATGCTTTATTGCTTCTTAACTATTCACCCTACACAGTATACATAAAAACTTAATGAGTATAGCTGCATAAAAACTAATTTTAATGCTTTTAAAATCAATGGTGAACAAAATGTTGTTTAGATTGTTTTTCAAACAACTATACCACATCTGATCCTTTGAGGAAAAGCAATTACTCCTTCTTGTCATAGCCAATACATTTCTTCATCCTCCCATTTTAGTTGCACCATTCTTAGGAACCTTTGCACCAGTCAACATGCAAATGGTTAAATATTTCAGCAAATATAGAAGAATTAAATGTTATTAAATGTCTAATCAATAAAATGCCACTTCCACTAATAGGCTAACAGCGAGGAGGGCAAGAGGATAAAAACTAAAAGGATTTTTTTTTTCTAAATTAATGAATAACATATGCAGGTTTTGCTAATAAAATATGTCTTCAAGGAAAATTCACAGAAAAGAATATATATAAAAGGTACACAAAGATCTCTACAAGGCTGCTCCTATAATCTGAATTTAGCTCCTGATTCCTTTTTCCACTCTGTGAATAAGCACCGGGGGTTTTTGTGTTTTCTAAGGGAACATCAAATATAATCATTTTTTGTAAGTTTCAAGTGCTATAAATCATTGGGAACTTATGCACACCTAATTTATGCAATCGTATTGGTAGTGAGGAAATCATCATTCTTTAGTGTTTTGTATCTCTGTCATTCTCTCCCAGAGAGTTTCTTTATTACAGCAGGCACCACAATAGTCGAGAGTTTCTCAGCATTTATATTAGCGAAACCAATTTTTTAAGGTCTGTAATTCAGTTATAAAAACTGAGACCATAGCCTGAAAGTGTTTGTGAATTTCCAAACACACGCGCGCGCCCACAAAGACACATGCATGCTTTTTCTGATTTAAAAGGCTTCCTTTTTCTTCCCCCTCACCTGCACGCCTGAAATCTATAAGCAGGTTCTTCCTTTTCAGCAATTTTGCAGGCCATCAGGCCAGAATACAGACTGTCTCTGTGGTACAGTCAAAGAAAAAACCAACAACAACTACCAACCAAATGGCTGAGGCATTGAGACTTATAAAGCATTCTTAACGCATGCATAAAAGCCACTTTTCATATGGAGTTGTGATGCATTCTGGAATATGTTTTAAAAATACAAAAACATTCATAATACGCAGAAGCGTGTCATTGTTCATAGACATTTGCTACACACGTCAGTGAAATGTGTGCTGAATCCATATGAAGAGTTGTACAGACACATCGTGAAACATGCTGCTTCTATATTGCCCACATTCTCCTTTAACTGCAACACAGCCCCTGTTGGCAACGTTAGAAATAGGTGTTTCTTTACAAAGTCGTGTTTCTGTGGGAAGTTTTGCCTGTGCAAGGACTGCAGCTTCACAAGCTCTGCCTTCACCACACTAAAGCAACTGGTTTCCGGACAGCCTGTTCTTACCACTGTCAATTAACCCAGCCATTTGGAAAGAGGGTCTGGGGAGATGTCTGCTTAACTTCCTTCTGTAGCTGCCTGTCCCAGTAAAAATCTTCAACCTCACAACTCTTGCAGTTCCTAAGGATAGTTATTTAAGTACCACTATTGTAATTTTTCTTTTTTTTCCCCTTTGGAATGTAAATAATGAGACAGCATTGCAAGCAACAGAATCTGAGCACAAAAATACAGCCCCAGCCACTTCAGTCAGGAATTAAGTAAAAATCAGAAAAAAAAATGAGATTAAATTTCAACTTTAAGGTAATAAAAGATGGAGATGGAGGTGCCAATGAAATCTGCCGAAACTAAATTTCAGAAGCACGGCTTTCTCATCTTGAAATGTTACGCCCATAAAAGCAGCCTATAAAATTAATCTACCTGGAGATTTTCCATGTTAAATCAGCTCAGAAATAACTTTTAAGCACTTATGGCATTATATCTAAAATACATATTCTCCTGTTGTCCATATATCAAAATCCTGTGTATTTTGAAAAATAAGATTCGAGCTGCACTGAAATGTTTGTATTATAAGAAAGAACGGTAATAAAGTATATCACTTTCAGAGAGATTTGACATTTGTAAGCATTCTCTAAAAATTTGCATCGGGTTGCAGTATTGGGGGAGCATGCAGTGTAGAGGTTCCTAAATTCACTTTTTGAAGAGAAGTACATAGAACAATGAAAGGCAGCAAAAGGAGGCAAAAAGCCAGCTTATCTTTTCAACCTGGATCTGAAAATGAAATTCCTAAAATGCTATTGTTATCCGTTTTACCTGGAGTGCAATATGGCCCATTCATATAAACTCTTCTATTCCGTTTGCTCAAGGGAAAGGGATGTTGTATATGAGAAAGAGGAAATCAGTGGAGTAATTTCCAAAGAAAACAAACCTTCACTTCTCTCAGGAAAATAATGTGCTTTTTCAGTTTGCCAGATCTGGAAATAAAGAACATTAGATAATGATGTTTATATTCTAATCAGTTTTTCTCAAATTAGGTTCTTGAAAAATTTAACATGATCTATAAAACAATATGTGCAAATTCAGGGGTGGATTTGGGGGTGGGTTGAGGGGGTGTTGGCGGTGGGGGGATGTTGGAGTTTTTTTGGGGTTTTGCCTAGAAAGCTGTAACAGACAAAGTAGCAGATACGAAAAAAAAATAAAAAAAGATTCCATACATTTGGATTCTTTCCAAGAACTTTGCCACATTTTGCAGATTCTCAGTTTTCAAATAAAGGTGTCTTAGCCCTTGCAATTGTGGAGATATTCTTGCCTCTGTAAATCAACGTATTGTTGCTAGCCAGCCTTGCAGAAATCTGTCTACAGCCAGCCAGACAGAAACAATAGGAGCGACAATTATATGTATTCTTTTCCCTCCCTCCAAAATTAACGTGGTTTTGCCTTAAAATTGCAAGGCAATTTGAGTAAAGGATGTGTTAGTGTTCAAAACACCGAGTTGGGATCAAGCAGAGGTTGCATTGTAAAAGCGCATATTATTAAAGTGTACAGACCCCTTTTCTTGCCTGTACAATGTCAGTTTGGGTTACTTTTATCAATTCAACATTGCGGATTAGGCAGGAAGACAAATGAACTCCGTAAGGAAACAAATTTGGGATGAGCATTTGGATTTTATCCTGTCTGGACATTTGCTCAAACATGATGTTTCAGGCAAAGTTACTGAAGAAGGGGAAAAAAACCCAACCCGTTTGCAGACTGAATTACACCAACTGGAACTGCTGTTAAATCACTACACACTAGGAAGGGAGGAACTTCAGAAAATCTCAATTAATGTCAGAAAAAACATATTGGTGAAATATCTCTGTTTTTCAACCAAGACAGCTGAGTTCAGAACCTGGTCCAATCCTTTTTCCTTTTTTTTTTTTTACCTGGATTTACATGAAAACATATTTTTCCCTGCTGTTTCAGCTGTTTATAACTCACCTTAATTTACTTCTCTAAATATGCACTTGAACTTGAACCAAACGTTAGGTTCCAGAATTTAACAACTGTGCAAAGGTGGCACGATGTACCGTGCTGTTAATGTGCTTTAAATTTCTGAATCTGGAAGCTCTCAGCAACTTAAACATGTTCGCTCACGTTTCTGACACATTTATCCACAGAACAGGTTCAGAGGTGGACACTCTTTGATGTAAAATCAAGGTGCTACAGAATTCTGCAGAATCTATAGAAATACCTCCACAGATTTTGCCAAAAAACCTCAGCAGATTTATATTGGCCCTGCCAATGACTTTCTGTTTAACTTGTAATCAAAACAACTCAAACCCAGTTACTGTTTGCATATCTGCCAAGCCTCTCAATTTCAGCAGTAGGCAGCAGACTCTCAGTATGACAGCCTGTCTTTCAGATTCAAGCTGAATCTGCCAAGGCTCCACTACAGAGGCAACTGGTAAATTAAATGCCAACAAGCAAGGACATTCATGTACCTTTACACTCTGCACATGAAGAGACATCACAGGCCTCTTCATTCTAATGGGTGCTTTGTGTGTTTTGGGCTGCAAAGTAAAGAGTGCCTGCTCTTATGCATAATGAAGCCATTGCATATATATTAGTTTAGCTGTATTGCTCTAATTCTATGGTCACAAATTACCTAATAGGTTTTCTTGTTACAGAAAAACAGAAAATCCTTTTGTTGGTGAAATTAACCCATGGAAATCAAGCAGTGAATGAATAATCAACTTTTAAGCCCTCTTCTACCTAAAGACTGCAGATAATATTACACTGCCAGGTTACAGCAAGAGTCATTGCCAGAGGTAGCTGAAAATAAGAAACATTCAAAATCATTCTGTCAAATATTTAATTGTCTTGTTCCTAATATAAGCATGGTTCCTGGTTCTGAAAAACGGGGATCTTTTTACAGGCATCAGCACTACTTATGATTCTTTATAACAAGCAGAAGATGTTAATTATATTTATGTAATTATGGACTCTTATTAATACTTACAAGTTACATGAGACTTTTTGATTATTGATAGCTGATGCAGTCACTATTGCCAAGTTTAGATTGTATTAGCAATTTTGAGTGCACAACTATAATACAACCAGAGATATTAATACCATTGAGCATAAATAACAGTACTTGACAGACTCAAGTGAGGGGAAAAGCACTAACACTGGTTACTCTAATGGACAGAATAAATGATAGAATCGTATAATGAGTTTACAGCAGCCAGGTTTAGCGAAATTTATTTCTGAAGTAAGAAGGGGGGGAGGGGAACAAGGTAGCAGTTTTGGTAACAGAATGAGGGTAAGAACACATTAAAAATTAACAGGGTGTTTTCAGATAATTGGAAGAAAAAGCACCGACATGGGAAACTTAGCTGTTGTAACTCAGACACTCTACAGTGGGCATTATCACTGTTTCCTGCCATGGATTTAATCTGCCATCACACCTATAAATGAAAGAACTAAGTATGAGCTTCCCAAGAGTTCCTACAATAACATGAGAGGGCTTTCTTTTTCTTTTTCTTTTCTTTTCTTTTCTTTTCTTTTCTATTTTTTTTTTCTAATAGGGGGAGGAAGAGAAATCCTCGGTCCAATATAAAAGAGGTTACTGTTGTGCAAGTGTCTTTTTTATTTACTATAATTTGGCAGATACAGCTCTGCAAGACTTCAGAACTAAGAAAGTGGAAAACTTTGATGTTCCTTTGACATGAGTTGGTTGAGATGCATCTTCTTCATAATTGTAGAGAAATATTATATTGTTGCAGCTGCCTGGTGCTAGCAGTGAACTATGCTTCATTTTACAATGCCAATTCCTCCTCCCTTCTCCACTTCCCTCCAGCATCTGCAGTACTTACCTTTGTCACACCAAGATTTACTTTAACTGGAACCATGTCAGGTGTCCCTAGAAAAATGACAAACTAAAATTAACCTATAATTGTAATACGAGCCTGAAGGCATGTGCTTGGTGGGAAAAAAATTCACCTTCTACGGACACACACACATAGGGCAATGTTAGAGGGATATTTGAAATTCCAGACATCGCAATTTCATTAATCAAAGAGTAAATCAGTTAGCAACCAGTCATGCTCTTTTGCAGTGTGACCTAATCTTTAGCTTGAACTTGCCATTGCCCCGTTGTATCTCATTTCCAGGGAAAGCTCCTGCAAACCACAGCAGCAGCAGCCTCTGGTCCCTGAAACAGTCTCTCCCCTTCCACTTAATAACAGTATCCTATATAAGTACATAGGTGAAATCTGTCGATATAAGGAGAGCCTAAATGTGGAAGTAAAGTTATGGGCATGTGTCCTTCAAGCTTGGAACCCCACAGCTCCAGAAATCCTTGTACATTTCAAGTCTCCTTTTTCTCTGCTCCTTTATTTCAGTCACCTGCCTATAGGAAGTTAGTTGCTAGCTAGCCTGAGAGAGGAATATTGCAGCCAGTAGGACAGGCAGCTAAAAATCTTGTGTAACTATGGTATACAAAGACACGCTATCCCCTCCCTGAGGCCTACCTAAGTTAGAACATAAAGTGCAAGTACATACAAGTTAAAAATAATGAAACTTCTCCACTCTCCAGGAGCTACTGAACTTGACTTCTGCAAACAGATATTTCCATGTAAATATTCTCCCTACCCTAACTTGAAACAACCCAGTTCTGTCTGTCTCTGCTAGACCTGTTTTGCTAAAGCATTTTTTTAAAGGTAAAAAATTCTCATTGAAAAATGATTAATAGAGGGAGTTCAAAATAAAAATACAAAAAGAAGTAAAAAAAAAAGAAAAAGAACAACAAATCCAAATCAAACCAAAAAACCACACCACACACTTTGCACTAAAAATAGCACAGTAATTTTACTGGTTTGCGTTCTGACCCATTTGAGGGCAGCTGATTGGGAGCTGGGGGGGAGGGGAGCAGGGCGATTAAAGGGTTAATATTCAAATGAGAAATTTGCAAGGCCTGCATAATGGAACTGCCACCCTGATAACAATAGGAATTTTTAACAATATCGAGCCTTGTTAGCAAGAGAGTTACAAGCATTGAGGGCAATCAGTGTGTCTTGTCAGTTTCTTTTTATCTACCATCTCCAACCGCCAAGGAACCGAAATGAAGCACTTTGGAATTATCAATTTCAGCCACATTTGCATAACAAAGCCCCCGAGGAAGAGGCATGATAAATGTGAAGGACCCCTCTTGGAAAAGGAACTGTCAACCGCGCCCCGAAAGATTCTCCGACCGAGCGCATTCTCGGGGATTGTAGTCAGCGAAAATAAAATGAAAGCATTAAAGAAAGTCATTCTCTCAGAGAGAAAAATCTCCCCCTCTGCACAGAGAGAACTGGATGAAATGACATTATGCATATGAAAATGTCCAGAAAGATGTTTGATTTATGTATGCATTAGATGCAAATTCCATTACCGCACGCGCGCTGTTGTGTGATTTGGCTCTGAACACATCACTGCCCTGATCAAATCTGATCTCATTAATTCCGACAAGGAGAGAGAGAGGGAATTGAGAAGAATTTATGGCCTGGACACTTGAAAGAAGTAAATTGTAATTCTGTTTAAAGCTGTAGCGAACCTTTTAAACACCTTTTATTATAGAAAAAAGCACTTACTTTTATAACACTGTTAGAACTTACTTAATCTTGTACTTGGAACTTCTAGTCCTCATTTAAAAAAATCTATGACCTTGTTTAGGGGGGAAAAAAGAACGAGAGAGACAGAGAGACAGAGAGAGAGAGACAGGAAAAAATACGCCTGTCTTAGACTGAAATCCAGCAGAAGCATCATAATAATATGATCAAAGAAGACCTATTGACTATCTGAATAATTGTGTGAAAATTCTGCTCCGCTGGTATATGTTTATTTTTAAACAATCTTTTAATATCCTCGGACAAAATATCAAATACTTTACAAGTGTTTTTATGGGACTAGATAGACATTGCATGCTTAAAAATGTTATTAATTGTGATCTAGATAAAAATGGCAACGAGCACATGTTTTATAACAATATTCTCAAGCAGTGCAGTGGTGTCAGCTAAAACTGATATGTGTTCCATTCTGAGATATAGACAATTTAAAGACAAAAAACCCCAGATCTTTGCTAAAAAGAAACTATATTACTGTAGGGAAAAAACACCCAAACAAACAAACAAAAAAAAAACCTCAACGAAAAACCCCAGATTGTTTCTTACATTAATAAAGATTCTTATCCTTGTTTTGCTCCTGAGAAAGACCTTAATAACTCATTTCCTCCCTTCATGAAAGATAATCACCCTTCATGGGTGAGATATCCTGTATTTACTTGATACCAAGTGTAAAACTGAAATAGTGTCTCAATATGTTATTGCATTGTATAATCAGTGTTCCTCCCCCAACATTCATGAACCCCTAGGGTGCTTCATAGCCTAGAATAGTTTCTTTTCTGTTATGCATCTTCCGTTTTAGTGAGATATGATGAACTACCTCCCCAGTAAAGAAGAGGAGAGTGAAAAAAACCCAAGAAAACAACCCCCCCTTGATTCCTAAAATCTTAGTTGCCTATCATGATTCATTTATAGAGAAATGAAGTGATTTCTGCAAGCAGTTTCCCCAATGAAGCCTGCAGCTTTCTTTGATAATCTGCTCCAGTTGAAGTAATTGTTGAGCAAATGTTACCCAGAGAAATACATGAAATTTATAAGTTATTGCATATATAAACACAAAACAATAACTTGTAGGTAAACCATGTGAATATATTTTAAGCATCACACACATTTTCAGTAGGTAACATTGATCTCTCACAGGGCTTTTTTTTTTTAATCTTTCTACATGCAGAAAGTATGTGTTTACAATTTCCATTATTCAAATAGAGAAATATGTTACCTTTTGAAGTGCTACTTTAATATATTTGGCCAGCAAATTCAATCATTAGCTTAGAAAAAAAGGAACATAGTCCTGATTTACACAGAAATTTCAATAGAGTCCTAAGTATGCATTCAAAAACCACTTTACAGAAACATGCAGACATTACGATATATAAATGACTACAGATATGTCCTGTCATTTTATTATTTTGTCATTGGTATGTACACATTTCTGTCGAAGTATTTGAACATGTATATGTTTACATGAAAAATAGCAGGGAGAGATATTTTGTAAGTTTATAAAAGAGCGGGCATTTGTTAAGGTGAATATAACACAGAATGCTGCTTTTTGACTGTACCAAATCGAGTACACTGAAACATGCAGTGTGCATTGTGCTGAGCGCACGAAACAACTTAGTGATTCAGATATCGAAAATATAATTATGTATGGTGCAATATTTGTCAGAGTGAAAGTGCTAAAGAAATATTTTTTGTTCTAAATAAATATTTTTCCACTATTAACTGGAGTGTGGATTACTTTGTGTCAAGTCTAAGGGAAAAAAAAATCACCCAGAATTTTCCTTGCATGTAGACTTTAAGAAAATTAGCACAGTGTGAGAGAAACTGTAATTGCAAAATTTGGTTTGGTGTTTTACATAAGGTTATCTCCCTCCTCCTGCATACCCTTTAGCATATCGCTGAATGCCTTTTATTAAAATATTCTAGCCACCTGTCCATTTGAGCCTGTTTCAGTTATCACCCAAAAATAAAAGCAATTTTGTACTTGAGAACACAAGGATCCTAAAATAAGTTTCCATTACTGGTGGCTAATTAAGCAAACTGGGCTTGCTGTACCTTTAAAAAAGAAAAAGAAAAAAGAAGGGGGGAAAAAAATGCTCAAGCCAAAACACAACAACAACAAAAGAAACCACATCCTTTTTGCCACCCTAACCCCTCCTCCTGTCCGCCTCCCCCCCACCCCCCCACCCCTACATACAGAGACACACATCCTTCCTTCAATGAGTGGTTCAGGCTCCCTGATTAAGGTCATGCCGTTTGTTCATTACTGGCCTGGCTAATGGGATTGAATTGGAACAATACCTTTGAACTCCTTGGCTCTGATCTGCATACTAATTGACTCTCTTGTCCTTGGCAGTGACCTTGACAGGCTTTCCACCACTCTCAGAATGGCTGACCAGTTTCTCATCAAAAGTTGCTAGCAAAAAAAAGCCCCAACCCCAAACAAGAATTAGTCATTTACAGTACTTTTCTCTGTATTCATATTTCCTTATATACCATTAGAAAAAGCAAAACTGCTACTCCCTAGCTCCCCCTGGATGTTTATTAATACTTGAAAATCACGGTGTCACTTTAAAGTACTGAAACACTGACAGCATTGGTTTGAAAGAGTTCATTGTTGCCGTCTAAAACACATTTTATACATATTTTCAGACGGCTTTTATCCTTGTTACACAAGGGGTTTGCAGTTTAACCCATGGACCTTTACACCATCATAATTTTATTTATTTTTTTTTACAAATAGAGAAGTAATCTGGTTGTATGCTAAGAAAACAGGACAAATTAGCTTCCTTTTTACAATTTACATTAGCACTCTAACAGCCTGGGTGTCAACAGGTTCTGTAGTAATAGAAATACTACAGTTTCAAACAAAACAAAACCAAGCCGTGCAGAACACTGCATCTAGAAAATGCCAGGTTTAAGGTAATGAGCTAAGGATTTTATTTTTATATCTCTGAGGCTCTCACACCAACATATTACTCAAGACTTTATTAAACACTACACTGGTATTTATGAAAAAAAAATAACATTTCAGAAGAACACTCTTCTAACTGGAAAGGAGCAGTTTGCTTCATTTTTACTGGAGTGGAGATTTACCTTGTGAGACAAGTGTCAGCCCTGGTGAACTTTTATTATTAAAGTAATGAAGTAATAACTAAACCAAACTAAAATTAAGTATCATCAAGAAAAAGAGATGGACAGCATGCCGAGAAATGTGCTTTTATCAGGCTGCCAGCAAAGATCTGCTTTAGAAGAAGTTCTATTTTTTTCTTTAATATTCATTCTTACTTTAGGCAAAACCTATTGCGGGAAAAACAGCTGGAATTTTAAACTCATTTAATAACACTTTGCACTTCTCTAGCGGCTCTTTACTGGGTTCTCAAAGGGCTTTAGAAACATGAAGGAATGAATATGTATTATAACCAGGTGAAGTATTGTTATGGAACATTAATAACGACCTGCAAATCTATAAATAGTAAATCAAACCACAAAATTTCTAATACACGTTATTTAATGCAATTCACACTTTTATTCTGCTGTGGCAACCAAACCAACTGTTTGGAAAAAAAGTCTCAAAACAGAGGTTTTCACTATTGAGAAAACTATTTTTCCTTTCTAAGGCAATAATATCCTAGCACCTGGCCAATATCCAAGTGCTTAGACAGGGCAGACCTCACAATTTTGGCATCCAGTTCAAAATCATTATAGAAATAAGTCACAAAATTCAGATCTTGATCCAAACTTTCCTAAAAATTCAAAGATGGCCTGGATCCAAAACTCCAGTATGAATTCCAAACTCTTAGTACAAAGGAACGTGTGAGGCTCCATTTAGTTTCTATAAGCACTTCTGGAGCAGCACCGGAACAGGCTTCTCATCATCACGCTTGAGCCTGCACATACCTGTTATCTGCAACTCCCTTCCTCTGCTGGTGAAAACCCCTGGCTTGTCCAATAAAGCAGAAAGCTGGTGCTTAAACAGGGAAAGCCAAAAAGGACAGGGTACAGGCTTCAGCAGCTGCAGAGACCTGCAGCCGCAATGCCAGGTCTGCTGCAAGCAGGACATCTGCCAGGGCACTGGGGAAGAGAAGAGGCATACACAGGTAGTTGGATCTGTGACCAAACTAAAGCTCCACAGAGTCACACAAGTGACAAAGGACTGGATAACACATCTTTGAAGGTATTTTGATGCCTAAAATACATATAGACAGTTAGAGGAGTTTTCAAAGGCATTTGGGCCAAATTTCCTTGATTTCACTTTGCTCTGAGGCTCTAGCAGCATCTGAACAACCAAAGTTAGTGTTTGTATAAATTACCAATCATTTTTTTCTCACTGAAAATAGCACTGCTTATACAAAAATTTAACATTTCTGGTATTCTAAGACCTTCCTAAAGTGTCCCAAAATACATGCAAACTACTGAAAAGTGGCTACCTCTGCAGTAGAATATATCAGGTGTCCCTGCAACAAGAGAGCATACAGAGGAGTTTTAGAAAGAGTATTTTTAAGTGAAGCTGCAAAAGGAAAGATTAAGTAGACAGAATGCACTCTATGAAACAAGCCTCTGCTCTCTCCTAGAATTTTCATTACAAAATTGTTCATCTTTGGTTTTAGGGCTCAACCAAAAACTGGTCTGCCCATCACTGTCACTATTTAATTTTATTTAAGCAGTGAGCACCACCTACTGCAGGGGAAGATTGCAACCTGTTTAGTCAGTACATCAATCACTTCCTATAATAATTTGTTTTCCTAAAGCTGTGACTGCGGAAGTTCTGACCACAACTATGTATAGATTTCATGTGAGATTGGAGCTGATCGCTGATCAAAATGGAGTGTTTCTGAGTTATCTGTAATATGTACAGGCCTTAGTTATTAACCAGCTGAAGGAAAATGGAAAAGAAGATCTAATTGATTAAACTAATATATAAAACCAGAAGTCAAACAAAGGCAGCTGCTGGGTGAAACTAGTTTCTTCTATCCTGTATATTCACTGTGGGACTAGCACTGTAGAGAAACCATTCACTGACTGGGGTAAGAGCTGTTCCACTCCTTAAAATACTAAACAATTAAGTTTTAGCGCTGAGTTTGATACATTTCTGTAAGACAGCCAGAATCAGTTCAGGAAAAGGGAAAGGAGGGCACAAAAAAATCTCTCCACTTTTGCATTTCAGAAGACTGTCAGGGGTTCTGACATCACTTACGTGGCACCCAGGTACTGTCTTCCCACTCCAGATGAAGCCCCCTCACCTGCTCACCTTTTATCTACTCCCTTGCAGCTGCCACTGCCTGCTCACCTAGTGTTCCCTAACCTGATTCGATAAAAACTATTTCCTTACCCTGCGTCACTTTGATTGCTTTGGACTAGAAAGCCATTCTGTGACTCATGCTGGTCGACCTGAGGAGGCAGTAACTTTCAGCAGGAGCCTGGGTGTGAGCTGAGGGGATGCTTGAGCAGGGAGAAATCAGGGTACCATCTGCAGCCGGAACAGGCTGTCTGACTGCAGCTCTGAGCTGTTGCCAAGCTATGCTAAGTTACACCGGTCATATAGGTTCCTCAACAGCTTCTGTCTGTGATGGAAAGGTAGAGAAATCCGAGCTCTGTCAGCCCCAGTCCTGCCATCACAGTCGGGATAAAGTCGGAATGTGCTTCTGAAGATGAGGCAAATAAGATGCTCAGTTAAATGCCCTGCCAGGCATTTACAGTAAGATTGCACACGGCAGCACCGTGAAAGAAGCTGCAAAGCAAAAGACAATGGATATGTCAGAAGACTATTAAAAGAAAAACACCAATATAACCTAAACACCTGTAAAACAACACGGACTCATGCGCTGAGCCCTTACTGGTTTTTACTTGCAGCTGACATGCTGTTGGCAGAGAAAGGCAGAGAAAATCACACACACCTCCCAACCCCATAATAATGACCATGATCTTGCTTTCTTTCAAAACACTTAGCAATATATATCTACAGACAATAAAAAATAAGCCAAAATGTGTTTGTGTGTTTTTCTGCCTGTGTATAAGAAAACAAACACGTGACAGCTGTAGCAATGCACAGAACAAGACACACAGCAAGTGCGGTGGTGAACAAGTAACTAGAAAGAAGAGAACAGAATGCAAGTGGAAAGTATTAATTATTGATAAGGGACAGATAATTACCACGCTTCATATCTGCCTACCTGCTATAAGGACAGAGAAGACATTTCCTAGCTGTCTAATAAGTAGAGTGGTGGGTTGCAGTTTGCTCTTTTGGCTCCGTAGGCAGGTTCTGTTCTTCCTTGCTGGCTGGCACTGTCATCTACATGCTACATTATTCCAAGTCACTGCTAGTAGTCTACTGAAATCACTGAAATAATAATAATAAGGATAATCTTTAGAGTCAGATCTGATCAGAATGCTGGTTACAACAAAGTTCCATCCCTAAAATGCATCACCCATTTAGGTCATTTACTAGAAGAAAGATAGATAAACACATGAGATAAGTCTATTATTTTATTTCAGAAACTACATTGTGAGACTTTTAGTAATCAGCCAACTTTAAGCTGTGTCCTTTTGAAACCAGTGAGAGAATAAATACCTAGCATTATGGATGTGAATATTCACATGCAGAACATAGGGTATACATTACCTGTATCATGCAGAAGGGGTAAAAAAAGCTTAAGTAAATTCAGAATATTTACCTGCCGAACAGAGAGCTGGGGCAGGTTTCAGGATTGCTTTTGCTCGCTACTTGTTTGATTCCATCACTTACTGCATTGCATATATTCAATCTTGAGCTGTGATTTCATATTTAAGAGGATACGGAACTTACATTTCTCACCATTTTATTTCAATCACCATCTCCTAATGACTACTTCTTTGTTAATTGAATAAAGACTTCTATATTTACCATTTAATCTAAAAGATTAACACAAAAACATGTGACAACAATATAACAACAGCAAAGCTGAACCTCAAGGCACAAACTGTATGCTGTTAGTTATCCATGACACTGTAATGAGAACATTCGTAACAAAATCCGTCTTAGTGGTAATGCACCTGTCTTCAGGCTTGCAACATATTTGTTGTATCAGAGCAATCTTGCTAAATGTCAAGCTGGTTTGCATTCCTTTTTGTTTAAAACTGGTGTTAAGTTGGTAGGTTGATGGAGAAAGCATTAACATAGGTCTCGGCACTCTTTTTTTTTTTTCTGACATGGGAGGAGATGAGCTGTCAGTTGGGACAAGCCAAGAGATTCTGGACCTCTGATGACAGCCTCATGACGCACCCCAACCTCTCATTAGATCTGAATCTGCCAATGTCCACACTTTTGAGAAATGCCACAGTTGTGCCTGAGAAACCAGTGAGTCATCTGCTACCCGACATAGCAGTCCAGTGATGCTGCCCTCCAAAGCTCTTCCTGCTACCATGCATTCGGATAACACAGCAGTGCTCCTACTGCTTGCATGAGAGAACGGTGTCACTGGGGCCACGCAAGCATTTATTAAGTCAGAATCCTCTCAGGAGCCACAGCTTGGCTACACCTTCCTCATTCAAACAGCTGAGGAGTGCTGAGCCTATGTTTGGTCTGAAGGGTGGGCCAGATCACCTTTGTGGATCTGCATTTACTTGCTTCAGAAAGTGCACCTCTCTTCCTAGCACGTTTGTGTTTCCCTTTCACCTAGCGGAGGCACTGGTTGTCCGGGCAAGACAATCTCTAACTTCACAGGTTATAAAAGGTGCTTTTTTTCCTAACAATTCTTGCCTCTGTTAGTTCACAAAGTAGGAGACTTAAAGGACCTTATGCCATGAGGCATCTCTGAGGAGATTCAGTGCTTGCCAGTTCGCAAGATCGCCCTCACAAATGAGTTCAGTGATTCCCAGACAAGGGATCACGACCTCTGGTGACATGAAAGAGACTCAGAAATGCAAAATGCAGCAGCTTTCGGCTGTCAGACTGCCACAGAACAGGGAAGCAGACTATCGGCTTTGCCAACTTGCAGATGCCAGAAAATGGGTGCTGGCAGCTAAACCACTTGCCTACCTGCAACAAATGTGTTTTCCCTGAAGTACCTTCTGTGACTGTAAATGCCTAAAGATACTCTTCATAGGCTGAAGTCCTGACCTTTTAGCTACCTAGCCAAATCTAAATTTGGAGGAAAAAGCAAACAACCTCAAAAGTAGCCACAACCCAGGGACAACAAAAATAGGGAGCATAAAAAAGAAAAAACTCTCAGATATGGGCACCACTGTGATGATCCAAACCAGTTCCCCTGGCTAGGGTTGGACTACGCCATTTCCACTCTGTAAACAAAATTATTGCTCTAGGGATCACCAGCTTTCAGCTTGGATAGCCAGGGTGGGACACAGGCAGTCTCTTAACAGCACACAGCAGGGCTCACACAGCCTCAGGAGTATCTTTAGAGGAGTCCCTGTGAGAGGCAGAGGCTCCCCCACCTTCCGCTCTCAACAGGGGCTGAGAAACTACAGCTTTGTGCAGAGAGATGATACCTCCAATAAGGTGATTGGCAGCATCTTGCTTCTGTGAAAGGCAGTATCTCCCAGCTCTTGCTGAGTTTCTAACAGCACACTTAACTTCTAATTTGGGAAAGAAAAATACCATCTGGCACCTCAACTTTGAAAAGTTGCCAAATCTTGACTTACTCTCTGAATCCTCCCCAGGAAATCATGGGAACTACCTACCAAGAACAGCATTACAAAGTGTGAACAAGGCTCACGTGAGCTAGCTGCATGTAATCTACCACAAAATGTCTTTATACAGAAAAACAACTGATTTGGGGTAGTTTAGTCATGCAGTCACCTTAAGAACTTGCTTGAATCTCCAGTTCTGTCTTCAACTGGAAATTAATGAACCACCGCTGAAAATTCTTGGTGGATTTTCAGAATACAGAAACAAGTCATCTTTTCTAAATTAAGAAATCAGAGGTGACTTAATTTTAGTAGGAAGTCTAACAGTGAGCCCTGCGGTATCATGCTGGATAACACTGGACAACACATAAGCATTCCATTTCTATTTGTGCTCATTAGAGTCTTATTTGTGTATTGCTAAGAATAATCTTTTTTATATAAAATTATTTTTAAAAGTGTTCAGAAGAGTCACTTTGTCAGAAGAAAATGCATTCATGTCAGGGCAAAGATTTTTAAATTGCAGCCAATAAAGAATGAAGAAGAGGAATTTAAGAAAAGGGAAAATCTGGGAGGAGAAATACAATTGTTGTTCTTCACCACCTCATTATTTGTAACCAGTGGTATGTAAACTCCATATTACAATACAGGATCAATTCAGATGCAAATATCTGAGCCTTAATTGTATACATGGGAGGAAGAAAACAGTGGAAATGTTCAAGCATGCTTTATTTTGCTCTTTCTGTGTCCTCTAAGACATACATTCAAACTTTAAGCAGTAACACATCACCTGGGTAGATTTATACTGAAACAAGCTAATAAATACCATTATAAATATTATGTGCAAATTGAAAACCATAGCAAGTTGCATTGTACTATAGCCAGATAGCAAATCTGCCGTATTATTAGTTCGAATTATTTCAGATGAGATGTATTCTGTAATAATCTTATATACAAAAATCACTAAGGCATTCAACTCATCCCTATGTTGCTTTACTCGAGTAAAATTTCTTCCGAATTCAAACATACAAATTCAAGACATTTATGTTTTTAAGTCTCATACATGTATCTGTACAGAGAAGATGAAGAATGTACCTATTTATTCTTTAACAATATGCTGAATAAAGATCAAGTGTACCAATTTTGGAACAAACCGTTTCTCCAGTCTAATTGTTAACTTGCTTTTCCGTGGGGACAGATATTTTTTTGCTAAAGTCTGTTCTCTCTGTGACTCAATATATGCACAGTTCTCATTATGCTAACTGGAGCTGTGCATGTAACTGGACGCAAAATTCGCATCCCTCATGCAAAGGCAGATATCACTGTGTTTGCAACACGGTCCTGACATGAGGATTTACAGACATGGAATGTCCTCCCACCATCTGCCAAAGTATCAAAATCCCACATCCCTGTGTCTCAGTTCATTATATTCCCATCCCTCCTGTTTTTTCAATCAGGCCATACAGTTTGCATTTGCAATTCAGGCTCAGGCCAAAGCTCTCCTAAAGTCAATGGAAAGATCCCCATGTCTCTGAGAGTCTCTGGAACATGCTGTATTTCCCTTAGCCCTTCCCAGCTCACATTCCTGCGATGCCATGGGAAGCAGTATTATGAAAATTGACCTCGTAGTGTAAACAGTGCTACAGAATTTCCTTCAGTGAAGCTTTTTCCCTCCTTGTCTTGTGTGCAATTATTTGAAGCTCAGCATCATTTCAGCATGTGTGTGGCATGGGTGGCAGCTCAGTTTCACATAGGTTTTATCCATGGCAAAGGAAAAGTCTGTCACTCAGGCTGTACTTCGTTTTGTAAATTCAATTTCATTTACTAGCAATGTATATATAAGAACCAATGTATATATAAGAACCATGGGCATATTCAAGATATTTATATAGTTCAAGAAAATGTTATACACCTTAAGGGTCAGGCTATACGCAGTCATGCACACATATGTCCTAGCTTGGGAAGGTCCTATTGAAAATGGGATGCTCAAAATGGGTCAATCTTCCAGCTATAGGTGATGGAAAAAGAGCAGAAAGTTTTCTGGCTGGTCTGGTAAGTACAGAGGAGCCCAGGGTGATGATATCAATCCAAGCTATCCCATCTCCCTTCAGTAGGATATTTCTGCTGTTAGGAACCTGGTGCTCACTCGGAGCACACGTGAACTGGAAGAGTACTTGACCGCAGAGGTGAAGAGCTCAAAGCCAGACTTACTTCTCTCTTCAGCATCTCTGGAAAACTACTCCCATGATTTCACAATGATCTGACAGTGCTCAACTTACCAGCACACTTGCTGCAATACATCGTTAAACTGACACATATCCAACATGGGTAGAAAAATATTGATGTAGATAAAAGCCTATGAGAACATAACGTGTCCTGCAGCAGCATTATGAAATGTAACATACATCCAAATGTGCAAAAGATTGTATAACTGAACTATTTTTCACTCCCCACATGCACAGGATGCTTTTATCAAAGGAAAAAAAGGGTGGAAAAAAAAAAGGAAAAAGTTTCTGACTTTCGTTAACCTTCTCTTGTAGTTCAGGTTATTTCTTTAATGCATTTATCTGCTTTAAAATTGTCTCCTTAGCCTCTCAAGGGAAACCAATATAATACACCATCACATTTCTCACAGGAGAAAAAAGAACACTTACTCTTAATAGGTGGCAATTTTGCCAGATGTTATTGACATAGTAAGTGCGAAATTTCAGTGATACTAAATGCAAAGTGCAGCAGATTAAAGAACAATGGAACAAAGTGCAAAATGAAGTTTAAAAAGCAGCAGTGTCAAAGTCAGAGAAAGTGTGAAAAAATTACATTTTAACAACACTATTAAGAACAAGTTTACTAATTACTGTAACTGGCACAAATTTAAAAGTACCTTCCTTAGACTCCGGAAAGTTTTTAAAGTGTGATATTTTTTTCTTGTCAGCATTTCTTCTTTTCTTTATGCACTGTAGCAGAGACATAACATTACTGGTACTAAAACAATGACACTTGGAACTCTTTATCTTTCACTTCTTAACCCTTTCTTGCCAAGTAATACTGCTGCAAATCCTGCTATCTGAGCAGGGCAGTGAACTACAGAAAATGCTTTGATAACTAATACTGAACAGTTTAAAATAAAGACTATGTGATCAATTCAGTCATGCTTTGCACATTCACCCACTGATAATAATGGAATTTACACACTAGGAATGACTTCTCATTAAAACTTTGGCAAAATCCTGGTTTACTGTTACAAAAAACCCATAAATCTATACAATGTGCATAGTTTCGTCATATTGAATTATCCACAAATGCAATAATAAAATATTACAGTTGAGTTGCTCATCTTCTATAAATCAGAGAAGCTCCACTGCTTCCAGTGGCATTGCATCAAACTTAAAGAACCTGAGTTTCTAGATTTCATCTGTATTCTTCATATTGTACTGACAAATAAGACCCGTTTTCAACTTGCAGTTATACACAGACCTCTGCTGAATCCTTTACAACTAATCTTTGTTTGGCCCTCAGCCCCAGTACTGTAGCCCACACAGTCTTCAGTGAGATTGCAGCCAGCAGCAGTATAGCTGAGACTTAAGTGTATAACCATAAAATACCAAATTGAATGCTTTCAGGCAAATGAATGACCAGGTCTGCTTTGATGTTGCTCTTTTTGTGAGAGCACAACCGGAATATACCAAGCTTTGCCTAGGGGAAGCTAAAGAATGAGTCGAGAGCTTATGAGTAGGAACTAAGGGGCAGGCTAGTATGGGCGACACTGTTGTTGGTGTGTACTACAGTCCACCTGATCAGGAAGAGGAAGTCAATGAGGCCTTCTACAGAGAGGTGAAAGTAGCCTCATGATCACCAGCCGTGATTCTTATGGGGGACTTCAATCACCCTGATATTTGCTGGAAAAGCAACACAGCCAGGCACAGGGAGTCCAGGAGGTTCCTGCAGAGCATCGATGATAACTTTTTGACATGAGGAGAAGTGTGCTGCTCAACTTTGTACTAACAAAAAGAGGACTGGTTGGGATGTGAAGGTGAAGAGGGCAGCCTTGGCTGTGGTGATCATGAGGTGGTGGATCCTGCACAGAAGCAGCAGGGAAATAAGCAGGATTACAGCCTTGGACTTAAGCAGAACTAACTTTGACCTCTTTAAAGATGCACATGGGATAATCCTATGTGTTAGGGCTCTAGAAGGTAGAAGGGTCCAGGAGAAAAGGTCAATGTTGAAGCACCACTTCCTCCCAGCTTAGTTTGGTGCATCTTTATGAGGTTGCATGGATAAGCAAAGAGCTTCAGGAAAAACTCAAAGGGAAGAAGGACATTTACAGAATGTGGAGAAAGGGACTGGCCACTTGGGAGGAATATAGGAACATTGTCAAAGTGTGCAGGGATGCAATGAGAAAGGACAATCCCACTTGGAATTAAATCTTGCAAGGGGTGTCAAGGACAAGAAAAAGGACTTCTTCAAGTACATCAGTAGCAAAAAGAAGACTAAGGAACGTGTGGCCCCACTGCTAACTGAGGCGAGTACCCTGGTGGTAGAGGATACAGAGAAGGCAGTGTTACTGAATGCCTTCTTTCCTTCAGCCATCGGGAATCCCAGGCTCTGAAAGAGAGAAAGTCTTGAGAAAATAAGATATTCTCTTGGTCAAGGAGGATCAGGTTAGTGAACATTTAGGCGAACTGGACATCCACATATCCATGGGCACCAATGGGAAACACACACGAGTGCCAAGTGATCTGGCAGATGTCCTGGATCTGGGCAGCCTGTTCCAGTGCTGGAGATATTCAAAACCTGCCTGGACGCGATCCTGTGCGACCTGCTCTAGGCGATAGTGCTTTAGTAGGGGGTTGGACTAGATGATCACCAGAGATCCCTTTTAATCCCTACCCTTCTGTGATTCTGTTAAATGAATGCTCATTGTAGCAATGCTTCAAGAAGTGCACACATCCTTGCCCTGACTGGGGATGCAGCCATCCACACATCACATCTGTTGCAGAGAAGAACAGCTCTATTGTAGGAGACAACATCCTCATTAGTTTTCTTCCTGCTTTTTGGACACTTCAAAGTGCTTCAGATTTCAGGAACAATCCTTGAGGCAAAATCTAACACTAAATCCTATGAGTGGAAAAATCCTTTTCCAGGATAAATTATCAACATCAGTTTCTGCTTTATTTTCAGTCAGTACTTTCATCAATTAGTGGGTATATCCAGATTGGAAATGGAAAAGTAACTTCATTGTGAATTACCCAAGATATGTTGATGCAGCTAATTCAGGCAGAAACACCAGTCAAACCTGCAAGCCACGGTACTAGCTGCCCAAGTAACAGTCTGGGGTGTTTGACCAACACACACCACCACACATCAAAACTTAATTTCAGCATCTCATAAGCTACATATGGCAAGTAGAATTCCAAATACAGCTCTAGTAGGCAATTCCAATCTCCAATTATTGTCTGAGAAAGGGTTTAATTTAAAGTCCATTTGGAAATAAAAGTAGCAAGGCATCAAGCTTTGCTAAAATACTACTACTTTCTTCTCTGTGACAAGGGAAAGTTGACTTTGCACAGGATGCAAGTCGCTTGCACTAATTATGATTCCATTAGTGGGAGTTCTTCTAGCATATCAATGGCTACCCTTTTCATGGAAATCTGATATTATGCAGCTGAATACATCTGCACAGCTTTCTTGGGGCACTTTTCTTTAAAGTGCATTTATCATAGTCATCTATCACCACTTTTCCACCTCATGACTGCACTTGACTCAATCAAATAATTTGTGAACTAGAAATAAAATTGGTTCAACTTCAAAAACTGTGTACTGTACAATTTGATGTAAGGCCTAAGTCTCTACCCGTTTAAAGAAGAAAAGATGTAGCATGGTAGATGATTCATTTGCCAAAGGATCTAATTCTTTCTAATAAACAAAACTCATTGTATATAGTTATACCCTCATAAAAACATAAGGAAAGCCATTGGGATTTTTTATTATTATTATTATTTTTTAGGAGGTGGGAGAAGGAGGCAGAAGTGGCATTATTTCACATAAATATAGTTTTTAAAGCTTCAGAAAACAAATATAGATCCTGAACCCTAATGTCAGTTACTATCATGCAGTTTAGTATAGCAGGCATTGAAAAATTGCCTAAAGCAGATTTAAATGGAAACACACGTGTTATGTTGTGGGTGTAGTTTGATCCCTTCTACTGTGAGCTAAGTGCAGTTGATGGTGTTCAGCCTTTTCACTGTCTTTAGCCAGATCTTGCATTGGCTTCCCATCAGGTATGATATTACTACCTATTTACCAAATAAGTGTGTGGTAACCAGTAGGCATCAGTTTCACTGTATCAAGCAGTCTTTATGTGATTACCTAGATTACTACAAGACCCTTACAGGGCCCTGGTTATCCTTGCTCTCTGGCTGGTGATCTCTCACTTGTTACTTACAAATTTTAAATGATTTATTTAACGTCAAATACGTATTGTCCTGGCCCTCCCTAATATTTTTTAATAGCAGTCCTGTCACATCTGGGGGAACCAGGTCAGAATCATGCTTTGTAATCACTATTTTCTATGTGCAAATCCATGGACAGCCTGAGCCCTGCTCCCAGAAACTGTTTGTGCTGGGATCCTGGAGGAAGGTACACAGTGTACTGGATGCAGAGAGGGCAGATTTTGGCTCTCAAGACTTGAGTAAGAAGGCCAGAACACTCAAGCATTGTCGAAAGTTCAGTGTGACTCAAGTGCCTTTGGCTTCTCAATCCTCTTGATTTCTTTTCAGATTTTTTTTCCTCTTCCAGTGAAAAGAATGACCATATTCTGTGCTCTATTCTGAAGTGTTTCTAGATTTTATTACCAATCATGAAACCCAAAAAGTGTAACTTTTAAATTATTTCTATAGTTTCAGCATGTGAGTCCTTGGTGTAGATCTATGTCCTCATCTAGGCTTTACCTAGACTCCTAGTTCCAGGTTTTTTAGAGCTGTGATAATACTACCTCTTTATGTCATTTTCATTGAATAGTTACAAAAAAGAAGCACCCCTAGAAGTCCTCCCAACAACAGTTAGTAGAAAAATAGGAGACAGGTTTCACTATTTTCTCATTATGGCTTTTAAAAAAAAATTGTTTCAGGGTATATTTGCCAACCATGACTAATGTTGAACCCTGATGTCAGGAAAGGGGTGGAGGGTCTTTATGTGATTTGATATTTTTGTCTTGACATGTTTGTGCTAAAAGAAAGTTCACTGTCTAGGATTTTATCACATTCAATTATTTCTATCAGCTTGTGCATTTGAGATGTGTTCCTAAAAACTACCATTAGAATAATTTGTTCTGCCTCCTCCTCTAGACTGGTAATAATTTCCCACCCATCTCCCCCCTCCTTTATCTCCTTCTCACCTACTGAGTCGCTTCTAGTTCCCTAGGGGGGCCTCATCAGAGCTACATAAACCTTTGCTATATATATTTTTTACCTCCTACTGCACTGTTAATGGAACTCTTTGATCTCTTGCTAAACTATAGTGGACTTCTCTGAGATAATGTTTAATCCTTTGCTGGACTTACAGGTATTCTGTAAGTCAATAAAACTGCCTTTTAAAGTTACAACTCTGTAAAGAGTCATCTCTCTATTAAGCATCCTGTATGAGGAACTCCATGCAATATCTTTCTGCTCTATTCCCAGGTTATAGTCCATCTCCTAATTCTTCTGGAAGTATTCTTCAAACAGCTGAGGTCACACATTTTGATTCTGACATATATTCCTTTTTTTTGTGACTCTGAAGAGAAACCATGGGAGTATCATGAAGTTTCTCTTAGTCTGTGGCTATTTAAAGCACATTGTAATCCAATTCAAGCACAATTAGAAAGATTAATAATCATCAAATGTAGATGAGGGGGCCTTAACAGCAAATTTCAAAGAAAGGGATATCAGATCAGATAAGATAAACATTATTCTTCTTTGAGTAATTTTACTATTTCAATTGCATAAAAATCCATGAAAACATGCTTCTGTCTTTAGTTCAGGATAGCTCAAAACATGCAATATCATTCATTCCATTGCAATTGCATCTCAAAGTCACAAACATCATGAATAAGAATAGCTTTAGAGATTTCTATAGTTTGATGTTGACCCCACAGAGCAACTTTATAGTTGTCCCAAATCTGGCCCAGGGGCTCAACCAATTTCTAACTATACTTGAAATCTGACCAGTTGTCCAGAGTCAATCTCAGCTGTTAAAGTGCTGAGGGTGGTAAAATCCTCATACCATATGTAAGCAGCTATCACTACCTGTCTTGACAAAACTCTAGTAAGCTATCTGTATTCTTTTGATAGTTTCAACCTGGCTATTAGCATTCTCCACTGGAAGCAGACAAGACTTCCAGAAAAAGACTGAATGAAATTTTCGGAATAGAAACATCCAAATTCCACAGTTTCTGTCCTTTTGAAGGATATGTGCTACATTTTTCACATCTTTCACTGATTACATTATAGCAGATAAGTCAAGTAAATCACTGAAAATCTAAATAATCACAAAACCTATTCTGATTTTTCTCGCCTTTTATTTTATGTTCATTTCAAATTCAACAGTAAGCTTTTCCCACCGCTGGCTGAATGTGCTGCTTTCATACAGTGTGCTGAGCCCATGCCCCCATAAACCTCAAAGAGTAAAAAGAGAAGGAGCAATAACAGAAGGCTCAGCCTCGTATAGTCTGTTCAAATAATCAACCACACTTGTTTATTCACATGGGCTAGACATCTCAACTCAGGATGACCTTGATACTTCTAGGCTACAACAAGGAGGCAGAACTATTTGAGCCTGCAGAGAACTCCAAAAGACACTGATTTAAGGAACCATTTTTAAACCTGTTTGGAAATGAGTGTAAAGCTGCATTTCCTCATGCATGGATTAAAACATCACGTTTCTGCATTTTGCCAGCATGATATGAGGTGATTAATACACATTAGTAAAGGAGTGTTGTTTTCATGATTATTAGGCTTGTATATCTTTTGCAGTCATTACAGCTTTTATACCTCCCAAGTAAACCCTTCCAATATATCTTTTCCCCCTGAATTTGCATGAAATTGGCACTTTTTCCTAGAACTCCCCATGAAATTAGCACTTTTCTCAAAAGGTCACATGAAATTTTATAATACTGGTTTTGCTGCAGTATTGTTTACTGCAACAAGTTGGTTTGAATACCTCTTTTTTAGTTCACTCATTGGCAGATATTTGCAGTATGATGGGCTACAGTAATAGTTAAAATTTGCCTTCAGTTATGTGCCTGATTTGACAGCTCCTTAGAAATCTTCCAACAGGTCATTTCTACATTAACTTCTCTGTGATGTCTTAGGGAGGCAAGAACAATTTTGAGACAGTAAAGAGAAGTTTTTCAAGGATGCATTGAAAATCTCACAATACTTTACTTGTAATTGATTTGTATTTAAAACTATGGCTGAATTACTAGTGGGAGTGTAAACTTTGATTAGAGAGATGGGTAAAAGTTCCCTCTAAGACCTCTTCCTCCAGTCTTCAAAACATAATGCGAGACAAGGGTCTGAGGAGAAAATAGGAAAACGAAAGGTGTGTTACAACCAAAATTCCCTCTTTTTCCCATTTTTTAATATCTTTATACACAAACTCAAACACCTCCTGTATTTCTGTTTTCTGTTCTCATTCTTCACCAGAGAGAGAAATAGGTATTGGTTCTACTGACAGCCTTCTCAGAAAGGTGAAGGGAAATGAAGAGGTGACTAAACAGTATGCCTAAAGCTGATCTGCAGAGGCCGTCAAGGATCTCTTGGTAAGCTCCTGCTCTCTACTCTCCATCTTCCCAGTTCTTGAATAAGAGATGTCACTGAATCATAAAAAAATTAGGAAAACCAAGACTTCTAGTGGCTATGTAAGTTGATACATTGACAGAAGTTCTTCAAAACACTAACCCTCCATGAGACATTCAGGATGCACAATCACACCAAAAAAATGGGAACCAAATTCCTCAAAATCAATACTAAAGTTTGATGGAATGGCCGAGTTGAGTTGCAATCTACCCTCTCCAAAGCCACACAGTAATTCACAGACTGAATGAAGAGGTCTTTCAAACCTCAGAGAAAATAATAAAATACAGCTCCCACTTTGCTTGTCCCAGAAGTTCAGGAAAGTAAAGAAAAAATCATGTACCAGAAAAGTTATGCAATCACAGAATCCATCTGTTTTACAGAAATTATTCCAGTTTAAATTATATAGCAGCAGTAGGTTCACAGACTAATGGGACTGCATATTTAAAAATTCCTAGTCACATTCTAAGGATCCTTAGAAAAAGATCTTTATTTATTAAAAAAAAAAGTCTTACATAGTAGGAATAAGAGGGATATAAAGGGGAAAAGACAAGTGACATTACTTTCCAAAAGAAAGAGTTAAACTTGTCTAGATTGCTAGAAGTCGCTTTTCTGCAATTTCAAGTAAAATGTAAATTTAACTCCTAATTTTTAATTTTTTGATAGATCTTTTGATAATTACTGAACAGTCTCCAATTAAGAAAACCTGAAAAATATTTTTAGTTAAGTATTTGCATAGTCCACTGGAACATTATAATAGACAAGTCACTCCTGACTGGATAATTTCTGTGAATTCCTTTGTTAGTAATGGCATATTCTCTCAATGACTGGGGAAAAAAAATCAAATAAACTTCAATATTTACCTTCCTGAATGATTTTCTGGTCTACTCTGAAAATTTTCAAAGTACTTTTTCCTCCAGATCATGAGATGAAAATACTGTCAGATCTAACTTCTTCTGACTGACATTTTTGTCACGACAAATCTTTCTCTAACTAGTTTTCTTTCAGTCTGTCCTGCAATACTGCTATCCGTTGAATCAGGCTGCTATTAGGAGAATGCTGAAGCCTTCAAAAGCAAAGATTAATAGAATGAAAAAAACAAAGCCTCATAGGTGTGAAAGGCAACTCAGGCCAAGTCAGCATAGTCAGAAGGTGTAATTTTTAAACTTGTTTTTTATATTCTGGATTTTAAAATTAAATAGGGCAGCTGATGTAGAAAATAAATATACAAAAAGGGATGAAAGAAGGAAAAAAAGGAAGACAGAAAACTGAAGAGGAAGGGTTTGTATTTAAGGGTAATTGTGGAAAAAGCACAGTGCAATGAGCAGTAGACTTAGAGGCAGGGTTAGTACAGAAAGGTAATAGCATTGTTAAACCAATTGACATAGTTAGAACAGAACAGACGAGCTTTCAGGCATGCAAGCCCTTCTTCAGATCTGAAACAGCAGGGAGTACAATGAAACTTTTCAGGTGCTGGATCTCTTATTACCCACCCACAGACAATGTCAGAATCCTGACTGGCAGAGGAGGCACAGATTAATGATAGGTGACACCATCTGAATTATTCAAAATACTGTCACCCAGAAAGTACTAAGATACCTCCAAGTTAAGATATACTACTAAACCTCTTGGACAAGGATTCAGTTGGATTTGGAGAAGATAAATCTGGGGGTCTGTTCTCATTCCAGTGCTCAGTCTTCACCTTTTGGGGAGACAGGACCAAATCTAGGGTTCTCCTAGACACTGATAGTGTAGCACAACCTGCCCTTAGACCCAGACCTGACCTCAGAAGCACTCCTTTGTTCTTTCATTTTGATGGGAGAGAAGTGCTCTCAGCTGGAGGGTGGAGAGCAGATCCAGCTCCCACACCTACCAAACAGGCAGCTCACAATGCCTGATTCTGGAATGCATATCTGAAGAGAGGCATAGCAATTCCAAGAAATGCAATAACAGGCTGATCTGGTCCATAAAGAAACAACACAGCACATTTAGTATGCCACGATGTTCTAAACTTCAATTTAATATTACTGCTCAGACTTTGCCCCTCTTCAGAATGACAGTAATATCACAAAATTACACTATTACTGTAGTTTCACACAAATTATCAAGTGTTGTGCCTAATAATCATATAAGGAAATAATCATGTAAGGAAAATACCAACCACCAAAAAACAGAACCAGCAAGATGATTCTTCCATTTCAGTTTAAACTACAACAGTAACGGCAATGTGTTGCTAGAATGACAGACTGTTGCTCAACCGCTATTATTTATTGCAGCAACTCCTGGAGGACTAGCAGGTCGAGGACCTTTTGTACTTGATATTGTTCATGATATACAGCAAATAATCATCCCTGTCCTCAAAGCTCCAAACCAGGTAAACTGACACACAACCTTAAATATTTCCTAAACATTCCATACCTCACTGACATCAAGATGCTACAAGACACAAATAAATGTTTTATGATAATCTGAACAGATTAATTAACATTTCTTGGAGTTCAAAAGAAGTGGACATTGAGGGGCTGAGAGAAGCATCTGCCATATGTGCTTCTATTTCTAAAGCAAAAGATGATACCAAATGGCAAACACACTAATGGCAAAGTGAGCAAACCTCCTGATGTATACAGGGTATAATTCTGGATTTATATATACCTATACAAAAGACATATGGTGACTTCTAGAGACTTTTAGAGAAAGGAAGACTTTTCGAGAATAGAAATATTATGCCTGGAAGACCCATTCCTAGAAAGTTCTGTGAAAGCAAGGATGGTGCATCTGTTTCTGTCATCTAGATAAGTCCATCATCTTTCAGTTAAAAAAGTGCCAAATTCTCTGAGTCACATGGCTGCAAACCCATTAGCACTGTACCATTTTAGAAAATGCTGCTGTGAGTACCTCTCCTGCTGACATCATGCATTGTGCATAATAAAACCACGTTTTCTCTTGGTTGGGCCTACAGCTTTAATAAGTTCTTTGATTTTTATCTTCTACTTTTTGCCCCTGTAAGCAGGCTGTATCCAAATTCTGCCATTTCTCCTGGAATTGTGTCTTCAGTAGTCAAATGTTTCTTTCTGACCATAACTCTAAAAACCTTGTTCAGGCCCTTATCTTCTACTTTTACCTTAATTATCTCCTTCACTACAGGTCTTCTTTTCCAGCCGCCCACATATTCCTACCACCTTCTTCTCTGTGCAGTCCTCTGCAACTAAGGAACATCTGCCTTGCCTTTCAGTCTGGCCCCATGTATCTTTCCCACACCTTGAATCCATCAACCCCCTGATTGCAACATTTAAGCCTCCTCCACTCATTTCAGAGCTTTGTTCCACTTATTTATTCAAGTTGGCCCTTATTGCACCTCCTCCCCACCACCCTGGCAGCAATTCCAGCTTTGACAGCTGACTCCCTATTTCTCTGTCAAACTAATAATGATATCTTCCTTGCTACCCTTTTTAGTCAAATAGCAAGGCCACTGCCCTATTTTTATTTTAAATTCTTTGTCAGTAGATTCTTCTGATGAAATGCCTACATGAAAAAGAGGATGGTAAGAATGCTGGGGTAGGGATGTTGATTGTGAGACTTTTTGTGCCTAGAGCATTCAGAGCTAAAACTGCAAGTGCTTCTTTTCCTTCCCACCATCCACTTAGGCTTCCAAAGCAAGGTCTGTGATTGACCACTCATTGCTTCACCAAGCTCATTGCTTATTGCTTTACAAAATCTATCAGCTAGGACAAATGACACCTCAGTCTCCATCTCCACATTGCCCATCAACTTCGAAGTTGAATGGGTTTTAACTGAGGGCAGAATTTGGCCAGATTCCTTAATTAAATATGGTCCTGTCAGAATGCTCTTACATTAGCTGGGGACAAAAGAAAAGGAGAAGAAAAATTAAATTACGGAGAAAGGGTTTAAATCAGGAAAAGTCATTAAAAAGACATCATTAAATATATGGGAATTTAAGCGGCTTTTAACAAAGAATGCAGCTGGAAAGAAAGCCTAACTGTATTTTAAAATCTGACAATTATGTGCTGCTTTATAAATTCTAATCTTTAAAAGACAACACTACTGTACATTGAAGAAAGCCAGGGAGAATTTTTCATGCAAAGTCAATGACAATCCTAAAATTCAAGGACAGATAAGAGGTATGGTTCAGTCTTATGTTTATAAAGTGCTATCCATTCACACTTGCATAATATATTTTTGAAGAATCCTAAATCACCTAATAGTGTGATAAAATGCATGTTGGCCCAAGTACCAGCATCAGAATGTTGCAATAAATTAAGTTCTGATACAGAAGCATAGCTCTTCTTATTTATGGGTGCACAAATATGCATTTGCACTCATACAGCAAACATGTGACCAAATCACAGAACAGCCCTGATTCTACATGTCTATAAGATGACAAAATTTCCAACAACATAAATGCAAAATGAACTGCATAGTTCAAAACCAAATTCCCACATAACTGCATGCTACATCCCGCAACATTCAGAGTTTAATTAGAACAGGTACTTAAGCACTAAGTGAACATCACATAAATATAAATTAGTATCCAGAATCAGAAAACTACTGCTGCCAGCTTTGCCTAAATATTGGCTTGATGAACTTGAAATTATACAGATATAACCTTATATATACACTTCATCAGTCTTTCTAACCATTCACACTCTGTTAGAGTGGTCAACAGGAATCACTTCACAGTTTAATTTTTCCAAATTACTCTGGCTTTTACGATATTTTTGGTGGTTAGTGTATAGAACATGTAAAGAATTTTAATGGAAGTTGCTGTATTCTGTGTGTTATAAAATTTAAAGGATAACAATTTCTCCTGTTTTCTGTTTTAAACAGACTGCTCCAAGAATCTCCATCTATCTCCAAGTAGCTGCAAAGGGGCTATTACAGTGGGAACTGACTATTGCCTCAATGTACTCTATATGTCATAACAATATATGCTTATATAACAAAAATAGCTGGCTAAGGCCAGCACTTTTTCCTCATTTACTTTCTATTGATATATGACAATCCTGATAAGAAAGAGATAGATCTGCCATATTTATAATGAATCACTTTATAATCAAATACTGTATATTAGCCTGGTCTCTGGCCAATCCAGCACCTGGCTGCCAAGTTCATAATTACACTGTTCTACAGTAAAGGGTATGAAATAAATTAATTTCATGCCATTTTTGGTCTTACTCTAAAGTACATTTATTAGCTGGCTAGTGTCGGCAACAATTAAAGTTTGCTAATTCAGGTCTTGATTTTCCCTATTTAAATTCTTTTTGATGTCTTTTTGCTCCATATTCTCGAGTCCAATCCATTTTTAATATTTATTTTACGTTTTCTGTCTTTGCTTAGTGATTTTGTACTTTACAGGCTTGTTCCAACTTGTTCTCTAGAAGGAACTTCAAAATATATATTTTTACCCAAACTCCAGCAAGTCTAAAGCTAAAATCATGAACATGCTTAATATAAAATTACATTTGGATTGCTGAGTTTTATGGCACATCCAGCTGTAATGATACATTACTTATCAATCCCTCATTTTTAATGTCAGACATGTTATGTTAAGCCAGCTTGTTCAAGTAATGGATTTACTGATTAGTTCCTGTTTTGGTCTATAATTGTTCAATGATTTCCTCAATATTAGCTTAACCAAAAAGCTTATATATAATTCTTTGCAATGTGCTTGACAGAAAAATAGAAGCATTCATGAGAGAATCACAGTTTAAGTTAATCAATAAAGGTTTTATCAAGAGTTTTTATTTATAGCTAATGCAAATGTTAAAAAAAATGTTACAGCCATTAATTATTAGCAGTTTTTTAAAGCACAAAGTAAGAGTTGAATAAATGTACTTTAAGACACTTAAAGCCCAGGCATTCTTTTTAAAATGACTAGCTAAAGAGCCCCTTGGGCTGTCTTTTTACTGCTTTTCAAAGCTCTAATAGCACTTTTTCACCAAAGACACACCCCTTGAATCCTCCGAGAGATACAATAGCATAATTGTTCTTTTAGGTTTTAAGGCCTTGACATATCTGTCACTGAAAGAACAGTGAATAATAATACCAGAACTATTTTATGCAAATTCCACTTAGAGGTTTCAAGATTTTTGTGAGACTGATCTTGCCTCCTTGTTGACAGTTTTATTGTCACATTAGCTTTACATGAGAAAGTGGTAAAGTTTTCTTCTTTGTTAAATAATACCCCATTTTAAAATCTTTTAGATAAAGTTAAAAACAAATACAAAAACAATGAGATGGAAACATCAATTTGGAAAGGTATCAAAGGAGAAAACAGTAGTCACTTGTAAGAATTTTTCCCACTGGCTTTCATTTTTCAAATTATAAGTTGCACTCATTATAATGTGTAATATGTACAAAATGAATATTTACTTGCATATATGTGTATATTTACACACACATATAGGGTTATGAATAAAACATACCAGGATGTGTATTCTTAGGCTAGTCAATGATGAATGACTCATATCTCAAGGTCGCAAAGCTACCAAATACTTTCTGTGTATATATATGTTCATAGGTGGCTGACTGTATACAAACAAAATGCTTGCTAATATGTTGCAACTACTAGGTTCAGTTGGCAGCAAGGGGATGGGAGAAATATATGCATACAACACAGAGGATACTTTTAGGTCAGTTTTGCAAAATTTCCTGAGATGCAGAGATCTGAAGAAGATGCCATCTAAGATACAGTCACAAATACCCATAAATACAGGATTTGTAACTGCATCTTAGCCTGGATCCTGTCTGCTCCAGTGCCAAACAGCATAGAGTATAGGTCTCTACAGACTTTACAGATAAATCATTCTGCAGAAAGGATTTTTTTCTTTCTTCTAGACCAAAAACAATTCCACATTTTGCCCTACCATCCTGTTCACTAAAGAAGGTAAAAAAACAGCTTTAGGCTGAGCCAGCAGTCTTTTGACCTATGCTTGAAAGTGTCCTCAGAATTCTTTAGACCATGGCTCTAGAGCCAGTCCAGACCCAAATCTTGTGATTCAGATCTTAGTCCTTAAAGTGCAGTAGGACAAGAAGAGGAGGAAGAATGACTTCAGAAAACATAAATTTAAAGAATAAGACGTACACTAGGGGTCACACCCCTGTCGTTTCAAAATGCCTGTAGAATAGATCAAGGGGAGCCAGTTTTCTTTTCAGTACAATGTTATCTCTAGATGCTTGCATATAAAATTGAAATTTCAGCCAGCTCCCAGGTCAAAATCTTTTACAGAAAAAAAAATAAATTAATAATAGAGCAGAAAATTGCACAGACTGAAAGAACAGGGCTCCCTGTCAGCTCAGCTTCTATGGAAAGATCGGTGAATGAAATCCTAGCTCAGTACATATCCCAGTATAATCCCAGTATTTAAACCTGGGATTTTTCAATATGTTCTAACCCCAGAGGCCACAGATAATCCTTCTGGGGAAACAGAGAGGTAGGAATTGTACTTTATGTCTCTCTATCCCACTCATGAGCAGGGATGTGTTCAGCCATAGAGCTCCTCCACAGGCAGTGGAGAGGATTCTTAGGATCCAAGAGATTTATACTGTGCAAGTGTTTTTGCAGTGGATTTTCCAATGTTCAAATGTAGTCTTCTGCATTTATACCATGCCTCTAATTTGACTGTTTTCAAAGTATCACCTCAGTTTATAGACACTCATTTGATTGTGCTGGGGTGCAGAACTACCTGTACCGGTGGAAAGTCAGCTCTGCTCAATGGCACACTAGGAATCTATATGATTATGAAATAATCCTGTGATGTTTAATATTCATGAGGAGCAAACATGACCTCCAATTTTAAGCTCTTACCTGAAAGCACTATTGCAGAGTAAACTGCACAGAACCGTAGGATAATAAAAAGTTATTTTGCATAAAGTTGTGCAAAAACTTCTACATTTAATGTAAAATGGATTCATATTATTTTTATACTGAATCCAGCTGCATAAGTTCTTATTACTGAAAGTCATGAAGCACCAGGTTCAAATGTACTTAGTTTTCCCTTGAGTTAAACTCATTATATAGACAGAAATCAGATTCAAATTTACCAGGTTATACCTCATTTGAAAAATGTGGAGATTTACAAAACTCTTCACCCTCAGTACTGATTCAGTAAATAACTCTGATCTGCAGAAATCTACATTTTCATTTATAAAGCAAAGGATTGCTATTGACCAGCCTGTGTATCAGTGCTGGTGGTGAACAGCACCTCAACCAGGCACCAATAGTATAGCCTAGAGAATTACTTGTAAGACTAACTGATCAGCACTGTGTGAGGAATTCAACACAGTGTTCAGTGAACCCAAAAGATTCAATGATAATGAGACAGCTCCCATTAAGTGGCAGAATTACAGAAAAGAAAAAAAATGCTGTAGAGATTGGACAAACGCAAACACTGTTAGAGCTTTTTTCTTTCCTCACTAAGTTGTTCATATAAGCGACTCATATAATTACAATGACAGGTACTCAACCAGAGTCTCTATTGTCTCAAGGTGTCAGGATTTCTGAGCCTGGACTTTCGGATCCTCCATGGCAGATAGTCTTTTTTGTAGGGAAAGAAAAGCTCTTTGAGCAGAAATATGCCCCAAAATAATCTAGGAGGTGGTTTTCTGGTGTGTGCAGCCATCACAACACAAGTTATTGGTTGATGTGATGCAATTATGCATATTTGCTCCTTACACTGTGTATGTAACCACACATTATAGTTATGAACCTTCAACCTCCTTGAGCTGGCATTTCTTTCCAAGGTCAGTGGGTGAGCAGTGGGTGGATGCCAAAAAAAGGGTTGGAGAGGAGGTGTGCAGCTACTGGGTCTGATGCTAGGTAGAGCAGAACATCTTCCTTATAGTAAGAAGGAGAGGCTGGGGGAAGGACATGTTTTTTATAGGTGTGGTGGTATCAGAGTGCAGAATAGAAAGTTAATGGATTTTTAGGTTGGCGGTTTCTGTCTGATGCTAGAAGCAACTGAGGAAGTTAAATGAAATGGGAAGAAACCAGGGGATAGGACCCAGTTTCAAGTTTTATGATGTTGTCCTTCCCATCCTGCCTTTGATCACAGGGACACCTCACCCACTGCAGCCACAGTCTATTGAAGTGGGAAAGATGAAAATGGTTTCTGAATGTCTTCCATGTGAGCCATGGCAATACTGAAATAAGGAATATCCCCTTGAGGCTGTCATGGAACCTCAAAAACTCTACCAGTCCATTTAACAAATTAAAAAATCAGTTTTATTTTACAAGTTGGGGTTTTTATATTTTACAGGAAAAAATTCAACCCTTGTTGTATTCTAGCTGAAAATGCTCTGAGGTTCCAGAAGGCATTAGCAATCCACAGGTTCATGATGTCAGGATGTTAATACCTCACCACTGAGGTCTCTCAATCTGTACAGAAGATGAGCCATAGGTGGCATCCTAACCCACAGGGAAACTCTCCAACTGCAAACCCACTGCTCTGACAGAGACCAACTCAAAATTACCCTCTCCTGAGACTCCATATGTACCCAATTCGATTCTGACCTGTGGTTATATATGGTCACATTAGGAAAAGACCTGAGCTCTATCACCTGTTAACAGTGCCATGTAGGCATCACTCAAACTGAGATGGGAAGGTTTTCCCACAGGCTTTGTCAGAGCCATCTGCCACAGAGGCATCATGAGGGGACAGATTGAGCAAAACCCTCAGTGGGATCTGACCAGCAGAAAAAAATACTGGTTGTGTATTTCATGGCTTTTTTGAAGACAGCAATTTCCACAAAAGTGTGGGGTGTTGGAGGCACAACAAGGGCCCACTGATCCCTCAGGACAGGGAGCCTGGAGCTGAGGGAGCACCAGTGGCAGCCCCATCCCCCAGCATTAGGTGGGAACAGACTGAGGCTGGGATGTGGGCCCTCAAGAGGCTTGATGGGACCCATGGCTAGGACAGGACATGTTGTGGGGACCTGGAAACTAGCCCTGCTGTGGCATCACTGGGGCAGGGACTGTTGGCCCAAGGGGGGTGAAATGGCATCCTGGGCTGCTGGCAGGGTGTACTCGGGGGGCAGCTGTGAAGAGACATCCAGGCCCCTCAAAGCCTTGATGGGGGAAAATGTTCTGAGTTACCTGCTGGAGAAGTGGAAACAACCATTGCTGAGCAAGGATCATGAACTGCATCTTAAATCTCAGCAGGGATGCAGAGGAGAATGCAGCAGGTGATTTTTGTTTCACGTGGTACATCTGCATGATCCATAAAGGAGTTCTACTAAATTACTACAGATTCTGCATTCAGACAAGCAGTAATATCAAAACCTATACTTCAGGGCTTCGGTTGGTCAGAAAAGATTTATTTCTTCTAAATGCATAGGTACTCAGTGGCAGAAAAGAACTGCCTTGTTCTGAATAAGCACAGATTGGCTATGACATGAGACAAGCACACTAGATAATATATATCTAAGGTGAATTTTCACTTACAGTTGCCTGATTGATATAACTTTCTCGCATAACTCAAGCTGGTAGGGATACCAGGAATTTTCTGCTTTTCACTGCAGACTGAAGTAGGTTTAATTTCCTGAAATTTCCCATGATCATCTAATTTTTTCCAAATATTTCACTTTCCAGGGGCTACGGTACTGGGGCACAGTGGCCTTTCCTCTTCTGTGCATGTTGACCACAACATTAGGTCCTAGGGGCTGAGGCTCTTGACTGTAAAGTGAATTTCTGGAATATTCAGGATCAATCAAAATAATAATGACCTAACACTGCATAAAGCTACATTGAAACCAGGTCTTATTTTGAGCACTTAGTCTCTTTGGGGTGAATTGTAACACAGATCTGATATCCAGCGAATTAATATATAATTTATATCTAATTAATCCATAAATTCATTTAAATTCTAATTACTTCCAAATTATTAGCTAGTCTAGGATCAATTGTTGTCAGAAATCACAAGTACATTATGGTATAAATATAATAAATAAGTTCATCTGGTTCATCTGTTCCCAGACTAAAAATGGTATCCTAGAGATACAGGCAGTTCAGGAATTTGTTCATGGTGAGGCTGTAAAGCAACTTTAAAAATTACAAATAAAAAAGACACTATGTATCTTTAGTATAACTTGAGAAATCAAAGAAAGTTTTGCTTTTTCATTTTAGTCAACATGATGTATGATGAAGAAAGTGTATTTTTAAATACCAGCACAGATTTTTTTCCTTTGCCCATTAGTTAATTTACCTCTTCATTTTTGTGTCCTATTCTTAATTCTCTGTATATTCTCAAGCATCAGCTCTAAACTGAAAAAAATTCATCTTTATATCTCCATGTATGCAGCTGAAACTTGTCTGCCTGCACAAGCTTATTTTCCTGCTGATCTAGTATGTACAATTAGATGTCTGCATCCAAAACACACCTTTCTACAAATCCAGCCCACTGAATAAAACTCATTATCTTAAGACATTTCTAGGGACAAAGGTTATGCTTTTCTGAGCTATATTAATCTCTTTGTCTAAACATCACTAGCTTAATTGGTTTAGATCAGAGCTATACTGTTTTGAGTAAAAGGGTGTGATTAATGTGAACTAAATACGACTGGATCAGCTCAGCATCACTCTACAGTATACACAAACCTATTATCATTGGAACTGTGAGAGTGCTTGGGAAAACCCAGCCTTGGTAAGCAAATTCCTTGCAAAAACCACCAGAGAAGGTAAGCAGATGAAAGGCGTCTTAACTGTTCTGAGGACTTTCTGTCAAAGGAGTTACATTATGAGCCAAGATAGTTTTCACCAGTCAGGAAGGCAAGCTATGACATGAAGAATTACATTTCACATTTGGCCAGGAGGTATGAAATAAATAAATAAATAAGGAGCAGGAGCATTTCTTTCACTACCAGGCACTACCAGGCTGCTATGAAACTAAGGAAGAAGGGATGGACTGAGTCTGGTAAAGCTAAGAAGCCTGAGGGAGGGGAGCAGTCCTGCCCTGCAGACTGCTTCCTTGTGTCTGCCAATTGTGAAAGGGCAGAAACCACTCTCTCAGCTAACAAAGAGGTGGAAGAGGGCTCTGTCCTGACTTTAGAGTGTTCAAATCCATCTCAGGACTTTAAAGCCTGAGACAGTGTTCAATCACTTGACTACTCAGTAGGAGTAGCCAATAAGGCACCAAAGAAAAGGAGTGTTGAACAGCCTCATAAGAGACAGAAAATGGCATAAACATACTACAGAAGAGTGGAAGCTCAAGACAATAAGTAGAAAATAAAACCAGTAACAGAAGGAATGGAAAAAAACACCGAATGGAGAATGTGACTCATAAGCACAAGAGAGCACGGTGCAGATTGTATTCACAACTGCTCCAAGTGAGAAAGCAGGGGCACCTCAACGTGCCTGGAGGTGAGCTCCCTCCCACAAGACTTCCAAGCATGGCTCTCTCAGCCCCCGCCCTTTCAGCAATTAGAGAGGAAATGTCATAAACATTAATCTCCATTCCACATGAGAGGCACACGGGGAACTAAGCTTTATCCAAATACTCCTTCCTACTCTTCAACTCTCCCTTGAAGTGGCATTCCTGAAAGACACTAAAGAGTCACACATCAATTCTAAAATACACCATGATGTTCCGTTCTCTAATGCTTGATACTCCAACTCCCATAGCAATCCCATCACCTTTGCTTGCTGATGGAATAGCAAAAATCATCTTTGTTGAGTCTATAGCAAACAGAAAGAAAACAATTCCATTTATGCATTGGATTTTTGAAGTCAGCCTTCCTTCATCCCTGAGCTCTGACACCTCTAGTATCTTATGCATTCCCTTGTTTCCCTTACTAGCCTATCTCTGCCCGAAGTAAAATCTAAGCCTGTCTCTCATATCTCTCTTTGCAGATGTAAACTAGTCAGCTCAGGCTTAACATTGAGAAGAAAGAACTTCTTCCATTCTTCCCAATCACTGTGGACAATATCCACAGCCTGTCTGCCACTCAGGACTTTCTTCAACTCTATCTATTCCCTCCCAATAAAATTCTAAGTCCGTTTGAGATTCTTTCTGCATTCCATTTATGTAAGCAACATATCCAGACTTCCATTTCTCATTTTGATGGCTGCAACATCCTTTTCTCAAAACTTAAACAAATACAGTCTTGCCCTACTCATGTACATTTACAATTCTGCAAGGATAATTTTCTCAAAGCTCATTTTCTAATGCTATTCCTTTGACCATATCATTCCTCTTTCAGTATCCCCTTGACTGGTCCATATTATATTATTATATCCAACGTGTCTCCAGCCTTCCATGGACCAGCGGAGTCTCTACTCAGACTCTGTGTTAGTTGTCAATCAATATTTCCCATCTCTGACAAATTCATGATGTTAGCTTTCTTCTCCAGCTCATCAGGTCTTCAAGCACAAATCAGATGCCTATTACTATTCTCAGAGAATTTTCAGTGCAAAATTCCCTCCTAAAACTTTTTTTTTAAATTTTTTTTTGTTCGCTATCTACAACAACCAATTACTTTGCTACTGTTCTAGACCTGATCCTCTTCTGCTCCAGGATCCTCTTGGGACAGGATGAGGATTTTTTTGTCAGGGAACAGGTTACATCTCTCAGATTATTCTGAACTACCTGTACTGACTTTATCAATTGATTTTCAGACAGGATCCTTCAGGGATGCAGTTGTTCACCACAGCTCCCAGTAGACACTTTCAAAGTAATTATCAATTGAGATTAAATAGAAGAAAGACTCACTTATCTTGCCTTGTCCTCAGACTCCCAAACCATGAAGGCCATCTTCTAGAAGCTAGACTTGAGCACATAATGTCAGAGGGGCTTCAAATTTCCATTACTACTTGAGTGTGAGCTTTGAGTTTGGCAAGATGCTCTGCTGATTCAGTTTGGAAAGTTTGGTGCTCTGTATTTATTCCACAAGCACAGAGTAATAAGAGAGAAGGGAAGGACTTTGTCCTTGTTGCCTTTTGTGTGCTTCTCCCAACCAAAATTATATATACTTCTTTTCCATTCTTGTTATTGCCCCTTCTCATCCTCAAGCTTTTGACATTTTTGCAAGACTTCAGATAGTACCATTTATTCTAAATTCTATGAGTCTCCTACATACACTTTTAGTTATGGTCAGAGCTCAATTTAACCTTCCATTACTTTTCTTTATCCCTATCCTAATATACTGACAATATGTTTATTACTGTTTCCTTACCTTTCTTGCAATATACTTTCCACTGATTCTACTTAATTCCTGGTGTGTGCCATTAGCTACAATTCTTCTGGTCTCCGTTTCACCAGTGCAACGTAATATAAAGATTTTACTGGGTAGTTCAGGACTTCTACCAGCTGAAACAAGAATAAAACACAGCTTTTAATGACTAATATCACTTGAATTTCAAATAAAATTAATTTGGTGGACAATATCTATGAGTCTTAAATTGCCTTAAATTAAAGCTTCTACTGATTTGGATACTAGACAGGAGCTAACATTTAAACCTCCATGTTGTCTAACGTTCTGTGCCTATTGCTTGCCTTATGTTGGTCTCTTCATTGCTTGAAGACCAAAATTCAACTTCAGGAAAAATGATTTAAGAAAATAATCACACAGATGTATAGAAAAGTACATAAAAGCATCCCTGACACAAAAATGTAAATCACAACACTTATAACTTATTTTCTTTTCTTTCCCCTCCCCTTCTTTTTCTAAGGCATAAAAAGAATAAAATAAAAAAAAGGGGGGGGGGGGGGGGGAAGAAACCTGGCATAGTTATCATTCATGTTGATGTCAACAGCCCTACATAGACAGGTAACAGGAAAATACCACCCCAGGGATCCTATTCATGGTGCACAGCAGGGCCTTGTCTGTAATTACTGTGGCCTAGTTATTTCTCAGGGAAAAAAGTCCAGCACCAGATCCCTTTTTTTTTCTTAATAGGTGAAGTTGAACCTAAAGCACTGTAATTTTAATCAAATCTTTCCCATCTGCGTGTAGTGTCTCTGAGAAGTTGAAGATTTAAGTGTATGTTGTAGGGTTTGCTGAATAGTCCCAGCGGGGGGAGAAAGGGCAGAGAGATGGTAATTATGTTGCACTTAAAGGTATTTCTCTTGCCAAGGAAGGGTTTTTTTTTTTTTTTTTCCTTTCTCTCTGTCTCTTTTCCCTCTTCCCCTAGTGAGGGTTAAGATGATGTCATGGACGGAAAGGAAATACTGCAATGCAATAGAAGGCAAAGCATAAGTGAGAGGGGAAAATGAAAAAGCAGCAGTTTATAATATGTCCATGAATTGTTTTAAAAATAAAAGATTTCAAGAAGCATGATGAAGTAGTTTGAGATGGTATTTTCTGCATTGCTTCTTTTCCCCAGTGAAGTCTCATACTCAGAAACACCAAAAGCAAGCTTACAGTGGGTATGTCACCTTTAATATTTTTGTTTTCTAATCTCTCATCCCTCTTTATGAGGAGATTACACAGTTTGCATTACAAGTCTGTCATTCATGCTGTTTGAGTCTAATCTCACAATTTCGCAATTATGGCAAAATTCAAACAGGAGAAAGATCAGACTCCTGTATCAGATGTTTCAGTCTAGCAACTACTTGGCCATACAAGAATATTAGGAAAACATATCCTTTAGCACTTTTTGGGAATGAACAGAAGTCAAGGAACTGACAACTAATACAAAAAGCTTATCCAGAGAAGGGCTCATTCAGCTGTTACGGTTTTAAAAACAACATGCCTAAAATCAAGCTGGTATGTGCTTGCATTCTTAAAACAAATGCTATCAAAATATCATGTTGTTTCTTTAAGTTATGTTTTTCTGTTTTGATCTGTTGCCACTCTGGTTTCTAGACAATATGAACATAACAAGAGCAATGCTTAGCGTTCAACTGCTACTTATAATCGAACTGTTTCTTCCTAGTGGTTGAGCTATGCGTGTTTGGGCAGCCAGCCTGCAGCTCTAGAGCCAGTCAAATGCCAGCTCACATGCCCATGGCATGCCCTGTAAGCAAGAGGGTAGCTGTGTTGATGTAGAAGTTAGTAAAAAAGCAAAAATTTGGATATCTCAAATGTGCCGTCTAGGTGACAGAAACTGCATGCAACAGATAGCCGGGATAGCAGTTTTTAAGAGCCCCATTCTTTTAATTTCCTGACCTCAATTTTAACTTAATAATTTACTTAGTATAATATCAACAAAGATGTTTTCTGTTGTCAAAATATTTCAATAACATATAAAATATAAAATACATGAAGTTAGCAAATGGAGAAAAGAGTGAATGCTGCCTTCTTGAAGACACAGAAATATTTCTGGGGTTCTCTGTGTGCAAATGCTTGTAAAACATATACATACTTTGGTACAATATTATTCCACAAATGCTCTACCAATCAATATGAGCCATGTAACCCGACTAACTATATAGATGGACATTCAGGACAATGCACTCAGCTTTATGCACTTCTCAGTGATCTATTCATTGGAGTGCAGAACATTTGTTCAAGTTCTATAAAACTGTTTCATGGTGGCTTTGGTTCGTTACATAGGGCCAAGAGTAACTTTTACAAGAGGAGAGTCTCTGGCAACTGGCGACTAAGTTGAATTTGTGTCATGGGAAATAGGGTCTGGCATGCCACATGGGAAAAACCCCTTAAAACTCTTTCCTAAATAGGTGAAGAAGTTTGTAACATGTTTAAGGATCAGCTCTCCTGTTATCAGCAACAGAAAAATGGTAAGATGGAACCTAATTTCCTGGCTCCAGTCAACCTGTGAAGCCAAAGGATAGTTATGGATTTCTTTGTTGTGAGACCATTTGGTGTCAGGTTTTGCTTCCACCTACCCTTTCTGGAGGTTCCTCACAATTACCAGAGCTGTTTTGCTAGATCGCCTTTTATACTGATCAGACCATTTTGAAACACAGGTGAAGAAATTCAAGAGGAATTTTTCATAGAAAGCAAAACTGGCTCAGATAGGTTGGAAGACTTTTTGGGTAGGCTTAGTTTAGATTTGCTTTTGGCTTAGTTTACTTGGTTGCTGTTTGTATTTATCAAAGTATCTCTACTGGCCTAGATCACTATGTTTTAAGAGCCAGAAGAAAGAAATAACAATTGATTTGCTGCTGTGGTTAGTACAAAACTAGATTTATCTAGTTTATGGTAAGTTCCTCCTTGTCTATAAACTTAGGGATGTTAAGGGCTGAAGTACTTTAATGTTTAATTTGATGCTGAAGTAGGCAAAAAGTAGCCTTTTCCTTCAGGGCACCACTTTGAGATTGGTCTTTACTTTCCCATAGGCGCTCATAATAGGACCTCATCTTAATTACTTTACAATTAATACATTTGCAATCTTACTTCCATGTTGTGTATCTTGCTCTTCTGAACAAATAAAAATGTCTGAGGGAACATAATTTCCAGAATGCATTTCCTGATTTAATTTTAATGCCATGGATTGTTTTATGGAAACTTGAAGACAACCTGGAAGAAAGTTACAGGATGGAAGCAAATATGCATCCAATATACTATTCACTGCCTAAGTTGTATTTCCTGCCCTGTGAGTACCAGGAATCACATCTCCCACCCTCTGAGTTTCTGTCAGCAATCAACACCATTTACAACACATGCCGTATAGAGAAAAATTACATTACAATGATAGTTGATCTCTGTTATGACATGTATCTTCATGGCTACAGAGGGGAGAGATAACTCATCACTGAAATAGCCATGAGTGATATATCTGTCTTTCCTCATCAGATGTGTCATAATAGATATTGGCCATCATACACTACCTATTTACAAAACCATTGTTCTTCAGAAATGATAGCTATTTATAAAGTCTAAGAAAATTACCCCCCTGAAACATAACTAAAAAAGGATTTTTTCAATCCTGCACAACTTAAGGAAGTCTGAATTTTGCCGCTACATGGCATACCCAACCCTACATCTGAACATTAACATGTGACACCATGTTATTATATTCTTACTTAGAAGGTAAACGCACATGCTACATGAAATATGTCCCAAAGTGGCACACCAAAATATTTTTTCTAAATTTATTATAGCCAGACTGTTACTAGGTGAGGCAAGAATATTCTGTTTACAAAGATGATTCCACATGAGCTCCAAAAAACTTTTATAACTGCTATTTGTCACATATACTACAGAATGACTGTCCTTAGAATGGTTGGAGAGGATTGAATTTTGACTTGCATTCTTACAGAGTAAGAGAAATCCTTCCCACATTCCTGTCAGTCTCTCTTTGTATGTTTTCAAACCACTGTCCAACTGCAGAGACATTTGCAAGAGTAAAACTTGTAAAGATAATTAATTTCCTAGATGTTTTGTGAAAATTAGTGGCTGAAGAAAGGAAGTCCCTCATGACTTCTCATTTAAGAATAGCACAGAGAACTTGGCTATTCTTTATTCCTCTTGGCAGTATCCAGCCAGCCAACAGGCTGAGTTTGCCATAGAGGTTATATGAAGTCTGCAGGGGCATTGCAGGGGGTAACCTGGGGCTTTGCAGGGTCTGGTAACACACAACATACACCTTAGGAAACCTGGCCTTGCATGTTCTCCCTTTCACAGACAATTTGATTTTTAAAAATGAAAACATCTGTGTGTCTCCAATTGTACAGTCAGGGCCTCTCTAAAATCTGCCTTTTGCCTTGGGCAAACTTCTTTTTAAGAACTTCAATTCATGGGCTTTATGTCCAGAAGGGAATTTCTAAAAACCTTGAGCTCCTAGCTCGACCTGCATAACACAGCCCACAGAATTTTATCTCATAGTTCCTACAGGATTATTCTCCTTTTCTATGTAAGTGAACTGTATTGAATTTAATAAGTCTAAGGAGCAAAAAGATTTAGAGGTGAAGGATAATCTCCTGGCTACAGACCCTATCCAGCAAAGGGCTCAGGAACTGGAAAAAAACCGTATGAATTCAGTAGTAGTATGTGTCAAATTAAGCAGGTATTTACATTTTTCAATGGATATGGACTCAGCTTGCTAAAGATTGCTATTGGGTTAGGTGACCAAATTCAGTAATGATCTACAAAGTTTCATCCATCTATGATACAACGATGTTGGTCATCAGTCTGAAAAAGTCAAGTTGTAACATCACTGTACAAATGACAAGGTATCTGCTATATAAGGTTATGAAACATTGTCCAAAGTGATGGATAAGTCTGTAATTCTCTAAATACTCTTTTACATGTGCTGGGTTTTATTCTGATTAAGAATAGTGACATATTATGCTACTGTTTTTCACATTTCACCATAAATCAGAGTAAGCTTAAATACACACATTTGAAGCTGTGAACCTATAGAAACTATTACAAGGTAAATTGAACAAATTCAGATGTTCAGATTTTGTTACTAGTTAACTTCTCTGATTTGTTAAAGTTAAATCATTGCTTTCTGATAATATATCCATAAACCTTATGTGTGAACTACTCTATTTCCTCTTAAATAGAAAGAAATGTTATAATTTCATATTATATATACAAGTGTTTATGAGTATTTAAACTTTACTTTGTAGTCTAGTATTTATATAACTAACCACTTCTGAATACACTTGTATGTGCAATTTTTCATAGATAAAATAGATATTAAAGTGAACACAACATAAAAGCAACCTTTACCAAATTATGGATGATTCACTTTGCATAAGAAAACAATACAAAAGACGTGCTACCTACCTACATAGTTAAAGTAATAACTCTTTCTTCCATTCTCCCCTCCAAACACAAGTCATTAACATTTTTAGAGAATTTGAGTGTTTTGCTTCTCACCTCAGCAGGACTTTAAGAAAATCATGCCATACTGAACCCGAAGAGATGCTTTTTTCTAATCTCTTGATATTTTTGTTGCATGTTGGTGGCAACTTGTCTTGTCTAGGTTGTTTTTTTTTGCTACACACCTTTAGCAACATGCTATACCAAGCCACTCTATATAGAAATAATGAATTGTTTTTGTTAGGAGGCACTCAAAATATACCTGTGATGTTAGATTATGTCAGTATGATTCTTAGGCTGTGATGTGCATTATTGGTTAATTAAGGCATGGGAAATAATGTATATGAAAAGATATGTCTTCTTTACTTCCAGTGAAATAAAAATTTCAAATCAAAAGCATCTGTCTTTTTTCGTTTATATGTCAAAATGTAATTGGCTATGGTTGGGGTTTGTTGCCTTTATTACTTTTAATAGCTGTACAGCCACTGATTGCCCAAGCTGATGGTTAATTTAATTTCTGTCAATACAATATTGGGGCTGTCTGCATATTCAGGCCATGATTAACTGCAGCAGAGTCCATAACAGTAGTGTTATTATTACTGCATTTAACTACCTCTCGGGAGAAGACAAATTAAATTATGTTGAAAATGCTGTTGATTATCATTACGGACTTATTTGTAGAGCACAATTACTGATCTGTTGTAAAATAAATCAAATTTTTTATCATCTTGGTATAAATTAAATGTAATGTAGGCGAATGGAGAGTGGTTACTGAAAGAGTTCAGGCAGCTTTGTATAAGTCAACCGAGCACTGAATTAAAATAATAATCACAGATGAACATGATATTATATTTTAATAACAAGCTACTTCATGACCAAGTGTGCCTCATAGATTATGGGACTTCAACAATAAAAAAGCAAACTTAAAATGCTTTATGTGCTGTTGACTTAAACAAAAGGTTGAGGCCTTCATATAAATTATTTTCCACTGTTTCTTCTACACAAACTGGAAACACAGTTCAAGTAACCAATTTAAGGCACCACTTAAAAAATATAATTACACTAATAGCTTACATATGACAGTACTTTAGCCCTCCTCCTCCCTCTATGATATACTCATCTCTGCCATACTGCATTAGTACCTTATGGAATGTGGGGCTTTTACTGATAACTTCAGTGAAAACAAAATATGTGCAACATACTTGCAAATATTTAATTACATTGAATGCTCACTATGAAATGCCCCTTAACCCTACAACATCGGAAAGGGCTAGGCAGTTACTTACTGATTCATGAAGACAAATGTTAGCAGGTATAATTGAGTCTTATCCTGCCTTTTCCACAGATAAATGAAACAGCTTCAGTCAGGTTTCTTCAGACCATCAACAATGTCAGGAAACCAAGAGGTGGTAGTGCAAGGGAGACATAAGTAGAAGATGCCCCCACTTTCTTTCCATCCTTGTTAGCAGAATTCAGCCTGTCTCTCTAACAGGACTCACTCCTCAGCTGGCACGCACATTGTAGTTCCACCAGCTTCAGCAAAATTTGGACAATTCGTTTCAAATAGGGGTCTGCTCACAGAGACTTATACTACTTCCACGTGTTCTTACAAGTTATACTTGCCCAGCTCAACTATTCCTTGTCAATCTCTTATGCAAAACAGGTCTTACTAACTACAATGTGTTCAATCATTCCTTACAGAGAAAAAAAAAATCCCATTGGCATCCATGGACATTTTGCCTACAAAGAAGCCTCATAAAAAGCCTTAGGAGAAGCCATTTCAGTAGGTGTCCTACAACTTTAATTAATATTGTCAAACATTAATATATAGTCTACAATCACCCAGACTTTCTGCCTCAGTTACCTTTTCTCTATCCTCCCTACATTTTCAACAGGAGTCAGTCAGTCATTCCCATGAATGAACTAAATCTGCTGTAAGAGCACTTGAGCCCCACAGTTCCTGACATGCCAACTCCTCTGAGTTTTCATTCCTGGCACACTGAGCTCATGACTTCATTAGGCATGCCCGGAGCTCCATGGCACTCCCGTTATGCTAATCACATCCATTACACTCCAAGCCTCACAAAAACTCATATACAGCTCCAGAGTATACAAGCACATTACGTCTGTAAAGCACCCTTTGGCCTAGCAAAACTATGATGGGCAGTGAGCCACAAGTTCTAGTTGCAGCTCCTCATCTGACGTTAATAACTCTGCGTACTACATAACCCTTATTATGCAGCAAGGCCTCATTAAGAAAGAGACAAGTATCATTTGCCATATTTTGCAGATGGATTAACTCAGGAGCTGTCATTTGTGGTGCGGCAGGAATCAAACCCCAGGTTTTTAACAGAGCAGACCCAAGTTGCACAAACTTAGCCAAGATTTCAAATCTATGCGTTTGGCTGTGCTCTCCACAGTTACCAAACCACATTTTTACAGAAAGCCAGAAGCTGAACCAAGAAAATTTGACACTGCTGATAAACCTATGAACACTAGTATGATTTTGGATGGCAGCATTTTTCTTTCTTCGTTTTCTCTTGTTTAAAGAAATTAAAAATGCCATATAAAAGCCTGTCTTTCAGTAAAATAGCCATAAAAGTAATTTGGACAAGTGTCTTAATTAGAAGATCACAGGATTCAAAAAGTGTAACTTCTCAGACTGCTCTCTGCTGCCTTGTACAAAACATAAAAACAGTGAATGTGTTACAAGACATTAAAGTTCCTTCCTTGTTGATTTTACCATTGGGTTGAAATATAGTTGATTTCTGTTGAGTTCTGTTCCTTACTCTGCTATAGACTTCCTTTGGTCATGGCAAGGTATCACTATCATAATTCAAATTCTTTCTGCTATTATTTATATTAAAAATACATCATTACATTCCTACTTTCTTTCAACTTGCTTTATTGTCCTGAAAAGCTCACTTTTGGGATCATTTAAAACGAGAATCTGTGTCACACAGCCTGTTCATTTAAACCATGCATATCAGCATCACAGCCATCCACTGAATTGCATGTAACCAAAAAGTATTTTAAAAAATCTTTAACCATTAGCTTTACAGTACATGAAATTCTATGAGGCACTTCAGACTACCGTAAGAAGGAACGGGATCTACCACATAGAATTTATAATATCATTTTAAGTGTGAGACAAAGCAAGGGTGAGCAAAACCAGAAGGGCAAGATTTTAGTTGTACTTTGAGAAAGAAAAGATATACCACAGAAGGAAATAGAAAATGTGCAGATATAATCTATGCTTAAAATATTCTCAGAATCCATTATGAAGAAGAGTGATAGACTCTGAATGAAAGAAAAGTTGCTAGCGAGCTTTCCATAGTATGTGAGGAAAACACTTTTGTTCGTTTTATAGTAGCAGCCAAATTATTTTCACTTTTCAGTGTAGAACTCACTTCTGACTTCCTTAGTGTTTCTTCTTTCTAAAAGTCCTTTTTCAAAAAATAAGGACTTGTAGAAAACTGGTCTTGGAAAGCCTTAACATATCATGGAGATGGAAACAACTTGTCTAGTCCAGGGTTTCCTATGTGCACATTTATGTAGAAAAGGCAAGGCAACCAAAACCCGTGTTTATTTTTTTAACCATTTTTTCTCTTCACTCACTATTTCCCTCATCCTAAGATGGTGCTCTGTATTTCAGCAGAAGTCAATTGAAGCTGCACCAAAGTCAAGGGTTTTAAAAAAAGTATTTAATCTTTCAGTGTGCAGATATATTCCCAGGAGCTCCCACTGTTGTAACTTCTCGATGTTCACTTCCAATACAGCAAAGTAACACAAAGTTGACCAAAATCTACTCATGTGACATTGACAGGAAAATGTGTGAAATCATACAAAGAAAATGAACTCAATACAACCTTTTATGTTTTTTGAAGAGGTAAGCAATATGACCTTGCAGACAGAAGAATACAAAAGGATACATCACTATTAATAATCCACTTAATTAAAGATTACAAATACCCATAAAATGTATGCCAGCCTGCAGTAAACGGCACAGATACATTCTCTTAATAAATGCATTGACTGAAATAACTATGCTATTTCAACAACTATGCTCAGTATGGGTGAAATGCAGCCCACAAAGGGAGAGCTCTGAAGGGTTCTCAATACTGTAGTGAAGGGCTTTGGTGGCATTAATGGGTGGTGTCCTTACGGTCAAGGGAAGGAGACTCACAACAGCCTTGACACTGTGGGATCTATCAGCTGCTTTTAAAACAAAATTAGTCCCAGGACAGCACCAGAGCCAAACAGACAACACTGCTGAGACTTCCAAGGAACAAAGCCCAGATATTTTGATTACTGCTTACAAGATGCCAACTGTGAAGTTCAGAAAGGAACTTCCCTTCAATATATGTTTATACCTTATGTCTTCCATATATGATTAATAGATTCCATACATGATTAATCATGTTATGGTATGATTATGAACTGACACTGCATATGTGATCATGCTACAATAGGTAGATCTCTTCTAGGACACACACAGCGAAAAAAATCCTACTGCCACTGAAAGAATGGTCGCACACGGGTTGCTATATACCTTCATATAAAACAGAACTAGCAGGCATGTCTTCAGTCTCTTACATCAGAAATACTTATGGATGAGAAACAGGAGGCTCCAGTTTAACTTGGGCAAGGGAGGTAATGTTGCTGGGTAGGAAAACTCTAGTTCAGTAGGTAGCCAAGTTATTACACTCATTAACTGTCAAAGCCATCTATCTGCTCTTGTCAAAGCAAAGCCATCCAGGAATCTTCCCAGAGCTTGTTCAGCCTCAGGACAGACTTGCAGCATTATCTTTAGAAATCTCTAGAAAAACACATACAGTACCCTTAAGTATCAGCCTTCCTTTGGACCTCTGCATACTGAGATACAGCTTTCTTAATTATACCCTAATAGCTTTCTTAATCATTCCACGTTATAATGAATAGCATCACGAAATACAAGGAGATGATAATATAATATGTGGCACACTGACAGAACTCAAAGCAACTGTTAAGGAAGGGTATAATTATCAATACTTTACAGCTCTGTGAAAGGAGGTGCAGAGGGTTAAAATCTTTCCCCGGACAAAGGGAAGCTGTGGCAGAGACAGAAGCAGTTGCGTAGCCTTTACTCCTATACTATGGTATTGTGTTTTGAAATGTGGAGTAAATGACACATTACCACAAAATATGCTGCAATCATGATTTCAATTAAACCCAGATCATGTTAAAATATTGGATTAAGTTCAATATTTTAAAAACAATTGCATACAGTTCAGTAATAGAGGGACAGGTTGAACATTTTGGTTTATGTCTCTAATTAGAAATATATGTTTTGTTTATCACAATACCCTCCTTAGAAGAACAAGGTGCACAAGAACTTTCAGTATGATGTCACTACATAAGCAGGCTGGGAATTAGTACTTTTCAATAAATTAAACTTGGGCCTTTAATAAGAGTGGGCAAAAATTGTCTGTAGGAATGAGTAAATGACTATTGCATCAATATGCTTCTTACCTGGTATATGACTTCTAGATTTCTGGTTTTAAATTTTTCTTAGGAAACTTTTTCACGTTGACACTAGATTTTCAACTTCCATTAGATAGTTTCAGGATACATGTTATAATGAAAATTCTGCTTTTCCAGGGCAACTTTACACAAGCCACTCAAGTGTCTCTATTTATTAAGTCAATAAGAAGACTGTTGTAATTCTCTGTTGCACCAATTGCTCCAGATTCAGTTATATATGCCATATAAGTTACTAATGCCTGTGAAACTTCTTGTTCAAACAGTATTCTGTGCTACTCTTGGAAACCAAACACTTTACCACTCACCCAGTGAAAATGTAACTGTTCAATCTTGAAAAATAATCAGATACCTTTATGGCATGTTTTGTGTACTATGCAGCTAATTAAAAAGACTGTCTTTCTGCAAAACACATGGCTTGACCTGAACCCTATCCTTGCAATTGTAATACTTTAGACAATTATGTTATTATTTTCTCGGGTGTGCTCCATAAAACCTTTTGAATATTTGTGCCAGATTAATTTAGCTGTTTGTCACAAATTGGAACTGATGTGTCATTTATATTACAGAAGTAAGTGCTAAGGGAAGATTTCATCCAGATTAAATATTTATTTTCCACTGTTTTTCCCATAATTTTTTATTTGCTAATGTCTGACCATGAATTGAGTTCCAAATAACGTGTTGCAAACTTGTGTACATCCAACTTCCAAAGTATTTCCTCAGTAAAGATCCTTTGTTTTGCCGGTTCTGTTTTGATCACATTATTTTCATAGGTAGTAAATCTAAATTTATTCTTTTTAGTAACCCATCAAAGTTATTAAAAAACAAAGCTGCAACACCTTGTACCTAGAAAATAAAAAGAAAGCAAAATGTCTATTTTAGAGTTATTCTGAGGCAAACATAGGACTTGTTTCAAAAAGATGTTGATTTGGGCCTGCTAAGCACCACATCATGGTAATAAAATAATGTCCATTTATGTAGCATAGCACCATAAAGATCTCAAAGCACTTTATAAAACCGAATGTACCTGGCCATAATTTACTGATGAAAGAATCCAAACTCCATAGATTTAATGACATGGCATCACTCTGTCAGGTAGCAATACAACCAGGAAAGAATCCACACACCTAGAAATTCATTTTAGAGATATCAGCACTGTAACTGCCTTTTATATTAAATGACCCTTATCCTTATTTTTACTAAAACAGAAAAAAATGGAAAATTACAGTAAAGTTGTCAATAAACCAAAACTAAACAACCTCCCAAAAGTTAGGGAATAGCCTTTTCTTGTATTCTGTCAAGATAAGAACTTGAAGTATTCTCTACATAATGTTTAAACCTGCAGATTCATTGTATTTCTTATAAAACCACGGCAACTAGGGCCAAAACACTTTGAATGTCTTTAAGACTAATGTCGAGAATAAAACATACAACACAAATACCAGATATTAATCAGACTCTACATTAGGCTTGCTGAATAAAAGAGTCACAGTTATAGACAGATGTTACAGTTTGTTTTAATGTTCTGTGGTCATTCCAGACTCAATGTGAAATATAAATGCAGAGCAGGTACACCATTTTCAGTCATTGCATACCAAACAACTCATACTGCATCTTTTAGCTTTTAAAAAGCATTATTAGACAAGATTAGTCTAGAACTTTTTCTTGGCCAGTATTGGCTGAAATTTTTACTAGTCTGCAACATGTTTTTAACTGACATTAAAAGTGTTTGCTGCCAGGCTTACTGTATATTTTGTTTTAGCATTAAAAATAAAACCTTGACACATAAGTAGTAAAACTTGTAGAAGCCAAGATTAAGAGTTCAATTCCAGCTGTGTGTTTATTATTATTATTTTGTTGTTGGTTTTGTTATTTGCTGAAACACTGACATTTTTACTTTATGTTCCATTCTATGGGTATCTCTAATACAAAAACATATCAACAGGATAATCTTAGTCCTTTAAGGTTAATCAGGCAAAAATGTATCTTCTATACACCAAAGTCTTGATTCTCTTGGGGTTGATGCATAAGCAACCGATCTGGGGGCAGGAAGCTCATGTCCCTGATTCAGGTCATCGAGCCTTATACATAGCTTTCTCAGGCCAGTGTCTCAGAAAATCAGTACTTAAAATACCGTCATGGCTTTGATTGTTCTTACTGCTGATTACAAACATTTTGAAGACTTCCTTACATATAACTCAGAGTAGCAAAAAACAAGTTAATACATCCTGTCAGACGTGTTCTCTCTCTTCCACAGAGTTCTGATTTTCTTATGAATTACAATTTTCTGGACAGTAACACTGGAAGGGGCACACCTACTTATTTCAATTTCTCTAAGCAATGACCTAATCAAAAGGCAAACCAACCCACAAAAATATGAACCAGAAGGAAAGAGTATTACAAGAAGAAAACAGAGGAGAAAGTTTTACATAGGCAGAATGCAAAAGTAGCTTGTTTCTTGCATAGGTGAAGAACTTGACTTTGAGGCAGTATGTTCATGGGCCTGATGTGTGATATCAGCTGAGGATCCCCTTGACATGAACTTCAGATGCATTCACCATACCCTGTGCTACAGGGATTTTATTGTTTTGAGACTCATTTTCTTTTGAATATGATACCCTAAATGATTGAGTACACTGAAATCAATTAATGAGAAATGCTATAGATAGATAGAAATTTTATTATCAAGGGCACTGAAAATGAGGTTGAGCTGCTTTAGATGCAGATATGTGTTTCTAGCTAGTCTAATCGATCCCATATAATACATGTAATTGCAACTTTATATCTTATTATTGTCTCCACAGGGGTTTTGTGGAAACAAGATGCTACACATTACACATTTTGTATGATAGCACACAAACATTACATTATGTTTTACAGAACACAAACATGGAAGCCTTAGTGTAGGCAGCATTCTTTTTCAGGTGAAATCTTACTTGTAGAGATGCAGTCCAAGGACTCCCTCCCTTCAAAATAGCACATAAAAATGTCCAACTGCCTTTAATCAAAAGAAAACCAAGAGTAGCAATCCCTGTTAAGCAGAAAAGTATAACAGTCAGTGAATATCTGTGAAGAACAAATTAGAGAGCCAAGCTGAGAAAAACTAAGAATCTTTTATGGCAAAATGAATCATTAATGTAAAATGACATGTCAGGAAAAAAAATACAACCAACCAACAAAAAAAAAAACCCTAATCCCTAGACTGCCCCCCTTCCAAACCCTTCCCTTGCACTAATCAGCAAGAAAGGGGATGCATAATTGTAAGAAATTGTTAAAACCCATCACCTTCAACAGAAAGTTAAGTGTAAATGATTTAATGATTTCAACAAGCTGCTGCTTCTTACTCAAGATCTAGGAACGTTATCCAAGCCACAATACAAGTCTAAAAATTTTTTTGCTCAACGTTTGTGCCCTTTTAAATAATTATAATCATTATTCACAATAAACTCCTATGCATCCATTTATCCAGGTATCCTGACACCAATATTATGGAAATTAAGTGTACAAGATGCTGGTAAGCAATATGTGCATTTTACTTTGAAAACTCAGTGCCATGGAAGGCCTATGCAAACAGAAACTACAATGTGCTGATTATCATAGGCTTCAGTATTTCACTAATAATATGGGTCTTGCTTTGGCATTATAAGCTAAAAGCATGCTATAGTTTAAAATTTTCAAGAAAAGAAAATATCAAAGGCTACTCTATAATATTGGTTCTGGTTATTTTCTTTGCACCAGATTACACCCAGTAATTATGTTTTCTAATAATACATTTTTAATATTCCATTTTAACAACATCTGCCTATCTAGATTCACAGTTCATCTTTAGACAAAAATATTCCCTCTTGATTTATTATCTTCCATAGTAAAAATTTCTTCATTATTAATTACTCTCACTGCAAAAGGGTATCAAATTCCTTGTCATCTTCTGTCCAGCTTCAGCTATCAACAATTAGAGTTTTTGTTCCACCTGACAGATCAAAAATTCTTGTCATGTTCCCCAAGCAGATATCTGAAATAGTGTGAACAAGTTAAACTTTACTTTCTATAGAAGGTGTCTTTCATGGTGTTAATCATTCCTGTACTATTTTTTTGTTGGTTTTGGGGGTATTTTTTGTTTGTTTTTTTTTCTCAAGCACTCCTTATTTCAAGATTTGTTGTAATTGTGAGTATCAGGAATGGAGACATTATTTCAGGAACTATTCATTCTATATCAAATATACAAAAAATCTATTCCTAATTTCTAAAAAATTCTTCTATATCGACCCCTACAGATGACATTAACCTGATGGACCATGGCACTGCATTAAGAACGTGAGCATAACCAAATATTCACTAGTAAATTCCTTCCGGAATTGTTTCTCACAACAGCTTTGTCCTACAATTTTTGTTCCTAGATACACAACACTACCTTTCACCATTGAAATGGAACCTGTACTTCAGTTTTACACCTGTTCATTTTCCCATCTAAAATATATATTTCATCAGTAATCTGCCACTCTGTGCAAATGTTGTGAGATTGAATATTGCTCACTTCCACGTCATCAGCAACCATGCTAAAACTGGTGTGAGGTACACAGCTACACTGCAGGGTCTGCTTCATGCACGTCATTTGCAAAACTGACATCATTATAAAATTGTGCACTTCACTCTTTCATTCCAGAGAGTGGACTAACAGATTCCAATATGTAGGAATAAGTTAGGGATTTTTTCCCTTGGGCACAAAGTTATATTCAGAATTTATCAAATGTAGCTGGATGTATTTCTCCCTCATTAATTCTTTTTCTCCTGTATCATACATGACAATCATTTGTTATCTCTTTTAAGAGCAGGACAATAATTCAGCTATGCCATGACTGGGCACACAGGTTGTCTGAAAAAAAACCCAACATGTACACTGTCATGCTATTGTGAGGAGGATAGGAAGTGGGAGCCAGGGTGTGTGTGGGGGGGTATTTCCAGAAAGCGATCCCAATAGCAGTGTAGCAACTATGCTTTACTTTTTAAAAAAAAATGACAGAACATGAGTTATACATTCTTGCATATAAAGAACGCTCTTTTTCCTCTCTCTTGAGGCTTTTCGGACAATATGTGTTGGCTGGTCAGAAGGTTACAGAACTCAGCAGAGGTCACTAGATAAAAACTTTTCTTTCAAGGAAGAAGTTAAAGGTCAGGTCAGTGGTTCATACAGGAGATACAGCTTTCAGTCAAATAATGGTCTTCTTCCCATTACAAGCCAAATGCTGAAAACAAAAACTATACAAAAGAAAAGACCAAAAAAAGAGACTGCCAGCCTTATTGGTCCCAAGGGGTTGTCAATGGCTTCACAGACCTTCTGATGTCAGGTCATTGCTGACTGTAATGGCTATCATACGAACATTTATATGCAGAAGTCTAAATGCAGAGGGTCTATCACAAATTCTTATTTGAATATATTTAGTGAATCACTGTGAGGCTTCTCACAAAAGGCACTAGTTGCATCTGAGAACACTGTAAGCATGCATAAGTCACCATTTTTTTTAGAAAACATCCATTACAGAACATCAGTTCTGATTTTTTTTCACTGCAAGTTCTTAAATAAAACATACCTTTTACAAAGTCTTCAATGATCCACATCTGAGGAGCACCTTTCATTTTCATGGTTACAGATCATCTCTTCGGTCATCTCTTAAAGATCATCCATTCCCTTTTGGGTACCTTCTTCAGTTAATCGCAGAGAGAGTCTTGTGAACTGAACAGTTGTAAAGCAGAACGCTGCCAATAAAAGGATTTGAAAATAGTCATAAATCACTGAGAATATTTTTCTTGACTTTGGAATTTTTTGGTAGATTTGCCAACCTCTATGCAGAGAACATCTGTGTTAGTGGAGTAACAGACATTTCAAAAAGCTTACTTATTAGCAGTTATGTTTCATGAAGATAAAGCTGTGCTTCACTAAGTTTGGAGCAACAAAGAGAGATGGTAGTCTGATACACCATGAAGAGAATAGTGCAGAGATGACTAAAATGACATCTCATTGCTGAAGTCAGACAAAGATTTTACATCAGTATTGTTATTGTCACTGAGTAACTGGTAAGGATTTGGTTTGAAGTAGGGTTATTCATTCAGCCACCAACCTGATCTCAAAGTAACCTCTAGCCTATCTATATTTCCAGCATAACATGTGAAATGTATGCTGGGACATATCTCTGTTTTCTTCATTTTAGAAGTGTCCAGAAGTAGAAAAAAGGTTAAAACTTATTACTTAATGTCTGAGTAGTGACCACTTCTTTTGATTTGCAATCAAAAAAAAAAAAAAAAAAAAAAGCAGGCAAAGCTGTAAGTGTCAATAAGTCAAAAGTAAACTACTGAGAATATAGTTAGAGCTGCAGGATCAACTCACACTTCAGAACACAATAGTTCTCTAAATGCAGCTAGTAAGAGACACAAGAAACAAATTACTTTGTATTCTACAATGCATATCCAGAAATTGCAAATGTTAAACAAGGATCAGCTATGAAACAGAAATAGAATAGCAAGAAACTAATTTATAGATGATAAAGAATAACCTTTCTTCAGGAAGGACCCTTTCCAATGTGAGAGACCACAGGAGATTAAAGGTGCTCTGAAAAGGGACAATTAAAGTGATAGTTATAACATCTACCCCAAGATTTTTCTTTCACATTTATCAAGCAAGGGAAAATAAACTAAGTATAGAGCAGCACACTAGAGATCATTAGCAAGATGATGAAGACAGACTTTAAGTTACTATTGTAGATCTTTTCTTGTACAAAATTAATTTGGTTGACTCTGTTGCCAAGAGATGTTTGGGAGAGAGCCAAGAGACTTATGGCAATAAATCAACAGGAAATAAAATAAACACAAATTACAGATATTGTCAGAAAGTTACTATTTTGCTATCTTGCTTTTATAATACAAGCTAATCTCTCATAAATGTTCTCCTTATTTTTGCAAAGGTGTATTTCTTTAAAAAATGGCATTGACACTAAGGGCTGTTGAGGGGACTTTAGTCAGAACAAGCAGACAGAGGCAAAGAAATCTCTCTGCTTAATAGTGTTAAAAGTACCCCAACAAGCAAACAAAAGCAACAAAACCTCTACCAAAAATCCCAACCCACAAACACCAAAACAAAAGCAAATCACCAAACCACAAAAGAACTGAAGTGAGGGATAATGGGAAGACAGCAACGTATAGGTCACTCCATGGCCAATTGATGCTTTTATTATATTGAGTGCTAACCAAAAGCAAGCAGGGCTGACACTAGTCAGTGATTGAAAGAAAGAAGTTCAGAAAAACCCAAGTACTACAAAGCACCATGGTTAATGTTATCAGTACAATTTGTACCCTCTACGCGAAATCATTATATTGGCAGGCATAAAGACCATTAAAGCCAGCTTTCAGATCAAATTTGAAAAAGGACTAGGGTACGTGCAGTCATCAAAAAGTCATGACACTTCACTGTGTAATGGGTATGTATTCAGGTATCAAGCAATTACATTCTGTCTTTTCTGAAAAGATGTCCCTTTTGTTTCATCCTGAGAATAGAATCCACTCTGGTGCAGAAGTGAGTACAATTTACATTGTATTATATCACAGGAAAATGAGGCATTTCTAAAGGAAAGGGATGATCCCTACATCTATCCAGCTTTTGAGAGGTATTAACATCTTCTGATAAAACTACCACATTAATACAAGATATAAATTAGCATGACTATAATTAGCAACAAATATTTCCTTATTTGGGAGGATTTTCATTCTATATAGCAAACAGATCCAAGAATCAAACTGTCCATCCTTTCATGTCAAGGAATGCAAATACAAACAAATGAAATGGATAAGTTAAAGTAAAGGTAATACAGAAACCTCAATTTTCCCTTCCCCTCCCTCCTACTCATATATACACCACACAAGAGAGGTGAGGTGCTTAACAGCATGATAAAATGATACTCCAATAGCAGCCACTTTGGGGAACTGACTTTCAGCTTCCAGTCAGTCTTTAGGTTGGCCTTATTGCTTAGGTTGTACAGTCAGAAAGTTATTTAGCTGTACACATTATGTTCTGAGTGGGCTGAGTGCATGTAATTTATGACTGTTGCACTTTAATGCATATTTAATAAAGCTGCAGACATTTATACACCAAATCAACTGTGTCAATTTTGTTTGCTTTGGGAGGATGGAGATGTCCCATGGCAATGCTGACACTCCTAGTGAGAGATTTAAATTGTAAGACATTTCATTTGAGAGGAGAGCACTTTTAATATACTGTAGCTTGATACAGCAAAAATAATCAGCAAGGGCTGACTAACAGATATAGGGAATAAGAGAAATAGGATAAGTCTTGTAAAGAGACTCACCTCTTGCTTTCAGACAAAAAGAAGGAAATTAGATACTGGCTGGTTCAGAAAACCCCCAACCAATAACCAAAGCTGACAATTAAGGTTTTAAGGGAAGATGAGAAGGGAATGAAAAACAGCAAAAGGAATAAACATTGTCTACAGAAGTTCTGTTCATCATTTCTTTTTTCTATGTAAGGACCACTGCATAAATAAAACTGGCTTTTCTTCTGTGCCACTGAGATCCACATCAGAAGCAGGCTGGCTGCTGATTGCTGTTCCTGTATTTAGATGCAGAGGTAAATCGTCCCTTTTTTTATGATATGAGAGGCATGCCTTGCAATATTAATTGCAGTTTAAATCTGAGGTATTTATACCCATTACAAGGAAGATATATTTGCATTTCATCTCTTCTTATGCTTTTCAATCAAATAAATTAAAATGTTAGGGCAATGGTATCAACTGACCGGGTAGTTTATAAGGGCTTCCCTTCTAGCTATCCATGCACAGAAGACATCTTTCATCCAGTAAAGAAGCCTGGCTCTCTGTTATTTGAAGGGTAGATCTGGACTGCAGTCTTTGTTCGGCCAGTCTTTCATACGAATCTATTTTCGTTAGCCAAACCTCAATACCGCTAATAGCCTCAGGGGCTGCAAGGCAGATTCAAAGTGACCATGTTGAGCTGCATCGTGCTGCAGCTGTACGGCTAGCAGAAGCCAAAGCAGCCAACTTGAAGATGTGTGGGTACGTCAGAGCAGGGATTTCAGGGTAGGCGTAACCTCAGATGTCCAAGCTTTCCCTGCCTTTGAAGCTATGAATACTGCTGCTGAATCAGGTTGTGTATCTGAACCTGAGGACCTGATTAGAGAAGTAGTTTGTTTTTTAGAGAACACTTGAACTGCTCAGCTGGGTAACAAATCACATTGTGACATATTTATTTGTTTGTTTGTTTGTGTGTGTGTGTGTATTTACAATCACATATATATATGCATATGCATTTGACTGGAATTAAGTAAAAAATATCTAAAATCTGAACTAGCCAACACACTGAGAGGTGTTAAAACCACAAAAAACTTCCTAGACAAGAATGCACTGAGATATATGCAAAACATATTCTGAAAGGACTGATGACAAAAAATATGGTCCTAATTGAAATGATGAACTATAGCACTCAATGAAAATGTGTCAGGACACCTGCACTTTTTTTCATTTAGAAAAACCCAAAACTAAGATATACATGGGACACAAATTGGAGTGTTTTGTTCTTTAAAGAATGTTAAGAACACTGACTATAGGAAAATCAGTGGGAGCTTTGTCACTGATGTCGACAGACCAAGATTTCACCAAGAAGGGTACTTTGCTTCCACATATCTGATTGTTGTTATTCTTTGTCAGTCATGGTAATCTCACTACTTGTACTAAAAGTGATGTTTCATAATGTTCATATATACACAACAGGAATCACATTTATTATGCTCTAAACCAAGGGTTGTGGTAGAAAAATATTATTCCTCATGCTCAGTTTACAGAGGGACAATTGTTTTTCAGTCAGGGAACTGGGCCCCCCTGGACGCACATGGTTCATAATGGGACACAAAGCTCAAAAGCAGGTGTGCTAGTTAATCTGTGTGTACAAACAGATAAGAGTGAAATATCCTGATTTTCTTGAATTTCATGTTTTACCTCCATTTTTTATGTTTTCTTTTCAACCGGTTTTTCAGACTTTTTTCATGCTCCCCTTACAACTTCTACAAAAGTGCTCAGGAATTTTAGTTTGGATTTCTTTTTAAAAAATTTGTCCTTTTAATCTTATTTCTTTTTTCTCCCCAGAAAATGCTAAGGCTTTCCATCATCGCATAGAAAAAAAATTAATACAAACTAGATAAGGACTACAAAAGTTTACCTTGCATGTGGGCAGTGTTTTCCACTTTGAGAAGCAAAAAATGTGCCTGAAAAGACACGTGTGAAATAAGGCTTTTTTTGAGATGGGTTATTTTTGCTATAGCATCAGAGTACAGTATGGTATGCCATGGGCTGCCTATTCTGATAGCATGATTTATTCCTGCTCATCTGGTGTCACTGACTCTATCCTCACTGCGGATGATTACAGTACAAAATCACTTAAGGCTACAAAACCCTGTTAAATCAATAGTATTCAGTCCAGCAGCTCAAGGGTGTAAAAAATACACTGCATCAACTGTTTTTTATTCTACTGTATATATTTAAATTGGACCTTGGGATGACCATTTATTACACTGCATGTTACGGGTCCCAAAAATAAATGACTTTTTGACACAAACTTTCAGGCTTTCTAAATCCAGCTTCCACACTGCTTGAGGCTAGAAATTTCATCTAAATATTATTGAATTCCAGCACAACATTAGCATGCAGAGATATTTACAATAACACAGCCATTACAACTCAATCAAAAGCTGATTTCAGCCAGAATTATGCAGAATTAAATCTTGCAGGATTCAAATTATTAAAAATCAGAGACTCAATAAAGTGTGGTCTAGAAGTCCCATTTATCAAGAGAGCAGAAGTGCCTCTACAGTTATAGTGAGTTTTTCATATATATTCTGCAAGAATTTGCATGCATTTTAAAAGATCTGAGTCTAATTCTTATGGAATTCGAGTAACTATACTGTATATATATGGCAATAGGAGCCAACTCAGAATCATTTCTTTATGTTTTTCTTTCTACATATCGCATTTTAAATACATTAGGGTTTTTTCTAGTTCCCACTGGGTAGAAAAATGCTATACCAAAGTACAAGAAATGTATGTATGTTTGGCTGCAATAAAAGCTGAATCAACATACTGTTAAAGTAGGCAGAATGAATTCCAAGCAACAATTAAAAAGAACACTGTGACGTAGATAATGTACTGAAAGTAATGTCTCAGTTATTCTAGTTCACCAGAGTGATCTTTATTTTATTTTTTCCCCCAAAATTCAATATTGGCCTTCTACCAACTCACCAAATACAAGCAGGGGCAGAAAGTCCAGTTCTCCGAAATAAGACACTCTTTATATACTCTACTTAGCCCTCTTTTTTTACCCCTTCCCACCCAAATCCTTCAAACAAAACTTGCTGTAACTGATTTTGGGATCTTTCATTGACCTATTCAATGTGGAGAGATGGATGGAGTCCTGGCATCTGTCTCACTGTGAATCACACAACACTTAACTTTCTCAAAACCACAGCGTTAAGATGTGTCTTCACACATCTTCAAAGTTCACAGGTAAACCCAGAGTCTGGCTTGGCCCCTACAATATAAGGGTAAGAAGTAAAGGAACAAATCTTCCTTTATGGAAGGACCTTCAAGTTGCACCAAGTGAACTTTTAGTTACAGAACAGTAAAACTGAACTAAAAAAAGAATTTATCAATTCCTCTGGTTTCTCCCCACCTCTAGAAATTTTCTTAAGGCATTTCCAGTTAAGTTCCAATTGGTTTTGTGTTAAATAGATGTAATTCATGTATAGCAGCTAGTGGCTTGGCCTGAACAGTTTTTAATTTGAGAGATCTTTAAGAATTACCTATGTCAGTGATGAAATATGAGTTTTAAATCCTGTGCTATGGCCCATTTTCACAGGAACCAAAATAGTTTAAAAAAACCCTACATGATGCACTGATGCCAAAAGAAAATATCCCATGTCTCTTTACAACAGCAATTAGCCTTGATCACAGAGAATTTTCCTAGGAGATTGAAGAACTGAGTTACCTTCTTCCTAGCTCAAGCTACAGGGGGTAAGGCCAGCTGATACTGAAAGCTACTGGCTCAAGTTCATACCATTCAAGGCAGGACAAATCTAACCGTGGTCCCACCTTCCTAATCCTCTCCTATCTAATCCCTGTCTTTTGTCCTGCAGCAGACATTGTGAACATACAGAGACACTCCAAGGTCTCTTGGTGAGCCCAGATGTCAGTAGCTGCTGGTTTTATGGAACTAGTTTCTCCAGTTCTGTCATATATAACAGCTTCATCACCTATAGTGCAACTGCTGCAGTTTATACTACATGAAGATCTGATCTCAGGCTTTCTGCTCTCATGACTAGAGGGGGAGGATTTGGCTCCAATTTACCATATTCTAACTTTAATTTTGTTCTTATTTAAGATTAATTTCAAATTGACCAATAATTCTTTAAGTAAACAGCTCAAAATTAAAAGGAAATAAGCTCACTCAGCAATAAGAACAATTCAACAGCTAAACCACCACTAAGAAAAGGTGTTAAAATAGCATCTGTAGAAATATTTAAAAAGGGATTATAGGACACATTGAAGATTAGATGATCTAACATCCCTTCTAGATGTAATCTCTATGATTCTATTGTTCAACTGGTTTAACAAAGCACAATTGCCCTGAAGGCAGTCATGTAAAGTCCATCAGTGAAGGCTTTCTCAGGCAAACTTGCCATTGACTGGGCAAGGAATGATAAAGTAGTCACCAATCGTCTGATCTTTTACTTATGACCTGCAAGCCTAAAACTATGCGTGCTTAACTCAGTTGTATTGCAACCACTATTTCCCCCCTTTTTTTCCTTTTCTTTTTTAATTAACATTGCATTTTGGTGAACATGTAAGAGTAAAAATATTACATAGTCTTGGCTAAAATTTGACTTTGATTTAGGATACAGAACACCGTTTAAGTTAATGGAAGCTACAGGGGCACATCTAAAGGCAGAATTTGCCCCTACATGATAGTATAAAATTATATAGCAGAAGAAGGTGAAAAACTAAAATAAGGAATTAAGTAATTTAAAAGTAGAGGTTGCAATTTCTATCAGAATTTGAATGTCTACAATTGCAAATATATTATGCTCTTTGACATGTCCAAAGAAAAGTGATCATTTTCCACTCAGGGAACATATTTTAGTGTCACTTAAACTTCTATGCTATAACAAACTTCAGAAATGAGCCTTTCCTGAAAGAAAATAAATTGTTTCTTTATATTGAATTTTTTTTTGTTATTTCCCAGGAGATCTCTGAAATAAAGTGGTAAAATTACTACATGGAAAGTATGTGTGCATGTGGGTGCATGTGTGTATGTGTCAGGGAGAGGGAATTCTTTTCTCAAGCAAATATATAAAGGTGCTCTAAAATCTTCAAATCACATTTAAGAAAGCTAATACTTTTAATAACCTTTACTATGGATGGGAAGAAATTTTCATTCACAAATGGATAGATGAATTAAGACACATACTCAGATATGATTAAATTTAATTTCAAATATACAGAGAGATCTAATTCAGATATCCCTTATGCAAGTACCAAGTTAAAAACAACAACTCATAAAGCAGTCATCTCTCAAATTTTTGGTCCATTACCTTTCTTTAACACAAAGGAAATTATCAAATGAAATCTTGAGATAAGATTAATTCAAAAAGAGATGTACATATTATTGCACCAACTTTCACATCCAGTGTTTCCTAAAGTGTTTCAGAAACCAACATCTTAGGCACATGTGGACACTGGAAACAAATATCTCCAGAATTTATCTTTGAAAAATACAGCTTGTTTTAGTGATAAAAGTAAAACATTGCCAACAGGAAAGAATTTTCGAATTCCTCTCTCAACACTAATGAATGAGAAGAAATATTCCTTTATTTAAGGCAGCAACTGCTGATGGGCTGAATGGAGCACAGTTCAGCGTCTGAAAGGCTGGAATCTTTTTAATCCTTTAATACAGCTTACATGATGGTGGACTTCAAATTGAGGAAGAATGAAAACTGTACTAAACTAGAGGTGAGCACAGTCTTTTTGATGACTGAGGTGACAGCCCTTCCATCCAGGCATAAACATGCTGAAAACCATACAAACCAAACATTTTTCTAACTAATTTTGATGCATTTACTGTCATTACTGAAAGGACAATACTAAAACATGCATTCTTCCTTCAGTTTTTACTTCTCATGCTCTCCAACAGTATAAGAGATGAGTAAAAATGGGGAAAGACCATGATTTTTTTTTTTATTTGCACAGCACTAAACACAGAATTCTTTGAAGTTATTTAATGCAAAATGGAGCTATAATTCTCATTTAAATTAATGGGGGACAGATACCTAGGATCAGATATAACAAATACATTATTATCACAGTTTATGCTAGTCCATTTCAACTGAATTGCTTTCTGACAGTAAAAGAATAAAAAATTGTTTCATATAATTCATAGTAAATAATTCACAACAAAAAGATGAACAGAATGTCTATTAATAGAAAATGAATGAAAGATGAATGAAAATTTTGTTAAATAAATATATTAGCACCAGGAAATTAAAACAAGCATATTCTCTGCTAAAAATAGAATTGTTAGAAAAATGAATTTATTTCTTAATTTTCAAATATCAAATATATTCTTTCCTATCCTGCAGGAGCTCAAACAATTTTCTTTTCACTCTGTGAGGCTAGAAAGCCTTGGAATCAATTGTCAATACTCTTCTTGACTTTCACTACTTGTAAGGACTGTCAATTCAGCAAGCTTCACTTACATCAAGTTTATTTTCGTGGGAGTTAACCCAGGCCATTTCTAAATGTTACAAAAATTACCTTGTATGATATATTACTTATTTTAATCAAATACAATTTTTTCTAATTGTCACTGCTATGGCAAACTCGCAGGGGATGGTCTGACTTGTGTACATTTCTGACAGTGAAATCGGTAACAACAGCTGCTTTGTGCCAGCTAGCGCATGTACCGTACCTCTCAAGCCTTGTCATTCACATCTCCCCTAATTACCAAACATCTGCTTTCCATTTCCATTAACACTGCACTACCAGCTTGTCTAGTTTAATACCAATGACTCTTGACCTCCCCCAAGGAAGACACTTTCTGTCAAAATTCCCCCAAAAGAAACCAGCACTGCACACTAAATTTGTATTAAAAAAACCAAAAAACCCAAACCCCAAAGAAAACCAAAAACAAAACCCACAAAAACCTACCACACCACACAAATCGCCCCCCCCCCCCCACACTATTTCCCAAAGGAAAAGCCTCCTGAAATCAGATAAATAAGATTAAAAGTAATTTGGAACAAAAGCAAACATCCCTTGCAAATTGTGCTTTATGTCTCCAAGAAGCTTAAATACCTTTAAGCCCAGAAACATGAATATTCAAGTGTAACATACAAAGCGATGGGTTACATGAGAGGTTACAGTAACAGCCTATAGGTTAGGGTGGCTACATATCTGGCAAATATAGAACTATTATCTGTAATGATATCTGTCTACTTAAATAGAGACCATAATGGAAGGTCCCAACTGCCTTTATTATTTTTTTAATTATAGGTTATTATAATGGTGTTAATGTTCACTGGTTAATCCAGGATCCTAAAATTCAAAAGAATTATGACTCTATAACTTACAGCAATTCTTTTTCTTTATTCCAGGTTGCGATCTCATAAAAATTTATTCCTATTTGGAAATCAGATGGCACTTAAAATATTTAATAGCTTCATTTTGTTTTCAAGTTACAGTACACTATAAAAGTACAAGAATAAAAAAGGTTAAAAATGGGGAAATGCCTTCTTTTGACGTGACTGCAGAATATAACCATTGCCCTCAAAAATCATAGAGAAGCCTACATTTCCTTTAGCCTTTATGGCATTCTTACCCTGGACAATGATACACAACTTAAGACAATGTGCTTCTCAAATTGAAGTCTATAGAAAAAAAGAGGGGGTCATATTGTAGGAAATCCAATGATAAATCTGAAGAAAGTCAAGCTGTGCTTCTTCCATTTTCACAGCCATGATCTAACCCTGTTTTTTTTCTTTTTCCCACCACTCCAAAGTACTCCATACAGTCACTTCATTAACTGTGAGGCTAGTAGCCACAACATAACCAGGCATTTGTTTGCATCCATGACCCAGCCATGCGATTCCCTAAATCGCTTGCAGTAGGCTCATTGCCTTTTACAGTACAGACAGTTTCCGCTAGGGGAATGGACACTTGGAGGGATTTGCACCGACGAAAAACCCTTTCTAAAACAGTCCTCAGATACCTGTCAGACAATAAATGCTCAAGTTTAACTTTGTTAATAAATGGGAATGATAAGATGCTGCAGGTAGGGGAAGGGAAACCAAAAAGGAAAACCATTAGCAGGTGACAGTACATCATCTTGCTATTTTGTACCAGTAAGTATAAAAGGATTCATGGTACTTTGCTGCAGGAGATCTGCATTGGTATCAGCTTAGTGTCACTGAGTGCCACCATGGACAATGAAACAAAAGGGAATTAAAGAGGAGGGTTTGGTTGGGGGGAGGGGGACGCGACTTCAATGTATTTTGGTTGTGGGGTTTTTTATAAGTAAAGAAGGTGACAACATAAAATGCTGGAAAACCGATGATAAGAACTGTGGGCTTTCAATGTATAGCATCTTCCTAATTGTCAACCTCCCTGAAGAACCTATCACAGAAAAACAGTTTAACGGAAGGAGAAAAATGATCTTTTAATCTCAACAATAAAAGCATTCCAGCCTTTGTATCTGCTGACTTACAAAAAAGTGCTTTCTAACAACAAAAGATGGAGCAGTAATTACATAAATCTCTTCATTCTTGATGAAGACACAATGGAGTATAAGGAAATCAATAGTGTTTCTGCGGTAATTCTTGTTTTTATTATGAGCTGAAAGCAAACTTGTTAAAATTGGATTCTGCTTCTTGTGTGTGTATGCCTGTGTGTATGAAAAAAGAAAAAAAAATAAGATCCAACAACACCAAAGCAAGAACATGCAGCTTTTTAAAAGCTTAGAAATTATTTTCCCCCTATAATACTTATAAGACTTAGGATGCTGTGAAATCTTACATTAGGTAATGGGTATTATAAGAGCAATTTAGCATTTTACATATATCTTGAAAAATTGATATCAACATAAAAAATACAGTTTTAGTGGTTGTTCTACAGACAGCCAAAATGCCTAAAGGTTACCAACGAAATTGAAATCCATGTATTAAGTAAACTAAATGCACCCTGAAGTCAAATGTTTCCACCTTATTTTCAATAAATTGGCTGTAATGATTTTATCCCACAACATACATTTATAATATATGCCGCTCAAGAATGAGTAATACTGTTGATTTTGCAAAGAAAAGGTGGAAATTATTGCATTTAAAAATAATTAATAGATGGGTCTGCATACCTTTGAATTAAATTAAAAGAAAAATATTTCTTTTTTGTGGAGATGATTGCATTCATATCCTGTTTGGTGTGAAAAGTAGATTCCAAAAAGCTTTTAACTAATTTGTTCAATTTGTTTCAAAGCCAACATGAATAGGCTTGGTGCAAATTCAGATTCATTAAAACTTAATTAATATGCATCATTATGCAAATGAGGTTGCAGTTAATGAGTTCTTAAAAGAAGCTTTCTTTAATTAGTTCAGTTTTAATGGCATCATCATTTATCTGACTTGTTTTTAAAGCCACATGACATACAAAAAGTGACCATCCTCTACAATGTTGCAGTTTTCTGTTTCCTAATTGTGTTTCATCTTAATTCTTTAATGCTGAAAACTTTGAAAAAGTTAAATGTTTTGATGTTCAGTTCTACTGAATGTTATTTCAATTAAAAATACACTGTTTTGTTTAGACTAGAGATATGTCTCTCCTCTTTTTAGTTATTTTTGCCTCCTATTATCTAGTCATTGGGGGTTCTTTTCAGTATACATACAGAAAAGGCTAGATATGTAATTGTATTAATTCTTAAACTCTGATGGTTTAGTCTATGTGTTATTAGTGGAGTTCATAAGGTTATATCTATACTGACAACACTTTATTAAAATATGAGAGTTCCTTGAGAAGTAACGCTACAGGAGAATCAGAAGATAAATGTTGGTGGGAAACTAAAGAGGTTAAACAATTGCCTTAAGAACTGAAAAGACAAAAGCATTGTAGCTACACATCTCTGTAGTATCAAATCTAGAAGCTTCAAAAATATAATAAGTTTTACAACATCTTTAAATCTACAAAATATTGTGCTACATAATTACAATTATGTTTTGACAAGCTTTCTTCAGCATGTAAGTTCTATGAGAGGAAAAATTATAACTCTTTTACAAAAGTGTCATTTGCAACACAGCAGAGAATGAATGATTCTCAAGAGTGTGAGAGTAGCAGGATTGCTGCAAGTTCACCTGACCACATCTATATGGCGACCACATGCAGTCATGAGACTTCTGTGCTTGCATGTTTGAACTTCAAAACCTTCACCACCTCTGTTTCAGGTAGCAGAAAAATTGCTTCAGTGACAGTAAACTATTGGAACAGCTTTGTGAAACACACATCCTTCAGTAGAGTCCTGGTCTGCAACTAAAGATTCAAGTTACAAATAACTGGAACACTTGAGGCTGATGACAAAACATACACACCTATGGTTTGCATTTATTTCCAACTCAGGTTCTGATAGACAATCAGATTCATTGCATCAATAACAATTACCAAATAGGAATTTTGAATGCACTTTATATTTTGACTATTCATGTCTAAATCAGAATACATTTATGTCAACACAAAGACTCCTAACGTTTCGAGAGAGCTCAGGATCCAGCTGTTGGTGTGTCACATGTTTAGGGAAAACGTGATTCTAGACAACTACTCTTTCTTGTTTAAACCTACCTTCACTACAGAAGCTGAAGTGATGGAAGAACAATAGGCAATTGATACCTAGGTCATTTGGCTTCAATATATGCACTACAAAACTCTGTATCTTTAAGAGAGCTTTTAATGTGCAGGGGTGAACCTAGTGAGATATATCACGTGGAGGAGGTCATCTGGGAAAAGGCACAAAGTTAATTATGAAACTTCAATAGAAGGTATGGTAAACAAAAAGGGGGCAATATATTATCCAGACAGTGAGGAAGAGTTAGCACAAAGGCAGATAAAACATTAACAGAACGGGGATCACCTGAATATCATTAGCAAACACTTGCAAAATATTTGGAATTCATGTAGTTTAAGTGAGAAAAGGAACCAAGAAGCCATTACAACAAGGCAGAAATTTCGGTCTTTTAACATTTTACCAAGCTTTCCTAATATGGCAAAGGGAAATCAGCATACCAGTTCCAGCTTTCCATCACGTCTGGACTTTGCTTGGAGAGCACTTTCTATATTTTCTCGCTGATTCTCTGACATCTGGATAGACCCATCATAAATTCCCAACATGGATCTACTCTACCTTCTATGAAAAGTACTATGACCTTTTATCTGTCATCCATGCTTTATCTATATCTACCTTCACACTGGTCAAGGGCTGAGACTAATCAGGAAATACTCCACCAGTTATCTTCAGTCATTTTAAGGGGGAAAAAAACCCCAAAAAACAAAGCTAGCCAAACATTTTGAGAGATAAACTGATACAGAACATGATATACAGATGTTCAGCTTCCTGGACCAGAAGGTTCACCCACTGAAATGGTTGTTCACTCCAACTCCATGCATGCTTTGCATCAGAGATAATGAAATCCTTAGTGGAGACATAAGAGGATGCAGAGTGTTTAGTCTGGCCTACCACAACCTCCTCCATCTGAGATGAAGGTGGAGGGTAAAAGCTGTGAACTCTGTCACATGGAAGAACAGAGGATTCCACAGACGACTGCTGGACAAAATCCAAGAATTTCCAGGTACCAACTGCTACATAGATCATCTATATTTTCCCTTTATTAGAAAGTTTTCTGTGTCTGCATTTTTAATAATCAATTGCCAAACACTGATATTAAATAGCAAACATTTTGACAGGGCAAATTCCCTTTTTCTCTTTTATTCCTCTTTTCATATAAATAGTACAACTAATTAACATCATTCCTATAAGAGAAATAGAGTTCCTCCGCCCACGAGTTGTTCTGTCATTTGAAGCTTGGGTCAAATATCTAAAATGTCACACTATCATCATTAAATTGATGTTTTAATCCTCCTTAATACATGACAGAAATGAGCTGTCAATTACAAGAGGAATATTGACATTTTATTCCTGACATCATTTTCAATGGAAGAATAAAACACCAATTAAACAACAATTATACACCAAGGTATGACATGTTATATATTTGACATACAGTGTAATAATAAAAAAAAAATCATTTCTCACTAATAGTAAGGAGAATAGGAGTTTATTAAGAACATCAATTACCTCTTGTCTTGATACTTTATCTTTGTATACCTTAATGCTCCAGTGAGAGTTATGGCCCAAAACCATAGCACCAGCCTCTGAAGTTAGGTGTACAGGAAATACACTCAGGAAATGTTGAGGGAGGAAGAGACTGATTTCTGAATGTGGCTCTGGAGAGTTCTGAGAAACATGGAAACCTTTCTGCAGGGACAGCAGAGACAGAAGGGAAAATAAAATGAAGAAAAACAAACAAAACTAAAATATGAAGACTGATTTTAGGAAAATCACTCTAATTTGCTCTTTGATCCTGACATCTTTTAACTAAGAGAAATCCTCAATCTGTGCTCGCATGGTTTCCTTAGATCTACGGAAAATGCTGTACCAGCAAATCACATAATTCCAGGGGATTCATCTAAGCTGGATTCCCAGCAGAGCTCTGAGAAAGGAATCTGCCGATAGTGCCAGCTGTGTGTATACCACACAATCACTCTCTGGTGGTTGTAAAGGCAAGTATTGGTTGAACTCAGTTGAATATTTCATTATGGAAACAGCAAATGGCTACAATGTGTTAGGTCCTTCACAACTTCCAGTGCCAGCCCTTTGTGAGAAAGTTTCCTCCTATTCAGCTTCACTGAAACCCATCTTCTTGGGGGACTGGATGCAGAATGAGAAAAATCACACTATGAATCTCTATATCCAGCTCTCACAAATCAATATTACAAGGTTGTGTTCTTTTGGGATTTTTTTTTCCCTGAAGTCAAGATGAGAGGGATTTCAAAAAATGGTTTTCTATTTTAACAGTGTAAAACACTTTGAAATCCATTTTCATTTACTGATATCAAGACTAAACCTTATTTCTAAACATCATATAAGGGCATTTCCTAAAGGCTGGGATTCTTTAATTACAGTATTTTATGGGTTTTTAGACATTGAGAATAATAGGGAAAATTCCAATCTCAGACCCACCACACTGCATAGAAGGTCTCAGTAGGACACTATTATGAAGCCTGAGAATGCCTTGCAGACTGTGTTCAGTAGGATACAGACAAAAATTTCCTGTACTCAGATAAACATACTCTGCACTGGATGAGTTATATTTATATTCAGCTGAAAGCTTCATTATCCTTCTGAAGGTGGGAGAAAACCTTAATCTGAACAAGAATCAGTCCCTAGACTATCATTAGTGTCTTTAAAGTACAGATAAGAAAGCTTAATACTGATTTTATGCTCAAGTAAAGAAGAAATAACTCTAGTGGAAACTTGTGTGAAAGCATACAGGCTGAGTTACCATGATTCCAAATGGTAACTCCAGGTGAGCTCTGGGAACCCATCATGTGCATATTCCAAACTGTCCCAACTGCAGTAGAAAACTTTTTAGTTTGTTTTCTTTTAATTTTTTAATTTATTTTTTTTTAATGCGCAACTCTTTGGACAACCAATAAATCATTAACTGCAGTAACTCCTTAACTCCTTTATGGAGTGACACACACCCACCTCCTCGCCATTTTTCATTTTCTACTCCAGTAAATCAGACCTCTTCATCTACATTAAAGCAAGAAATAGTTGTCACTTGATCTTATACTCAATTTTTTAATACCTTTCCTCTGGTGGAACTGACATGTTTAACAAACTTCCTGAGATTCCACCTCCTTTACAAATAACTACAATATTTTTTCCATAATATAAGTGTCTCTCAGACAAAATGATCTTGAATCATTTTTTAGCCTGGATGCTCTCAGGTGTTTCTTCTTAGCAAACACCTCTTTGTTTGCTCCTAGGTATCCTATTTGCAGGTGTTATTTCTCTTACAACTGACCTGGTGGGCTAACCAAAAAGAGTAAAAACACATTTTTATTTATGAAGCACCCAAGAAAACTTTGTTTATCTAGTTGTAAAACACTGTAAGGGGTAAGCAGTAAATAGGAAAGAGAACATAAAACTGATGAGCGCTTACCCTCTATTCCCTACTGATGCTACTACTTAGCCCTGCTTAGCATTTCAATCTATATAAAGTCAATGGGCCATATAACCTTCTTCTATGCACACTAACCAATTAACATTATTCTTTAATAGGAAGAAGTTTAGGGAATTCTTTTTTTCCAGTTTGATTCAAAGTAACATTGTTATTAGACAACAATGGATATGGGTGCAAGAAGATACACTTGTTCTATGAAGACAATATCTAAACTTCTTAAAACACACTTATTTTTAACAACAGAGTCATTTGAGAAATATTTTCTTAATATTATGTAATTGGCCAACAGTTACAGGAAAATAGTAAAATTATAGGACTAGTCAGGCAACTGTTAAAGAATTTTAAGATACACCAACATATAATAAAGCAAAAGTTAAAGGTTAAAATAAAAAACTACCTTGCTTGGTTGTTGTGTGTGTGTGGGGGGGTTTATTGGGGGAGGGTCTGTATGGGCAGCAAAAATAAAACTCTAAAGTCTACTTCTGTTTAGAAGATGTTCATAACTCACTTCACTTGCAGTAGTTCAAGAACAGAAATAATGCCTGTTTGCTTACAAACCCTTCAAAGGAAATGGATTGAATACTTCTGGTGGTGAGGCTGTGTTTTGGGATTTGGAATACGGTGTAATTTTTTTGCTCCCAAGGGTTTAATGTTAGATAACTTCAAGGGGAATTTATCTTGTTGAAGGCCAGATTCAACAATTTTAGTCAGTACAATCTTTTCAGCGTTCTTTTCATCTTACTACTGCAGTATGATAGTACAATGATTTGAAAATGTATCTTTAATATCACTGAAGAAGAGGGTTCAGTTCACATCAGCTTTGCTCTTTCCAATATCACTTCTTTAATTACACTTTTTAGGACTTTATTGTGTTAACTGTCAGCTACATCATCCTAAAGAAGACAAGTGCCTCAACAGTGAGAAAATGGCCCAGTGTCTTGCAGATCTCAAGCCATACCATCTGTTTACCAAGTATTTCTGGAACCTCATTTTTATTTCATACCAGAGAAATGCTTGCCTGCACCTGACCTTTAGAAGCAAATAGATATGCACCTCATGATTCTTCCCCAGGGTTCTTCCCACCTGTCTTTACTTTTAAAATGGTAAATGGCAAAAGTAACAATAGAAAATAGGTGAGATTTTTCTTCATATTGGAAGGATGACATGTAAAGAAGTGCCTGGGCCATTTTCTCATCTGTTTCTTGTGTACAACGTGGGTGCCACACCAATCATTTATATATGGAATGGAAAAGATTGTAACAATAATTTAGGCTTGGTGAGAGCTGATACATAAATAATGCAGGAAATTGATTAATCACTTTAGTAACACAACAGAGTAGCTTATTAGTATTAATTCTGACCACTAAATAGGGCTTAAGTATACGAGACAAGTTGTGAACAGATAGTAAAGAGGAGAGACCAAAACCAAATAGCAACAAGGATATAATTTATGGGATTAGCAATGTTACAGGACACAAGCTGTCTAACATTGCGATGGAACACAGTGCCAACGACTTTGGATTTAGACAGTGATGGTAACAAAGGAGAAAGATATTTCAGATTTAATTCTGATTAGTTCAGTTTCGTTGAAAATCTGAATGTGCAAAGTAATTTGGAAGTTACTGTGAAAACACTGTCATTTGAAAAACAAGGGAAAACCAGAAAGTATTAGTAGAAGAATGGAATTCACAAAAGAAGAATCCAGAAAACTTAAGAGAAATCGTGGCTAAAAATCAATGGAAATATAATCTAAATAAATTACCACAGAAAAAGTAAGAACTGACTGAAGTACTTTTAATTAAATACTTGGGATACCGTCCCTAAGGAGATATTTCCAAATCCAGCAATATTCAAAATTTTCATTAACAGCTTTTATGATACAATAAAGAATAAATTTATAAAATCTGGGAGGAATGGCAAGAAGGAGCTTAGAATTCACAAATACCTCAGTAAATTAGAAGAATGGTCTGAAAACAGAAGGAGCGAGAACTGCTTCATACAGAGATAAAAAAGATAAAAAAAGAAATAAAAACTTGCAGAAATCTACAGTGAGCAATAATTGGCTATGCTAGTACTGCATGCAGTGTTTAGGGGATTATAGTAGATCTCAGGCTGAGAATGAACCAAAGCTTGTAATGCAAGAAATGTCAGTGTCATCCTGGAATTATTAACAGAAGCATCTCAACAGGAAGATAGAGTTTTCTCCTCAGTTAAGAACGGAATATTCTAAGCAAAAAATGTGTCCAATTGAGGCATTCTGTTTAACTTCATTATTTATTTTATTTGGTCTATGTAGACAAAATCTAGAAGTGCAGAAGGCCCATTTAAAGGTTATTCTAGACTATGACCATTGTAATGGTTCAGAAGCTTGTTCTTTCCACTTTACCTTTCCCCATTATTCCTTCCATCAATGCTTCCTTCTAGACACTTATTTTCCTTCTACATTTCTGACTGTAATTTAAATCTAGATGAAAAATACAGATGAAATATAATTGTATTAAATATTTTACAATCAGTGAAAAATTTTAAAATGAGAAAACACTCATTGACAGAATATAAAATACGACATTTCAGACAAGACCCTAAAATGGATACAAGTTTTGTGATTTTTTACTATCAAAGTATTAAGTGTCAATTTTTGAATTCCAGATGGTTTCTGAGTTTTCTCCTTATTTCTGATTTCTGCCACCTCAATCACTGCTGTGCAGTATTGACCTGCAGTTCAGATATTTATTTACAATTTTATGTTCCTTTTCATAAGGACAAGAGATTGTTTGCAGCTCATTATTTAATTTCTCTGGTACTAGAGTTACATGCCAGTAGTCTATTGCAATAAGAAAAGTCTGTTTCATTTTCCTTCACATGTTCTTAATGGACCCTATCAGCATACTCAATCATAACAAAACTCTACTGTCATCCTCAAACTAAAATCTTCCTTTGTGGTTACAACCTGGCCTCTGTTGGGGCACTAAATTATTGTGATAGAATACACCAGGGTTGTGATTTGGGGAGTTATTCCATAAGTTCCTCTCTCTTTTACCAACAGCCCAGTATACAACCTTGGGAATATCCCTTAACCCAGTAAATAATACTGCTTAATCATTTAAAAACTTGACATCATGTGTTCTGAATATTAATTGGCATATTTAAAAGCAGCCCAACTAAAATACAATTACTCTAAACATGGACCACTGCATCTAGTAAAAAATGCAAATAATTAGTGCTTGGACTTAGGGGGTAACTAATGTATATGGGTCAGAAATGTATATGGGAGAATGGAAAGTCTGTTCCTTCCATTATAACTAGAGTTTTCAAATTTCTCTGTCTTAACACAAAAGGAAACGAAGATCAATGGAATTAAACAAAAACAATTTTTAAACTGATAACTATAACTCCATGCCAGGAAAAAAAAAAACAACTCCCAACTCTTTCCCCCGAAAACAGAAGTTTGGCAGGATTAAAATAAGTTAATTATAAATGTACATGGATAGAAATATACTAAATATCAGATAATATATTAAGTAGCCAATTAAAACAATCAGTATACTTCATCAGATTGCTGGATATGAGTCAACTGGAAGGCCTTGTCTAAAGTGTGATGTTAGTATGCCTCAGTTAATGTGAGCCAATTAGCAGATTACACATGTTGGCGGAGACAAGCACATGACTGGTTTAACATCTCCTGAAGGCAAAGTTCGACTTAGGTTTCCTGTTCTCTAAACACAAAATTTATGTTTCTATCTATATAAGGCCTAACAAATTTTGGATTACACCGCTGTCCTGGAGTTGCTTATAACCTCCACTGATGCTACTGCCAGTTAGAGATAGAATATTGGACCAGAGAGATTTAGAAATACTCAGCCTGGCATCCTGGGTAACAAATCTACGAGAGCTGCTTAGCTGAACTTCAGGATTCGAGCCAGTCCCATCCAGCATGACCAATTTTTTTTCCAGGGGAACTAAATGTGAGTGCTCAGTCACAAATAACAAATCACTCTTCTTCTGTTATCAGTCAGGTTTGGGATGTTCCTCTGAACCTCTGTAGTTCTTCTATAAAAACATTTCTATTTCCTAAAGTGTGTCAGTTTTGGGGGCCATCACTTAATGGTTCCATTTTCTCCCTAAATCACATAGAAATACGCAGTGCCAGAATCACTTTTACTCAGCATTAACTATGGGTTAAGCCACATGGTATTTCCACAGTCAAAGAAACTGTATATATTTTCAATTGCAAGCTTTTTCTGTGAATAAGATTTATTTTTAAAAGAAAGAGAGCGTGTATGAGTCAAAAGGTTCATTTACAAGGCTGTCATGGAGACAGCATTTTTAAATAACCACAGCTACATCAAATGATAATCATCAAACCAAATAAACTAAATGCCAAAATACTCTGAAACCTAAAAATAAGAGCCAGGTCTAAATTACTCTAATTTCTAAGGCTTTAAAACATTTCAAAAGGTAAGTCACGTTCTGAGTGTATACTCTTTGTTTTTCATTCTTGAAGAGCACTGAAGTGGTTTGTGAATCAGGCTTTTAAGACATTTGGCTGTAGCAAAATTGTAATAAAAAATGCATAATATGTACTTAAGAAGGAAAGTAACACCTCTGCCATAAATTGGTTCTTTGAAATATTTAAATTAAAAAGTCTAAAGCATACTATGCTTGCATAAAACAGAATTAAACAGCGTGTAACTTAGATACATGGGTTTCCTCATAGGGATAAATTTAAAATTGGGATTGCTCAAGGAAAGGAAACTTTTTTCAAGACAATATCAACATTATTAATGGGATTTTCTCCAATTCAGGTTGTCTATTGTCATTCTCTGAGAGATCTTCCTTTCCATCATAATTCATGGAAATTATCATTAACAATGAAAAAAGTACTCATTTACTTACATTCCCTTTTGAATAGTGGAGGAATTTCACTGAAAAAATAAAAGCTTCCCTTAATGAACAGTGAAGTATATCTCTGCAGATGACTACCTTGTTCTACCCTCCAAGCACAAAACCTTAAAGTCTTTAAACTCAGTTCCTACTCAGGCATAATTCCCACTCAAGTAAACTGGCATTTTGCCTGAATAAAATGAGTAACACGATAGGAATTCAGCCATGAGACTGTATCAGTTTATTGCAGTATTTCCCCACAGACCACAAGCAAAACTGTACTCTGGATGACAGAAGAAGACTGCCCAGTGCATATGCAGCTACTGGAATTCTGCCAGTCGGGCAATATCCATTGTATTTCTCCAGAATGGAGCAAGAAACATATTGTGAGAGGCAATCAAAGAAGCAGCCCAGGGCAGAGTCCGTTCTGCAAGCAAGGGCATGTATCTTTCTAAATTGCACTTTAATATATTTTGGGAAGATATTATATTTAATACAAGATGCAGAGAACAGACATATTCCAAGTTTACAAGACTGCATCCAACTTCCAGTTAACAATCCCAACACTGAAATGTTTCTTTTTGGCAGAGAAAATAACACATTCTTTTCCAATTTTTGTCTCACCTGAAGTGCAAATGAACTACAGATTGGTATCTAATAATATAAAATACACTCATTAATGCAAATTTAGAATGCTGAGAATACATTATTCCAAAGTGGGAAAGCTAAATGCAATCCTTTCCTTCTACACGTGTGCTTCTGTTTTATCTTAAGGAAGTTGTCTGTTCCATTCAGTGACTTTTATGTAGAGCCCCTGCATGTTCTGTTTTGAATTCTTCTGTATTTGCCTCAGTTTAGACTCTTGGAACCTGTGGTTATTAGTACATTACCAAGGAAAATCCTGATCTAAAATGAGAACCACCTCTACAGGCTATAAATACAATACAATTAACATCAGCCATGAATTTATTACAAAATGCTCAAACTATCTTGTCACATATTTAATAGCACTTCAGAGAAAATAGTGTATATCAATATATATATTTATTATTGTACTCATTCTGCATATCATGTCTATATATAAACTTCCACACAGAATTACTATTGGCCTTCTCCATTCTCTGTATTTTCAGTAGATAATAAAAACTCTATTCATCCTCTTTATCTCTTCTTGTTCAAACTCACTTCAGATTGTGTATGATTCTCAGAATCTCCTGAAGAAAAGGTAATATTGCTTAATCATCCAATTAAATGCAGGTATTATATAGTTTCTGTTGGTGACATGGTAGTAAAGAGTCTGTCAGCATTTCCCTTACAAGCCCTGTTTTCAGAGGTTTATAATTTCCCTTCTCCGCTACAAAGTTTCAACTTGAAGAGCAATGTTGTTCTGTACAGACCTACAGCTGTCCAACACATACTGTTTAAACATCGAACTAAAATTCTTGTTAATGTATAATTACATTCATAATGTATCAGACTTTCTTTCCTTTAATTTTTAGTCAAAGTGCAATGGCCATAGCCATAAATAGCCTGATACTTCAGACACCTACTCAGAACTTCAGAACATCAGTTTCCATGAGGATTCTCAAGGGAGCTGCATGACACAAACAAAAATTCTGTAACTAAAACCCAAAATAATACAGCTCAAGTTATGTAGAATTCTTCCTTTTCCTAAACAGGTCTTTAAAAGAGACTGACAATCAAAACCACTGTGTTTCAATGCACAACTTCTTATTTGGTTGCTACAACCTTAGTGATAAAAAAATCTTAGCAGAACAGCAGGTATTGTTTCTTGGCTAAGCTGTTGATTTTTCCCTGTCTGCACTGCAAGTACATGTAGTCATCACTATTCCACCTTGGTTGGTCTTTCTCACAACCAAATCCATCAGCTACATTGAAGAGAGAAGCTTCCCATGTAATAAAAGAAAGTCTGAGCTCTGATACTGGTCATTGATTTTAGGCACACCCATAGCTGGTAATCTATGTAGGACAATTCTAACACTGGTTGCTTTGTATTATCAAGGCACAAAAGTGTATCTAACTCCTAATTCTTTTTTAATCAATCATGCAGACAATAGTCCAAGGCAAGAATTTAAATGTGGTTGCAACAAACTGCACTGTATATGAATAAAAGAACTCGGCCATACTTAGGGACATGCACCTTTACACAAGATTTTTACATTGCATATAAAAGCTTTGCCACATGGAATCAGAGAAAAATACTTCCTACATGTGTATCCAGTGACACAACTGTCAACAAAACTCCTAAAATGATAGGTAAATTTTGTCTAAGGCCCACATATTTAAACTTCAGCTACCTCCATGAATTTAGCTTCTTCTAAAATTTGGCCCATCTTTGTTTAGCTCCTCCTTTGTAGGCCAGAAGTGGGGCTATGCAGCTGCAAGCTACTAGCAAGAGATCCAAGTAGGTGGTCGGCAGTGTATCTAGCCTGGCTTGCAGAGGCACATGTTCTTTCCAAATATATCAAACTTAAATTGATTCTCATTCCTCAAAGATCATGGTCCCATAAAAGCTAATCTGACATTTGAAAAAAGATGTTAAGCAGTTCCTGGTTAGGAAGACTTCCTTTGGTTTTGATTGGCAGCCCAAACTAAGAGTGCTCTTAGGACAGTTTACAAACAATGCCAAACATATTTGTGTGAGATGCAGTTTGGCTGCAGAACGTGATCCAAGAATAGGTTTCGCTGGAGCTCTGAGAAGAATCACAATTTTAGCACAATGTGTTTCACTGTTGCCTTTAACTACCTGTTCCCTGACTCTGACCATGCTTTTTTTTCCTTCTCTGAAGGAGAGAAATTTCTTAAGAGAAAAATACCTCCCTCAGGGTGGCCTATGTCATACCTATCTCTCAGGCAATAACTGCACATGCATGTATGAAGAGATGCTGGCCTTAGGAAAACAGATGAGCAACATCAAAACTTAAGAGTATTTCATTGCAGCTGAATTTCTGTCTCATCTCTTCCTTTTTTTTTTCATTCTACTAAAGTAGTACATAAAACTCTCCTGAGCCAGTACAGAGACTGAAGAAATCAGAGCCCAGAGGAATCTAGATAACTTGAAGTATGTTGCTTCTGTACCATAGTCTAACCTAGATCACCTTAGAGGCACCACTTTAGCAACTTGAGGCTGTGCTATCATCTGCTGAACTGTCATCACACTGCATACTCCAACATTTCCCTCTCTGGGCTCTTTCTGTCCTTAGTACCATCTGGCTTGCAAAGACATGCTCCTAAGTCCCCATTCTATAATGACTTTTGTGTGGAAAGACCTTCTTCCCGAAGAAATGGCAATTTTAGGAGCTTATAAAATCATTCTAGACCTTTTAACAGGACAAAGCAACATCATAAATTCACCTTGACTGCTTTTTCCTCCAGTGCTACACACCTAAGGGATTTAATGCCAGCTCTCAGGTTTTTGGGGTTTGGTTTTGTTTGACTCACAGCAGCTGGAATCAAATCATTAACCATTGCACCTCTGCTTATTTTAAAACAGAACTAACTCCTGGCCCTCGTAATCACTAAAGAAAGTTTAGAAACCATAACTCAACACACAGTGCATATAAAAAAGAATTTCAAATGCATTGCTTGTTTTAAGTCTCATGACTTTTGAGTCAAACTCCTGATTTTGGCCAATGCTTGGACTTGGCAATACTGTCTAGCCTAGCAATTTTACAGTTATGGCTGCATCACAGTGCAGCTGAGATAGAGATTAGCACTCCCTCAGATTTGCCAGCATAACTGCACATGTAGCTGCCCTCTAATTTCTTTCCTGTCAAAATGACAGGGAGTAGGGCTTTTCAAACACAGCTGACTAACGTACATTAGGGAGGAATATACAAGAAAAAATTATGCAATGGACTGAAGTCGTGGTAACTTCTGTTGTGGAAGCTATGGCAAACAGATGGAGGAAAGGAAGAGGTAGTAATCACTTCAGTCAGCCCAGCTACATTCAAAACAAGATGCTGAAGACCACCAACTTCATTTAAGACAAAGAACACTGGGAGAATAAAAAGATTTTAATATCAGGCCAGGTAGCTCTGCAATTGACATCTGCTTACATAACAAATTTTGTCATAGCTCAAGAAATGAATGTAAAATTTTTATGTATTTATTTATACTTTTAATTATTAATGCTACGTTATGGCATCAGAAACTACTGTTGCAATTACAGACATCTTTAAAAGTGTTTTTATGCTTTCAGCCATCACAAAAAATGCAAAGATTGTTCTAGAAGATATGCCCACTCAATAATTTTTCCAGATAGTAAGTACAGTTAATATTAACTCAACATTAATGTTGGGATTTCTGTTGCAACTTAAAAAAGAATTTCTAAACATTTACATGAGCAAAACTTATTTTATAAATGTAAATCACAGGCAAAAACATTCACCAAAATTTTCAAACTATTGTCCTTCAGCACAGATTCACACATCACCTGGCAGCAAGAATGAGCACAGCCAAGAGTCATCTATAAATCAAATTTTCTTCAATATATGTGGTTTCTTCAATATCCATATTATTGTGCAACTAACAAGTCCAACTTTGATTTCAAACATACAACCAATAGTCCAGAAAACCTTTTCTGTCATTTATGGAGTTACACACAAGGATGACCATGGTCAGAATCCTAGTTTTCTATTATAGACATTGTCCTTCAGAGCTTAAAGATGAGGAGGGAGAGGAAAATTAAACCAGAAAATAGTAAATTCATGTTTGAAGTACAGTTTAAAAATGCTGCTGTGAAGGTCTATAACTGTATATGTAGACTGGGTAAATTAATTTAGTGTATTAACTTCCTTATCACCAAAAGAAGTTTTCACTACAGAGTTTTTTACAGAGCAGAAGCAGGCTGGCCTGCAGCTGCTTGCTAGTCTTCTAGAAAAATATGTTTTCCATGGAATTTGCCACCTTGAACCACTTTATTCCAAAAAATCCAAAGGATTTTTTATATTGGGCCTTGCAAAACATTTTTTGCCAAAAGTGTTAATGTGTGTCATTAAAGCTGCCAAGCTGTACATAGCATACAGAGACTCTTGCTGGAGTTTATAGAATCTGACATAAGAATGTTAAAGAAAACAGAGCACATATATGGAGAGTGACAGATGATTATTTATTTTTACATATTTTTCAAAGTATCAATAAATCCATCTGAAACTTCATGGGCTTGAGATCTTGTAAGAGCAGCAAACCACAAATTAGCATGTAGTTTCATTTACCTTCTACACAGTTTCCTCTCAGCCCCCATAGACATTCAAACGGAATATATGCCTCAAATGATCTTCTAATAATCAAACAAATTTCATCTTTCTTGAAGGCCTAAAAAGGTATTATTGAAAGAAAATCATAACGTTCACCTCACCAAACACATAAAACTATTTAAAACTCATTTTTAGCTTAATAGTGCAACAGAATAATTTAAAGAAAAATCCACCACAGAATTTATGGTGCTTTAGGCATCTCCTCCCAAAACTGAAATGTACAGGCTCCCTGCTCATCTACCGCCTGAATTCACCAGGGACCTTTCCAATCACCTTACCCTCTTCAGTGCATTGAGCTCTCAGTTTTCCAATGCCAAAATTGTTCCAAACTCCATGGCTTGGTGTCCATCTTCAACTAGGATCCACAAGTGAATACCCCCTGCAGAAACCTTGTCATAGGTTTGACATACCACCTTAGCTGGGCAATGCAAGAATATATTTTGTGATAACCATTTACCCATTATTTAAGGAGAGAATATAACCTCCAGGGCCTCCAGTATATTGTAGTATAGCTCATCTCAGAGCACAAAATCCCATGAAAAAATAAATATATCAAAAAGAAAATCCGTATTAATTAGTGACATGCTAGAAGGAAAAGATTTCCTCTTCCTTATTAAAAAGTTGCTATATATTATATTCCCTCAGAGCCTGGCATTTAAATATAGTTGTTTTCTTTGTTTCCAATAACATCTCAGCTGCAATTACTTAATAAATTATAAATCACGATGTAGTTTTTATGTAAATGCATTTTTGTGTTCAAGCACAGGATTAATGTTTGTGTATGCAAATGAACAAAGGATATGTTCAAAGAGGTCGTGGTTCAAATCATTGCAAACTTTAAAATGCTTTACTGTGTTAATGGTTGAATATGACACTGTTCACTTTCTTTTTTTTTTCTCCTTAACAATTAATAACTTGTTTTAAATGCACCTGTTGCTCATACCTAATTTCTGTTTAGTGCAGCTTCATGGAAATATAGTCATGTGTCACTGTATAGTTCCTGCTTGATGTTGCATATAATTCTTATAATATTCTGAATGGCATGTGCTAATTATTTAGCACAATAGCTCATCTTATGGAGTTGTAAGGCTGTAAAAGAAGGGTGGTAATTACTTAGGATGGGAATGTCTTTTTTTTAAAAAAAACCAATGTGTGGGAGGGGAAAAAAATAAATTGGAGAAAAGATTAACATCCTAGAAGCACTGGAAGGGTTAACATCTTAAAGTTTTTATTATCTGGAAGTCTAGATCTGAAGCTTACAACGAAGATTGAAGAGCACATTGAAATGTTTAGCACTAAGTGGCCAGCTTCTATTCTTCCACCACTTCCCACGTGGCTGACAAAGCATAAGTTCTTAACCTACATCTCCCTTAAAACTTCATTATAGCAGCTCACCTATATACTTTATGCAGAAGAGATATGTATTTGAAACATGTTTAAGGCCGTTTCAAAAATCCATGCACAGAAAAAGAAGCCTAAAATTACATAGAAGTGAAGAAACCACAAAATGAAAACACCTAAGAAAACAGGATCAATGAATAAATGTACTTCTATGCTTATGCTAAGCCTACCTTGAAATACCCCCAAACCTACATGCATAATAAATGGAAATAATTAAAAGGATCAGGTCTTATATTTTAGAGTGTGATTTCTTGGGGTTCTGAGTGCCACAACTTCTTCATGCTAAACAAAGGAGGAAATACACAAAACGTCATGAGATCATGAGTTGGAGTACTAATCTGGAGATTGTAACAAATTGGATAGAATATGTACGATTTATGGGTTCAATCCTGCCCATTACCATTGATCCTTCTGCTTTTAGCAACAAGATCTTGTCAGAAAGGAATACAAAATAAACTTAAAAAACCAGAACAATCACACACAACACACAGAAAGGAAAGGCTCAGATTATACTGTGAAAACTCATTAATTGAGTGGAGAGAATAAGGAATCAGATCATATGAATACTCATTTAAATCTAGATATAAAAACTCTCCAGACCTTTTCTCACAGTAGACATGCAATCAAGATTTATTAGCTGAAATGTTCAAGGACAGTGAATCTTCAGCTTCTATGTTCTACAATTCACTGAGATACAATTTTAAAACCACATCTGCCAAAAGCCTTGCTGCAGAAAGCAGATTAAAAGGTTTCCACTTATCCAGATGAAATACAAATAAGGCCACGAATATCACATCACCAGTCACAACTAAGCTATATATTTTACATTTCTGCGTATTAGGAATTAGTTGTTAAGTTTCAGGTTAAAAGAAAAAGGGTGGGGAAGACTAGTCAGGAAAAGCTGCTTTCATGAATTTCTAAGAACGGAATACATGTTGAGAAAATTTCAATTTGATTGTGAATCTTTGTATAAAAGAACTGGTGTAGTTCACTGAATAGATTATACTCCAGGTTGCAATGACAGACCTTAGATGACATTTTAAAGAGAGATACAGACCAGAGAGTCACCAGAAAGTCAATACTTAAATAGAAAAATATTACTTTAAACTGCTCTCGATCATCTTTGACGTAGGGCTCAACACATAAACATCTATCTTGAGCTGAAATTTTACAGGACATTTGCAAATAGATGATACAGAGATCACAACTACCTCGACGCTGAGGACTTATCTGCAGTGGGCTTCCCGCTTCCACTGATGATGTGAACATTAAATTGCCACTGACTTCTAACAGAACCAAATCAAATACTATAATTATACACTTTGTGCTATCTGTACTGCACTGTATTATTATCTATAATTGATTATTCAACTCAGTAGCTATTGTTCTTTAAAATGCTTTTGACACATTGTAGAAAAAGTGCTATATAAAACAAAGTTGATGAGCATAGAAATTTCGGACATTCTACCACATGTGACGATGAAGCTGGCACAAAGCAGACTAGTTCCACTTACACAAAGTCACATCTAAATTTTTTGAGTCTGTGTTCCACTGATAGACTTCAACTGACTGTGCAGATGCAATTAGTGAGAAAACCCTACTGCTAAAAACTTTTTTACATAAACAAGAAAAACATTCAGTGTGGGGGGGAGATTGGGGAACCCAGGAAAAGTGTAAAGCAGTGATAATCTTGCCAAAGAGGTACAGCATCTTAAGTTATAGAAGCACAGCCTAGCTCAAGTTTCTGGAATCCCCATCTCAAGCCACAGCTAGAGAGTCATTTCAATTGAGCGTCAACCTACAGAGACCAGGAAGATCTGGCTATTCTTGTCTGTCTGCTCCTGCATTCCCTCTTGGGGCAACCTTCTTGTAGTCATGTGGTCATATAGTGGGCTGGACCAAAGAATAGATCTGGTTTGAAAATTAATGACTTCCTTTCACTATGCTATTTTCACATTTTTGTCATCTGCCCTTAAAACACAGAAATAGGACATTTTCAGGGTCTCTTAAAAAATAATCTTTGAATTTCCAGTAGTGAAGCTCTCAGATTACTTTCTCAATATGGGAAAACACTGTGGCCTATCCCCTTAGATATCTTTATATCAACCTGTTTTGATAAGCACAGAAAATTGTTTCATGTTTCCCTTTTATATTTGCCAGTAAGATAAATAAGGGTTGGGTTTTTAAGCCATCTAAAACTAGTAGGCTTAGTTCCAAGTAGCCTCAGTATTTACAAGAATGCCAAAGTAATGTCTACATTATTTTCAGATTAAGAAAAGAACCCTGAGAAAAAAATTATTGTTGGAGTGTAACAAGTTTTCTAATCACAAAAATATTTATTTTTGTGTCTTCAGAACACATACTATTGCTTCCCATAATTAACAAATGAGATTAAATGTTAACCAGTTTAAATCTGTCAAAATATTTTAATAAGGGGGGCAGATGTTCTGTTTTGTTAAGTATCACTATTTACTTTATGAGGTAATAATAACCTTACCTTTCCTCTGCAATAGTTAATAGTAAATGGTTAGAGCTTGCCAAAGAGCAAATAAATCATTATACTAAATACAGGTTGTCAGGCTAGTTTAGTACCTTGTACACTCAATTTTGCTTAGATAAATGGCTTAGAATGGGACTTACTCTCTGTGCTATTTTCTAGAAAGATTCTGCCTTTCCTATTGTGTGCAGTTTCATAGCAGATGTTAAGAAAGGTACTATATCAATATGTAGATTTTACACTGACAGGCTTACTTTTTTGCATTGACTTCCTAGATGTATAAATGTGAGACAAGCTGCAGACCTCCCAAGAATGTCATTTCAGAGAGTGAGTACTTCTGTGGAAAGACTGTGGCTTTGGTAAATAAATAAATGCATCAGTGCAAAACTCAAGCAAGTTGAACATATAATCAAGGCTCTGAAACATTCCTTAGAGTTCTCTCTGATTTAACCATATTAATACATCTCATAGTCACTCTTCATGAAATTTGCAGTTGTTCAATTCCAATAAAATGCGTGTGCAGATTTCGAATCTGTTGCTGAACACAGTAAGCGTACACTAGACGTCACACATTTCTGTAAAGCTGAGACATTTTTAGGGTTAAGCACAAGTGGATCTGGCCAACAGGAGACCCTCGCTCCTGAGAAGGCTCCTGTGAGGCTATTACACAACTCAAGCCTCAGTAAAATCCACCTGTCAGCTAAGAGCTTATTTGTCCTTATGACTATATAGATAATGTCAGCTTTTTGCACAAATACACGTATTTGAAATTCTGTATGAAACAGTATTTGCACAGAAGTATATTTATTCAAGATTCAAGATATTTTTCCCGCAGTAGAAGTCCTGCCATCCAACCACAGAAAACCAATAATTTGGAAAATTATGCAAGGCTAACAGCTAATAATGGTTGAAGGAAAAATCACAAGTTCCATTGGCTGACATTTGTATAAACTATTTGCAGAACACTTGAGAAAAGCAACTCTGGTCATGGAAAGAAGGATGAGGTTGTGAGTGATCTGTGAAGAAGGAAAAGGTCCAATAAATTGGCTCACTTATTCACACTGAATAATTCAAGTAGCTTGACTCGACACTAGGCACACTCTTTACTCCTTTTAAAAGATTAAAATATTAATGGTATCTTCTGTCAAATGCTATTATTGCTCTGTAATGTCAGGAGCAATGGCTATCTTCCCAAGGGCTGCAGAAGACTTGGATGTGGGTCATCAACTGCAGTTGTGGAAGCTGCCTGGAAAACACTTCTACCAACGATCTCAGTCCCACATTATTTCAGTCCTACCAAAGGTAAATTGAAAACTATCACTGTCTTTATTCTTGTGTTCTAGTGCCATGGAAGCACTTTTGTGCTGCTTTAGAGCACTGTGTAGAAAGCTTAGAAAGAATGATATCTCCTCGCTTTGACAGTTGTGGCATGGTCACCTCATAAAAGAAGAAATTCCATTCATGAGTTCAAGAATTTGCCCCTTTCCAAACCATGCACACAAAGCCAAATTGGAAAAAGTGAAGATAAAAAGGGTGCCAAGTGTTAGGCATTTTATATCAGAAACCCACTACAATGGTTTATTATAAAAGCCACCAACTTCCTTAAAGAGACCATTAGCATCTCTCCTGAAAAGAAAAATATAGGGTACAAAGAGCTACTACTTCAAGATATTCCCAAACAGAATGTCCCAAAATACTTAGAAGTCAACTTTTCTTTAAGTGTGTCTACATTTTAGTCCACTTCAATTCATGTTTTACAAAATGGACACACTTTACAAATTCTTTAAAAATTCTCTATTTGGTAAATTCCTCTTTAAAACAATCCAACCTGTTCAGCTTTTCAGTAGAATTTTTTTTTCTTCTGCTTTCTTTTAAAGACATCTTAATTAGTTTAATCCTGACTGGTCTCTTTCCAATGTTCCTGTTGGCACAGTAGGATTTCAATTAACATTCTGCTTTAGCACTGCAAATGCCCTTGCTCAGATTTTTTTTTTTTTTTTTTTTTTAAATGTGCTATTTTGGATGCCATCTCCCTTCTCTTTTCTTCTCAAAAATTGTTCAGCTTCTAAAAGGTTTTGGAAACAGAGGTTGTTCTGCCAATTTGTGCTTTCTGAGCTTATCGATGGAGAGCGCATCATTTATTTATTTATTTATTTATTTATTTATTTATTTATTTATTTTCATTTGAGAGTTATATTCCTTTTCTCATCTGCTCTGACCATATCACTCATCCCCCTTTCAATCCCTCCTGGTTTCACATCAGCAAGTTCGTGCTTCTTGTCCTCAGTTTCAAAGCTCTTCAAATCTCCACCCTTCTTTATTTGTCTATTCTTGTCTCTAATTGCATTTCTCTCTCTCTCTCTTTCACACACACATACACTTTCTTTTAATCCACCAACAATAACAATCTTCTCTGCTGTTTGTCAGCTTCTCTCACAAACAGCTCCACCCTGCCCTTCACACATGGAGTGCCCTCCCTGAACTGAGCTGTCAAGCGATTGTCCTGGCTTCTTTGATATCTATCCTTAAAAAGCCACCTCTGCTGCAATGCCTAAAAGAAATCAGCTAATTAATGACGGTTATGTTGAGGGGCAGATGGAATAGCTGACATTTACTTTACAGTAATAATAAAAAAATCCTAACCAAAACTCCTTTTGTGCAAGTGTGAGTAAGTATCTTAATCTATGCTAGACTGCTCTTCCAGAGGGATAGCAATATGGATGGAGCAGTGACTAGATCCTGCAGGCTGTGCACATCATCCCTGACTGATTTTAGATCATGGGAGACTCTCTCTTTTTCTACTCTTCACCCGTTTTGCATGTTTAAACTATAAACTCTGCAGGATAGCATCTGTAGATATGTCTAGTCTGCATACCATGTAGTAACTGATAACCTTTAAGTGAAACAGGAGAGGATAGTCACAGCAGCATGGAGCTAATTTACTCAGAAAGTATTCTGTATTATGCAATACATGTCCACAGTAATTAACACAATGACAAAATTATCTTAATTGAATTATCTTGGAAGTGCATAGCATTAAAAAAGCAATATCAAACTAAGTACCTTGCTGCTGCTCCTACTACAAAGCTAAATCATAAAAACGTAATATAACCAGACTTATGCTTAACCTGGAAAAACCAACATGTGAGCTGGACTTCAAAGACACTGCCACACAAAGTGTCCACTTACATCCACTGTATTTATACTTGTTCACAGGAAAACAAAATCCTTCTATGGATCTCAATCTGTAAATTTCAGTCCTAATCCAGACTTCTGTACAATTCTGGTACTTTAATACAACTGGAAACCTCATCTGTTAGGCTAGAAAGCAGAGACACACACATCTGTTGCCAACCTCTCCTTTGCATTGCTCTCGGCTACAGAAATTGGCACACCTTAACCACATGAGCCCAATAAACCAATCAGACCTTCCTGTGCTTAATCATCTTCTCTGGAAAACTATCTTATGTTCTTAGTACATCAGTTTTCAATTACAAAAAAAAAGAGTCTAAAGTATCTACTGTTTGACAAATATGTTGCAAAACTTAAATATTTAGAGAACAACAGATGAAGAACTGTGGTAAACCAGGATTGCTGCCACAGTAAAACTGCTTCAAACTGGAACAGTAAATCCAGATAGTAAACTGCAGCAGGTGGATGAAAGTTTTTAGCTGTTCCAAAATATGTGGCTAATTTGAAAGTCACTAACAAGAAAAGATTAATTTCCACTCCTTTTCTAGTGACTGAATAGCACTTGCTCTTTGTGACTTTGTATTACATTCCCATGCTTCCAAAACCCACTAAAAATCTTGAAAATAAATAATAAAATTTAAAAAGAAAGAAACCCCACAAAATCAAAAAACCTACAGCAACATTCCTCCTGCATTAAATCCAAGTAATTTTTCCACTCTACTGGCTTACCTGAAAGCAGCCATCCCTATCAGCACTGAACACTTCTATGAATTTCTAAGCCTTCACAAGAGATCAGGTACAATCATCTGGAGACTTAACAACATCATCACCTGAAAGCCGTCCAAATGATCCTATCCCATTTCCACACATTGTGACTCTATTATAACCATTCATAGATGACCACTTTGTAGCTACATCAGGAGTTTCCATTCCAAGGTAGGCCCAGTGATAATGCAGCTGGGTGTCACCTGCTATTTAACATCTTCCAATGAGCCTTTATACTAAGGAGCACTACCCATGTGTTCTTGGATGAAAGGAAGCACTGAAGACATCTAAGTAAGTCTACCAGGGTAGAGGAGAAAGTTAGTTAAAAGAGAGTTTGCTTTGTACAGAGATCCAGCAAACATAATTTGGGCCAAACAACTCAGATTGTGCAATATGTCAAAGTCATAGTTACTTTTACATCATCAACCTGTTCTTCTTGGTTATTAGTTCAAACTGTTTGGAAAATATAAATGTCCAGTTACTTCAGCTTCAGAAAACAGCATATGATATGAGGTGTTTATCCACTTTATATTTCGAGCATGCAAACCTATTCTTCCCTTTTTTCCCCTTCTTTTATTTTTTTAAATTAAATTGATGGTTCTAGCAGGTAAGGGAGGAACATGTAACTGGTAATGGTAAGGAAAAGAAGTGTGTGGGATCTTCTTTTGAGTATAATTCTTCAGTACATTAAATGAGACGAACAAAAGAGAAATTAAACATAATACTGTGCCATGGTACTGTGACATAAGTGTCAACTTAGAATTTCAAATACAATTATAAGAGTCTTCTAATAATTATATAGGTGGCAAACAAGTCTTTAGGGCAAACATATGTGGCAAAAAATTACTAATGGCATTCTACAGAAAATCAGCTAAGCCTGACCCTTCCTATGCATCATATTGTGGTAGGGTCAACTTGGTGGAAAGGTTAAGAGCAGTTAATGTTAAACACTGACCCATCCCTCCCCAGTCTTTTCCATATTCATAGGAAACTATCATCCATATTCATGCAACAAGATAAGTAGCTCCAACATACAGAGGTTAAAAAAAAAAAAAAAAAAAGAAAGAAAAAGATTTTACTTCTTTACAATCTTATTCAGTACCATGACACTAATTCCCAGAGCATGGATCAGGACATAAATTAGTGTGTGCAGAAGGTTGGGCAGAATGGGTCATCAGAAAACATAGAGCAGCCTCTGGGTGACACTTAAATGTTCTAAATACAGTACAAGCAAAAGGCACAGACAGACCAATATCACTGCATTTCTGGGGCTAACGGTACCGTTTTATTTTTAGGACTGCCTAATAAGACTCTTCTTTTGCTGATTGCCCTTCCTTTGGCACACTGCACAATGCACTTGGAAAGGAAAAGTGCTCAGAACTTGAAAACACAAGGTTCCTTTGCACAATTTACCCCCACACACCTGTTTTTGCCTTTCCTCTGAAATAACTTTCCAAACATGAGTTCCTCTTCAGTATCACTGCCTCCATTTCTATTTCCTTAAAAAAACCAAAAAAACAAACAAACAACTTAAGAATAACTTTATATTGAGTTGGCATTCCTTGCCTAGAAGTATTTATCTTTTTAAAACCAAAATGTGAGAGTCTAAGTTGACATTAAAGCAGTCACCCCACCTCTTTTGCAGGTGAAAAGACATTCGGTTAACCACTTTTCCTTCCAACCAAAACTTTTTTCCCTAACTACTGAAATAGAAAATAAGGAACATCACTAGAAGAATATTTTTATGCAGTAAATGGGCTTCAGTCCTTGCCCATTTTGTTCCAGGAAAGTCTTTCCATTCCAACAGAAGCATCAAATGCTTCGGTGCATTTTGGTAGGAAAAATGGCTCCATTTTTCTTGCCACTCCACTCATCATGATTAACATAATGGTGGCAAAGCGGTAAGGGAGGCTAGATGGCTAAACTAATAGCTTTCTATTGTTATTATTGGATATAGATTTATACAGCACTTTTGCAGGCAACAATTTACTTGACTGATTTTTAAATGCAGATTGTATCTTCCAGGGTTTATTCACAGAGACCCAGATGTCTGCACTGGGACTTTGCCAAGGCAAAGGTCTGGAAACTTGATCGTATCCAGAGCAGAGGAAGATACCTCAAGCAATAGCACCTGGCATTGCACCTGAGCTCTGGTGCCGCCACCTGCCCCTGGTGGTATACAGCAGCGAGGAGACAGCCAGGGCTAAGGCCAGGCTTCGAGGAAGATTATGGGGAGAGGGTTGCTGGACACCCAGCAGCAAGAATCCCATAAATTTTCTCTGAAGAATAAAAGGTTTCAGTAAAATCTCCACTCTTGTTTGTAATATACAACTAGGCTGTAGGCCCTCTAATTCCTAATCATTGGTGTTTCAGTAACACCACGCTGTCCTTTGCCATCATCATAGCACCCTTTCATTTTCTTACCTTACATTCCTTTCTCGTTTGAAGGATAAGGCATTTTTCCCCTTTTACATTTACTTCAAAGAAAGCACAGCTTTGTCTGTATTAATCGACTTATGTTCCCAAGGTGTTTAAATGACCCCATATTCTCCCTCCAACGCTGTAACGTTTCAGTACCTTGTTGTCATTAATGTATTTTATCTTTGTGACACCCTTCGCCTGAAACGAAGAAGCCATGTCCTTCCAGATGGGTGTGAATTGCAGGGCAGAGGGGGAGCAAAGCCCAAATCCCAGCCCCTGGCAGCCCCTCACCTGAGGTGTCCCTTCCCAGCCCAACCAGTCTGACATCCAGGCAGGAAAGTTTCTTCACAGATTCAGACCAGGGCATTTTACACCTGAAACAATTGTGATTCCAAGGTACACTGAGGCAGAGACTAGGCTGCCTGTTCTCAAGAGAATGACAGCCAAAATTCAACAAACAAGTAAAGCCCAAAAGCATTCTGGAGCTCATCAAGTCACATTACGACTTTTTTACACTTTCTTCATCTTAGTTCTTTAAAAGACCGGTAGAACAGAGAAAAAGAGTCATATCCATTGTTGTGCAGTACATTTTCTAATTTACCACTTTATTTTGCATGAGCTGCTGAGGAGTTTCATAAAAAGCACTGAGAAAGTTTATAAATATGTAAGTAAATATTTACTTCCCTTGAGAAACATTTTTTGTCACTAACTGCTGCGAAGGGAGTTTATTATTGATGAAATCAACTGCCCTGGATGTTCTAATTTAGTAGGCACACACACAGAAAGTCTTATTTCTGAATTGTTATACAAAGGAAACAATCAGTCTTTTAAAACTTCATACATTGCTTTTGATGGGGGACAAAGGAGGCAGAAAAAAATAATCTCTAAATAATTTTATTTTGATTCTGTACCAAGAATTTTTTTGTATGTTTGTTAGGACTAAAGCTGCAGAGTGAAACAGATCACTGATTGCAGAATTAGCTAGTGGTAAATGATACTGCAACTAATAAAAATTCTAGAAGAAAATAATTTGGAAAGAAATGTGGATTTTAAAATTCAGGGACCGTTCTTAACCAAATACATATTTGAAAAGATATTACCAAAAGTTGGCTTTAGACAGCAAAAATGACCTAAGAGCCATGTTGAAGGCACAGCATAATGAGAACAGACTACCTAGCATTGTATTTTAGTGTATTTTTCTGTATGGCATGTTGAGATATCCAAGACTGGTCACTGGCTGTGCATCATAATACAGTCATAATGCATCATGTTTTCCTATGGAGATTGATTTTTAGCAGGACTTAATCACCCCATGCAAAACACTAAAACACTATGCTGTCCCAGTTCACTCATACCTAGCTCCTATGTGGTCATATCCAGATTCATGATTGCTTCCAAAGGTTACTAAGGGTTGCTAAAACAGAAGCATACTTTACATGCACTTTTAGCTGTGTCTCACTTTTCACCCTTACTTTTCTGACTCTACACACTTTGTGGCCTCCTCTCTGGAGGAGAGGCTGTCACATAACAGCAATGTCAACGAACAGAAGGCTTTCTTGTGCGGTGAAGACAACATACCTGCAAAGAAACATCACAAAAGATAACAGGAATATTGCATGTGGCACAAATAGCCACATCTAGAATGGGTGCTAGAACATCCGCTCACTTTGCAAATCCTAATTTGTTGATTAGAAGTCCTTCAACAAATATATTTAAAGTGTCTTTAAGAAAGACTATCTGCAGAATTCCACAGGTCAAAAAATGTTATGCAAAGAAAATATCTAGCACGTTTTGTGCTTTCTTGGCAAAAAGAATGGGTAAAGTCTGATCAGCAGCCTGACTTTTCTACATTTCTTCAGTGTAGAAAAGTTAAGTAGACACTCTAAGACTATAGCAGTGGGTTAGGTTAATATATATATATTAATACATTGGATTACATGTTTTTTGTGTTTATTTTATATTTCCATTTGTCACTATCTCTATAGTGAATTCTTTGTGACTTTGGCACATTACAAGGGAGCACTTCCTCTTCGCACTAATCTACAGAATTGCTTCAGTTCATTGACAATGAGAATTACAGAACCTTTTTATTCAAGTAAATCAGGCACTTCAGGATTCATGCAGATTTAATGCTTCTCAGAGAAGTTGTACTACATAGGCTCTCTTGCCCTAAGATTTTGAGGACCTTCAATAAAGCCTCTCTTAGATAATAGCATGCTAAATAGTTTTTCTTTCTGTTTGTCCTTGAAACTTTCCACTTCACTCTCAAGGTTCAGTTCAAGAAGCAAGGTTATAACCTTCTATATTACCTTTTCTACTGACTTGTTAGTGACTGAGGGAACTCTTCTGCTTCTTGCTGTACCGCTCGGCATATCTGAAGAGAAAGGAAGATTTGGCAACAGATCCCTTCGCTCATAGCAGGGAATTTACCAGCAAATGCAGATGCTGACCTTGCTGGATATCCCAGCTTCCATGGTAGCACAGTCTACTAACAGAGCATTCCTGCCAGGAGAGACAAGGGCTTTTGTTTCCTGATTCTACAAGGCCTGAACATCAGCTCTGAAGTCCACGTGTGCCCTGATCTCCCTCCACTTTGCCTTTTATTCTGTAACTCTTTAGTGCTGTAAATAACAAAGCTCAGGCTGATTTTTACCTAAATCTGCTTTGTGCCTTTTTTAGGATAACATTTTTTTAAAAAGTCTCTCCATCCCCCATCTCTTGTAATCAATAGAATGGAATCAATATCTGAGGGTCAAGACCTTTTCTTTTTTTCCTGTGGCTAAGCTTTTCCAGCCTTGCATTTTAAATAAAACCTGTATTCCCAGCCATCTGCAAAAAGGATAGGAGAAAAAAAGCCAGCTGATTAGTGTCTCTCTTTTAGGTCTTAGGGTAATGGCTGCTTTTACCTTTCCAGTTTAATTCAGCACATTTACAAAGCATTAAATCTGTCAGTATGGCATTAACTTCTATCATGTGCATATTAATAGGAATAATAATCAAAACATCGAGTGAGTTTGGGTGTTAAAACTGGTAATATTTTCTTTAAGTGCTAGTACACATTTGGCTTGGAAGGTGCTCAACATTGCAAAGGATTTTGAAACTAAGATTTATCTCCTATCTATATAGAAGTGTTTTGTGGTAAACCTGCTCATTTGTATCCCAAAGGGCATGACTTTGTCATCATGCTGATGTTTTCATGGAACACATTTCTAAAACACAATTTCTAACTTTTGTCGCCTCCATTAAGAAGAATGTTGATTAAGTGGAATCAGCATGTAAGAAAATATTTAGCAGCTGTTCTCTTATTGCGAAGTCGTAAATATATGGAAAAATAATCACACAGATATTTTATGCCAATTAGCAAATACTTCTTTTAATTAAAGCATGTTGAACATTACGGCATCGTCTTAATATTATTGAAATTCAAATAATATGTAGGGATGGTGAAATTAGAGAGACAACATCTTCATCAATATATTAGAAAGGTTTTGTTAACAAGCTGGCTGAATGGGTTCAGAGGGATTCCTGTTTTGTATGGTTTTCAAAGTTTTCACTCTATACATTTTACATCATTACAGTGCTCTCATTAAAAAAGGAAAAAAAAAAAAGCTGCTTTCCCTTTAAACGGCACAAAGGACGGGAAAAACTACTGCATTACTACAAATTATTTCAGCTTCGGTGTTGCCAATGTATAACAGTTGTAAATCAAGGATATATTTTGAAATATCCTAAATCAGTTTTTACAAATCAGCACTCTTAGTAACAGCTTTCAAAGAATAAAAGAATACAGCCGTGGGAATTCATATTTATGGCTGAGGGTAAGTACAAATTAAACGTATCTATTTCACTTATGTTGCAAAGTACTATTATTCAATGGTCCAAAATATTATCAATTTATCTGTATTCACTTTTTATTAGGAAAGAGGTGCACAACCATGCAGGTTTCAATGATGTAGATAATAATAATCAGGAAAAGAAATGCTCCCCGGTGAGGATGAAAGGAATGCATGCTACCTTCTCAGAGGCTCAGTACTGTATCTTTAGGAAAAGCAGTATGCATGCAAGAACATTGTCCTGGAACACACTAAAGGAGTTGACTGGCTTTGTCGACTGAAAAGTAAAAGCCTTTGCTGTACCCTCTGCTCATATCTAATCATTTTTGCCTTGCACACACCACCTACACACCTAACACTTCACTGACAATGCTTTGCCTTTCCCCACTACCCCCCAAACACAATGGAAAGTTAATTGAATGTTTTATGCTTTAGCAATATCAAAGAAATGAAAAGAACGTAGGTTTCAACTGTATTTCAATAATAAGTGCATTAATTTTTACCTTTTAACTGACACTTGTACTAATTTCCTTAAATGCTCTTTTTTACTCTTTTTTGATCTGTCTGGCTTTGTCGGGTCTGATGATGAGGGCTTACTTCAAATGCAAAAAGATTAGCTCTCTTTCCTTTAATAGCACAATTATAGCTTGTGTGATGTCTAAATCATGAAAGATATCAGGGACAGACTTCTAAAGTCGCATCAGTTTATTACAAAAGTGGTAGTAATCATTTTAATATCAAAATTACTCTAATTTCCACTGGCATTTAGGAATTGTTGGGCACACGTACACATACACACAAAGATTAGTAGCCATTTACTTCTAATTTGACTTACATAATTGTTACAAATAACACAATGAAATTAAAAGGCTCTGTGTTACATTTTCACCTCTACCCCAGATGTTTAGGCACTAAAAGAATATTGCCACATCAAAGCAGGAACCAAGAGATCCAGTTTGACGTTTTAGATATGCCAGAATCTACATCTCATTTTGAATTTAGTTCAACATGGGACTTAGTACTAAACACTGAAGAATAAATGTGCCTTCTTTAAAGATATGTAATATGTTTAATCCCATCAATGCTTAGTCTACTTTTTAAATCCCAGATTTAATATACTTTGCCACGAGAGGGCAAGATTAAGATACCCTCTCTCATACTGGGTGATACCTACCTCCTCAAGTATTACCATTAGTTATATTACGACAGCAAGAAGAGTCCCTACTGAAGGTGAGGGCCTGCAAGTGATGAAGTGAAATGCAGATGTAAAGAGACATTGAAGATTTAGCTTACAGTCCAAACTGACTTTGATTCACATATACTCATGGAATGGTCATTGCTGGCCAAGATAAAGAGGGATATCAGAGCTCAGAAAAGGTAGGAGCTATCATTTTCAAGAATGTTCCCTAAAAAGACTACACTTCTACATCAGAGATAAAAATTTACAAACATTAATATTGCCCCAAAGCACCTAGATAACGTCTTGTGTTTCCGGCAGGTGGAAGTGGAAGACAGTTACAGTCATCTTTTTCAAATGTTTTAGGATGTTGTGGCTGTTAAACTGTAATTTCAAGGGAGAATTTGATAGTTAAATCCAGGACTGAAAATACAAATTGCTTTGGGAAGAGAGAGCACTAGCTTTGATAAATTTTAAGTTCATAGCAGATAAAGTGGAACAGTTTGACCCATTGTCAGTCTATTTTAAGATGAACATTTGTTAAATTCTAATGAAAAAATGTAGCACTTAAACTTTGGCAGAAGGACAATTAGTTTTTTTCTCTGAATTGAATAAAATTGCATGGCACTGATTTTTACTTTAACTACAAGTAATAAATATGAGCTGCAACAGACCTAACAGCTATTGAACATATCTACATGGATATGTCATACAACCAAAGTTCACTTCAATTTCAAGCATGCAAAATTTATGTCTACACCATATAGCTTATCATGCATTTAGCCTGTTCATGTGAAAGCCGATTTTCTAGTGTTTAAGAACAACTTGCACCTTTTTTGACGTGCAGGGCTATAATCAGCTAAGTGAATCAATGCTGTCTGCACCAAGAAGCAAGAAAAACCCTGAGCAGCTATTACACACCATTGGTTAATGCCCAACCACTTCAGCCTGAGAACTTTTAACTCTATTAACATTAGAACATATCCTTCCTGCCTGTTATGTGCTACATATATTAGGATTATTTGTTTGTTTCGCATTTTTGGAGATTACTAGTGAAGCATGGTGATTGGGGAAATACTGTATCCCTGGCAAGCACTTGAGAAAGTTTATAGGGCAAACAAGCTCCCCATTTCCCTAGTCCCAGGCAGTAGATTTACATTACTGTAATGAGAATGAACAATAAGCTGTCATTCATCAGCAGATGCTATATGGCTCTGTCCACAGCAAGAAGGTTTTAGAAGTGGATAATCTTTGCATTCTTTGGCTCTGCTTTGAATATCAGGGCTTAAAGAAATATAACAAAGACAGGCAGACCAAAAAGAAGCAGCAAAATTCTGGAAAACCTCTGGATGCAAAGCTGATAGTTAGTGTCATTTATAAGACTGAGCAAAGTAAGTGAGGAGGGGGCTGTCTGCACAAGTTTCCCTTCTGTGCCTGACTTCTGCATGAACACAAGATAATTAGAGGATGCACCAGCTCAGGACTCTTAGTACTGACACAGCACATTGCGAAGTGCATAATGTGAATTCTTCTCTTGAATGCTGGCCCACTGTCTTATAGACACAAGGCATGAGCTGCAGGATGCAAGTTTTAAGCTATCTGAACACAGAAAACATAATATGGCACTTTGTCAGGCTTAAAAGAGGTCAAGCTGCCCAGGTGGAGCTGGCTAGAATTTTGCTAGCCAAAAGTACATTTTTTTTTTCCCGGTAAGGTTCTGAAAATCATGTTATTGACTTTATGTGTATTCCCAGCACAAGAAAGCAAGAGTAGGCAAAGGATGGTTAGAGGAATGGTCTCTTTTTTAATAACTGGAATGTCTACACTTGAGAATAATGAGATGAATGTTTTATGCTGCTGTTTATTTGAATTGCATTTAATATTCTAAATACATTAAAATCCATATTATTTACCATTTAAAACTCATGAGTGGGAGGGGGGAAGTTTTGCCTTTACAGACTTAGCAAAAAATAGTAAGAATTTACAAAATATTTTCCCTTCATTTTAACAATTCATTACTATAGATGGGCAATAAAATTTTATTTTACTCAGCAATAAGATCAAACTTTTGAATTGTCTTATTTAATAAACTTAATAGAAAATGAAGATGCTTTGTTACAGAATTACTAGAAGCAAAAATTTAAGGGAGAGGCCAGAGTATAAATGAGTCCCAAGATGAGAACTTTTGACGAGAGCATAATCAGCTCTTACTAGAATCACTCGCGCTGATTTATTGTAATTATGATGAAGTATATGGCCAGAAGTCTTTTACCTTTAGTATGCCATGCTACATCCTATATACTTCTGCCATTAGGATCCAGCCAGCTTTTCCCTCTCTTGCCAAGCTTATTGAATTTCTATCTGTCTACATCATCTACAATTTCCTGCTGAATTAATTTCTTGTAGCCTAGTTCTTGAACCTATTCAATCAGATTTTCAGCCTGTACTCCACTGAAACCTCTCTTAAAGGTTTTTCTATTCTACTCCTAGTCAAATCACAGGGTCTGAACCTTCTTACATCTCCCTGGGACATTTCAACAGCTTTTCACATAACCAGACATCCTTTCTCTATGAAATCTTGTCCTCATCAGTTTTTCTTATTCCAAATTCTCCTTCTGTTCTTCTGTCACTCTAAACAATGCCTTCAGTAGTTCAGTACACACTCCTCATCTCTATCCACTACTGTCTAGGGTGACCTCCCAGCCCTATCTAATACAGAACATAATATATAATGCATACAATATATATAAAATACATATGTATATTTAATATCTCTAGTAATAACAGTAACATACAGAAGGCCTATTTTAACTACCATCTTTTCCACAATGTAATATATATGTGAATAAAGAACTATTTACTGTGTTGTAGCCAAGAAGATAGGAAGAAATCAAAGTTGTGGTAGCTAAAGAAGATACAGCTGCTTTTAAAAAGAAACCAAAACCAAACAGCGTTAACTATTTGAATAACCAGGTGAATAGAGGTATGCACAAGGATAAACTACCCCCTTTCTAAGCTTCATAAGTTCACACGTGCGCTCCAGGGAGGGACACAATACAACCCTAACTGTATCTTGTTGAACTTGAGAATTTAGATGACCAACCCTTTCCTAACATGGCCTTTTTTAAAATTAATAACTGATCCTAATTTTGTATTTTCCTATTAGAGTCTGTCAGCAGTTTGGGCCTGACAGGGAAAAAAAATAAATAAGCATGACAGAAAAGTAAATCAGTCTTGCCAAAATGGAGAACATGGTCTTTGGCAGGATGCATTTTAATGCTTTATAAACATCTTCAAAGAGTGTTTTTAATTCCTTTTCAAGTCAAATGCTTTAGCAAATCTTTCCTTTCAGGCCCTATTTGGTAAAGATGCTGAAGAGTCATCTACTGTAAAATGACATTGCCTTTACAAAGAGATGTCAGAACATTTGGTCAGTATGATCTGGCTTTCTAGACACTCCTGGTAGCTTTGCAAAAGGATTGCTCTTCTTTTGGATGTCTTGTATTCCCTCTCTGTGTGGAGTTTTCTAAAATATTTTTCTAAAAAGATGAAGGGTCAGGGATCTTTTAACTGTTGTAGGCAGTGTGGAAATAATGTACTTCACACAATGGGTCAAGTCCTGGTCTTATCACATACACATCTATAAAAATGTATCTATGACTTGCCTTTTTCTTTTTTTCCCAAGTTTCTAGAGTAGCTTTGTCAGTTTTGGATCAAAGCAGCTCCTACAGGAGATAAAAATAGTTGAGACCGAGTCACACAGCAATGACACTGACTTTAGTCAGATTAAATGCAAGAAGAGGAGGTCAATTTTTTTTAATTGCAAGTGGCTAATTCACTGATTGCTAAAAACTATTCATGAATAATTTATATCTCAAATATTAAACTATGCATGGGATGAGTATGTGTATGAAACCATAAACCTGCAACCCTCCCTCTCTACAAATTCTGTGCTGAGCTTTGACCTGTGTAACATCTACTTCTCCATTGGGTTAATGCTTGATCTTCAAGTATGTAAATAGCTGAATTATATAAAAAATATTATTAGATAAAAGTTTTTAGCAATTTTAAGAAAAAGTTATGACATACAAAACTAAACACAAAGAAATGAATTCTCATAGGCCCAAATTGGAGCCTACCATGACTTTGCCTCTTGCTTCAGCCTATTTAAGTTGGGGGTGGGGGTAGAGGCGGGGGACTTCAGGGAGGATTCAGCCCAGTTTGAAACAAGCCGTGACAGTAGAAAGACAGAAAACTCAAAGGTCTAGGAGATGGACTTCATAAAGAGATTCTCTGTCACAATAACAAATGCAAGAGCAATGCTCACAAACATTTTCATGCCTTACCACATGCCTGGAAGCCACTACATGTAAGTAAGTCTTAGTGGTTCCATTCTGCAGCCAAGAAATAAAGTAAATACTCGATCAACAAAGGCACCCAATTTGAGACCTAGTTCATAGAGATCTGAGAATTACAAAATGTCTTTAAGTCATCCTGCAGATCCACAGCTTTTGAAGGCCAGGCAAACAATCATTCCTTCAATTTACCAAAGGCAGTAAGGTTTCTTTGAAAGCATCAGCCTAAACAACACACTGGACACCAGAGTTACATCTTACTGACCTCTAAGCTTTGTTTCCATTTCCTATGTAGGTTTCTGGGCAGAACTGGATCCTGAAGGCAAATGTTGCCTACATGTGCAAGCTGGCCCACATGACAGCCCCTGCTCCAGTCCTCTGCGCAGGGCAGGTGTGGAGGATGCCACTGTGGCAGACAAGCTAAGGCTGCTCCCCAAACCACACAGACCGCATCAGTGGAGGATGTACTCCAACCTGGGCACTGTCACATACTATCCCCCTACACCCCAGCAGTGCAAGTTATGGGTCTGTCTTCTAGCTTCCTGCAGAAGTACTGCTTCATGTACCATGGAACACCTGGGACACACGCTCGGACTGATCTAAGGGGAAGAGTGCCACCTACTGAACCACCAACGCCAGCTATCAGCTCCTGCGGCTCAGGAAAGTGCTGCTCCATGGAGAGCCTGGACACGCTCTGAAGCAAGCTGTTTGCCACGAATTTGAGCTAGAATACAAACATACGCAATCAGATTGGAATGAAGTTTAAGAAAAAAGAATTAAATAGGGCTGGCTCGTAGAGCAGATGTTGCTAAGTGTTACTAGGCAGTGCCGGTACCCGCCTGCGACTGTCGTGCACATGTCAGTGCACAAAAAAATAATGTGTCTATTAAAGACACCGAATTATGATATTCGCTCAACTAGCAAAAGACTAGACCAAGATTTTCACTCAACCGTTTACAAACAGGGCTGCTGAAGCCCACCAGAGAAGAGGACACAGTGCTGAATCCCGTGAAAGAAAAATGCAGAGCTTAAGCAGCTCCTGTTTAAAAATACTTTCCTTTCCAGAACCTTTATAAATGCTTTTGTTTTAATCTTGGGATCCATCAGTCTGTCTACACAATTTCATAACTATTATGCAGCTGCTTAGCTTGCACTGCTGAAATACTTCCGCAGCTCATTCAGTACGTCCTCTTTTATTTACAGCCACCATCAAAATCACCTGAAACTGACATTTTTCATGCAGAATCCATTATGTGGCAGAGTGCCATATTTACATCAACATCTAAAAATATATACAAGACTTAGTTGGAAAACCCAGCTAGCTTACTTTTCATTCCTACTCGTCTTCTGAAGTAACAGGGAATTTAGATCTTTAGCACTATTTCAACCTCTACACATTTTCAAAAGGCACTATTGAAAAAAAAAAGAAAGAAGTGAAATGGTTAAACATTTTATTATTCACATTGCATTCATAGTAAATTGTGTAATAGTTTTCATGTCTTAATTACTTAAATTTTATATTGAGCTATAGTGATATTATCTCTCTTTTTGTCTCCACACAATTGTATTTTATAATAGCTTTTATTAGGGCCTACATGAATGGAATTTAAAATGAACACATCATTTCTGTTACTTCTGCAGTTGAGAAAAGAGAGTGCTTTTCTGATATTTGGCGTGAAAAGTGCTTTCCTTTGTGTTTTATGACATATAGCAAATTGTATTAGTTAGGGACGTATTTTGAGCCGAGAAATAACTAAGAGGAATACAGAGCACTTCTGTCACTTTTAGTAACTCCACCTCAGCCTGAAAGTGGGTGTGATGCCCAACATGCAATGGGGGAATATTCTCCCCCAGAAAGGTTTGATTTTATTCTCATTGAAATAAAAGGCAAAACCTCCACTGGCTCCCACAAGAGAAACATCAGTGTAGCAGATACATAAGCTAATGGTGTGTTTATACAATCTGCCTACCTACCTTTGAAAGTGAGGTCAGCTCCCTACCTCACAAACTCCACCTGCTCTGCCAGCAGTGCCTACCTTGATACCATCACGGATGCCTCCACAGTCTCGTGTTGCTCCTTGCACTTAGAGTGCCTCCTTGAAACCTGGCTGCTATGCTATTTCCTTTACCTTTATGAAATCCCTCCTAAAGTCTCCCTTCTGCCAGCACACCTACACTCAATCTGTGTGTGGGATGTGTAAATAAATTTGAATAAACATTTGTTTTCAATTGTTAACAGAACTAGCAAGACATGCACATCCAGGGCTTAGACACATAAAAGAGATACCACAAGGTAACAAGTTTCTGCTGAGCAGCAAGGACTGCCTGCATACACACTATTCCCCCACAGCAAATGCAAGGTGAGCCAAGTCAGCCTCACACACCTGCACTGTGGGCTAAACCCACTCCAATTACCCTGCATTTGTTGGAGGCTAAAAGGACACACACATGCAGCTACCACGCATCAGCTGGTACCCAGTAACTCTATCGTCTACAACTTGTTCATCCAAAGTTATTATTGCTACCCTGCCTTTTCTCACAGGTAGGTTTGGAATTGTAATATAATCATTTATAATATGTGGCTAAACACATGTTATGAAATCAAGGAAGTGGGAAGGCTGAGGGAAGATAACTTGAATGTATTAGTTCTATTAAACCACCAAACCTGTAGATAGACTTTTGAGTATTCTTTCACTATAATTCAATAAATGAAAATTTTAAAATGTTTACTGAAGTTTTTGAGATACCTGAACATAATGACAAGCATCAATTACAGTTCTTAGGCCAATAGATGTCAGCAAGAAAGGAGAGCAGGCAAAGAGCATCATTCCAAAACACTGATGAAAATCAAAACCAAATCTGAATTTCACTCAGCTCTGCGAATGTCAATTCATGAGCCTCAGTCTTCCTATTCAAAGAGTGGGCCAGATTCTGCCTTCAGTTATCATGTCAGGAGCCAAAGAAAGAATTTGGCTTTTAATTTCTTTTCCCCTCAATGCCAAAAGTTGTGAAATATCACTTTATTACACACATCAGCTCTTTGTACAACTGCTAGAATTTGCCTAGCCATTCAATTCAGTCTTTCTCTTGCTAAATGAAGTGCCTTCGATGCTGATCTCCAAGAACACTTGCTCATTCTGAGCATTTTTTATTCTGAAGATTGGTTCCTTTTTTTTCTCTTTTTTTCTTTTTTTTTTTTTTATTAACATGTCCACACTGTTACTAAACATAAAGGGTTTCTCAAGGAACCAATTTTACCACATTTGTTTGGGTGTTATATGGATGTTCGGAATAGAAATCAAGAGTACAAAAATAGATTTTCTTGATTTATGAGACATTCCTGTTTTCAATTCACCATCAGTATGTGCAGACACGATGCAGTCAAGAAATGAAGCATCTGGTTCTCCCACGTTTCATTTATGAACTTTAGCACCAGATGTAAATCATTCATAAAATCCCAAAGTGTTGGAAGAGTCTCTTCCTTCATTTTAACAAACATATACTCCAAGTACTGTACCTAACACTTCACATCATTTGTTACAAATGATGGGATCTGAATTTTAATGACTTCCAGAAATAAATTTCGAGAAGGAAGAAAAGAGGAAGAAGAAAAACAGGTGAGTGTGGCATTCCTTGTTCCCGACCGTGAATTCTCTTTGAAACAAAAAGATGTCACTTTAAGTTATTATAAATAAAGTCTACATGTTATTACCTGCATACAGAATGTTTTGAAGAGAACAAATCTGTTAGCTTATAACTATTCTTCTCCCAAATCCTTTCCATTAGTGTCACGTTCATGTCAGCAAATGCTGATTCAACTTCAAATCTGAATTGCTTTCCTATTCTCATCCGCCAATCGCCCTTCCTCTCCTCCTTCAATCCCTCTTTCAGTGCCATTTGTTCAGAGAGCCCCTCTTGCCTTTCTCTCAACATCTGTAATCCCTTCCTCCTCCCTTCCCTCCCCTTTGTTTCACTGTGTGCATTGAATTTCATAGGATAACTCACACTTTGGGAATTAAGCACCTGCCAAAATAATTATGGGATCGAGGCCTATTCTTTATGTCAGGGAAACCTGTCGTCTTCTCTATGTACAAGAATCCTTTGAACAAGCTTCACATTAGCCAACGCTTTTAACAACACAGCAGTCTCTTCTGGCCCTTTTTTTAATGCTGCGTTTCTTACCTTTTCATTTAACAGCAGAATTATCATTTCATGCACTGGAGTTGCCTTACAACACAGAGAGCTGAGGAAGTGCAAAGAAGGTGCACTAGCAGATACAGCAAGAAGGCTCCTCTGTCAAGGACCTCTTGCTGGAGAAAACTACATGAGGTAACGGAGCATTCACAGAGTCACACGCAAACCCTCGTCAGCTCTGCACTCCTCCCTATGCCCTCAGCACCCAGCTGCTTTGCTGGCTGCTATTCAGCGCAGCTCTTTGCTGTCCTCTCTCCTGTTGTACAGTTGCTATACTGCTAAACCAAAGGAAAGGGTGTCATTAGCCCCAGCGTGCAAAGATCAGCAGTGGAAATCCTACAGGAACATTCATATAGCTCCAGTAGCAATGCATCCCTGTTTAAATTTTCTTAAATATAAGACATTTTCCTCATAATTCAACAGGATCTGGCATTTATTTAACTCTTTATTAATAGCTAGACCACTAATGACTAGAGCAGCTGAGCACCTAGAGTGCTGTACAGCACAACATTTACCTGGACTTCATGCAAGGGAGGTCCTGTTCACCAGTGGTCAGGCTGCGGGTAGTCTGCCTGTACAGAGCAGGCCATGGAGCAGGTTTCAGAGAGCCCACAGCCTGGTGTGCAGTGCTTTCTGCAGGGACATGCTGAAAATGTAGCAAGTTGCTTTAAGCAGGCTGGGAACACAGCAGGGGCAGATCCAAGGGCTGCAAATCTCATGCAGAGATCACAGCTGCGACTATAGCCCACAGTGTATAGTACAAGCTGTAGATCAGTAGCTCTGGTGCCCTAAGCCCTTGGGTGGAGAAGGTTTCTCTCCAGTCTCTTGCAGCCTTGTGCTCCAGAACAAACACCATTTGTTCAACCCTGTGCAGGGAGAGTTGGAGCTCCAGTTGAGTTAGTTCCCCTCAAAACTGGGGTGGGGGGGGGTGGGGGGGGGAATAAAATTAAAATATATCTTGTCTCACAGAAAAACTCAGTAACTTTTGAAGCAGAACAGATGTTCCACAGTGTGGGCAGCAACGTTGCACTGTACCATTTAAAGCACCTAATGAATGATACTGTGTCGAATCAAAACTTCAGGGGAGATTTAGGTAGGCACAATATAAATGCTGAAACTGAAATCTGGCCTGAACATGGGGAGTTAACATCTCCATTCCTGAGAAATGTGATACAGAAGTTTTAGTGACCGCATGTGCTCAGCATCTCAGCCTCCTACGTCACCCCGAAGATCCTATTGCCCGGAGCATAGCTGACATTCTGCCAGGGCATCAGTTACGGGATGCAGGGCATCCCCTCTGCGGTGATGGGGTCCTGACTGGTGTTAAAGAAAAGTTGCCCCAACGCTTCACGTTACCACATCTGACCCAATGGCTGACCTAGCACGGTGGGGCTCTGCTTCTGATGGCAAATGCTGTTAGATTGCTATTAGAAGTGATCGAGCAAGAAGAAAATCATTCCATAGGTGGAAAACACAGTGGGGTATTTTTTAAAACATGCTTTTTTCCAGGAACAGTTTTTAAACTATTTCAAAACAATTTAAGATTTTCTACTACAAGAGAAAACAAATCTTGGTAAATACAAATATTACTTCAAGAAAATGCCTTAAAATTATACAGTCTTAGATATAATAGAAAAATCTCAAGACTGGGCTTATTTTTTTGGCTTTTTTTTTACAAAAAAAACCCTGATATTTTTCTATAGAGACACTTCTCCTATTTTACCTCCTACAGGAATTCATATAGTCTAGAATTCGTGTAATTCATTATTATATGTAGTCTGATAAATCTTCAATCTGCCATGTGTAAATATAAACAGGTGATCAGCGGCACTCTAAGGGGTTTTCCTGTGAAAGATGATAAATCCAAAACTCAGATCTATTTCTACCTTGCAGGAATTTTTATTTGATGATCTTTAAGGTCCCTTCTAGCCCTAAACATAAAGTTGTAAATATATAAATATACACATGTAAGGATAATGTTGCTGTCAATGTCCTTTAAACCTGGAATTGTTTGGTAGCGCTCATTCACGTTCGGCAAGTCTTGTATATGTGGAATGGATACCTCTTTCCATAAGTAATTCCCACTGATGTCAAAGGACCATTATTGGTGCAAGATTCTTCCCAATGTCAATGGGAGCAACAGACTTCAGCTTCTGTATACTGAAAGTCAGTCGTGGCAAACAGTGAGATACATACATAATACATTATTAATGTATTTTTTTAATTGCACCTAAACATTGGTTTATTTCCAAAAAAGGCATAACTATTACACCTTTGCAATGTTTTTGTTTCCTTTTTCCCCTTTCTATGTATGCTGGCAATCTAGTCAAAGGCAAAAAAAAAAAAAAAGAAAATAGCAACAAAGCCCTTTCAGATGACCAGTTGTGCCTGCTATTTGAGAAATACCATCAATTTTATTTTATTTTATTCTATTCTCCACTTTCCTACCATGTCAGAGGCTGCAACCAGAGTCTTTCAGAACTCTACAGGCACAACTTACAGTCTCATCTTAGTCCCACAGTGCTTGGGTGGTCTCTCTCAAACTAACCAAAGCAGGAAAACCACCTCCTTGATCCATAATGCGCTCATCCATTTCACTTGTCTGCTCAGACATCCCAGGCCAATGATTTATTTGCAGAGGTGAAGCTAGGAAAGCCTCCCCCCTTCAAAACACATGTATACATACTTTTATAAACTAGCTGAAATATTCAGTAACTTCCCAGAGGGAAATGGGTTTTCCCCCTCCCTCTCCTATATGTTTTATACGGTTTCTGTTATTATTTGATAAATGTGTTATGACACACTATTTACCTCGGTCAGCAGCTCTGGGGAGTTTTGTGTAGCTTTGCTCCCCACCTCTGCCACCCACTAGATATTTCACAAATAAATCACATTCCCAGATTAGGACAATACAGTTTGATACTGAAAAGGGAGAAGAGAGGATGAGATATGCTGGAGGAGGCTTTGGTTTCTATTCTCTCTTTCATTCTCAGCCTGTAACAGTGGCTCTGTCTCAGCCAATGCCTCGTTTTCTTTCAGGGGCAGGAATAATTTTCTGTTCTCTGTGCTAACTGTCTGTGTTTGAGGTTCCAACAGAAATATTCAGAGCTCCGTCTTCCATACGTGCAGGAGCAAGTCTAGGGAAGTCTATCGTACTACAGGTATCTACAGGTATTTAAATGTTTTCCAAGGGCAGGAATTGTGCCAGGATGAACTGTATGAATGAAGAGCTGAAGAACTGTCCCACTGGAAATAAAACAAATACATTTAAAGTGGATGTACATAGTTTTGTGTGGACTTGCTCAATATATATTACAGTCAGAAATGTGTGGAGAGGAAGCAGTTACCCTCCAAAGCAAAGGAAAAAAAAAATTAAAAAATCTGAGATTCACAGAAGTTTTGTATATTTTGTTCAGTGTGTTTTAAAGTTGGAAAGATTTTTAAAAATAAACCAATTATGATAGAAGCATATTAGTATAAAATATTAGTGTTTCCTCCCCCACAACTTCAGGGTGCCTGACAGCCCCCCATTAGGTTAGCGGAAAAGCACCTTTGAAATATATCATGGACACCAGTGCTGTTTTCTCACCACCTTCCTAGTCAGATAGGCAGAATCTTTCCAATCATTCCTTGGTCTCATTAGCAAAAGCAACATGGGGAGGACCTTTCTTCAGGGACTGTGTGGCTGAGTGCTCATTACTAGTCCCCCTCCTCATACACTGCTACAGTGTTTTTAAGTCTTTTGTACTTAGTATTTACCCTGATATTCATCAGAGGAGGTGAGACCTATCCTTTTTCATCAAGGCTTCGAGGGTAGGCTTCACCCTGTAGGCAAAATAAGCCATCCAGCAAAGAAAGCAGAGCTTTATATTTATAAATATTTACATGTTATATTTATATATATATAAGTGTTTGTAAGGATTTATTTATAAGTATTAACCTCAAAAATATGAAATGTGTGTATTTCCCTGTAAATACATGTCCTGGTTTTGGCTAGGACATAGTTCATTTTCTTTCTTGTAGCTGTTTAAGGCTGTGTTTTGGATTTAGTGTGAGAATAATGTTGATAAACACTGGTGTCTTTAGCTGTTACTAGGTAGTTGTAGTACCCATGCTAAATTAAGGACTTTTCAGTCTCTCATGCCCTGCCAGGTGCACAAGGAGCTTGGAGAGCACAGCCAGGATGGATGGCCCAGGTTGGCCAAAGGGATATTCCCATCCACACAATGTCACACTCCAGCTGTAACTGCGGAAGGTACCTGGGAGGTGGGACCTCTGCTTTGAAAAAGACTGGGCATCAGGTTGTTTTTCTCTAATCCAGAAATCCAGCAGCAGTGCCCCAGTAAAAATACAACCCCAAAATCATATATTAATGAAAAAAATTGGCAAATCTTTCTCACAGGTAAAATTTAGACATGTGAGCTGAGTAATGAATGTTATACTATACCAATTATAATAATAAATGACATTGTGCTAAAAACCCATGGTGTGCTATTATGAGTGGACATGGCACACTCTACAAATGAGAATTCCAGTTTGCCTCACCAACTGCATGAAAAGCAAAGTGGAGTATAGAGAAATCCCTACCAAATAAACTAGAGACCAGAATTTGGGGGTAAAAATCAAGACTATCGAATTGATTTGGTAAGCGACTCCTGTGTCAACAGTGGTTCTTTGGCATTACAATCCATATTTCTATACCTTTTGAGTCCAGATTGTTATGGTGTTAATGTACTCCTGTGCCTTTGTTTCTCCTCAGCCCTATTGAAGCAAAGTGCAAATTCACAGTAATGAAAAGATCAAATCCACCTCAACATGCTAAAATAACAGAATAACCCAATTTTAGTTTGGTATTCATGAGTTTGATAAATAAATAAATAGGTAAATAAGAAGCAGGTGACATCTATTTGTTACTTCCCTAATAAAAACAGAATAGTCTTCTGTGTAAATCACTAGCCTACAATATAATATACAGATTATGAAAATATAATCTAGAGATTATGGACAGTTAACAAATGTTATAGCTGAATCAGCTTGGGGGGGGAGTCAAGTTTGTGCCTTGTTTTCAATTGACTTTGGGGACTACAGACATACAGTACCATTGCATTAAGATTCATTCTGAAGGGAGCTGAAACAGAAATTGAAGCGTTTCTAACATGGAGCATAAGCTGAGCCCTCAGAAGTTAGGCTGTGAGTAACTCCCTGTAAGCACACCTTTTTAAGTGTGTGTCCTCACCAGGTTTGGCGTCACACCACAGAGTCCCCACTGCCACCATATTCCTCCATTTTCCTTCCCAAATCCATAAGGATAACCCAGCTGTATAACACCCTGCCCAACCACTGCCGGGCCATGTTCAGTGGCCAGTTTGGCAGGGTGCACAGACCTAGTGATGGCTGAGCCAGCATTGCAGCCCTTCTCTGCAAAAGACATGTCCCTGCTTGATAAAAGAAACAAATATTAGGCAATTCATATTTCTGAGACCACTACCACTTCAGTAAATTTGACTGAAAGTGGCCAGTGGCTTACAAAGTTAATGGGGGACAGAAGCTGACAGGCAGCATGATGATAGCACGTGTCTCACTTCCTTAAAAAGCAAACTAAAAAGATGAGGAGGCTCACGTTCACCTGATTGTAAATGATTTCCTGTCACTAGGCCGTGTTTCTGTGACCCCAGCCATCGAATATGTTTGCTTTTCGCTATGTTGTCTGATAGTGGCTTCGCAGCCACCCTCCAGAGCTGTGACGATGACTCAGTGTGCTGCTTTTCCTGTCTTACTCTATGAAACACATCATTTGATGTGACTAACACAGCTCATTTTGATGAGTCACAGAGCCAGGAAATGTAAAGAAGATGCAGCTTTCTGAAGAGTGCAGTTCAAACAAACACTAGAAAAACAAAGTTTAAAAAAATAATTCTTCATCTTAAAATTGTGCATATGGTATAGCTCAGGTCTACCTACCTACATGGTGCAAAGTCCTTTTTCTGTGACTTGAAATCTTTTTTGTTAATATTCCTGGTAGCACATCTGATTCATTTGAGAGATGGGTAGGGAGAATACATGGAAATACGCTCTTTCTGTCCATGTCACAAATTTGACACCTATTTTTCTGTCATTCTTATGGAATTCTCAAAAAGTTGAGCACCATTTTCTAATTTTTAATGTACAGTCTGCAACTACTGCCTTTATTTCAGTGCATGTTTTAAGAAACTTTGAAGTGTAATTTGATAAAGATTATTTTTCTACTGGATCTATTTCCTCTGTTCTCATTTAAAAAAAAAAAACCAAAACAGATACACCAAGACTCTGAACCCACTTTTTCCTTTTCCAACCTAAAGCTATAATGACAAAATTATTCTTCCCCTACATGTGGTTATAGATGTTTTTCCTATCTACATAGGAAGGGCAACTACATGGATTTTCACATTTCTTCTTTAAGAATTCTTTATAATCAGGAAAGAAAATGGCCAGGGAAAGGGAGTTGCCACAACTTTCCTTCCCTCTCTGCCATTAAGTAACTGGAAACTCCAACAAGAGGAAGGTGGGAAGTGGAGGAGGACCAGGACAGTAACGCTGCTCTGCCACACAGCTTTTTAGCATTGTTTTACTGGAGTGATGAAGAATCCCTGTGGTACCACCTCTGCCTCAGCAATGATGTGGAGAGGTTACAAATGCTCTCGTTACCTTTGTATTCCTTCAAGTAGAGGAAAGTTTCTTCGTCTTCCATGGCAAAAGCTCCAGCTCAAAGAGCAGGAATGCAATGGGAGTTTTCCCCTACTTCCCCTTCTGTCTCCCCAGAAGTTTTCATTGCCACACACAACAGCATTTCTCCTCCTTCCTCCTCACAGGCAAAAGAGAAATCTTGTCAGGCAACACCTCTAAATCACCACTCACTGCAGAAAGGGAATAGGAGCACTGTCTAATCAAGGAGAGACCATCTGGACTCACAAGATCCAAACTGACCTGGTTGGGAAAAATAGAGAACACTGCAGCTGCAAGCAGCCAGACCACAGTCAAGCGATGGAGGAATGCAGAGTGCTGTCACTACAGCCTTTTTCTTTCTAAAGGCAGAGAAACTGTTGAACCAAGCAGTCATCACCTCCTCTCAAATTATGACCAAGTGCATGCATTATAGAATATTTTTCTGAATAAAAATAATGTACTTATTTGAAAATAAAGCATGACTTTTTTTTTTTAAGGAAATGGCAGAGAACAAAGTGCACAAGGCCAAACTTTCTAATAAATGAGATTTATTATGTGAAAAAAGTGCAATAATTGCATTTTCAGGGGAAAGGTCATTATTACTTAGAAAGAGGTTAATAGAACAATATTAATAGCTTTTTACAGGGCAAAAGAGATAGATGCAGTATTAATATGAATGAAAACAAGAATGAGGATGCTCCCTGTTACCAAAGTTTAGACTAAAAATTCAGAAGGTCAAATTCATCTTTCATATTACCCAAAATAAAGAATTAGGCAGTATAAAATGTTATCAAGCCTTTTCATTCAGTGAGTTTAACAGAAAGTAGCAGAAATAAAGTGATCAAAAGTTTTAGCCTGAAGCCAACAATTAGAAGCACGGCTCAAGTACTGTGTCTCTGGGAGACTCTGAGGGAAGATTGTTGGAGATAAAAGTCAACATGACTCCATCATTGAACTTTTACTAAAGGAGAGGCAGCAATTCTGTCTATTTGGCCAATATTTTAGATTAGACTAATTTTCTAAAGATAAAATATAATTTGCAATATACATTAATAATAATGTTACATTACAGTTCTATAATGTATTTTATGCAAAAGTCTTAAAGAACTTTATAAACACTTAATTAAGCCTCCCAACACCCTGGGAAGTAAACTATTTTTCTCAACCATTCCCCAACCAGGGAAACTAAGGCACAGGCACTTTAAAGCAAACGATTTGCTTCAAGTTATGCAATGACTACAATTGCAAGCATGTAGGAATGAAGAGGGCACATGCAAAAAATACTGCCAAACCCAAATAATTTCTTAGTCAGACAAAAAAATATCCTGCATACTTTTCCAGCTTCGAGCACTCAGCAATCTTTTAAAGACTTCCAAGATTTTTTTTCCTCTTGAACCTTCTTAAACAGAACATGTATTTGCTACCAACAAATAAATAGTCCAATAAATAAATAAATAAATACATACATACAAAAAAGTGGCTATATGTTGCAAAAATATCTGCTTGTCCATATTGGTAAAATTAGCTAAAAAAAACCCAAATAAACCCCAAGATTCTTCACTTCTAATCCCCAGCTTTGACCACCAATACTGATTTTCTCTTTTGGATAGTGCTGAGTGATGAGGAAAAGATAAGTTCAAAGGTTAACCATAAGGATGGTTATTAACAACTGTCACACACATGTGTGAACTATTAGTATGTTTTACCTACAAGGCTAAGCAGGATTTCTCTAACTAGCAACTCCAGGCTGAATACACTCTGCAATACCATACCAGGACTCACAATTATGTATGTTCACTATTAAACTGCAAGTTGGAATCAACTGTTATATCTCCATAGTGACAAATACTCTGAAAACCTGTCCTACTTTGGAAGATTAAATTGCCTTTATTTTTTGTTATTTTATCTAAACACTGTAACTTGCATCATTGTACTCTCACTAATTCAATTTTAGTTTACCAAGCACCTCAGACAAGAGAATTTGCTTGAAGTCACAGTTGGGAAAGGTATATATTTAGTACATCTTTTCAGAATACTGTATTTGAAGTCAAAACTCATAATTGTGTATGATGAGGGAAAACTGAGGAATCTTTTTGTTGAATGTTTTAGCTATAAAGAGAGACACCAATCCCACCACTTCTAGGAATTTTCAGAGCAGGTGTCTGTATAGTATATGGGATGCAATTTTGTCATGGAGTTAAATAAAGAAAATTGTTCAAGGGCTACAATACTTATAAAAACCTGATGTGAAATTTATTTTACTAGTAGCACTGCATTGTATAGTCATTTGAGGAAGAGATTACTTAATATAATGTAATGGGGGAGATTAATATAAGAGATTAACTCTTCAGCCCTTACTCTTGTACTATGTTCTTTATATACTAATCAGGTAAAGAGATGGATAGTAGCATTTTAAAGGCTTCCTTTTCTGTGATACATTTCTCTGACTGAAAAGATGATGTCTAGTCTTCCTCACATTGAATTCATTGCTTTGGTCTATAGGAAAGGGCTTTTGGAAGAAAACCTTAATATGAGTCAAGGCAAATTAAATTGAGATAGTGCAAAAGGCATAATGTGAACAGAAGAAAATATCATGTGAGAACACATAAGGGCTTAATTTTCCCATTACTAGGGCAAGATTGGGTGAATGCTAATAAATCACGGCAGCACAGAACCACATGGAAATCAGCATCTTACCTAAATGGAAGTCACAGATGAAGACTGCTGCAAAACAAAACCCAGGATCCCTTAGTATTAATGAGGTACCCACTCACCACGGATTTACAAGGCACAACGAAACACTGCAAAGTGAGAACATTCATGAGTTTTGGCTATCACAGTGCATGCAGTCTGCAGAGAGTCACACGGGTAGTTCAGCTTCCTTAGCTGCTGCCAACAAAAGCAACCAAGTGAGAAGGACACACAGATCTGGGTTCCCTCCCCATGTCTGCCACCTCATCATGAAATCACTGCCCTCTAATTCCTCTGGTTTCTGCCTGGAAAATGGCTTGCTGTGGGGAATTTTAAAGAGAAGTGGGGTATCTTAGAAGAGAATTTAGAAAGAATCTGATGCAATTCAGAGCAGGGTGATGGAAGCATTTTGTTTTCTGGGACTATTTTTTCCTTCCTTGACATCTTCACAGGTAGAGAAATCAGTTCATATTTCGTAAACGTTTTATTGTTCCTGACCCTAAAACTAGTTCTTGCACAGTTGTGATGAAATCTACTTATGTTTCAAATTCTGTGGTATTATGTGATTTTGTTGGACAGAGATAGGGATATAAAGGAACAATAGACATTGCAAATATTAGAAAAATAAGCTATTTTAAAGTCTTTTAATCTTAAAAAGTACTTACTCAATTTAATCAGAATTTTCATAAAATACTCTGGCTGTCAGTAAATTTTAACCCCAAAAATGTGAATGCATGGGGATTTTTATGGGTTTGCTGGTGGGGGGTTTAACATTTTTAATTTATTTAATTTATTTTTGAGCTGCTGGAGAGGGGAAAATGCCTTATAATGGGACTGTAGCTGAATGCTTAATGAGGAATGGTTTATCACCTCTTCAAATAAGCTGAAGAGTTACATAACTAGGCCTTACAATTCCTACAGATAAAGACAGTTTAACTTGGCTTCCTATGGAAATAATCTTTATGTAACTGTTTTGTCTGTCTCTCCATCTTTCTTTTCTCTCCCCTTTACTTTCCCTTCAACAAAAGACCGAACCATTAGCCAATTTGAACTTGAGGGCTAAAAGTCTCTAAAATGATATTCCTACTGGTTTCATGAAGACAGCTGATAAGAAAGACCTAAATCACTGCCCTAGTTTCTTCTAAAGGAAAACAGAGAAAGTTACAGAAGAAGCAAAAACTTGCTGTGAGATTACTATTTGTAATGCCTGAGCTGCAGATAGTTTGGCTGCTTTGGTTTTCATGGGTTCAATTTCCCTGCATGGAGAAGTAAATGGACAATTTGGTGGCCAAACAGAAGCCCAATTCAGGTCGTCTTCTCCTGGGTCAGTGCAGGTAAAGTCTGCTTTTATGCCAAGCTCAAAACACAGGTCTTCAGGAAGCATATAGCCACAACTACAATAAAGATGAATTTCTGTGATTCCCCATGTATGTGATTACTAATACACCCTATATTGTTTTGGCTTTTCTTCTGACTGAAGAGGCAAAAGCTGGTGGATAATGAACTATCCAGAAGGGTTCATAATTGTGTACACTGAGGCAGAGTCAACTTAATGGTGACAGCATTTTTAAAAATCAGAACCCAGAGTGGCAATTCTTTGTTCATTCTCTAGAGCAACATCTTGACGTGACAACATTCCTCAAACAGTAAAGCCAGGCTACTCTGACATTAAGAAATCCTATGGTTCAGTCATAGTGCTGATGTCTGTCTTTGATTTGAAAATCTCAAGGAGAGAAAAATCATTTGAGACAACTGATTGTTGTATCCCTGAAGTATTCCTCTCCAGTTTGTGTTTCTCACAGATGTATAAGAGATACACTTCTAACTAAATATAAGCCCAAACTAAAATTCTTTCATTCTCAGAAATACTTGAAATTGCTGGGTTTTGAGAAAGTTTGAAGACAACCCTAATTCTGGGGATCATTCTTACCTTCACTTGTCTAAAGAAAAAGCCCCAACTTTCATGTTTCGGAAGACCACCTGTGAAGATTTAAATACAGTAGTCCATGCTCATAAACAAAGAACCCGGACTCCATCCTAGTCTAGTTGGAATTTTAAATTAGTTTCATTATTGTACTGACTGTCTTATTCCAGTATCTTTACGTGTCTTCATACTCTTGATGGCAAATTTTCTCCCAACTTTTTCACCTGGTTAGTCTACACAGCAGGGGATGAAATTGATCCTACATGTGAAACACTCATGGCATCATTCCGTATCATGGACAAACTATCATGAACCTACTGTTAAAGTAAGGGGTGCAAAATATTTACTGGCCATAGGACTGTTTTGCAGTGGGTTATTTTTGGGTTGTTTTTTTTTTTTCTCAATTCTGTTTCATAAACTCGGATAAAAGTGAGGGGAAAGGTGCTGGAGCTTCTGAGATGACTGTGAGAGTTAGAGAAGCACAGCTAAGCCTATCTCAGCATTATGGCACAGTTGTACCAATCATAATCAGGTAAGTACTCAGAGCATAGCATTCAGAATCAACACAGAAGATAAATATAGTAAAAACAACTTAAATGAGCAGTCATTGAGATATCCTCAAACAATGAAATGTTTAGAAAAAATATTAAGATTAATATAGTGCTCCATATATCTGCATGTTAAAGAGAGTAGTAATGTTTCTTACATTAGTACAAAAATGAATATTTTCATCAAGTTTTATCCTGATAAAGATTTTTTTCTCATGGTTATGGAAATGTACTGAAGTATTTAAATCACCTGTCAAATGTAAACCTACTTGAGCACTGACACTTTAAAAATGCAATGTGAAATCAGACATCATTTATACTTGCTAGGATTTTTCATGTTGTCTTATAACATATAAATGGTTAGGCTAGAAGCAGAAACAGTAGATTTTTAACCTATTTTTCTCACTAATTTCCAGAATGTAATTCTGCCCCCAGCTGGTTAAGACACAGCTGACATAGGAGGCTGGAAGTGAGAGAATATTGAACCTATGAACTCTGCTTCTTCTCAGATGATGACTACAATTTGCATGCAAAGTATCAGCAGCTTTACTGTGCAGCACAGGTGCTAATAGATTCTAAGTTCTTTATGTAAGTATATACTGCGCCCTCTTCATTATAGTACTAATAGCGCAAAGGTGAAACTGGTTTTGGGAAACAGAGTTCATTGATTACTCCTACAGAACATTGTAATTAATGACATCGGTCTGTGGTAATTGCTACACCTGTATCGGATCAACTGAAAAGCAGAAATTTAATACACCCTCTTGTCACCATTAGATTCCAGAAAGTTGCATATATCTACTGCCTGGGATGGATTTTGTGCATGTCTATTTGTCTTCCTATTGCTCTTTTTCGTCAGATACTAAGTCTGTCTTTTTGCAAATGGAACATATCTACAGAAAAATTTACATGAATTTCACTCCTCTTTTCAGGTATAACTGCAGCCCATCCTTATCACCCAGGGAGAAAGAAAAACAAAGGGGAAAAAAAGGAAATACAGCATTAGAAAAGCAGGGAGATAAGTTATTATTATTACCTTTTGAAACAAAAGCTTTCATTCACCCTTCAACCTCTCTCCACTATCTTCTATCATATTTCAGGACATCTCTTCTGATGTAGCCGAAGAATAGATTACAAATACCTTCAAATTCATCTAACTTCCCTCCCATTCCATATATCACCTTTTCATATGCAGCTGTTTCTGTCACATCAGCAATCTACTCCCTCAGTAACAGCCCTGATGGATCCTCTCAGGTCCTCAGTGTTAGTTTTGAACACCATGAGACTAAAGGGGGTAATGTCAGGAAGTTTACCCCTTATATATAGACTCTGTATATTCAAATAAATAAGACTGGCAAGAAAATCATGTATAAGTGGAAACTCATAGGAAATAGCTTTTATAGAACAAGACCAAAAAAAAATTAAAAGAAAATATTTGGGGGGGGGGGAGGAACCAAAAACATTACTCTGGGTTTTAGTATCTATGCAAATGTTTAGTATCTATGCATTAGAATCCTAGAATGCATTAGATTGAAAGGGACCTTTAAAGGTTTTCTAATCCAACCCCTCTGCAGTAAGTAGGGACACCTTTAAGTACATCCAGGGATGATGCCTCCACCACCTCTCTGGGAAACCTGTTCCAGTGTCTCGCCACCCTCATAGTGAAGATCTTCTTCCTAATGTCTAATCTAAAGCTACCCTGCTCTAGTTTAAAACCATTGCCCCTTGTCCTATCGCTACATGCAATTATGAACTATGAAAAAATTGAAATATTCCCACTAGTAGGACCCCTTTCTCTTTATCACTAACCTAAAAGCTCTGGTATTGATTTCCAGTTTTCTCCAGATAAACCCTGTTGCAACTGAGCAATTCCTTAACATTCCATAGCACCTGGACTTTCTTTGTTTTCCTGCACCTTTTCCTTGTCACATACCAGCACTTATGAAAAGTGTCCAATCAAATGAGCACTGGAAGAACTATCCTCTCTCCATTGTCCTTTTTGAAAGGTCTCTTCATGGTGCCTTTGATTAGAGATGATTAGGACATGAAGCTAGGGGAGTGGCTGGGGACTTCCTAAAGACATTCAGAACAAAGCTCTTGACATACAGGCAGACTGTAAACTACTGTGTCTTTAGGGAGATGGGGAGGAAAAATACCAAACCAAACATACAAACAACAAAATAAAAAAAACCCAAACCAAAAATCCCTACCAACTAAAAAAAAAACCAAACCAGAAAAGCAAATAATTGCCAATTTTGTGGCAAAGATCCAATAAAACAAGTATTCTCCATTACATGTTCTGTTCAATATCTTTATCAATGACTTGGATGAAGGGATTGAATGCTCCCTCAGTAAATCTGCAAACAACACTAAACTGGGAGGAAGTGTCAATATGCCTGAGGGAGGCTCTTCAAAGGGATTTGAACAGGCCAGATCAAGTGGCTGAGACCAATGAGATGAAGTTCAACAAGGCCAAGTGCAGAGTCCTGCACTTGGGACATAACAACCCTGTGCAGCACTACGGGCTTGGGAAAGAGGGGCTAGAAGGCTGTCTGGTGGAAAAGAACCTGAGGCAATTGGTTGACTGCTGACTGAATATGAGTCAGCAGTGTGCTCAGGTGGCCAAGAAGGCTCATGGCATCTTGGCTTGCATCACAAACAGCATGGCCAGCAGGTCCAGGGGAAATGATCGTGCCCCTGTACTTAGCATAGGAGAGGCTGCACCTTGAGTGTTGTGTTCAGTTTTGGGCCCCTCACTACAGGAAAGACATCAGGGTCCTGAAGCATGTCCACAGAAGGACAACCAGACTGGTGAAGGGGCTGGAGAGCAGAGCTTATGAGGAGCATCTGAGGAAACTGGAGTTGTTTAGCCCAGAGAAGAGGAGGCTGAGGGGAGACCTTATCACTGCCTCCAGTTACCTGAAAGGAAGTTGTAGACACATGGGTGTTGGCCTCTTCACCCAGCTGACCAGATGAGGGGGAAGGGACTCAAGCTGCACCAGGCAGGTTCAGATTTAACATTAGGAAAAAGCTCTTCACTGACAGGCTTATTAGGCAATTGGAACAGGCTGCCCAGGCAGGTGATTGAGTCACCATCCCTGGATGTATTTCAAAGTCAGGTTGGTGAGGTGCTTAGGGATATGGTTTAGTAGAGGACAGGTATGGTTGGACTTGATGATCTCAAAGATCTTTTCCAACCAAGTGATTCTGTGATTCTCTGATGTTAGATATCGTGATGTGATTATTTTCAACAGGCCAAACTGCTTTGCTGATTCATCTGAATACAACTGCCCCAATCTACACTAATAGAAAATTTGGGCTATAGCGTGACCTGAAAATACAGTCCTAAATAACTGAAAAGTATGTAAACCACACAGACCACTAAAAGGAGAGAGAATAGCCTGGGCAATCTGATGCCTTTCCAGTCTGAGGATTTTTTTTGCCTTCTAACCTTTTCATTTAAAGAATACCTCCATGTGCTAATCCTGGCAGCTCTGAGTCCACAGCTTTCTTTTTCACAGCAATGCCCACCCCCACACACCCCCTCCTCCCAAATTCTTCTAAAATCCTGGCATAATTTATGGTCAAACCTAAATCCAAATTAAGTCCATCTGGGGAAAGTGGAAAAACCTGAACTCCATCTTGTTGTCTTGAACATCCTATGGTTGCATAATAACAAAATGCCTTTGTTCTCACAACTAAAGTATGCATCAAGAATCAAAGAAGCAAGAAAAAAAGGGAATGTTCCAAGCTATTACTGTAACAATCCAATTACAATGCCTATCAAACTTAACTTCACAGGTTATAGCTCCTAATTGCCTGACAAAAATTGACACTTCAGTCGCAACAGCATAATATAATCAGAGTCCAAATTAAATTTGATCGTGGGCAGAAAACGATGCTATCATTCGGCGGCATGGAAACAGGAGATCAACTAGCATGATATCAAGGATCAGAAATGAAAATTATTCATTAATGGCAATGGTTTTCTGATAATGGAAATGACACAGTTCAGACGGCTTCGTAAAAACACTATTAATTAAAAAGATGATAGACCTAACAAGGCATAGAAACCAGTGGAACCTTTCTCTGTGCTTGTTAAGGTGAAGGATGACAATGTTTAAGAACAGAAGTTTATGCACTTTTGTGAAAAGTATTCCGCTGATTCTGTAGCAAGTTTACTGGTTCTTGCTTAGTGAAGCATCTTTCTCTAGGGTGCTATGTTATAGGGACATAAAAAGTGTCTAAGGCCATAATATGGCATTGTAATAAGCATGAATACTACCAGCTATAAAACAGAAGGGTCCAATTCATAAAAAAATTCACATGGGATTTTTGCATACTCCCAAGAAAAAAGTGCAGAGAAAACTATTTTATTTCCCTGTGCAAGCAGCTCTGTCCCTATTTTACTTTGGAGAAATACAGAGGTACTTTATGCTGCAGAGAGCAAGTCAGAAATCCACCCTCAAAAGTTTCCCTGAGCAAGGAAAGGTAAGGTCAGTGTCTCAGACTGCTGAAGCTCAGACAACATCTCTGTGTTCCTTACACAGAGCTCCAGATACTGCCAGAATAAAAACTCCAACACTAACACAATGCCACAAGCATTGTCTTTGAAATAGCTACCTCAAAGCATTGATTGCTTTGAAACCACCATGTGCTTTTGTCACCACTGGAACAAATCCAACTGAAGTTGCCCAGTTTCAGGATGAAAAGGTGTATTGGCTTGCTAACAGTCCCCATGATCTTCTCTATGAATTATGCTTGGGTCCTACACCCTGAAGAATGGCTCATTGCCCAATGCACAAAATTGGGTACCTCCTCCTTCTTCTTCAGTAACAGAGAGAAGCAAAGAGGCATTGCCTGCTGCAATTCCTTCTTGACAGTAATCTGTTTTAGAAATGCACCAGCATAAGCCTCTGAGACTTCTTGCTGTGGGAAACCACAGATGCACAAGCATGAAAGTAAAGGAATTTCAGAAAGAACAGAAAGAAAGGGAAAAGACAGATGCTTCCTTGGAAAAGGGTGACTCAAAGCAGATCCTTCTGACCCTAGAATGCAACTCCAGCGGGTTTTAGCAAAAGAGGGATCTCAGAACAAATCTCATGTTCTTTAGATTGTCTGACTGAGACTCACTCTAACCCAAAATGCATCATCACAAGCTGACTCTGAACTTTCTTCACTTAAAGATCAGTTCACTTCCAAAAAATAAAAATAAAAAAATAAGTAACATACTTAATACCAGACTGCTTAGAGCTGCTCTAAAAATGGAAAATCGTGCAAATAATGGATATACTTTCAACTTTCCTCAACTATTTGATAGTCCTTGTACAGAGTGAAACAAGCTTGCCTAAACTGTCAACTTTTTAAAAAAAAAATTCCCCAGAAAGGTGATGATATTACCTAAACTGTATATTAGCATTGCACTGTACCTGTAAGAGCTCTGGGGCAGGTCCTGCAGTTTCCTGCCCCAGGTCTGGGGTAGGTCCTCCAACTTTCAGCAGTTCATTCAAATACTCTTTAGCCCTTTAAACATGATCATTTAAGATAGATGCAAGGAGTGTTGGAATTCAAGATGCAGACAGCCCAGGAGGAGACAGTAATATATTAATGGAAAAAACCAGCTACCTTATAACATCAGCTAGCATGTCATTAAACGATATTGCAGCTACCACAAGATTATCTCTTGGGTTTTGATAACTTGACCTAAATAAAAGGGTGTTTATAGATACTTTCAGATTAAAAACACAGTGTATTAATAATATTTTTATGGGTTTTTTTTTCATTATAGAACAAGGTCAGAAATACAGAGAGGAAAGAAAGCAGAGACCAGGGTTTGGCTTGTTTTGTGTGGGGTTTTTAAAAATAAATAATTTAATTATATTGCTTATGATGTATTTTGGGCAATTACGTAAATCCCTTTCTGATAAGAGTGCCACTGTTCAACAGTGAAAGTGAGCATACTTATCCCCACAGCAGGGAATTTAACACAGAGGCAGCCAAAAACCAAATCCATTGTGACCATTAATCCTGCAGGCTAAGGCAAGAGATTGAGTCATCTAATGGATAAATTCCCTCTCTAAATTCCAGCAAATTAAATCTCGGATATGTTCTTTAAGGAACCCAGGATCAGATTCATACCCACTGACAGTCTCGTCGGGAATTTTCTGATGAAAAATTCTGGTGCACGAAATGTCAATTGATCAACATTTTACGTGTTTTGTGGGCATCCTCTCTTCAAGGGTAGTATTGCAGGCATGAAAGAAAGCCAGAACACCTAGACTAACAAATGGGTCAGCAATCAGGATGCTTTGAGAACTAATAAAAAAGATCCATATCCTTGTCTCTCTAAGGCCTCATCCAGGCCGCACCTGTGCTTCCAGATTACTGAGTCACCTTTTGCTCCACCACCTGCCTCTTCATCACATCCCCCTCTCCTGTGAAAATTTCAAGTCATCTTGAGTTCATGCTACTGATAGCTTAACATCTCACGTGAAGCAAAAGCCATTTTCACTTTATCTCGGTTAACAGCATAAAATCAAAACAGTTACCATGCTTTGCTTCCCTCCTGGCAACAGGAGAATCACAGCAAAAAGGGACTCACCTCCCCTGCATGCCACAGCCATTGATTTGGGAAGGGGTTAGCAGGAGGGAAACACCTCACTCAGGTAGGGCCGCTTGCATAGTCCCACTGCGGATTGCAACTTGCGGTGGGTGCACTGGGTAACTTGTGCTTCGGTTTTCCAGCAGCGCTCGCTGAACCAGGAAATACTCAGAATTAAGAAGAAAAATAAATAATGAAATTAAGCTTAACAGGGTTGCTGGCCCATTTTCAGATCCCCCATTCTAAAACTTGCAAGTTATCACCATTAGGCACATTGCCAAGTCTATTTCCCTGGTGAATTCAGGCTTATGCACCACTCAAGAGGAGCCTGTTAATGACTACAAAGATCCACAGCTGTTTACAGTTTAGACTCAGTGGTGGACCAGGCAATAAGCTTGATCCAACAATGAAGTTGTTGGACTCTCACAGCAAGAGGAGACATTGTGTCAACTATTTGCTTGCTCATAGTGCGAGTGACTACCAGGACAGTTTAGCAGGGCTGTAAGAAACAGGGAAAGGAGTAGGTATGGATTGGAAAGAAGCTGTGCTGGGCCCTGGAAATGAAAGAAGAAATGGATAAAGAAACCAGGCTTAAATAGCATGCAAAAGCATAAATGAAGTAACAAAATAAATAGGTCAGGGAAGTTCTTTTCCACATATCCAAAAAGAGACAAAATCTATTCAGAAAAAATATGCCAGAATCAGAGCTATATTCATTTGCTGAAGTCTGCTGCGACATTATCTGCTGCAACTTTTTTCCCTTTTTTCTTTTTCGCTCATTGCTTGCTGTGGGATTTTCTTCTGTGGGAAGTTTGGGGTTTTTCATGAATGAATAAATGAGAGCAACAGCTTTTCACAGTAGGGTCAGGTCTTTCTTCAGGAAAATGTTAGCAAAGGACAGACAGATTACCCAAAACCTGCAAAAATCTGGTGGAAAATATGAGAGGCTTATATTAAGCTTCTCATTTTTAGGCATGGAAAGGAACATACTATTAAAATAGACATGTTAGGTGGTATTTGAGGTAAAAAAATAAAGGAAACATAGAAAATGCAAAAATAATCCTATCATGGGACATAATCTTTCAACAACATATCAAAGTAATATGGGTTATGAGCACCTCTTCTAGCCATGGTCTGGCTACAAGTCCAAACTGTCTGCTGACTAGGAACTGATACAATAATCTATTTTAAAAACAAACAAAAAACCTTTTCCAAGAAACATTCCTAGATGCCATGAGCAGCAGCTCTGAAAAGGCAGCTTCAAATTTTAACAATTGGTGAAATTAGAAAATTTGCCAAGGAGGCATCTTTGTCAATGCTAGATTTTAAAGCATGACCTGACAATGTGCATTGGTCCAAGTTCATTTAAGTTAGAAGCAGTGCATTCATCATCAAGGCAGCATTTTCACTCCTTTCAGTTAAGATGGTTCCCAGAACTTCCACATCTGGTGCCAAAGGGTTATTACAAACTTAGAGAAAGCATTAAGGACATGTCTGTGTGGGTGGGCAGTCGATCGAGTAATTTATTGATTAGCCATATAGTATTAAGTACAAAAATTCAAAGGGAAAAGATGAAACTATTTCTGGTAAGGTGAAACCCTCCATATTTACTGAATAGATTATCCACAACAGGAAATGCTTACTTGATTGCTTGATTGCAAAGTCAGGCAGGTCCTCGGCCCCACTGACTTCACTGGAGCTATGACAATTTACCAGCGGAAGATCTCTGCCCCAAGATAATTACTTAATGCAATGGCAAGCTCTTAAATTTATAAAAAGCAGGACATAGGAAATGCAAACATGAAAAATATTTTATTCAGCCCCTTTTTGCACATACAGCATTTTCTAATACACACAGCACCAAAAAGTAGGAAGATAAGACAGTAGAAATGTGTAAACTCATGAAGTTCTGTTTCAAACTGAACTCTTATTTCTCTGTCATATGTGAAATGCACCTAAAGCATAAAAAGGAGAGTGGAATAACTACCAAAACCCAACCTCATTCAAGGGTGCAGCTCTGCTGAAGCTTTCCTTGACTCACTGCCTGCCTGAGCCCTGGAGGACTCAAGATTTGCAGCACAATTTTAGCCCACCTTCAGCTTTGAAAACTCCTTATTCATGTATGGAGGCTAAAACTGGATGCCCAAACTCCAATGTGTGCCTGTGAAACACCCTCTGAAAATGTACTGCTCTACCCTATGTTAATGATGCTAAAACAAACCATCACCAGAGAAGATAAAGGGGGTTCTGTGATCATCCAGCTTTTTCTAATTCAAGCTCATGTCAGAGAGTGAAGGAATGTCTTTGTGTGCCACCTGCTTATATATTTTCTGGAGTGACTGCAATTTAAATATTGGCAGCCAATATGAATGAGAATACTATACTTGTGCCATAAAACACTATTTGCCATCACCATCCAAGGTGATTCTAATCAAGCAGTTGGAGGTCAAAAGGCAAAAATCTGTACCATAATCTCATTTTATGGGAGATCCCAGGCCTCATGGACCAAACAAAATACTGCATGCTTCACAGCTTCTCTCTGTTCCTTCACCCTCATTTTACATTCTATTTCGTATGGGGTTCAGAAAACTCTTTCAATATCAAGTAAGTCAGATCAAAGTAAACGCATAATATGCACGAACAGGTCCACTTTGTATAATATTAGAAATGTGATTTCTGTCAGAAAAATGAAATCAAGAATGCAAAAAAAAACCTTAAAATCTGAATAAAAGCAACAATGCAACAAGAAAAGCAAAAGATGTCTGTACTTTGTGGGAGGTTACTGTAACAGGCAAGGCTTTTTGTCATCCTGCTCAGCTCTTTTTATAGCCCCTTGCTAGAATAGCATCTTGCATTGTAGATACAGTTCTCTATCAATACCTGAGGGACAAAACCTGCAGATGGTCCCCATTTCAAATATTTTTTTTTCTGCATCCATTTAAGGTGTCAATTTATACTCTCTGACAAAACAGAAACAACTTTTTTGAAGACACTTCTCTTACCTCAGCCTTGGTTGAAGTAAAGCTTGAGTCACAATGCTTACGCCCTTTCCTCCTACTCATTTTTACCTTTACATGGTATAGTAGAAACAGCAATTGTATGCCACTGTGTCAGGTTGGGGAATACCTGATAACAAAGTAAATGTGCCTTGATTCATCAGTTAGGTGGAGAAATATTTACTTTCTTTTTATTTTATTTAAAAATAAAAAGGTACTTCCCCATGGCTGAGATATCATTCTGCAATGCATAGGAGTTTGCTGCTATCTGCAGGTAAAATACTCTATTACTGAGTAAAAATCTGAAAAATCTGAAAAGGAAGCCAAGCATTTATCTTCTGTTTTTAATTGCGACTTCACACAGTTTCATATAGAAACTCCATGTCTGAGGCAGGATGAATGAAAATACAGATCCCTCACATGGGCCTGTGAGGAACATTTCCTTTCTAATATGGCATGGTTTAGGTACGCCACTCTTAGGATATTTTCTACCAAGATTTTCTGTTAATCATGGGCAGGTTCAAGCTTCCACACAGCCATCCAGGGTAACTCTGACACCCTCTAGCTACTGCAGAAACAAAGAACTCCTGAGATGTAAGAGTATCCTTCAGACATTCAGTAGCCCTCAGGTGTCCTCTGAGCTGTGACAGGCTGCCAAGTGGATGGGACACAGAGCTGGTTCCACAAATGCCAAAGCTTTCAGGGAGGCTGTAGACTATATCGGGAAAGGCAGTTCAAACTGGTTATAGACAAATCCTGATCTGGCCCTCTGTTTGCACGGCAGGCCTAGAAAACCTGCTGTCATACAGATTGTCCCTCATAATCCTCTACTCATTACACTACATGACATGGTAGGGTGGTTTGTTGGGTTTGTTTTCTTTTTTTTTTTCACTTTGTCCTACAAACAGGGAATGAACTTAAATAACTTCAACACTCTAAAGGAGAATTGTTACTGAGTTCTCCTAGCTTTAAAAGTCAGAAGCAGACAAAATATTCAGCATGTGCTTTACAGAGCTCTCTATGTGAGAATACTACCACCAAAGTGTAAAATATCTTGCAAATAATTTCTAGTTTTATAGCTCTACTGCTACAGCACTTTACCTGTTACAAAATGTGTCCTGGGAATATTAACTTAATTCCTAATAGATGGCATATATGTTCTAGGTGATCTTGCTTTAGCAGGGGGGTTGGACTAGATGATCTCTAGAGGTCCTTTCCAACCCATACCCTTATGTGATTCTGTGGCACACTTTGTCTTCATCTTGAGCCCAAAACAGGTTGTTTAAAATTTGAGCCAAACGCAGCAAGACAGTTTTGAGTGGTCTGTGGATAGAAAGATGGTCACAATAGAGCTTTTCAAACAACACTTAATCAAGCAAGATCATATTGGAGGAGTCATTACAGGAAATACTGACTCCAGGAAATGACGTGTCCCACGTTATCTCATCAAGGCTTAGATATTCATCTGGCAGTTTTGCAGTGCTGTGCTGCAGTGCTGTAGTACAGCTCTCTAGCTTGCTATCACATGCACATCTCCAAGGCTCTGATCAACAATTTTAAGAGTCACTGGTGTTAAACATTTCCTACCCCACCATTTTTCATTGTGGCCTCAGTTTAAAAAAAGCTGACATAACTTTTGGTTTGTTTTCAAAGAAGAGCTTCAATATGGGCTGATTTCAGCTTGTGGGTAAGAGGTGGGCACCAGAACCACTTAACACAAAGAGAATACATAAGAACACAATAGAAAGAAAATTACAAAACATCCGACACCAAAGATTCTCCTTTTAACCTTTAAGTGTAGTCAAAACCTAATGACTTGCTAATTATCAGGAGTTTAATGATGCCTCTAAGCAGAGGTTGTACTACAGGGCATGGTGTCCACGAACCTCTAGGATCTGGGGTCACCTCATGACTTCAGCCTGCAGTGAATTCTTCTCTTCTCCAAATCTGCTTCTAAGAAAGCTTTCAACCCACCACCCCCTCCCCATTGTTGCTACCAACAGTGAAGGAAACAATTTTGAACTCTGGCGTAGGCTGGGCTCCAGATGGCTGCCAGCTTTTTAAGCGCTGAGTTGACTAACCTTGCTCAAAGCAGGTCTATAGAACACAGTGCTTCAAATATCAGTGTCTGCTGGGATTGCATCTATATATGTGGAGTCCCACAGTTCTTATCACTAGCGTAGTTGAATGAGTGAATCAGGAGCAAGAAGGATAAAACTGAGGAAAATACATGAGACCTTTCCCTCTCTTGTCTTGAATCAGCCCATTAAACAGCAGGGAGCTTCTGAGCACAGATTTTCTTCGGGCTTTACTGACCACTAAAAGAAAATGAATACAACCCAGGCTGAGTCTGAGGAAGACTAACAGGTTAGCTTCCACATTGAGATAAAAAGGACTGTCCTGAATTCAGCCCAGGTCAAAGAGGTGGCTCAGAGTGGAGCAGACAAAGTAATTCCTCCTTGGAGCCATATTGTGAAAACACAAACCATGGGCAATGACTAAAATTCAATGACTTACGATATTTATAATTGTTCTAATGGATTGACAACAATAAAAGCACCAGCCAAAACATCCTGGAATGGAGTCACTTTCTGAGAATAAAATTTATGGGGACAGTTTGATGCTGTTTCCCTGGAGTCTGCCAGTCTGACCTTAGCCACAAATAAAGTCTTTTCAAATGTAAGGAAATAGCTCTGGGATGTGTAATATCTGATGTAAAGAGAAAAAGCACCATCTTCTTCCTTAGCCACAGGAAAGCCTGTTTTCTTTGGTTCTTGGCCCATATGAGAGTTAGTGCATGAAATATAAATTGTTGCTCAACATTTAAGTTTGTCAGAGTCAATTAATACTGCCTTCTCAACATGGGCTTGGAGGTTATTTCAATTAAATCCTCTGTACAAAAGTAGCTGCTGTACATTGGATTTCTTGACATTTCTGAGAGGCTGTCCTTAGTGGTTAAAGTTCTGCAGTGCGTTTATCTCCCCCTTTGATTACCACAACCTCCCTCTCCCTCCTTAATATCTGTGTCACCCTCCTGTAGGCCATCTGAACACTGCTGCCACATAGGTGTCCCACACATTCTCTCACATCAGCTCACTGTCCTGCTCAGATCTTTTGGTTGGTTCCCAGTGATCCATCATCTTGCTTCATATTTCTGTCCTGCTGCTCCAGGTTCCTCTCTTCCATTTTGAATGTTCTGAAAATCTTTTTTCTGTTCTGAAATCTTACAGACTTTCTGAAGGATAGCTGACTACCATTCCAGGAAGAAAAGGGAAATTTTGTACATAAAAAGTTGAATAAAACAGGAGTAGGGAGTCCTTCAGGAGGCCACAGGATTGGAACTATTTCCTCCAAATTTTCTGTATGGTTTTCTAAAGTCATGCAGATTCAATCAGCTCCTTGATCCAACAAGGAAAACAAGGACATGATTCTCTGCCAACACCAGAAAATCAAACTCAGAGTAAAGGATGCTTTGTATTCAAATGCCTCTAGAGGGTCATCACTTCTACAAAGTCCACAGAAGTCATCCTCATTCTGATCTCCCTTGCATTTCAAGGGAAATAAATGACCTTCTTGTCGGAATGTGATCTAGGCTCTCAGCTCCCTGTTGCCCTGCCAGCTTCCACTGTAAGCTTGGACATGTTGCCTATCATTCCACATGTCAAGTCCACAGCAGCTCCCCAATCTCACTGGAACTATGTGAGGTGGAATGCACTCATGACTTATTTAAGGTCAGGCTTGATGGGCCTCTGAGCAACCTGATCTAGTACAGATGTTAAAGGGGGTTAGATTAGACGACTTTTAAAGGTCCCTTCCAACCCAATACATTCTATGATTCTATGACTGTGAGGTCCTAAGGTTCTGATACAGCAGTAGGGAAAAAGGTGGCAGCATATGTAGAAGGACTGCAGAGAGAAGAAATGCGTTCCCTACCTTTTGTTGCTGTCATCAAAGTTAAACTATGGCAAGTGCTCTTCAATAAAAGAAGGTAGGGGTGCATCTCACAGTTATATGTGCCTAGAACTGAGGTGGCTCTATAGTCAGAAGAAGGAATTACATACTTTCCCTGCACAATTATTTTATCCACGTCGCATTTTATTTCTCTTGCACACAACTCAGGGAGTCTGTTGGTTTGGAAGGCCTGAGAGACAGTGAAGAGATTTAATGACATATATTTGGTCCCTTGGAATAAGTGGAATGAGTAAGTACAAAGATCATATGTTACCTATTAAACATACGTTGAAAATATATAAAAAATATCAAGGGAGAAAATATTTCAGATATTCATCTCTCTAAAATCCAATCACCTCACTGTTTCAGAGTGATCTTTAAGATCCTCCTCCTATCACACAAATGGGATCTTACTTTTATCTATTGATGTATCAGAAATAGTAACTTTATGAGATAGTTCCTTACCTGCATACAAATGTGTCTTACAACCATTATGCAGAACAAACAAACTTCCTTCTATAATTCTTCAGTGAGCTCTAGTTTGCTATGTAGAGCCGTTACCATGTTCTTAGATGATGAAATTAAGCAACAGAGGGTTTTTCAACTTTTTCTCTTAACTAAAATTGCAATATTCATATATAGAATACTTCACAGAATTCATCAATAATGTGCTAGGTATTATTGTGTAATGAATGTGATACCTTTGAGACACGTCAGAACTGTCACATGCAAGATGATGAATTCCTCTGCAATACCTAGCTGGATGTTGGAAAATCTGATTCATTTTTCAGAGTCCTTAAATCAAGCGGGGCGGGGGGGTGTGGGGAGTAGGAAGGCATCTCTAGGAAATACGTCCTGAAATCTACTGCCCAGTTAATCTGAAATTATAATCCTTGGTGCATCCAGCATAAACAGGATACTAAATTCTGAGCTCCATTAATATGTGTTATTAAGCATCTCCTGGTGAGATGGACCAAGATTTCTTGAACGCACCTTCAGACATTCCACCAGATAATTACAGCACTGAAGGTGGAATGATTGGACTTTGGCTATTCAGGTTGAACTACAAGGTAGTGTGTAGGTCTTAGAATTCAGTACTTGGTTTTGACTGTACGTCTCCTGAATTACTTTTCATTGTCATTCAAAAGTATCGTAATTCTTTTGAACATGCAGGAAATAGTTTTAGGAACCTGTTTTCTAGCACTGCCTTGAACCTCCTTTGCAACAAGAGAAATCTCCTTCATATTATGGATATCCATCCAATCTTTTTGATGGCACTTCTTCACACGCACTTTGCAGAGCAGTAAGTGAACATACAAGTTTCAAGACAACGAAAATTTTACCTTTGTCCTGATTTTTCTTCATTTACCACATAAGTCTATTTCTCTCTTAAACCACATGAGAACAAGTGTGAACACTGAAGAAGTGAGTTTGGTGAGGTGTAGATATTGTGCCTTAAACAAAGATAACACTAATGAATTCACATTCAACCTTTTCAGCCTAGTGATAGAAAAAGATTTTCAGTCACTTTAGCCTGAGCTACATTTGCACTCAGGGTCACCTAAAGAAAAGGACAACACATTCATCTTTATCCTCCTTGAGTTGTGGAACCACTCAGATAATCTATAGTGAGTTACAAAGTGAAATTAAATACCTTAAAATGCCATCTATCTGATCCCCAATTAAAACATAATCTTTTTAAAGCTGTCAATAGCTGCTGACCAGAATCAATAAGGGGAAGATTATGACTGGCACTTCTCCAGTGATCTTCAGGCAGACAGGAAATATATTGCTGATCAGGTCAGCAGGAAAAGGGGAAAACTGGACCCCAGCAGAACTACATCATAGGCAAATGGAATTTGAGATGCTCTGCAATGATCCTGCTGGGTGGTTTTGGAGTTTATTGGTTTTGCTTTTTTTTTTCTTTAAGAAGAAGAGAAGGAATATGATATATGTGAAGGTTTTACAGAAATTACCCTCGAGTCTTAAAATCATGAATCTTTAGAAAAGTATTTGTAAAATAAGTTTTAGTCTGATCCTTATATATATACACACACACACTGAAGTTCCTGAGTCAGATACAGCCAGTGTCTTAAGAATTTGAAGCATACTTCCTTTTCATTTGCATTTAAGAAATATAAGCTTATACTTATCTAAGTAGATCCTGGATATTCTTCATCATCACTACAGGAGTTAAAGTTTTAACCATCTAAATCTACTGTTTGACATCAGTGACGTGAATGTTCCCTACTACAGCATGTAAGCTTAGGGTAAGAGGCCTAAACTACTTCTTTTCCTCCTGACCTACATTAGGATGGCTTTTATTTCTAGGCCAGATTGGAAAGTTCAGGATAAAAAACTGTTTCCCGGTGTGCAGAGGGCTTAGTAGCCTTTCTACCCACAAGCTGTTGCTTTCCTCCAGCCTTCCACAGTACAGATTGTGGCACAAATGCTCCAACCTGCCTGTGAAGTTAGAGCAGTCAGAGCAATACACTTATTGTACTGACAAAAAAAATCACCAGAGCTCTACCTCTAAAGAAAATTCTTTCAATGCAATGTGTAACTGGTTTTAAGTTGTTCAACAGCCCCTACAGCTACGTGTGAAAGAGTGGTTCATACATTTTCCTTCTCTTGCTGCAAAAGGCATGAAGTAAGCTCTAGACCCAGAAAGGAAAGCTACTGCAAAGATCTGAACTTACCTAGACCTTAGGAATGGTGATCCTGAGTACTTGGGAAAAATTTTTTTGAAACATTAAGCCATGTCATCTTTGTGCATCACTCCTCATCTGCAGAAAAGTGGGTGACAAATCTTTGATTCCTTTGCTATTCTGAGGAAAAGCACAAGAATCATTCAAAATGTGGACATAAGAAGCACCTAAAACCAACAGAAGCAAAGTTGGGGCCTAAAACTATGTGAGAAAACATATAAGGCACTGTATCACAACTGTAATACACTTTTAGGTGTTGCTTGCATTTAAGTGGGTTGAGAAACAACATATCTGACTATTCTCAGTGCTATCCATAATTTAAATATAAGCTTTAAAATTACTAGTTACCTTACAAAACTTTGTGATACCGTGCAAATTACTTGGGCACAAAGAACCCTTCACAAATCAAACAGCCTGTTCAAAAGTTACTTTCTCACAGAACCTTGTGAAGCACAATACGTAGATGTATTTTGTTGACCACAAGAAGACTGACATGGCAGCATGTGTAGCATCTCAAAACACAGTGGCACACATGCCAGCATAAAATTTCTGAAATCAGTCTGGTCCTGTTCTTTTTATAGGTGTGTATTGGTCTCCTGCAGATTTTCATATTCCCCTGCAGATTTCTCTGAAGTTGGTCACTTCTGTTGCTTACGGGATGGCATTATGAAAGCACTGTTTTGTTTGGAGCACAACTTCTCTGCCTCATTAGAAAAGCAAAACACAAGTTTTTTTTTACAAAATGACTGCACTGCACTGACATTTTGTAGCTCTCCTCTACTTGTTAACAGGACAGAAAATGCTGCTGAGAATACACAAACTGCATCTGCACAAGGTTAGTTTCAAAACTTAATCTTCCTACTCATAAATCACATGCAAATAATTTAGTTACTGCAAAGTTAGAGTTGTCAGCACTCAACTAGCAAAACATGTAACACCATGATCACTACCAAACTTCATCCAAAACCTAAAAACAAAAGAAAAACTACTCAGTGTTGCTTATTAACATATTTAATAATTTCATTCTTTTCTGGCTTTTCTACTTTTTTCTTTGCCAAAACTTGCATTCAAAACTAAGGCTCTGTCCTCTGAGAATAAGGTCCCTTATTTGGAAGCAGCAGCTTCCAAAATCTTTTGCCTATATAAGACTGCTACATAAGACAAAGAATTACTGAAATCAAAATTAACATAGACAAAGTGACTAGAAACAGACTTTGGATTGTTTTTTAAAAGAAGAAAAATAGATCCTTCTCATATTTCTTGATCGGGGAAAACAATGATAAGAGTCAAAACAATTATTCCACAATGGTTCAAAATTCATCTTATGACTTATAGTGAACCAACATTCATACCAGAAGTGCAGAAAAACATCCAAAACTTAAGGACCTACTTGCATACTAAGTTGAGGGGTCTAATGAAGAAAAACATCAGGCCCAGGAAAAGCAAGAAAGTTGCTTACAGATTATTTTCAAAGTCTAACTTTAGCCCACCAATTTTGAAAATGTTGGCAGATGCATAAAGGAATTTTTTGTCCTGTTTTTGACCGTGGGGTATCTTACTGTGTGTTTCAAGCAGTATTTTAATGGTTCATCAATACATTATTAACTGCAATAAACAAAGCTAAAGAAATCAAAGAAATCAAAGAAAAAAATACCCCAGCTGTAAACAGCTGCAACCTCTTGTTCTTCATAATTTAATTCCATACACCTATATTGAAATTTCACACTCTGCCTTGGCAGGGCATTGTCACAGCAAAACACTGGAATGCTGATATTGTGCTAGGTCAAGAGTTAAGTAAGTTCATTCCACTCCTGCTATTTTGTGTTTTAAAGCTGTCCTTACTCTAGGCAGACTCTCTCTGTTATTATTACTTCTTGAATGATAAGAGCTGGGATTGACCTTCAAAAGAGATTTAAATGGCCTTATCCGAAAAACAGTCTGTGAACATCTATAAACTAATGTGCTGCTTTTACACCTCCTTTCTCAGAGAGGAGGTGTAAAGGCAGCACATCAAAGTCAGCAAGGAACTTACAATAATGGATTTCAAAGTCAAAAATCTAATGCAAATCTAAGTATTTGCTTATAGACTCTTTGAAGTCTTGACAGATTAAGTTTAGAAGTATTTTCATAGATGGTATCTACATAATCTAATAGAGATGATTTCAGGAACTGAGTAGATGTTTCCAGGAGATGTTTAGATTACGGAACACCATTTTTCAATAACATTAATAAAGAATACATTTTTGTTTAATTTCTTTTAAGTTTATAGCACAGTGCTGAGCATTTATAAATGATATTCTGCATCTGTGCAAAGGTTTTTATCTTAATAGAAAAAACTGACAGATGCACAGGATAAAGGAGTTCCACCTCTGTTATGCTTATATAATATAATTGACTTTGTTAAAGGACATTTAGGTGTTTGATTTACATCCTATGTCAGCTTAATGCATCAACCACGTAAGGTTCCACTTGTTTAAATATTTCATTTTAAAAGATGCAGTAGGCTCATAACTTCACCAACATCCACTCTTCCTTGACTAAAATGGATTCTCCAGTTTAATCTATTACACCAGAAGTAAATGAAGACTTCACCCTTTCCCTTGACAGAGGAACTTAGGCTTTCATGTTACTTATCACCATCAGACTTGAAGAAGGTACTGGTAAAAGTGTGATGGCATTTATATGGTATTTTTTCCTTAAAAAAAAGAGGGTAAAATAACACTTCAAAGATCTACATGTGAAAAAAGCCAGTAATACTTGTATTGCTTCTCCACTGCTACTTTTATACCAGCATTTTTATATTAAGTAAAAAAAAAAAAAATTCTTTTTCCAGATTTGATTTGATATATCTTTATTTGTTAACATCTTTTTCAAACTAGATACCTGCCCAGTTGTTGAAATTGCTTAAAATGTGTTTGTAGACCTTGCCTGCACCAGAAAAATTTTCCTGATTCTAGCATGCCAGAAAAACCCTCCTAGAGTGGGCACAGTTAACTATCCAGATAGAAGTTCTTTTGCTGGTATATTTTTATTTTTAGAGCATTTACTAGTAATATTACAAATAAATAAATATATCAAATAAAATGAGATTAAATAAATAAGTAAATGACAATCTTAACTGGATAGCTTTCCAGGAAATCACTGTCACAAACTGAACTTGTTTATACTTCAGATTTTAAAGGACCTCTGTCCCCACACAATCACCTGCTATAAATTATAAATCAGCCCTAAGAGTTACTGGGCAATTTAAAGCAAACTTTGCAGCCTTAGCTCTCAGATGTTTTTAGAAAGAGTAAATATGTCATTGCACCTTTCTGAACATGGGTAAATTGAGGCTTCGACACCGTGTGTGATCCACCAAATAATGTAGTCTCCAGAAAGAAGAAAAAAGCAACCTGGAGTTCCTACCTTCTCTCTTGGTAGAATTTTCTTCAGTCTACAGATGGGTAAAACTCTTGTATGCAGACTAATGGATAACACAGTGGTGCTGCCTTTCTTTGAGCTTTACATGGATTTTTTTCTTAGGTACCCAGAGCAAAGAAATAGGACTGTAGTCTTTCGCATGCCTCCCAGTTATATCATAAAGTTACTTAATACCTGAGGTTTGGAAGTGTAAAGTGCCAAATATTATCAGATGTGGGGTTGAACAGAAACATCTGTTCTAAACTATATATACCCAGGGAGCTTGACTGCTTCCTATAGCAAAATATACAAAGCAAGATTTTAAAACTGAAGTGATCTTAAAATCTGATGTGGTTTCTGAATGGGCCATTCTCCTGTCGTAGGAATTAAACTACCTAAACAAGCAGACAAGCTCTTTTGCCTTCCTAAATTGCAAACTTATCTTGACTGAACTCCAACCACAAAGAGCAACTATACTCTGATCATCATGTTGCCTGCTCCTTTGAGTCCAAACCAAAATATATATGAATATACTTTCTCTTTTTTCTTTCCTAGTTAGTGTTTATAAGACAGCAGTAGATTGGAACAGAGATCTGCAACTTTAACCTTTCACAGCCTGGATGACTGGAAGAAACCATTTTGTATCTCCCTTCTCTCATGTCCTGTCTTTAAAAGGAATATGATGACACTGAGTTCAGCACCTCTGCGATCCACAGGTATTTCACCATGTAAATTGGTATTATTTCATTGTCTGTCTTGGTACTTTGGCTTTTTCTTCACTGGCACTGATCTCCAGTTATTTGATGAGCTCTGTGTTAGGTTACAGGCAGACCAGACTGCACAAAGTGCACTAGCTACACCACGCTTTCTATCGGATAGGGGATGGGTATGCAACGGTTCACAGCAACCCCCCTCTCTCCCAAGGGTTATGTCAGTGCTCTACATAGAGTCACATTCACCCTTACAGTGAGGATGAGGGATTTAAAACACCAAAACATGTTTGGTAGCATTGCCCTAGAGTGCTTGTTTTTCTTTAATTAATTCATCCTTTTGAGCTATTTTTGGGGAAAAAAAACCCTTTCTTCTTCATGCTTATGTTTGTTTTACTTTTGAGGTGTGATCAAAGTAAGTCCTGGCCATGTAATCATTTAATGCATTTTGGCTGCAGTTTCAGCCTCCTTTGAAATGTATCCCTTTCCTCTTGCCTGTGACAGCCAAACTTTACCTCCAGGTAGTAGAGGAGGCTTACAAACTCTTTTATATCTCACATCTGCTTTCAGCCCATTAATCACACGGATTGTAGACAGCTTCTTCCCTCTCTTAAAGTGTAACTTTGTCTAGACTAGGAATTAAGGGGTGAATTTTAACATGGCCCAGCTAACATGTTTAAATGTGGACCAGGCTGTGTATCTTTTAACTAATGTTCAACCAGGCAAGTTAAACACTTAGGAAGAAGTCATGCTTCAATATGACAAATTTAGCATATGCCAGAAGATGCTGTCCCTTATGTAAATTGCAGGTAAAATGCTGGCACTTACAAAGTCAACATAAATTTTCTGTTGACTTCAAATGACCCAGAATTTTCCCCATAACTCTAAGATTAATCAAAACAACTTGAGTAAGAGCAACTGCCTCTTGCTACAGCTTTGATTTAGGAGCTAAGACTCACACTGTGATTCCAAAGCTTTAGCTTTCCTTTGCCACTGTGGCCTAACTGTGTGGCCATATTGACCAGAGCTTCTAGTGGTGTAAGCTCAGAAGTAAAACAATAACCAGCCTGTCAAGTAACACTTCACAGATAATGGCTAATTCACCGTTTAAGATTACTACTAGCTTTACTCTCCTTACACTACTGGTTGCTTATTTTCACCTTTCTCCAGGACAGAAGTTGTCAGCTCGATCAGGAGTAGCAGCAGACTCTCCCCAGCCTCCAGTGCTCATTTTCATGTCCCAACCTGGCGTTTGCTCAGCTGTCATGACTACTGAACTGCTCTCACCTGGGGTGCTGAAGTCTCTAGCAGAGAAGAGATAATTTTAGGGGGTGAAAGGTGTGGTTTTGTTTTTCAGACCCGTTAGTTCTTGGGCATATAGGGCAAGAGTAACACTACTCATTTATTCACCAGACTCTGAAGAGATGTCACAGAGGGAATGAAAACTTAGCAGTAAATGAGGGACCAAGGGAAGGGGAAGAAAACTGAGATGGAAGAGACAGACAGGCTTTTGTGTACTGTAACCTATTCACCAGAAACATGCAAAGCCCTTGAATTAGACTCACATGTAGACAAAGCCAGTGAGTTAGTGTGGGCATGTACTCCTGTTTCTGGAGTCTGAACTTTTAAAAGTAAATTAGCAATGATGGAGAACTGGGTCCTGCCAGCTTTCACCTTCCAAGAGAGGTAAGGCCAGCACCATATCTGCTTTCTGATTTTGGAAAAAAACATTTTGGGTTAAAGTATCCATTTGATTAATAAGCTTTGTATAAATGATTAATAAGCCATCAAAGTCTTTAATATCATTTTAACTTAGGTTTTGTTTACTCTCTATTTGCCATCTAAAAAATGTTTATGCAACATGATGAGGCAATGCATATTTATCAAAGGCTGCAGGTTAATGGAGGATGATCAGGAAAGCAGAGAGAAAACATGATTTGCCTATTAAGTTGAATTAGGAGAATTTGGAGGAAAAATGCATGGTAACTACTCCTCAACGTCTGCCAAACCTTAAATCATCATCTTATATCAATTCAGTGCCTTCTGTCCTGAACTACATTGCAAGGTATAAGAGAATTATTTCATATTACCTTCAAAACTCATAGACTGCTTGAGTGACATGGAGTAACTATACAGCAGCCTTGGACAATAATTTTTGGCTATTAAAATGAACTCAAACACAGCATCAGAATGAAACAACAGGCCAAAAAATGTAAGGCAGAGTACTGTTAGCCCACTGGAATCTAATCAAGACATAAGGTTAGGTATCAGTTGGGTTGGTTTTTTAAAATTACAGTATTTGTAATACCCCACAAATGGCCAAGCTATGAACACAAAGGACTTAATGAAAATCAGTACAGGACAGCCACACTGCAGACTCACAATGAGCTTCCCCTCTCTTGCTCTCCACATTGTCTCATAGGTGCTTGTGGCATGGCTGTGCAGATATACACCAGCAGCAACCAGGAATACATTATTAGAACAGTATTCCCCGAGAACCAGAGCTACACTCTCTCTTTATTTGTTGTTTTTGCATTTTGCATGTATAATGAATTTCACAGAACATAATATCTGCTCTCCAGGTAACAAATCTACACTGAAGAAAGTAACCATAAAGCTATGCTAATATGACCCTGAATTTACAAAGCTTAAGACTGAGGCATACCAGATTACCAAGCAGTGTCCATCATTTTATAAACTCACCTTCATGCTAAATTAACAAAATTATAGTCTTTCCATATAAGACTCTGATCCATGATGCCAACATAGACAACTTGCAGACCTTTTTGATTACCTCTCATTGCTGAAAAGCTGTATCTCAGAAGGAACTTTCCTGTGGTTTACATATGCCTGTCAAACTGTCATGGTCTAACAGCTCCAGAAATCCAAAGATCATTCTCTAAGATTGTGCTAAAACTCCATAGTGACTTGACCCTGAACTTTGGCATAAGCCTGCCCTTTCCTGCACTGTTCCTTCTCACCCACCCAGAGCACATGCATCAAATTAACAAGGAATGGAACATTTCATTAGTTTCACTCAATTCTGTGGCTTAGCAAATTTTATGTATGTTGGTGGACTGGGAGGATCAAGTTTTAACATTTTCTGCAGTCTTGGCCTTTATGAAAACATAATTGTTCTATTCATTCTCATGGAAGTACAACTGCAAATATATAAGCACTTGAGAGATTCAAGCAAGTGTTTATGTACACCCACCTCACCACAGGGAAAACTGGTCTCCAAAGACTTTTTTCTTAAAGTGTATAGTCTTTGAGCAAGTTTCACCATCACGCTTAGTGGTCAGCTAATATGCTCCCATACAAAGTGCATAATCCAGTGTGAGAATTGAGGAACCCACACATGCTGTTCATCTAAAGACTCTGACGTGTTGAGCATACAGTTTACCTTTACATTTCTACACGTAGGAAGTAAGCATTTTGTGTTTTAAATTCTGTTCTGGAAGTTCAAGCCTAACTTCAGCAAATATAATGGACTTCAATGCAGTCAAAAGACCTGATGGTCTTTTATTTGCAGCCTGAAAATGAAGAGTACAGGCAGGAATGGGAGACTTCAATGTCAACTAGAATTATTTTGGATTTATTGTGGAGTAAATGAGCTCAGAATCTCCTCTCACTGAATGTTATTGTAAAACAAATTCAGTGAACCAACAAAAGAGAGACAGAAAGATGTATCTTTCCACAGATGCATCAACAGCAAAAGGAGGGCCAAGGACAATCTCCAGCCCTTACTGGATGCAGGGGAAACATTAGTGACAAAGGGTGAAGATAAGGCTGATGTACTTAATTCCTTCTTTGCCTCAGTCTTTAATAGTAAGGTGAGATGTTCCCTGGGTGTTCAGCCTCAGACGTTGGGGAGGGAGAGCAGAACAAAATTCCCATGATCCAGGAGGAAACGGTTAGAGAACGGCCAGGCCAATTAGACATTCACTTGTGTAAGGGGCCAGAAGGGTTCCACACAAGGGTAAATTTGCAAACAACACTAAACTGGGAGGAAGTGTCAATATGCCTGAGGGTAGGGAGGCTCTTCAAAGGGATTGAACAGGCCAGATCAAGTGGCTGAGACCAATGAGATGAAGTTCAACAAGGCCAAGTGCAGAGTCCTGCACTTGGGACATAACAACCCTGTGCAGCACTATGGGCTTGGGGAAGAGGGGCTAGAAAGCTGTCTGGTGGAAAAGAATCTGGGGCAGTTGGTTGACTGCCACCTGAATATGAGTCAGCAGTGTGCTCAGGTGGCCAAGAAGGCTCATGGCATCTTGGCTTGCATCACAAACAGCATGGCCAGCAGGTCCAGGGGAATGATCGTGCCCCTGTACTTAGCATAGGAGAGGCTGCACCTTGAGTGATGTGTTCAATTTTGGGCCCCTCACTACAGGAAAGACATCAGGGTCCTGAAGCATGTCCACAGAAGGACAACCAGACTGGTGAAGGGGCTGGAGAGCAGAGCTTATGAGGAGCATCTGAGGAAACTGGAGTTGTTTAGCCCAGAGAAGAGGAGGCTGAGGGGAGACCTTATCACTGCCTCCAGTTACCTGAAAGGAAGTTGTAGACACATGGGTGTTGGCCTCTTCACCCAGCTGACCAGATGAGGGGGAAGGGACTCAAGCTGCACCAGGCAGGTTCAGATTAGACATTAGGAAAAAGCTCTTCACTGAAAGGCTTATCAGGCATCAGAACAGGCTGCCCAGGCAGGTGGTTGAGTCACCATCCCTGGATGTATTTCAAAGTCAGGTTGGTGAGGTGCTTAGGGATATGGTTTAGTAGAGGACAGGTATGGTTGGACTTGATGATCTCAAAGATCTTTTCCAACCAAGTGATTCTGTGATTCTGTGAGAGAACAATGCAATAATATGATATTTTCCCACCAAATTAAGGACAAAGGTTAATGCAACATCAAAACAGCTCTTTTCTGTGAAAAATGTAGTATGTTTGGCAAAAATTATATCACTTTAATCTCTGCCCATTTCTACTGACAGGGTCCTCAGAAATCTCTGCTCTGCTGCACGAGTGCCATTAGCTCAAGCACCTTAAGAAATCACACAATTAGAATACACTAACAACAAAAATACGCTTTTTATTGGGTTTGACTTACCTTAAGTTTTAAATCAAACTAGAGCAATCAAATTTTTAAAGTCTGATCAGCTGAGAAATAAGGATATTAAATATGATTAAATGTGATTGCATTTGAGTCTAAGGACTGTTCTTCCATTACTGCTTTGATTAAAAAAAGCAATCTGAGCTGTGAGGTAGAAAAGTTAAATGCAGCAGGAAAAAAGAAAAGATCTTAAAGTTTCTTTCCTTTCTTTTTCAAAATATATTATTTCTTGTATGAGGAAATAGTATTATTTTAAGTATGCACATTTGCAAAACTGAAATCACACTGGCAAAGTTTCTGTAACTTAATATTCCTTCATGCTTTTTAATTATAGGAAATATGAAGATAAAAAAAAGAAAGAATAAAAAGTTGTTCTTATGGGACATCTGGGAACAAGAATAGGAGATACATTTTCAAATGAAAAGTGGACTGGAAACCTTAGTTCTTATCTGGAATTTAATTGGTGCAATATTGGAGTTTAAAGAGTAATAAAGTCTTTGTCCTCAGGTTATGAGAAGAAAATTACCCGTAACATTATTTTTTTTTATTATAATATCTTAGCTGCTTCACCAGTCTATCTTTATCTGGCATTATCATCATTACTACTCTGATCATTTTCTGTGTTTCATACCTTCACCTCCAAGCATTTTGAATGGTGCTGAGAACCCCAGTGAACTTTTCAGATGCAAGGTGCAGATCAGCCACTGATGAAAATGCACTTGAACTGCAGAGTCTTCAGAGCTGTTTTCAGAAAGGCAAAATGTGTCGCTCCTTAGAGATGAGATAAATGGCAAAACCAGCACAGATCACTCACTCTCACCTCCTAATTGAAAAGTTGGCTGCTGATCAAGAGCTGGCAGTGACCAGCTCAAGCCATCAGGATGCCAATATACGCTTCAACCTTATTTCTCCACCTCAGAAAAGATCAATCACAAATTAATGTTATATTAGTGAAAGCAAAGACTTTTACTGAAGAAGGCAATCTATAAAAATAGCATCCAATGAACTGGTGAAAAACAAGCTAGAGAGAAAGCTAGCCTAGTCTGACAGTGGAATACTGTGCTTACTCAGTACAAGTGAAATAATCTGGAATCTTCATTGTATCTAAAACATGAAAACACAAATCAGATCTAAAACATGATCAGTTTATGAAAGATTCGTTTTGTTGATTTGTTGCAGTTTGTTTTTCTGCAGAAGAAATTGCAATCAGTTTTCTGGTGAAATTCTCTGTTCTACTTTGCCATTGTCATTGCTCCAAACCATTGAATGCAAGAACAATTTCTCAAAGGATTCTGGTTGTATAATAAAGTGGCACATTAGGATGGCTCCAAAATAGTGACACTTCTTTTTTTTAAACCTGTTTGAATAGGTAAAAGCTTTGGGAACCACACAAATGAAACATTAGTCTCTGCATCTCTTATTCTTTGCCCTTCTCTCATGTTAAAAATGTTAAACGCAAATCACTGCACAGAGTAATGTAACAATACAATGTGACTCCTGGACACGGACCTCAGGTGGGTGTACATACCTTGAATAGGCACTGTCTTGGTTTTGATTCTTCCCAATGCCCACAGAGTGCCTGCCTGCATCTGTACACCAAGCATCCAAGCCATAAAAACTTGGGGGAGTGACACAAAGGAAATATATTACTGTAGCCCAAGGACTGATTTTCAGGCTTGGTACAAGGAGCCTAAAAGTGTTTATGTAGCTAAGAATGGGCTTTACATACCTGAAAAGCTCCAGGGCCAGACTTACATGCTAAACATTTGTGGGTCAGGTAAACCACTCATAAAACAGATATAGTCTCTCCAAGCTTGACAGCCAACTTTTACCTCGGTAAGATATAAAAGGAAGCTAAAGATAACATTTCTTCATGTATGTGTACACATACTTCCAGTTCCTGCCTTAAATAGAATAGATATCTAAGGAGGGAGGACGGACAAAAAGAAATGTGCAAAACAGTACTTTATAGGTTGGGACACTGAGGGCACCACCTGACAAGCTCTGGTGATTTGTGGCACATGCCAAAGAGACTACTGTTCCCACCTGTCTCCTGTCCTTACCAGGTGAAGTATCTGTTCTTCAGTTATTGCCTCTGTTCTATGGGAACTCACACAGAGTGGGAATTATGGTAGTTGAGGAGTAGGCACACTGGCCATTCATGTTTCTCTACTATGGCATCATGGAATTTTTCAGTCCCCTTAGAAAGTACCACCAGAACTCACGAGTCACAGCATCAAGGCACAGAAAGAAGTTACTGAAGAAACACCTGCTGAGCTCAACAGCACCGAAGAACAGCAAGACAATCTCTGGCAGAACTAGAAATAGATGCTGGGTTTTCTAATTCCAAGTCCAGGATCCTATTAAGAAAACCGCACTTTCCGTTACAAGAATGAGAAGAATGATGCATGGTGACACCTCCTGAGATTCAGTTAAAATTCCTCAGGACCAGGCAGAGTTTTGGAGGTAGCAAGTTGTCCACACAGTTTTCATTCTTAGGTTTAAACCTAAACCTTTCCAAAATTAAAAAAAACCCCACCAATCAACCACTCCTTCTCTCCCCCCCCACCCCCCGAAAAAAACCAACATAAAAACCTCAACATAAAAACAAGGCACTCCAGGACACTGAAACAGATGGAGCATGCCAGCATTTGCTTCAGCAGGAAAAAGAGACTTTATAATGGAGGCGCTGAAACAAGTTTAATTATAGAAGCATGAATGGCATCCCTATAATAAAAAAAAAAAACCTAAAAAGTCAAACAAACGTCCTTGCCCTTTAATAAAGAGCTGTGTGCATTTGCTCCCTGATATAATGCTATGGAAGCTTACATCCCTATTACTGTTATTTCTTAAACTACCCTGGTTTAAAAAAAAATGCAAAACCCAGAGGCACAATGCTCTTGTAAAACTGAAGAGCATTTATTTCTCATATTTAAGCCTTGGTTTGCCAGGACAGCATCACAAGATAAACAGTCTTGTTTTCATAAGGGCCCTGGTACAGCAGGAATTATATTCATTCTGAATTTCAGTGCCATCATGCTAACATTTCATATGAAGCAAAAAGTACTTCCCTACATATCAGTATGAAAATGTGAAAGACACCCTGGCTTAATGCTACTTTAAGAGATCAGAATTCATCTTTGAGTGAGTGTATCACTCTCTCAGTAGTGTAACAGAATAAAATCATATTATTGTTCTGTGCCCAGGGAAATAAAAAAGGCATCTCTTTTTCACCAAGCAGAGTAAATTCTGAGTGAATCTTATGATTCAGCAAGAGCACGGTGCAGAATCTGCTGAAATCAGTGGGATTCTCTCTATTGATTTCAGAGGGCTTTCAAACATGCCCCATGGTAGGAAGACGTTTGAGAACCATTCAATATTAGCCCAACACTAACCACTTTATCTAAGAATCCTACTGATTTTATACACCTCTACTTGTTTGTGATGGACTTAATGTTGTTCCAAATCTCTCCATAAATTACTCAATAAATTGGATAGATCAGATCCAGGATTGAAAACATAAAACATGCTAGCATATGTAACTCCAACCAAATCTCTTTCTACTGTACAATCTATTTTTCCTCATTTCTTCTTTAATATAACCACGAACATTTATATTTCAAGCAAAGCATTTGAGGACTATTTCTTCCAAATAACATGCCAAACTTTAAGCCACCACCTTCATCAAGAAGCATGGACACAAAACATTCATGTGTGGAGTAACTGGGAAGTGCCGTTTGGGATCAGATCTCCTTTGCTCCTGGGGTCCAAGAGCACTGAGTCCCACCTTCAAATGCTCACAGCCTAAGAAAATGCTGAACCAACTCAAAGTGAATATCGAGAGGTATTGCTGGTGGTAAACAGAAAGCAAGATGGCACAGAGAAGCAGAGGAGCTACTGAGAGCAGCTCCTAGAACAACCCTGGCTCTGTGCAATGGCAGCACCCCTATGCCTATAACTTTTCTGAGGGGACAAGCTGTGGTCCCCAGCTCTTTCTGGTAACATCCTGCCTGAAGCTTTGTGCCCTTTCGTTCACCTTGAACATCCCTCACATGCACCAAAAATAATATGACCCTTAGCAGAAGTATTTCTTCCTGATTAAGGCTGCAACACAAATGGACCAAAGCCAGGAAGTTTAAAATTAAGCTGACACTTTGTCCTTTAGTTCTAACTGTCAAGGAGAACAGGAAAAAAGAAAATCAGCTTCACAGAACAAGTTCTCCAGCCTTAAGTTTTAATGAAGTTTCAGTGTCCTGTTTTTATGGTTTATGTCCCAAGCCTATCATTATTCAGCAGGTTGAATTCTTTTTTTTTTTTTTAATATTTTTTTTGCATTTAACTCCTTTGCTTTTTAAAGTGAAAAGAAGAGAAGCAGAGTCTTTAAAGGAAAGCTCTCCGATGCATATTAATTATCTAAGAGACCAGAATGACTGCTTTCATTAAATACATATTTATAAATCTTTTTTTAGGTGTGCATTATTTACTAATACACTAGAACTGTTCTAAAGGCAGCCATTTCTGTCTAAGCAGGTTAATATATCATCACAAGTTCTAATTAAATCACACTATTTTAGTTATAGGGACAAAGGTTTCTCCTGGTAGGAGTCCATACTGTGTAGTCACAGAATCCCAGAATGGTCAGGGTTGGTGGGTTTTGAATATCTCTAGAGGAGACTCCACCACCTCTCTGGGCAGCCTGTCCCAGTGCTCTGTCACCCTCACAGTGAAGAAGCTTTTTCTGATATTCAGATGGATCTTCAGATGGACAGAAAAGTCCTGGCTTCCTGTTCAGAGAATTCACCCACAGACATCAGGCAAAACTTACACATCTCAGGAGTCACTAAAAGTGTTGTACAAAGGCAGTCCCTAATTTGCAAAGATTTGGGGTAAAAGCTTTCTTTCTCCTCTATCACAGGAGAATGGCACCTTCAGTTCATGACTTTGACTGAGCACTGCAACTCCTACTAGTTTCAGTGCTTAGACCAGCTTGTGATTTACAATCATATGCTTTATATTCCCCTGGTTCTGCTCTGAGTAAAGGCTGACCAACACAAAAAAACCCCACCTGACTTCAGTTATGTTGAGGGTGTAGGATGCTTGCAGGCCATGACTCAAAATGATCATTTGGTCCACATCGTTCCTTCTTCTAATTCCCTGGGTTCCTGGGTTCAAAATTTGGATCAAAAACATGTACGTTCTATCTACTGCACATCTAAAGGTTTGCTGATGAAATTCAAAAGTATAGGCATTGCTTCTGACTGAGTTTTATTGAAGCCACATGCCTTCAATGAGACCAAATGAAACCAGAGGGCAAAGCAATAGCATTAAACATTCTTCTTTGAAAAGTATGTTAGACAAATTCTACTCTTCAGAGTTTATTTCCACACTGAAACCTCAAACTACTAGAGGCTTTTGCGTAACTTCAGATTCTGCTGTGAAGAGCTTACACAGCTCTAATCTGCACATGAAACTCATACTGACGTCAATGGCTTGTTTATGCAAGGATCAAGGGCACAATATGCAGTCAAGATCCCATCTGCAGATAACCCAAAAGCAAAGTTTTAACCTTACAGCTCAGCAGAGAAAGTTAGATGCTAGGTGAGATACTGGTGCCCTAAAAGTATTCACTTTCAAACCTCAAATGTTCAAAACACAGAATAAATCATAAACTCTAACATGGGGGTTGCATCCATTTTACTTCTTTGTGCTATCCTGTAATTTTAATTTTATTATGAAAAGCTCTTTAAGATATAATGTAGGTGGATTTGAAACAGATTCTCGACCTGCTTTCCATCGCCATGCTAATGATATCAAGTCTGCAAATAATAGTGCCTGCAGATTTCATGTGTACAGCTTCGGAAACAACTGTTGCCCTTTGGATAGCTTAGTCCAGACCGCCATGAAGCAACAGCAACACATGCAAAACCGCAGGCTCTGAAAGGCATTTTGAGGCAGAACTTCACTTTCCAGTGTCTATCGCTAGACAGGGTGGTTCTCAGCTCCAGGGACAAAACACTGGAGAGAAGATGAAGATACTTTAGACTGATACGCTTTATTCCTTCTCATTTTGCTTTCACTAGAAACAGAAATAATACTGGCATGTACCTCTAAAGTTGCACTCTTGAAAAATACTTTTTTCCACCTGACAGAACATTCAGGCCTTTTCCCAGGGAACTTAAGACATGGTAAAGAAATCCTGTGTTCTCTGCCCTTAGAAAATAGGGACCTACTGATAAGTTAATTTTAAACTGTCTGCCCAAACAATATCCAAGATTCAACTTTTACATCAGTGAAGGCAGGAATGAGTGAGGATCCAGGTTGAGACTTACAATAAACTGCAAGTTAAAACAGAGAGGGGATCAAGGTGGGTATGCACTTCAGGACAACTGTTACCTGAAAATGAACTTCACTGTAGATTTTCTCTTAAAGTAACTGAGCCCATGATGATCTTGTACAAAGCAGAACTGTTTCAGGGTTTTACTCACCAAACGCTTTGGGAAGTAATTTGAATAAAACCTTTTCTTTTAGGGAAAATATAGTTAGGAATAAAGGAGCAGGCCAAACAGATCATAAAATCACCAATGCTCTGTGCTTATTAAGCTTGAAGGCTTATTATGTATCATGCAGTCTTGTATGTGAAATAGAATCTGATCAGCCTTACTGGCCCCTCTGGTACTTAAAAGGGTAAAGGGGAGAGCCCAATTTAACAAGTAACCATGTGTATGTAGCCATACTTCTGTGTATCTATCGCAATCTTCTCTTTGCTCATTTCTAAATTGCAGTCTTTTTCAGTTTTGTGTTCTGTTAATTTCCATTGCTTTTATTTGGAACTTACTGCTATCTTTGTGTGAGACCAAGCTGGCTGTCACCAATGGTAGCTTCCCAGAGGACAATTAACCAATCAAACGTGTCAGAATTGCTTTCTACTCCTTCAGCATCATCTTCAATGTGATGTGCATCTAAACCTTTGGTTTGCTTTATTGCAAACTAGTGCACAGTGGATGGAAGATCATCTAGAACTGTCCACAGTTCCCAAGCATGGAAACTGATGTTTAAAATCGACGCTGTGAAACAGAAAACGTTGTATTGCCATGTTTATGTGCAAGGAGCAGAGGCAAGGTTGTTTATCAAGCTTGTATTACAATTGTCTTTGTAATTGTCTTTTCTTTTTTTTTTTAAACCAGTACCTCTCTGTGACTTTTGTGAGTTGGTAAGATGGACATAGGTAACAAAATGAAGCCATTGTATTAGATTCATTGGACTGATATTTTTTTCTCTAAGTCCCCCATCATACAGATCAGTTTTTACCTGATCACTTTACTTACTTTCTTTGCAAAGAATAAACCCAGAACTCAGCACAATAAGCCACCTTCCCTAAGCACTTTGTCAGGTCAGAAAATCATTTGTTCCACAGCAAAGTTAGCCTGTCCTCCCTCCATCCCTCAACACAGACACACACATGCACAGGGCATGCCTCTCCTTGAGTGCACATTTTACAAGCTTAGCAAAAAGCCCAACACAAATTGTACTGAACCACATGTCCAAAGCGTGCAGTTTCTGAAGGGTCATAATTCAGTCAACTGAAAACTGATTTTTTCACCTGCGGAAGCGTAACTCACCAGTCACAGTTGTTTCTGTAGCCTAAGCCAGATTTCCACTCCTACCCACTTTGCTTGGAAGGCTATTCACAAACAAAATGGTCACAAGGCTTCTGTTTAAATAACCAGAAAGCTCTATCTCTCCCCACTTTCCTCCAGAGTAGTTCAAATTCCACCTCTGCCCCCACCTCCCCACAATTTTCTTTTAAGCCATCTCAGCACAGGAAAAAATTGGCTCAAGAGGTGCCATTTTCAGAAACTTATGTATGACTGAAAGGGAACAGGGATGAAGCACAGAAGAACAGCATTGGTGTTTTGTTAGCTGTGACCTGACCTGACATGAGAGATTTATATTTTAATGTGGATTTCCTCCCACCAGGGAGATCGTTATTCCCCATAAATCCAATATTCACAGAACTCCAGTATCAGCTAGTACTGTGGGATGAAAAATACTAGCGACAATTACATTTTGCCTAGGGTATCCAAAAGAGGAACTGAAGTATTGGAAAGAACCCAGCCATCCTCTCCACGCAAGCAAACAACTGTCTCCCCCAGCCACAAACTACCGGCAGCATCTGAGGCTAAAAGCACATTTAAAATTGACAAGGTTAAGAAATCTGGAAGCCACAGGTATGGGTTGTTATCCACGCTTCTGTGGTTAGCAGGCTATTACACCTCTGCAATAGCTTAAGACTGCCAGAATTGAATGCGCTTGGGGTTCTTCACTTCCTTGAAGATTCGAGCTTCAGTCTCTCTCTCAAGAGCGAGGTATAAAGAGATTACTATCCACATCTTCTCATACCTTCTCCTATCCAACCTTGTAAATCTGAGGCTGCCCTTGGTTAAAAAGCAAGTGATGTCAAATACTATGCTAAATACTAACACTGCTTCTCTCCTTGTGTCTTTACCACTCTTCGCTTTTCTTTGCAGATTTCAAGGTGATGACAAAAGAGAGAACAGTCTTAGCATTTGTTAATACCCACTTGACCCACAAAAGAAATTCACTAGCATTCGCAGCTTCTAATTTAAAAACCATTAGACCGTTCCGCTTGGCGGACCAGATCTAAATATTCTTAAAGGGGTGGTTTAATTTAATCATTACCTTAACAAGCCCCCTTTTAAAATGATGATCCGCCAAATTCAGGGTATTTGTTTTGGAATCTGATCCAATAACTGGCTTTGTACAAAGAGAAGCATAGCCGCATCTGATTTGGTTCAGAACGGGGTGATAATCATGAAAATTACTTTGCATATTTAATCACTGTGAAAACATGAGTACAAACTACTTTCTAGAGATTACCTTAAAAAAAAAAAAAAGCTTCAGGCTTTGCAGCAAGCATGCCAAGTACTTTGATTTACAGAGAATTATTTGGATTTTATAGAAAGCTCAGTGTTTCAAAGACTTCAAGCTACTCAGCCACTGGCAAAGAAAAAAAAATTCTAAATAGTAAAAGCAAAAAGTTTTGTATTGGAAAAAGAATTATGTTGAGACCAATTGCTTTTTCTTTTCTTTTCTTGAAGTCTATGAGTGTAGATTTGAAGCAAATACCTTAGCCAACATCTCCCTGATCCTGTCAAGGGAGCAGAGTTGCGTTCTCTCAAGGCTAGACCCAGCATACTGCCGAACTGGCAGAGGTCAGTCAGAAGCTGGTAAGTCAGGGCTGTGATGAGGACTTTCACCAAGTTCAAAACAGGAGAGCTTCCTTCAGAACTGCTCTCTGGTACCAGTTCCTTCAGAACTGCTCTCTGGTACCAGTATGCAGGGCTTACAGTGGGAGGGAAAAAAATTAGACAAAGAAAAAAAAGCACAAAAGTGTCATCATCTTGTAGCTTCAGATATTTATGTAGATATCATAGTTGAAGTTCAGCTACACTGAGCATTTAGAGACAAATGCCTAGAGAAATTAATTTTTCTCACCTAGATCAGATAGATAAATAAAAGTACACTGATTAGTAGTTAGCAAGGACTACGAGAGACACATACATATACATGACTTGCAAACATTTCCCCAAGCGCAAGCAACTGGATGCCAGATGAGTATTCCATGGTATGTAAAACTAAATTTGCTGCTGAGATAAACAGGCACAGCTCCACTAAATCTATCCAAGTTGCCTCTGCTTAACACGTGAAGTGAATTAGGCCCTACCTTTATAGTCAGTTGCTTTTAAATCCTTGCACTTGCGACACATCAATGTTTGTAAATAACCTCACACCACAGAGCAACAGTGTAGGCAGAACACTGGAGGGATAACAGTCACAGGCATCTTAGATTACGAAGCACGCTATACCAAATACTTGTAGGTAGCATCCCAAAGGTGTTTACCTATCTGCAGCTACTGTGCATGCACAACAGTCATGAAAAAGAGTGCTTCAACTTTGCTGTAGAATCTGGTGCAATGTGAGCATATATGTGTACATAAGAAACCTATACATATCATACAGACTGCTCTACTACAGACATGCATTTTTATATGTTACAAACATACACATATATATACACACATACACATACATACACACCTGTATCTTTTGCATACTTTTCACACAGAGTACATATTCCTTGAAGCATTATATGTTCCACAGCTTCAGCAGACTAGAGGTTAATGAACAGGTTTTTTCTCACATATGCACAGAACAGATAATTTTCTTTACTGTTCACGATAAGTTGAAGGAGCATTTGAGTGACAGACCAATTTGTCAATCAACTACAAAGTGTTGAGGAAGCTTCCTCTGCATAATTTTACACAGAGAGATCAAATGTGACCTCTGATTCTACAGTGGGTATGGACAGTCAAGGTTATGAAGTCCAAAGGAGTCATGCAAATCAGTTACCTTGTCTGAGTGCCTTGTCTTTCTAGGCTTGTCTGTGCAATAATCACAGGAAGATGAAAACCCCTTCTTTATTATTTTTAAGTGTGTGTAAGGGTGCATATGTATGCATGTGTGAGGAGGGTGTATGTATGAATTTGTTGTGGAGCTTGAATGTCTGTGTTTTTATTTTATAGCCCAAATTATGTTTTAAGGTCTCAACACAGAGCCCCTGGTTCTGACATCTCACACAGTTTTTCTTGAAAGCTATGTTTTAATAGCAGCTCTGTTCATTTAATGTTAGCCACTTCAGATGATTTCTTTGCTAAAACCTGAATTATGAAAATCGCTTGTCAATTACCCTGGGTAGCTGTGTAAAAGAATTATTGCACATTCACAGTGAAAAGAAAACTTTATTTTCACCACTTTCCAGTAAAAGCTAATTCAGAATAACTCCATTTAACAGTTATTTTATGCTGAAATACTGAATACCTCAGGGAGTCTTTTAGGGATTTTAAAGTCTCTTTATTTATAAATGATTCATGCTGCATTTTCAGAAAAACCTACAATTAGTGTGGGAAGCACAGAGACTCCTTTGGGAAAGGTAAAAAAAAAAAAAAAACCCAACCCAAAATATACATGCATTATATATACAGCCTTTTTATCTTTTGTTGTTTTGCAGTGGACTATAAAAAGAAAAGAACTGGAAAAAATGGCTAGGAGATATTTTATCTAACCTTTTAAATATATGCCTCAGTTGACAGTATTTTGTGAAGTAGTTACCCTTATGATTTGTACAGCCCACAAAATTCTTTTAATGCAGGTTTCATTTTGGTTTGCACTTTCCAACCCCAGCTATAAATGAGCAAGCTAGCTAAGAGGAGAAGCTTTCTGTGGTATCGCAGGACAAATCTTTCCTTCCGCCAGCCCCTTGTGAGAGTGATGGTCACTAATGTTTCCATACTGTTTGCTGCCTGGAGTGGTACTTTAACTTAAAGGTCTTTTAAGTGTTCACACTGGCAGGCATCAAAGATCACACAGTCAGCTCTAAGGTGAATCTTTCTGCTCACACATGCCAGATGACTGATGTATATTGTGCGAGTTACCAGCCTAGCAATGCATCCCCTCTCCTTGCCACACAGGTGGGCAGGGAGGAGCAGGCAAGCACACTTAGTTCATCCAGACCCCAAGCACCCCAAGACTTCACCCTTAACGTGGCTGTCCTTTTTGGAGCTCTGGTTTGCAGCCTCCCTGCAGTACCCCAGACAAACCTTGCTCGTTTTGCTCTTAGATTAGATGTCATCATGTTAAGGGTCATGGTCTTGCATGTCTATACGCCTTAATAAAATTACACTCAGGACCATGTCAGGAAGTGCCAGAGAGGAACTAGGGGTGAAGACTGGATAAATTAATTTTTCTTCAGCCCTATACCTCCTCTGAAACAAAAACAAATAAGCCACCCTTCAATCTTCATTCAACCAGACCTCCTCCTCTGTGTTGGTGAAATGTTCATCATTTCCAACTTGTAAACTCAATGAGGTAGCTGCACTCCCATGAACAAGGAGTGAACAAGCAAAACTGTACAGGTACTCTGACTTCAAACAGACAACAGCTGCTTAAATATATTTCTTTCCCAACTCCATGCTGGCTTTGCACTTAAACCTAAAGCTATATGGAATCTGTATCATAGTCACATTGGCTTGAATCGATCTCAGTGGTTACCCAAATTGCCACAATAAGGATTGTTCTAAAATCAGCAGAAACTCTTCATTTTCATAGAATCATAGAATATACTGAGCTGGAGGGAACCCATAAGGATCATTAAGTCCAACTTCTGGCTCCACACAGGGCCAGCCAAGTCAGACCATGTGATTGAATGCATCATCCAGATGCTTCTTGAACTCAGTCAAGCTCGATGCTGCGATCACTTCCCTGGGGAGCCTGTTCCAGTGCCCGACCACCCTCTCAGTAAAGAATCAGATTATACTGTATTTATTTTTTAGTAAAGCTCAGTGAATAACACAAATGAAGCAAGCAGACTGAATGCTAGTTTTCTTTTAAAACAATGTCCAAAATGAAGGTACTCATGGTAAGTTTTCCCTGCTCTAAGACATCAAATGGTGGTTTCTAATTTCCTGAATGCTCTAGACCTAAGAAACAGCATGATTTTTATAGGGTAGGCGTGCTCCTTGCTCCATTTATATTGCCACAGACCTTATCCTAAACAAACAGCAGACACACATCAAGATTTGTTTGATTTTCAAGCCATGGAGATTTCTGGATATTTTTCTCCTTATGGAAAAAGTTCTGTAAAGAAGGTGGAAGAGATGCTGTGAGTTGTGACAGGTGAATCAGCAGAGTGAGATAAGGCTAAATGTTAGGGCCAATTCCACTACCTCGGCACTCTGGTAATGGAGCCAAAGGTTTTAGACTTGTTTTTCAGAACAAAATTCAACATTCATGATAAGAAGCAATGCACTTCATATTGCTGAAGCAAATGAAACATTATTTTTATGAGTCAGCTGTGATCTTCACCTCATCTGGGTCTTGCGGGCACTCAGACAAGCTGTAGTATTATGTATTTCATGACTCAATACTCATATTTGAGTGGATTCAATGATTTCACTGCTTTTATATAGTGCACTGTGGACATGTCAGGAAAACATTCAGAATAATGTTATATCAAGGAATGTAAAAATAATGCTGAACTGAAACCAAACTTCCATCACAACTTCTGCAACTACAAAAATGTTGATGTAATTGTTTCTATTTTTTTTTTGTCCCAAAGTGAAATTCAAGATGTTTTCTGGGCCATGAGTGTAACATGAGATGACAGAGTAAAAAAACTTCAGAGAAAAATAACTCTATAACAAAATCCTCAGAAATAAGTAACATGGAATTGGTTTTGTGGTTTTTTTCTTCTCTACAAATAAGATGTGATGATTATACCACAAAAAATTGGCATTGGACTTGAGCAGGTGGAATGCCAAACTGCTTTTAATCCTAAATAATAATAATAATAAAAATAAAAACATTTCACAATGCTGTCTGAAAAGGAATATATTTAATCTTAAAAATTGTTTCCCTGCCATATTTTTTGCTAACCATTAGAAATAATGCTTCAGCAATAAAATTGCCAACCAAATGCTGACAGCAAGCTACCCCTCTTTCAAGAACATTAACTGCTATCAAAACACAACACTGTGCATTTCAGTTTCTGAATCAGTAGTATTCACAGTAAACCACTCAATAATTCAATTGACTAAGATGTGCCCTAAGTTGGATGCCAAATAAAATTCAAGAAACCACCTGGGACCTTCTGGTGGATACTCTGAACAAGATGGGAAAGGCTCAGGATGGGGCTAGTTGGTGCCAGTTAAAATCACAGGTCAGTCATTCTCCTGTCAAGCATTCCAGCCCCTCTGGAGCTTTTATTTAGAAAAGAAAAAAATCTGTTTCCTTGCTGCAGAAGAGGTCTTTCAATGAAGCTCAGTTCAGTGGCCTTCAAGTTCACTGTAAAGCTTCTGTAGATTTCAGGCCACGGGATTAATAACAAATCCAGCAAAGCATATAACTAACTTTAAGCCTGTATGTAATCTCAGTTAAGTCAATTAGTCTGCCTACATGCTCAAAGGTAAGTAGATCCTGAAGTACTTTTCTGGTCTGGTGTGATTATCCCTACTGATGTGTAGGCACAGTAACTGCTAACCAATTCATTGAGGAAACCTGACTTCTGCCTCCAGCTCAGAAACACATCTTTCTGGGGTGTCTAATATAAATATATCACCAATTCTCCTCTAAACCCCTGAGGCCATTGAAGGGCTGAAGAAAGATTAAATAAGGAATATATAAGGAATGTTCTTTTCTCATTTTATACACTCTATAATAGAGAACAATATAGAAAAGAGATGTTAGATATACAGCTGGATTTTTTAACAGGTAATATTAATTCTCAGTTTCTCTCTATAAAAAGCAAAGCAAAACAAATTTTCAGTTGTAATCGTTAATGAATTAATTTCTGTGCAGAGCCATTGTTTGGATCATTCATATTGCATTAACACAGTGCATTAACATAACACAACCACATTAACATTTAACTTTGAGAAAGCTTAAGCAGCTTCATCTAGGTGTATCACTGGTGAAGCTGTGAGATCCTTATGTCCATCTTGTGAGTGTTGAGATAGTAAAATAACTTATGAATGCCACAATCAACCCATTTCAAGATGCCTACAAACATTTCAGTGGGCAGATTATGGGCTTATAAAACTATATTCAGGACTCAAAGGTCTTCTCTTTAGTTTCTCTATCCTCTCTGGCTGCTAGTAAATTGCCAGAGATCCCAGTGAGGCTGTCCATGCTCGAGTCTACCTTGACCTAGAACAGTCAGACCTTCTCTTCTTGGCCTGAAGGATGAATCCGATCTGTGTCTGAAATACCATTTCCCTGCGGCATAGGAAGACCTTGCCCAAAAATTGTGCAAGATCTCGAGAGCAAATCATGTAAATCTGTCATGTAAATATGTCTTTATGGGGGGGTTAGAGCTTGGATCACTGCCATATAGACAGCTTCCTATCATCGGCATATATATTTAAGGACTTTAAGAAAATAAGATGCTTTGACCTGAGTTGTTGTCATATACTCATCACTGCTCCAGGCACTGTGCAGGCACAGGATGGAGTGACTGCATTTCCCTGTTCCCTGAGCCCATGTGTAACCAATACAAGCCTTACCAATTATGCAGCATAATAAATAGGGCAACGATCCTTCTCAATACAGAACAGTATTTGTACAGGAGAAAGAGCTACTGCATCTCCTGGATAATGAAAGCTTTGGTCTGGCAGAGTTTGCCTGCTAAAGAAAACGAACCCTTCCCCAGCAGCAGCGCAGCTCAGGAGGGACTGGCATAACATCATGACTTGACACACCACTATTCCTCTCCTGGATCTCTCTCAATGTGCCGCTTTGAGTTAAAACTATTTCACTGCAAGTCCAACAGGCAAATAAATGTGCTTTTCTCTTTTCACCTACATCTGCTAGTATTAACAGAAAAGACAAAGATATTTTGTTGCTACACTGTTTTCCTTCTACCACTTGTAAAAGCCAAATGGAGTCATGAGCGTTTTCCCATGTCTAACTGAGATACGGACTTCTAGGTGAGGCTCTCTCCTACCCTGTGGAATGCCCTTTACATTGTGTTAGCAGATTACACAATTATAGATAAAACCACATGCTCTAGTTTGATTTTTCAAATTATGAGAATAAAATCCCTCTTCCCAAATTTATTTCCAAAGGAAAAAATTAAAGCAGTACCACTATGCCCTAGTTACAGGGCCCACCGGAGAGCAGAATGGTATATTCACTTCTATTTCCTTATTTAAACTTGATTTCTACTACAATCCAAATTCTTAGAGCTGAGTTCATCCTGAGATATCTGCCTTCACGCACTGTGTGCTGGTATCTCAGAATTATCTGCTTTTTGCAGATATCCCTACCTGCTAATTAATAACATGAATTCACAATGCGAATTCTCTAGCTGAAATCACAACTAGAATATATGATAAGAAAACAGCATATATTCTTAATTTTAAACTTTATTTTTATGATAAACTGCATGCAGTCGTTCTGTAATGCCATATACTATTTATCATGGGTTGTGACATAATGAAACATGACATGATATAATGATTAAGATGACCCAACATAGCATAACCAAATGCAAAATTATTCATTCTGACTAAGCATGTCATAATTGTCTTATTATTTTTCTTAAGTCACACGCTCAACCTTACAGTTAACTGGTTAATTCTATTCAGGGACCAGGTACAAAAGTGAAGGAAACAGGGCTCTCCATGCAGAATGGTAGCAACATAACATACTGATAAGCAGGAACATAAATGTCATGTTGAAGTGATGCTAAGGCTGCTTCTAAATTCAAGCCCTAATTCTGTGTTGAGGAGTATGCAGGCACACTCTGCAGAACAGAAAACCTGATGTTAAAAGGTTTTAAACATGATCAGAGCATAAAATGTGCTTGCATTTCCCTGCATACACATTTCTGATACCAGCTGGAACTGTCCAGCAACAGTATTTTGAAAAAAAAGAAAAGCAACTCTGAAGGAAAAATATTAGGAAGGTAGCACGAAGTGCAGAAAGTTTAGGCTGTAAATCTCTGTAAGTCTGTCGTGGTCTAACATACTAAAATGCTCGTTATCAGTATAATGCACCAGCTCTGTACTCTCATGGTTGTAAAGGTCAGTTATCCTGTATAACACACCACAACAGGAGCGTTCTCCAATTAATTGTAAAAGCTGGTATTACAGGTCTACCTTCCACACCCCATCATGACATGAGTAAATGACAGACTGTCTTTTAGTCATATTAATACTCAGGCACAGTAGCAAGGGTTAAGGACAGAATGTCAGGTTTAACTTCCCCTCATTACCATTCAGAAAACTATCATTTAGTATTAAGGTAATTGTAACACAAGGATATGAGTCATGCCCTTGTGTCACAATTATCTTTAATATTAAATAATAGTTTTTGTAATGGTAATTTCCTTTGGGAATGTTTCATTCTGCATTAGGTAGTCCTGACTGATGTCTACCTTTGCAGATATCTCTATCAGCCACTAAAAGCTATTCTATGAGTACATGTCCATAATCTACAGGAATTCCAGACCATGAATGGTGTTCCATTGAAGTCATTGTCCTTTCTACTAGATGTTTCTGCTCTGTGAAACAGTTTAAGTATTTGATTGTTGCCGTAACTGTGACTTCCCCTTTTGAAATCTACACAGCACCTCTTGCTCTGCTGTGCTAGGACTTCATCCCCATCCCTAGCTGCCTGGTAACACTGTGACACATGGTATATACATGAGGTGGGCAGCCTGGAGAAGGTACAGAGCTTGACTTCTTACGGTGATGTATTAGCAACAGATTCTAGGAGATGGCAGAAAGTAATGAAATGAGTTTCAATTATACTTTTACAAAGTATTTCCCATGTAGAACTGTGTTGATCTAAACTCAGAAATCACAGGAGCTGCAGTAAGCCTAGCTGTACTACAAGCTGTACTATAAGCAAAGTTCCTGTCAATGATTCCATCACACAAAGCTGTACACTGTATAAAAAGTCGATTTCAGAGAGGTATTTTTTAAAAGAGATAGACACTAAAAGCTGCAAGATCCTACTGTTGGTCAATTATGAAATGAAAAGTATTGTCAGTAAGTTCTCAATATCTTCTCTGGGGCTATACAGACACTGTGGAAATCGTTTCATGTACATGGAGCCTCCAGCACTCAGAATAGTGGGATGAAGGCATAAGACCCTTTGGCAAGAGTTTAATTATCCAGCTTTAAAGAATGTACAAAGGGCAGTAAGTCCTGCTGATGCACAGGACGTGTTTTGCCAGTGACAGGGAACCACACAAGTACTGCATTAGGGTCCTGGAGAAGAACTTGTACCATACTGCCCATGGCAATATTGCAAGATCAGCAGAAAGATAGTGACAGAACTGGGTTTGAGACTAGCTGATTCCACAAAACACTTATTCTGACCCCAAAATTAACAAAAAGCAGTCAAGAAAGTGGGGAATACCACCATCCTTCTTGGTTCTTGCAATGCTATCAGTGGAATATTGCAGAAAAGGGCAATTTTGAACTCCCTGGTACAAGCAGGCCACCCTAGAGATTTCTGAGTTGGAACTAAAATCTAATGCTAAGTGCCTGTAAAATTTCTGAAAACATCTTAACTTCTTGCAGATTTCCTTTGCTGATTAGTATCTGGGACTGAATGTCAATCTTTCACTGCTTTCACCAGCAGAAGATATATATAGCAGGCATAAATTCTGAAGAACTTGATTCTCATAAAGGAGATTCTATTTGAAATGACCATAACTTTAGTGTAGAAGTAGTTTAAAGAGCTCTGCATTTTTACCTTCAATATTGTTTGCCCTTGTCAGTGACAGCTCAGCCAACAGTTACTATTCCTTTTTCTCTTTCAAAAGTTTGGAGAAGAGCTAAGGGCTAGGTGAGACCATGCTCTCAGCTTGCTTATTACTTAAAAACCCTGTTGGATTCTACAAAATGCAAGCAGGCTCTATGCAGCCTCCTTACTACATTTGAATAACACAGGTAATGAAATATTGGTGCTTCAGATCATTAGTCAGGTAATTATGATTTTTTGTTTGTTTGGGTTTAATTAAAATTAGTCTCAGAAAACATCCATTACAAGAAAAGGTCCTCACTGAACAACTGATACACAACAGTCCTTGGCTAGTAAATAAAGAATGGCCATTCTTATCCCCAACAGTCAAATCCCTGCCTGTTAAATACTTTTATTTACAGAATTCAAATTACAAGTGAAAGAAGGGCAGTATCATGCTCTCATTTAACCAAAAACCTCTCAGTCAGAACAACTGATACACAACAGTCCTTGGCTAGTAAATAAAGAATGGCCATTCTTATCCCCAACAGTCAAATCCCTGCCTGTTAAATACTTTTATTTACAGAATTCAAATTACAAGTGAAAGAAGGGCAGTATCATGCTCTCATTTAACCAAAAACCTCTCAGTCAGGGGAAAAGAAGGAATAGAAGGTCTGTTCTGTGTTTCATACTTAGACGTTATGTACCTTCAATAGCCACAAAGCAACTCACAGCTATTTTAGGTGTTACATGTATTTGCCTACTTAAGGGGAACTGCTTTGTGCGATCCTGCACAGCTTAACTGAAGATAACAGTTTTGTACCCACTTACACCCAGCCCATTTATTTTTTTTTTAATGAAATCATAGCATTTAGACATGTTTGTTTTCCTCAAGCACTGTCCTGTGTGTTCTTGTGGCAGGGAATCTGTGAAACAGAAAACACATTCATCTTTAATCTGATGAATGCATCACCACATGCCAGGATATGTTTTTCAAGGTATATTGTCTGAGAGATCAGTTCTCAGGAATATACCTTGAAAATATAAAGGAATATATGGGTGGGTTACAAAGAGAAAGAGGTAGAAATGCTTACATGCTGTCACTAAAAGCTGATTGGCCCAAGTACATGAAATTATACCAATCTAAAATTGAGACTAGCACAAGCTTAACGATGCAAATTTTCATACATCAGTTTTATAATCCTCACCAATTTCCAGGAAAAAATCTTACATAGCAAAATTAGGGGGAAACAAAGGGTTTATTAGTTACATGATCCAAATCCTGTGAAATTCAGAGGCAGCCTTTTGCATAGAGAATAATGGACTCTGGAGTGGGCTCTGCACTATAGAGTCATTCCTGGCTGTAGAAGCAAAAGGGCCCCCAGCCACAGAGCCACAGACATGTATTTTGTACGCAAAAATACAATTCCTTGCTGAGAACTCTGTACATTATGGTTATAAGTAAAAGTTAAATAAAGCATCTATCTGTTACTATTGGGTTTTTTACTAAACAGGAAGGGATGAATTCAATACTCAATTAAAAAAATCAGAGGAAAAAAAAGGGTGGGGGTAGGTGAATAAATATATGTAAAATCACAACATGATACAAATGTTCAATTACAAAAACTTTACAGAAGTCTATTTATTTATTTATTTTTTCTAATTCTAAATCCCTACCACTACACAACAATGTCACATTTTAATGTAATATCATGTCCAATGCATATTCATGAAATAAAAATCTTGGCAGTGGCACAAGAAAAGTGGGATGAAGTGTGTTTGGCGGAGTGCGTCACGTTTCCAGACCAGCGGATTTTTTGATTAAAGTCCCTTATCCGTTTTATCATGCATATCCACTCTCTGATTAAAGTGATCTGGAGCTGACACTCACAATGTCAGTATGCACTGAGACCCTTCACACAAAACATGGTTGGAATTTATATGCTTTAAAAAAGGAGGAGGGGGGGGAGGAGAAATAGACCAACCAAACCTGCTGCATTAAATTAAGTATATATGTATTTATCTATCTACTGAAAAAAACATACTTTGTCTTGTTAGTTTTAATCTTACATATTTCTTTTTAACATTACCAGGCTACAAATACTGCATGTTTAATTTCCATTTCAAAAAGTATCTGTGGTATGAGTTCTTTATCTCTTACACTGGGCTTTCGATCAAAATGCTTCCATCGTGAAAAGCACAGCTAAAGTCTCCCACAGTCCCAAATAAATAATTTATCTAAACTTACATGTCTTCTACCTGTTTGGTTTTTATTTTCTTGCCCCACCCCCCAGCTTTTTTTAATTAATGTACTTTATGCATCTAAACCACAGGTTATCTGTTAAGAAAACAGATTCTGCAACGGCATATGTACCTGGATATTGCATGGGGAAGTTTACCAAAGATCCATAGATCTCTTCTCCAGATCCCATCCCTGGTAGCCTCCAAGTATGTGTAGATTATCTCAGAATTTATTTTCAAGCCTCAGGACATTTAAGATGCAAATTATCTATAAGGTACATGATATATACACATGAAAATATGGTAGCCATTTTTCTGGCTCAGAGTGCTTTAATTCCCCTTGAATTTAAAGAGAACGTGGTCACACTCTTCACCTTGATTGCACAAGGTGCTTAAGCATAAGCTCAACTTTAAGCATAAGATCCATGGCATTTCAGTACTTTAAGGGTTTTTCTTACCTGTGAACAAAGGGATTTCAACAGTGCCCTTTAACAGAGGTGTAGCAAATGTTCATTTTCTCTGGCAACACAATAGCATTTTGCATTTCTAAATGCTGGTTTCCAATCATTAAACACCTATGGAAATGCATCCTGGTTTTGAGAGATCTCTGTCCATAGATCTCCCAGAGTCCCAGAGCAGTGTTTTCTGAGGCCTGGCTTTAAACTGAAGATTTCTGGATCTTCTGATAAATTTTATATTACTATGAAGTTTTCTGTAACCTCACTTTCTTTGATAAACTTAATTTGTCCAATATAACTTTAAGTATCTAATAAGCAGTTTACATAAAGTCAAAATACATCTAAACTTTCCTTTGGATTTCATGGTTATTTTACTTTTATAAAACTTTGTTGTTTTTTTTTAATTGGAAAGTTTTTTTACTGATAAAAGCAACTTGGATTAGTGGTGTGTATAAGGGCCAGGGCTGTCCCTCATTTCTCATCCTGTTCATACGTATGTCTTAATGTCAAAGTTCAATCAATGTGCTATTCCAATCCAGGGCTTTTTCTGAGCAGTAATGTCAGTCATGCTGAACTGTTGCTGTATTGCAACTTTGACAGAGATTGAGTTAGAATTAGTGAAGGACTGTCAAATTAATTTCACTTGTGAATTAAGCTTCTCCTCTCTTCATAAACTTTAGTATAACAAATGCAGTGAGAGTCTAGGGGAAAACACATTAATTTCTTTTACTTGTTGAGACAGTCGTTTGAAAATAAACAGACTTTCTGTATATAACACCCCCTCAGTCTAAGAGAAAAAGGGGGAATGGAGTATTCTGCATTAACTCTTTCTGTTGATCAATATTCCATGCTCTCCATATCACAATTCCGTAAGGAAAAGAGTCAATCAGAACTTGAGAATTAAAAAGAAAACAAGTGGAAATTTTAGGAAAAGCCTTCTGGGAAAACATTACCAGGAATAACGAGTGTTTTTATCAGCTTGAACATAAACTCGAAACTGATGGGCAGTTTTACAGCAAATAGCCCAGTACTTGAGTTTCCATGTGTCAGTGATGCACACAGTCACAGTGGCAACAGAAATACAAGTAATTACCATTTCTTCCCCTGTGAAATACACCCAGTGCTGCCCCATATTTGCAGTGCATACAGAGAAATTAATTCTACACAGAGATTTCAGTTAGATCCTTGAAAAGAGCTTTCTGCTATGAAGACATTGTGAGTTGCAGCATAATTTAAACACAGCTATGCCCTCCCTATGCAAAAGTGATACTACAATGAAGCACCTCAGTTATTAAATACCACTGTACCAAGGAGCTGCAGCTATCTTATAACACAGGGTGTAGAAGAGTGCCACATCTTGATTCATAAACTGCCTCATACATTATTTGCCTCTCCTGCCATTAGGAATAACCTAGGAAATACATAATGACTTCAAACAACTGCCACAACTGTAAACAAAGGCCATGCTTTGTACCTCTGCTATCCATTATTAAAATCCTAGAGAAATACTAGGCAGCACATGATTAAGCACAGCATAATGACAAAAACCAAACCAAAATACCCCACAAAACTAAAAACATTTAATGGCCTGAAGTCTGATTTTGGCCATCCAAAAACTTTCCAACTCTGAAATTATAATCTACATTTTCTGATCAACTGCTTTGAAAATGATGTCATGAAAGAGATAGAATGACAGCATTCAAAAGACCAAAGCAAGTTTACACCACTGAGCACTGCTCTGAGTATTTACTGGTGTTTTACTGGCTCTATGCAAGGAGGTGCCAGTAAGGAACTGCACATTCACTTGCCAGACTGGCCCTTTGTCTTCAGTAGGTCTGTTCTGAAGACAAATTACTGAACATCTTTGCTCTCACTTCACATACAGGTGTATAAAATTGCATGAAATGTTTATTGTCCCCATGTTCACGGACTGATTTATGCCCAATACTGATGACATTTATCTGGGTATTGCAGAGTGGATAAAAAAGGTATCCCTAAGTTTAACATCGTATTTGGAAGCAGTTGCCCTGAGTTCTGCTGGTGGCCAGCAGAAAGCAGCGAGCACTTCAAAGAACTCCATTCATCTAGCCCTGAGCTGACAGGTCAGATGAAATCTTTCCCCAAAGTTTTTCTTCCTTATGATAAGGGGAGGACTAGTTCAGAGGAGTAGTGTAGATATAACAAAAAGAAAAATGAACTAATAAAAAAAGCCACACCACACTACGCTGCAGATGCCAAAGGTGAATTAACTCAATCAGTGAATCCCTACCAAATATCTTACCACACACAGCATAACTGGTGCAACTTAACTTCTTCTCTAAGTGCATATGTGGTATTTCCACACCTTTTCATCATTCACGTATTTCCTCGCTACTGTTAGTGGCATGAGAGCAATCTCATGAAAGGAGAAGTAAAACTGTGATGTATACAGCCCAGGCCCCAGATATGATAGGAGACAATTGAAAAATCCTTCACTGGCTTTTTATTGTCTCAATATGAAGCATGGGCTGGAAAAAAAGAGTTTGTATTTGCACAGGGTGCTCATTGACCTGTTGGAGAACACTGCAGGTTTGGATGGATGAAACCAAAGATACAGCTACAGTATTGAGAATTTGTTTAGATCACACAAAACAAAACCTGGCATATATGAAGACTACAGGTTTTCAAGTAGCAGTTTAGTTTTGTTCTGGCAGGGCATTTGGACCAGATGATCTCCAGAGGTCCCTTCCAACCCCTCTCATTCTGTGATTCCTTGATTCTGTTTTCAAGCCAAATATTTCACCAAAAGAAATATCTGTAGACTGGTCCAGGTAACAAATGCATCTGAGGATTTGGGATTCCATTCACAGACCCCAACATCAAAAGGCAAAGAGGAAAGGAAAAGATTAAAACAATTACTTGGTGTGGATTAACTATTTAATGCTAATTTTTATTGTTGCTAATGACCATTATTAATCTACACACTTCCTAACTTGCACCTAACACAGCTGCCTTTCAACTCTGTCTTCAGATCCAAGACAGAGCAGAAACAATTCTGTAGTAAGATCTCATATCACTTAATGTCTCATATTACAACTTCCTTACATTTAGCAGCTATACAGCAATAGTCAGTAGTATGAGGCATTATGAATAATTAATAACTTACTACATTATAATTGCCAAAGTAAATGAATAAAGCACAATCTCTGTCCAGTGTCCTTGCTTTTAAAGAGTATTTTCTCATACTAGAGCGAGAAATGAAGACAAATGTTTATGAAAGATGCAACAGCAGAAGTGTTGGAAAGAAAGAGAGGCACAACAAAGTCATAAATGCCTACGTAAGTTTAATTACACAAATGAGAAGAGCAACAGAATGTTGAGTCCAAATGTGAATGTGATGGTGCAGAAAAGGAAAAATTCAGATACTTTGACACAGACTAAAGAGTTCAAGACAACAAACGTTTGCAAAGTATAATACAGTGCCCAGATAGAGGAAACTATGGCCAGAAGGACCTCTCTGCAGCTGCATCAGAGCAAGTTGATATTCTCCAATACAAATGGTAATCTGAGATCTCCCTATTAAAGGACTGGAGACCACAACAGGCCCATCTCCAAATACTTAGGTTACTCTTAAGACAGAGCAATGTCTCAGACCACTTTATAAAAAGGTTTTGGGCATAAACAGCAAAATTCCACTTTGCTTCAAGGCAAAATTCTGAAATAGTGAAACCTGTCCTTGGCCTGAAATGATCTCTCTCCATGTGTACTCTCCACAGGCAAAAGGCCACTTTCACTTACAGCATCTAAAGGCAAGGTCTGAATATAAGGGTCTTAAATCCACATCCGAATTCACTGATTGTAGCCTATCCTGCATCTGTGAATCACTTACGACCTGCAGAGGTGTCTAGACAGGAATGGAGGGGGTGTAGAGTGTAGAGGAGAGTCAGGGCTGCTGCTACCTACTGCATCATGGAGAAAAAAACAACCACCATGGTGCTATGGTGTATCTCAACAGTTACTGCCACTCGCAGCCCCAGAGCGGTCCCCTTGCCCAAAGTTGCTGCTCTCAGTGGGTTTCCAACACCACTCATCAATACCTCTTGCCAGACGTGCTGCATGACTCCCCTAGGAGTGAAGCGGCCTCTTTTTAATACCTGGGGCCATGTCAGCTCTACAGGGGCATGGATCAGAGTGGAAAACCACAACCTTTAGAAGAAATTGAACCTTTAGAAGAAGTTTATAGTCTAGATCACTCCCTTAGACCTTGAAATCCCAATTGATTTATTGGATCTCAGGTTGGTTTGGTTCTTGGTTCCTTCCATGAAGGACCAAGTATAAATGCAACTGGGACTGGAGTGCAGCCTGATGTGTTTGTGGAAGAGTGAAGAGGATTGATTCTGCTTTAACTACGGTCCATCTCTTTCTCTGCCTCTTGGGTTTTTAATGCAGTTGCTGCTCTGGGTTTCTACTCCACACATTAAGAATTGCAACAGAAGTACTAAACATTGCCCATGAGCAGGGCTACTTAACCTACGTAAAAACAATATTCTGTGCACTACACACCCTGCATAATAGATACATGTTATGAATATAAATAAAACACACCGTTTCCAATTACTGGGATTTAGGGTTGGGGCTTTTTAACTTGACTCCCATGGTTTCCTTTTGAAACTTCTGCATATATTTTTCTATTTTTGAGGGGGGTTATAAATCCTGTTTTAATGTTTTGCTGTTTATGCAAATTTCCAAATATAAAGGCATATGGTGGCAAAGTGGCACTAACTATCTGCTTTTCAGCACACATTCCTCTGCTATTACAAGAAAAGAAGGCCTGATGGAAAAGGAGAAAAAAAAAAAAGGAAAAAAGCAGTGTACAAACTGACACTCTTCATTAGCATAGCATTGGTTCAGATTTTTTAGCTTTACTCTTGAACTCTGATTCACTAATAGCTCTACTGGCTCCTGCAGGGCAACTGTGGATGCTCCTTCATGTCATAAGCTAGAGTGGGTGCTCAAGTTTGTAATTATAGTTTTAAACTAGCAGAGGAAAGGAGAAAAATAAAGGAGAACTTTTTTTGAGTCAGAGGTTTCCCCTTACACTAGCAGCCTCACTGCATGGGTTTCATGTATCCAGTTTGCATTTTGCCTGATAACGTAGAAGGCACATCATGCTATTCTAAAACAGCAGGATTATTTTCTCCATTCTAATTGATGAACAGCTGTGCTGTAATAGACTACAAAGCACAGCATCACTGATCTCTCCTCAGGCCACCCTAGGAACTGAACGCTCCATGGGGAGCCAGAAAAGAATGAAAGCTAGAAGAAGGAAAAAAAAAAAAAAAAAAAGAAAGAAGGGGGGGAGAAAAGATAAAAAGAAAGGAAAGAAGAGACACCAAATATTTCAAAACATCCTCCCTGGATCATTATTATTTGGCATCCCATTCAGCAATAATTAACTCCAATTTTCCCCACAGTAGCTCTGGTGTATAACATGACCCTAAACTAGTCATATTTTATAAAAGCTAAATATCAACGTTTTTCAAAATTAAGTGTTGGAGTTCATCTTTTTTTCCACTGTGCACCAGTGTTTCCAACATACAAGTCGCTCCTGGGATCATGCATTTCCTAGAATTGTTCTTTGTCCCGAGAAGCCCACATGAGCCATTATTAATCTGCTGGAATTCATTATCTTTCCCTTCATTCTACTTCATCAGAGTTATTATTGTTATTACATGCCTCACTACGGAATTGCAGCTCATGTCAATTTCTGCCTCGTCTATTTTACCATGCTATCACAGCATACTAAAACAAACTGATCTGAAAGTCCAGAGACTGATTCAGATTTCCAGTCAAAGGTTAAATGAGGGTGTGAGTCAGATTCAGACTCACTACAACTGCATCTTGAAGTGCCTTCTTGAAAGACTTTGATCTCAAAGGTTGGAAGCCTCCAGCATCACTGGAAATACTTGTGTTTCTTTGGAAGGTTGGAGACTTCAAAACCCAACAGTGTTTCCTCAACTTTCCATTGTCCTGTGCTTCAAGAAACGGCTGCTCTATTTGTCTTCAAAGTGAAATGGAAGACAGTCTCCCTTATACTTGGGAGACAGTCCAGAAGGAAGCAGAAAGATGCCTACAAGATAGATATGCTTCCCCTTCTAACCCTCACCAGATTTAGTGGGGGAAGGTGACTCATAATCCTCATTTAAGACCATTTCTATCTTTCCTGTGTTTTCTGTGGGCACAAAAATGTAGGGAATAGTTAAACGATGCTTCTTGTTGTATCAGTGAGACAGTTCCAAAAGCACAGACTCAATTCAATCAAAATTAGTGACAAGAAAGCAATCTTCCCATTCTACTCAGCAATGGAAAGGTTTTGTTCTTATTTTGTGTTATTGGAAGTGATTTGCTGCATCTTTCCTATAGGTAAGCCGTGTGCTTATGTGTTCTTTTGTCTAGATAAGTGTTATCCTGTAAAATGAACACAATAAGACTTCTGTTTACCTTAATGCTATTTAGAAAAAAAATCTCACAGATATAAGAAATCAATAACCATCCACAACAATTTACCAAGGATTCAGTCTGGGTAGAAAAATTCAAATTTTATTGATTTCTTTTTTACAGGGGAAAAAAAAGCCAGTTGACAATAAGCTTCAACTAACAAAATGCCATGTGTACACAACTGGAAGGGACTCAAAGCCAGTTATTTGAAAACTAAGATACCAATTAAGACAGGTAAAACAGGCTTGAATACAAAGGTAGGACCTGGACGCTGGCACATTACTTAGTTTCCATGCCTCAGTTTCTCCATTTATAATAGGCAGGTGACAATGCTTATTTTGTGGGAACAGCAAAACTGTGAAGAATTTTAAAACTCACGTCCCGGGGGGAGTTCCTTTTAGTACAGCATGTCAGCACCCATAAGCTCTCCTGGTCAGAGAGAATGTGTAACAAATGTGTTCAATGTAATTTAAGGTGTTGATTTCAAGTCACCAAGGCCTTCGAAGACATTGAGTATTCAAAAAGCCACCCTTCTTCTCACTTTTCTAACTGCTAAGTTCTGCTAAAGGGCACAAGGCAAAGAGAAAAAGCCCCCAGACTTAAAGGTCAGTTGTCTGCCAAATGAGAATCACCAGTGAAGAGATTGCTGACAGCTCCACTTGTTTGAAGGGCCTCAGGCCTCCAAGCAGGCTAAATGATGCATTTGCTTTTTATAAGATCATGAGTTATAATGGCTTGAAGGGTTGGGGTTGGGTTTTGGTTTGGTTATTTTTTTGTTGGTTTTGGGGTTTTTTAATGGCAGCTTGCAATTTTGGTTGAGATTATTAGCAGACATGTGGTCAGCTTGTTAATTGCTTTTATTTGCATTGTTAATTTAAAGTGCTTTGTTCTTGCTCACAGTATAATGTGATAAGCACATTTCAAAAAGAATTTGAAAAGTGTAAATAGTAAAATGTGTGTCATATGAAAGCAGAGCAAAGCACAAGACATTTCCCACATTTCCTCTTTCAGTTTCCTCTTCAGCTTCGTTTCTATTTATTCATCGCATTTCTCATTCCAACTACATGAGGAGTTCAAAATAAACTCTGGACACACCTTAGTGGGTCACATCATCTTTCCTTTTCAGCAAATGCACAGAGGAGCCTTTGAAGACCTGATGGCCCATACAAAGTTTTCGTATTGCCTGATCAAATATGCAGTGCCCAGAGAAAAGAGGTTTGGTGGAGGATGGTAACGCAGGAACCCATTTCCTAGGTCTGGCCTCTTTGAGGGAAAACTTCCACACAAGTTATGTCAAGTGGTGTAGTGGCTGGGTTGGGCTTGACAGCTAGAGAAAAGAGTACGGTTGTCCAGGAAGCATCAGCAAAAGGACCACAATAATATGGTCAAGTGACAGCAGCTGGCTGTCAAAAAGCAGAAATGACAGCCAAAAAGATCTGGGTGAAATATAGGAGTGGACTAATCTTGACCTCCTAGCAAGACTGTTATTTAAGCCAGCTGAGGGGGACCAGTGGGCTGGATCAGAATAGGAGGCTGTAGTCCAGAGAAAATCTGGTCAGATTTTGCCTTTGGCTATTCTGTCATCATCTGTAGAAGCAGCATTCTTGAGCACTTGCTAGAAACTGCAAGAGATTCATACACACTCTTCATTACAGCAGGTTGATCAAATTTGTGAATGAGGTAGCAAAACCAGGTTTCTTCAGTTTTGTAGGTTTCCAGTAACGTCTTCATGGGAATCCAACCTGCCAGCCCGCCGTGAGCAAACACAGACTGTGGCATCTGCCAGGCCACACAGATTTGGTGGTTTCTCTTAATTTCAGTTTAAAATTTAATCATATATGGTTTACTCCCAAATACAAAGAAGCCATTTTTGAAGTTCCCCAAACCTCCCACATGTCTTGCCTGAATAGGGAAGGATGACAGCATTGAAGACAAACACTTGTTTTTAAATTTCTAAAGTCAGAAGCCAAAACAAACTTCTGAATACAGATAATTCACCTGATTTATTGTCAAAGGGATCCCTGAGGTAGGAGTCATGTTCCCAGATCTGTTGAGAAGCCAATCTTTTTTTATGGGTTTGTGTTACTGTGTCGCACTGGGATCAGAAAGAAAAAAGGGGGTCTCTCTAAAGCAGCCAGTCCCTAACTCCACATTTCTACTAAGTCTGATATAATTCTGAGTAAACACATAGACTTCCTTCAAAAAGCCCTGCACACAAGAGAAAAAGTAAAAGGAAGAGATTTCTCAGAGAAGTGAGCCGACTCATGTCCTTGTAGTTATGTCCAATATTTTGACAGTGGTGTAGTAATTAACCTTGCAAGTATACTGCACTCTACTCGGTATCACTGCATTTCTGCTGTGACCACTATGAAGTGCTTTTTTGTGAAAGGAAAGAATGAATCTAAGTGGGAAAATTACTGGAACGAGAGAGGAGCTCTAATTGCAACCTTGGCATCCTGCAATTTCACACATTAAAATATATTTAAAAAAAAAACCTACTACAGCTCTTGTTGTATAAGGCTAAGCTTTCTACTCTTCAAACTATTAATAAGGGCTTCCCATTGAGAAGACAAATACATGCTTGATGCATTTTTAATCCTGTGCCAATACATTTGACTAAAGCTGTTTGCTGTTTCAATGACAGGATTTAACTTGCCCTTCTGTATTCAACATTTCTGATTATTAATGACATTTAGAAAACACAGACAGAGGCTAAAAAAGTTATATTCTGGTCAATATTGTAAAAAATAAAAAGATTAGCAATTAAAGGGCCAAATCCTCATTATACAGTAAATATAAACATTTAAGAAAATAAATTTCAGTCATTTAAAGGATGCATAGCAAGGGAAAGTATCACCTTGTTTACTCTTAAAGATCCTGGATGCCAACTGAAACCATAAAATTGCATCCTCCTTAAATCATACATAAAGAGAGAGAGACCATAGAGATAGTGTGTAGATGTACAAGTCCAGTAGCCCTTTAAAGAAAATATATTTCAAGAGGCCTCTTGGTCAGAAAGGAAAGAATTCATGACTGTAGTTTCTACTGTAAAGACATCCCACACTTAACTGAAATCAGAAATGAGTTAGAGACCATTGCTGAAAAGTAAACTACATTTTTCTTTCTTAAGGTCTTTAAGGTTCTAAACAGTTCCTGTCCAAAATTTGCCAGGAACATTTCTGTGACGAAAAATAAAATGACATTGGTATCAGCAGTGAGAAGACCAATATAGGGATCACATTGAGTTAATTTTTTTACTGAAAGAAAATGAAAAAGAACTCCCCTTTCCCACAGACTGATTATTATTTTGTTATTTAAGTGATAATGTAAACCTAAGGTTAAAATTAAATTACATATACTGATGATCTCCTAGTGACCTCCATTGTGCTGTTCCATTACAGCATATAGTAATAACACACTAACAAAATGCACACACTTACAGTACTGTCAGGCATCGATGCAAATCAAACAGCACAGGAGGCATGGTACTTTTGTTTTAACTGTTAAAGCCTCTAAGAAACGCAGTATGACAGCCAGAAGAAAGGAGGCTTGGATTTTCTAAAGGTACCCAGGAGTGGCACTGATTTGTATTTTCTTTGGTATCCTTTTTAAAAGGCCTTTAGCTGTGCCAATATAATACATTCAAATCCTGACCTTTCTCAACACAATGAAGATACTCCGTATATCTCACCATATAACACAGGGAATCAATACTGTATTTTACCAAATGTGAGTTAATTTTACCTAGGGAAGGAAATTACTGTCCTTAATACTAGAAATCTTTTTTTTTCCCCCTCTTCCGAGTCAGTGAGTTTCAGGTTTGCCAAACCCTATCACTGTTTAAAAAAGCGTTTGAGAGATTTTAATAGCTAATAATAGGAGGAAACATAAAAGGACAAATCCAATTTAAGTGAAAGGGTTCCTGTGTAAGCATTACTTGTCAGTCTTTGGTCGTACTGTATAGGGACCAGCTACAGAGCAGTGGCAGCAAAGAAATATAAAGTCCAGATTTAATTCTGATACAGAGAAATACAATTTCAAAACCGGACGTCTTATCATAGGCATGTCCCATTGGAGAACTCATTTCCCTAGCAAAAGGCTGTCACTGCCATTATGTTGTACAAGGAACCAATTTACTACTACAGCTAAACAGGGTTACTGGTGCTGTTGGAACTTAAGCATTTGAAGTTATCGCTAGGAAAAAAATAGCATTTCAAATGTCAGTGAAATGGGAAGGTATAATTGAAAAGTATCAATCAGAGAAGCAAAAAGGTTTAGAAGGCTAAGACTGCAGTTTTACTACTGCCTTTCCCCCCTACTTCCTCGTTTTATTTCTCTAAGCTTCTTTCTCTATTTCCTTTTCCCTTTCACATGCAAGTTCATATTTCTATAAAATAGAAGATTTTGGCTTGATACTTGTCCTGCGTCAGGCAAGAATTAAATTTTGATGATCTTACTCTACAGATTAGTAACCACAATTTCACTCATCCTGCATTCAAAGCTTCAATCTAGAAGATATCTAAGTGAATGAGATGAAGCTGATTTGAATTTTGGTTGTTTTTTTCTTTTCTTTCACCGCCTTCTAAAACAAGCCCCATCTACCCAGACACTTGAATCTCCATTATTTAATGGTAACTTTCCACCATTAGCATCTCATCCTACCAAGAATTAAATTGAACAAACATTTGTGCTTTCAGGGCTTGAAAAAGCCAGAGAAATGGCCTATAACAAAAAATGAGTTAATTTCATTTCAGAATATCCTGCTCATGCCACTACTGCTAACTTCATTATGTCTCCCACACAGGAGCAAACTTTTTCTAAGTGCCTCATGATTAACTGCTCCATTTTTGTTGTATTTTATCCTGGATCAATGTGTGGCAATATTGAGAGCATGTTTAGCTAATCTCAGAATCAGAAGGCTGGATTTACACAATCTGCATCTCTTATGCAGAATAGCAAACTTGCTTGCTTTCCTGCTTTCCCTTGCTGTGCATAACAGATATAGGAGCCTTGAAAAAACAGCTTTCGGTCAAGAAACAATTAGCAAGACAGAGCCAGTGTATACTCATGCTAAAACTTGCTCATCTTACCCCTTAAATAGGTTGTCAAATTGCAGTTTATACATTTAGTCTGTCATCACTGCCCAGGTCCGAATGACATCAGTTGCTTTGAAATACCAGCTCCACTTACTGGCATTGATACAAAAAGCAAATTTATCCATTCAGTGCAACAATTCTGCAAGAGCAAAACTAACAAGAAATTCCAGTTCAGAGCACTGGCCCCATTTTGAACAAGATTTTACCTGCTTAAAAGAAGTAAAAAGGTGATGTTAGAAAGCTCTGCTATAGTAGTGTACTGAATTGTGAACATATATAGCTACAGAATAAAGATCTTCAGCCCCTTTTCACATCAGGGAAATAAGATCTGTGAAAAGAGTCAGGCTACAGATTTTTAGAGATGAGACACAGAGCCCCCATATATGGCATCCTCCCCTTCCACAAAACAATTCCTGTGTTAAGGAAAACCATATACTCTCCATTTCTAATGGAGTTAACCTATTCAATTAACAAAAAAAAAAAAAAACCCAAGCAGAACAGTATACAGGAATGAATTGTTTTTTAAAGGTTGGGGAGTTTCAGAAAATTCCTAGTCTGGAATAGACCCAGTCTGTAGAAACAGAAATATTAATTTTAGGGGTGTTTAGGATCTGAATGGAAAGAAGCTGAGAGTTTGAGCTGAGGATAGAAGAAAGGCACTCTGAAGATAAAGTTGCATGTCTTCTTTGGAGTTAGTTTAAACTTCTCTTACTTCAGAAGCAATTTTACTTCACACAGAAGATCCTTTATCCACATTAGAGTGCAGATATATTCCTCCTCCACCACCTTTTTGATGAATTTCAAATTCAAATAACTTAACGGCTAACAGCCTGCAATTGTTCTTTATATTAATAGAAATACATGGTCTCTTTTGAAGTTCAGGTAGTAATTCAGTTCTTAAAATTCTTCTGCTGTTTATAAATTATTTGAGCAGGGATGTCATAGCATTCGATGCATTATTACAACCCATGCTCAGCTACATTCTCTTATTCAACTGGAAGCAACTTTTATATGCTTAGGAATCAAATTAAATGTTGCGCTAACTTGAACCTGTGAGTTGTCAGTTTCATTTATTTTGGACCACAGGTTCATGCTATTAACTACATCATGTGTCCACCTCAGGAAATTAGTGAGAAAGATTGTGAGAAAACAGCTTTCTGACTTAGAAACATTCTGGGGAAAAAAGTTTTCTGGTAGAAAGTGCAGGGCTTTAAAGATAATCCTGAGCTCTTCAGCACACTATAAATTTCAGTTCTTTAAAACAGCTGCAACAAATCATCAGTGTGGGAAATTTTAGCAGGAAAAACCTAATAAGAAACCAACAGAATTCCAAACAATTTCAAATAATCAAAAAATAATAGATATAGGGAAAGTACTTTAACAATGAGAAGCAGTTCTGTAAAACACTTGTTGATAGACTGCTTCTGATGGAAAAGCTCCCTTCAACTACAGAGATATATATGTAGGTGATGTTCTAACATATCCTAGTGCCTTGATTTTTCCACTGCAGTGATAAGAAAAGTTAAAGTGACTTAACTGAAATGAATCACTTGTTAGAACTGAAGGAGAAGGGGAATTGCTTATGTCATCAGCTAATATTGGGGGAAACTGCAATTTCTACTCAGGCTGAGTGCGAAAATTTCTTAACCCTGATCATCTTTCGTGAGTATGAAGAACTACAGATTGTTCAGACACTCCTGCCCACAACCATCTCATGCCTGCAGGCAAGAAGGGGCAGCTACCCTGTGTCACTACATCTTACAAGCAGGGCTTATGAACATAAGCCAAGAACAGATTCTATTTTTTAGAACAGTTTACAAGAAACCCAAAGAATGAAATATGTCACCAGGAGGGTATTAACGAAGAGACAAAAAGAAAGGGAGATGAACCAGGCTGCTCACTGACAATTCGCACGCAAAAAGAGGAGCTAATTTACAAACTCATTTTAAACAGTCCACACAGCTCTGAGCTCAGAATAGTGATATTTCCTAAATACAATGTGCAGCCACTTTGTAAGGCAAACCCTGCATTTCTCTGATGATACCACAGTGGGAGTGGGGCAGGGGGAGATAGCATAGCAATAATACTTAAAGAATGTTTCTTTCCCTTTAAAGAGAAAAGGTCTTCAGTAAAGGAATATCTCTTCATCTTATCAGCTCTCAGCCATTTCTTGTCATCAGATGAATACTGGAGAGTGTACTCCAAAAGACAAAAAAGAAATGCATGTTTTAAATACAATAACTCATTAAAAAAAAACAGGAAAGAAATGCCTAGATTTTTTTTTTACTGGGATAACAGGAATGAACCAGTTTTTATATCGAAACTGGAAGAGAGGAAAATTAAGAAAAAAAGCCAGAGGAAAAAAACAACAGGATTAATATTGATGCAGTTATGGCAAAAGCAAACAGACAGGCACGGACAAGATTGAATCCAACCTCCAAAACACATGTAAAGTTGGAGCTAAAATGTCATATGCATATGCAATTTATATGCAAAAATCTTTTACATAAAGCTACTAACTGCCAAGTCTTCTTTCACAACTTTTTCAAGGCTTGCAGTAACTCTGGGATTTTATATTCTCCCTCCGTCACCTTACCGAAGGCACGACTGTCTGTGAAGAACATGGAAACTTTCTTAAGGCCATGGTATTAAATTCTTCCTTACATCGCTGGGCTGGTGGCTCAGCAGGAAGACCTATTTTTTGCTTGCAACTTCCCTGGCAGTTATTGCCTGCAACAGACTGTAGGGAAGTTGCCAACATTCAGAAGCTCTGATGATGTGAGCCAACCTTAGACTAATAATTTTTTTATCTCAATATAAGTGGAAGAATTACATAAAAATAGACAATTTTTAACAGTATGGTATTCTGTTATGAGAGAAGGCTAAATAACACGGGTGCCATATGAACATCTTTCTCCTATCTGCAGCACCTAACTTTAGCATAGTCCATATGTCTATTTGTCTGATAGCTGAACTTATTGAAATAACATGAGGTTACACAAGAGAGTTCTAAAGCTCAGCACCTCCAAACCTTTTAAGGTGAAACACCTATCAGTCGTAAACATTTTTTTTTTTGCATAACCCTCAAAATCAAAACCAATTAGCAAGTGCACTGGAATACTATGTGGGAAACCCAAACACATTTTTAAGAGTCCAGAAATGAGGATGGAAACTGTAGTCAGGCATTTTCTACTGTCTTGTGCCTCTATCGTGATACATCCAAAGAACTGCTAGCAGCTCTTAAGAACCTGCAAGATGTAGGCTGGAGAAACCAACCCCCAGACAACTCAGCCCGCACATGCAAGTGAGTCAGTGGCCAGCACTGTGGATGGCATGTGGAGGAATTGGAAACAATTATTTGGTTTCCAAGTTATTTTAGACTCAGAGTAGTTTCCTTCAGACAGAAAAGATGGGCAAAGCCACCAGAAGGAGACAAGCAGACAATGGTTTTACAAACATTTTGCTTTCACTTCTCATCTCTGTGGCTATTTTACATTGTCAGAATGTTTAGTGAGCACACATGAGTGTTTCCAGAGCAGAGGCTCTGACATCTCTGCTCCCAACAAACAGTTTAAATGTTGGCTTTAAATTCCTTAACAGATTCCAGGCCATCATCTTTTTTAATTAAATGCAAAAAAACTATGTTAATGTAACGTTAATGTTGAGATTGTCATTGGACAGATGTCAAGAAATTCAAAGTTATAGTTCCCACAGCAACCATAATTCAGCGACCCCCTCCCCCACTTCCACAACCACCCTCCTGAAACATATTGGGCTCAAATTGTACAACAGGCACCAAAGGGAAGGGAAGCTGTGAGATGCAGCAATTGTGCCCGGGACCTCTTAGAGCCACTGCAGATGGGGTGGGCTTGGCCTCAGTCTTCTTTCTGGGGGAGAAAGTACCACCAGTGGCACCAACGGGACAGAACAGTGCCCCTCTAAAAGGAAGCATGGACTGACACTGACTCCACCACTGCGTTGCGCAGGTAAACTGGGAACAGACTTCATGCCTTTCAGCAGCATACCCACCAGCACGTAACCTGACCCAGCACAAACCAGCTCTACAGTGCTGTTCAAAAGTGACTCCTATAGTCCACCATGTAAGTATTCAGCCAAATACTGAAGGGAACCAGCTCACACCACAGAACAGCCAGACATGCAAATGAATCTCCAGAGCCACCCCAGACAATATCACACATCAGAACTACCCTCTATTCATCCCAGGATGTGATACACATCATTGTTATGCACCAGAGTGAACACTGAAATTCAACGTACAAAGGATGGAAACAATAGAATGTTTCTCACAGTACAGCTTTTTAGACTCCGATCGCTCAGATTTCGTCTGTATGGGAAACCTAAAAATTATTCCTCAAAAGAAGCACTTAGAAACTTCAAATATAACCTAATACAGTGCTAAAAGTCATGAGCCTGGTAGTAATACTGATTCTGACATTTTATAATTTTTCTGATACTCCACTCCAACTAACTCCTCAAAATTTGATACATTAAAAAAATTTAAAAGATCCATTTAGCCAACGATCACATCACCTCTCTCTCGCTAATGTTTCCCAGTGCTCCACAGGTCCCAACTGCCCTTCTTTCAACTTGTCTAATCAGAGTTAACCTAATTAAGTTAGCCAAACAATTACCCTCAATATGTACTTTGAAGTTTGCTGCTTAACCTTCAAATCTGTAAAAGCACTTACATTCATGAAAGCATATCTACTGCTCCTACTTCATCAGTATTCCCATACCTCTCCCTCCAAACCCATTTAGAGGTATTTTGGAGGACCATTACAGCTACAACACTGGGATTTTGTCATTTTCCACATGCCTTTCAATAATTGGGCCTTTCTGATTGTGAAACTGCCTGACCAGTATTGAAGTCAAGCAGAATTTGGATGTTTTATGCCATTTTGCAAAGCAAAGAATGCTGGGTTGTGCATAGGTTGGAGGGACCAATGGCATTACTCTTTCCTTACATACTTCACCAAGGGTTGTGCCCAGGTAAATGTAGACTAACTTTTTTCCCCACCAGGTTTAAGACTGACATGGAAGCTAAAGCACACTTATGAAGAAGCATAAAAAATATTTAGAACTCCTCTATGTGTCTTATACGCCCATTTTGCTAGTCTGGGTTTCAGGGAGCTTGCTCAGAACAGTCACAATGGATCCTTTCCCTAAGAAGCATTTGACTTGTGTATGGAATGGAAGAAGGAGGTGACAGAGAGAGTGGAGAAGGAAATCGTAACCTGTAAGATGTCCATCAAGTGATTTAAGTCTATACATATGACTGCAATTTTGCCTTTGAAAGATGAATCAAGTAATGCTGCCGACACTTATTCTTTCCTGTCAGACACTTCTTTTACTCTCAAGCCTGTCAATAGCTTAAAAGTTGCATTATATCTTCTCCAGTGTTAGTGCAGCAGTTTCCCATTTGATTTCATATTCAGTTCATATTTGTGGAAGCAGGAGGGGCTCTTTACTTTACTTGATAAATGGTAACATCTGGCTTTGTGATGGGCCATCACCAGCATGTTTAAAGAGCTGCTGACGCTTCAGGGAAAACTTGGTAAAACATTTCATTTAGAGGCAATTCTAGTTATTTATTCTATTTTCTGCATTCCTCGTCCTCCGCTTTATACTAGGGACATTTGCATGAAAACAGACTGCAGCTCCTGAAGAGTTCATCTTCACATAACATTTTTTCATCTGATGTCCTAATCACTAACCGTGTTTGTGTCACAGCAATCATATCCATAGCAACCACTTGTGATGTCATTGGAAATTAGAGTTTCTGGGAAGGATTATGAATAGGGCATAATGGTATAAGGGCCAAACTCCATATTACACTACAGCAGCATAAATTTGTTACAAGTCTGTAGCAGAAAACTGAATTGTGCTGTCACTGCTTTATGCCCACACACAGGACTTGACCGTTTCTTTTGATTACGGAAATGCAGTGAGCTAAACATTCTTGAAAATCAGAATTTTAATATAACTGCTTTAACCTGTCCCTATAGATACATTTAGCAATTGAAAAAATTAATAGGCAGTTTCAAAATCTCATTTTTTCAATATTCTCACAGGAAGTTTCTTTCCTTGAAGTAGCAGCAGGTTTTCCAAAAACCAAAATAAATTTTTGACTCTTGCATGGATTTGTGCACTTTTGTGGTGAATACTTGTAAGCAAATGAGCATTCCCCATTTCTTAAGCACGTGGTCAATGTCCCAGTCATAGCTGGAAATCATAGATTGCCAGGAACACAATACGATCTGGCCCAGGCTTTAGAATGGGGAGTTATTTACTGGGTGTAAGTGAAAAAAAACCCCATTCTTATTTAATCCATAAAGAAAAATGAAGCAAAGTTCTTCATCTCTATAATGTTAACTCCATACTTCATCCATCAAGGAGTTGTGGAGCTCAAATTCTTCTCTTAGGTCACTGCTAGAGAACATCAGTTGCAGAAAGGAACTGCAGTAGGGATAGAAAAGTTGTTAACAAGTCCTGAGCTCTAAACACTCATTCTTCACCCTGTCATCGCACAGGTAACTGAACCCGTGCAGACAACGGTAGGTGCAGTTCTTGCCCGACCATTATGTTCTACAGCCTCACCCAGAGAAAGAAAACACAACTTCAGCCACTGGAGACCACTTATGTCAGCATTTTCCTACAAGCAAGTACTAGAAGGCTGATCTTTGTGAAGTTTGAGATATACACTTCAGCTCTTTTCACCTCTGCTTCCAATTGCAGCATCTGGAAATGCCCATTTATGCACTTACATATGTTATTATAATGTGCAAAAACCTTGGAATTGAAGAGAAGGTAAGTAGTGTATCTTTATGCTATGTTACATTTTCTAGAAGTACAGTTGAAATATCAATCATTCCATTCTGGCTGCATTGATCAGTAATTTTCATTTTATAATTTCAAATAAAGTTTCTCTCCACAGCAGCAACAGCACTTTCCACCATATAACTTCAGTTCGTTTCAGCTTTAGGACTTAAAAATCTCTCCCCATCTTTTAAATGGTAATTTCACTTTTCCAATTAGATTACTAGAACATGCCAAGTAAACAGTCACCTTTTCCTAGAACCACAACATCTAACTAACAATTAAAGGTTGTGCAAACTACAGCTTGGGCTCAGTCCCCATCGTAGCACCTACGTTTAGAATGTGGATCTTTAAACATACACAGAGAGAGAAAGACACTATATGTGTGTATATATATATGTAATAAAAGCAAACCTCAAACAGTATTAATGAGAGTCATTGTTCAGCTTACATCAATTTTCAAGAACAGGGGCTTGTGAAAGAAGAAGAATCTTAGGAAAACAAAACCAATTAAAAAAAAATACTCTAAGTGACTGAAGCCAGAAGTCAGGCATGTTCACATCCTGGTTTACCACATAGCCCCAGGCAAGTTACTTCTCTCTGTCCCTCAGTTTGCTCATCAATAAAATGGGGGTCATAACCACTTAATTCAACAGGCTGTTGCAATGACATATAAATTCATTGCTCTTTCATAAACTGTGAGTTCTTCCAATGAAGAACTCCTTTGAGATACAAATAATTCATAATGGGAAATTACTGAAGGACTAAGGCTTATTTTGATTATTTCTGACCAACAGCTTTCATGGAAGCGGGTTTTAGACATAAAAGCAGAAAAATCTTACACAACTGACTAGAAGACTGAAGAAGAGGGAGCGAGAGTGACATTGTCAGGATCGGTATTCTGCTTTTTAAAGTTATTCCTATTGTACTTAAATACCATGTACCAAAATACTTCAGGCAATACTTCAGGCACATTAGAAATACTCAAAACAAGCTTCAGAGAAGCTCTACAATGACAGTAAAGCTAAATTGAGAAACCAAGACAATATCACCTAAAAGCTCCATGAATCCTGCATAGAAGACCACGTTACTAAATTAATTATAATACATATGCAACATTTTACATATTATTTGTATTACAGCAGCACTTTGGAATGTAACTATGATTCAGGCCACACAAGGCTGCGTGGTGTGCTTAGCATACAGAATGAAAGCAACATCACTGAAGAGCCGTATTTGAGGTGGACAAAGGGGAGGAAGAGGGGAGGCATAAAGGGAGCTGGAGCCATTTGTGGCTTGTCACACCATAGCAGATGCCAGGCAGTTTGGTCTTGCAACCCATCCAGCTAGTAGGCCATGCACACACATTCACACACCCTTTAAGAATGCGTTCTGACAATGCTTACACAACCTCTTATATTCATTTTCAACAGATCTTCACAAAATAGAAGTTCAATTCTAAAAATACCTACTAAAGAACAAGTTATATGCTATACATTTATGGAAAAAAAGAACAATCCAAACAAAAATCTTCAGCTTCCATGTTTCATAAGACCTGAATTAATACTCAGACCATTGTGTTTTCACAAAGCAAATCCACATAAACACATGATAAATCTTGTCCTTTGAGGCCACAGTTCAGCAGCTGATGACAAGGGAGACGACATGCCGTCTGGGAGGGTGGCAGCCACAGGAGGGATTTTACAGCAAAGTTTTCCCACTGAAGCAAGGGAGCATCGGGATGGACCTCCAGTCCCAGCTCCACCACCCACCTTTCTGGTGACTTCGGTCATATCACGGCGCTCACCACTTCTTCCCCAGCTTTTGAGTCTGTGCGATCTATTCAGGTTATATAACCCACAAGGTCTACTGGGACATCCCAGCATCTATCTGAGGCCACTACTGCCACATTTGTTACCAGTGCATGCAATAAGAAAGAATGCCAGACAGACAGATTCCTAATCACACAAGTCCATGACAGCATAAAAGTCCCAACAAAGTAAGAGTAGTATGATAGAAGGCAAAACCAGGATGCCAGGGGTGTAAGACTCTACTTCTCCCCTTTTCCCGAAGGCCCTCCCATTATTTCGCTACTCTGATGCGATTTTGCAGAGGGCCATTTCCTGGGTGACCTCAGCCATGGGCAAGGCTGCAGCCCAAAATACACGTCAATCCTGCTCTTCATGGATTAGATATCCTGTTACCCTACAGCTCCCTCACAGAATCCAGTGGCTCCCACTGACCTTGATTCCTATCCATTCCCCTCTTCTCCCTAAACTCCTCTATTCCTCTTTTCCTTGCTAAAGTTACTGCTGGGCAGCAATGTGAGGAACTGCAACAATAGCCCAGAGGCCAGCAGATGATGGCACCCTGGCCTGGATTCTTTGCAGGCAGGATCAGAGGTTACAGAGGTAGCAGGGGTCTGAGCAGGGGTTGTATGCTGTGGGCAGTCTGAGGTATCCCCACACCACCAACAGCCCTTGAAGACAAGCTGCAAGGCAGAAAAAAAGGCAAGTAAAAAAAACCCCTGCCTTCCTGTAAGAAACTGTCTCCTATCATTGAAGTTTTCCTCAAAGTATTAGCCTACTACTATTAATCCACTTTGAATGGTATGGTAATAAAATCTGACAATAGACTGATAATAGACCATACCCTGGGCTGCCTCAAAAGGATCATGGCCAGTAGGTTGAGGGAGGTGGTTCTGCCCCTCTACTCCACTCTTGTGAGACCCCACCTCAAGTACTGTGTCTAGTTCTGGAGTCCCTCACGTAAGGAGGACATGAAACTGTTGGAATAGCTCCAGAGGAGAGCCATGAAGATGATTAGAGGGATGGAGCACTTCTGCAATGAAGACAGGCTGAGAGAGTTGGGATTGTTCAGCCTGGAGAAGAGTCCGAAGAGATTTTATAGCAGCCTTTCAGTATCTGAAGGAGGCCTACATGAAAGCTGGGGAGGGACTTTTTAGAAGGACATGTAGTGATAGAACAAGTGTGATTTTTTTTTTAAATTGGAAGGAGGTATATTTAGATTGGATATTAGGAAACAATTCTTCACAATGAAGGTGGTGAGGCATTGGCACAGGTTGCCCAGGGAGGTGGTAGCTGTCCCCTTTCTGGAGGCATTCAAGGTCTCGAGCAGCCTCGTCAAGAGACATGTCCCTGTCCATGGCAGGGTGGGCTGGAACTTGATGATCTTTAAGGTCCATTCCAACCCAAACCATTCTATGGTTTAGTGGTGTGTATAAACCAGATGGATTCACTCTTTGTGCAAAATTTCATTCAGTTTGGCCGTCAATATCAGCATCCAAATGACAAGATTTAATAGTTCCCCCAGGTGAAATGGGAACAAATATTTATTTACCCATCACACAGAGAATGTGGAGATATGGAGAAGCTGAGTAGTTTTGCAGGCTACAGCATAATTTTACCAAAAGAATTAAGGAAACCAGTTGCTCTGCAACCAGTGCTTTTAATGACAAGGCCACATACATTCATCTTCTTTTCAAATCTAAACTTTGGCATACATGAAATATTGAAATAAACTGAGCCAAGAAACAAATAAAATATGCCCAGAGCCACAAATGGGCCTTTTCTTGTTTATTTTCCTGATTCCTTCTCCCCTCCCCACTTCCCATCTCTGCAGTGTCTGCCCGCAATGATTAAGTTGACAAATGAAGTTCTGACTACTAATTAAATTGAGAATAGCAGATATACTGTGGCAGTGATCTCTCTCTCGCTCATACATCACCACTAACAGTGACTGCGCACTGCCTTCCCTGCTCAGCTACCTCTGAACGCAGTGGCACAAAGCACAGCAGCTGACCTACACCAAGGTGGGAGGGAGGGAGACAGCGAGTGTCTCCTCTTGCATATCAAGAGAGAAAAGAGGGAGAGTGTAGATGTGTAACTATGAAAGCCTGGAATCATCACTGTGCTGGTGCAAGCACTGAGAAGACTGACTTTAAGTCGTCCTGCTTTAGCATGGCAGAGGTTGGTTTGCCTTCTAGGACACATACCATGGCCCTGGTGACAGAGGATCAATGTAATGCTATATACATCTGTGTAGGTCTGTTTTTCTTCATGTCAGCCTCACAGACCTGCTTTTGATCTCCCATGGATTCTAGTGGTTCCACGTGGGGCAAAAGGAGCAATCTGTTACACATTGAGATAGCAGTGTGGGGATCACTTGCCTTTCAAGAGGAGAAGGAAGGAAAGATAGGCCTGGACTGCAGTCACCCCAGCTTCCACCAGCTAAGCTTTGTGGCCTTTTGTAACAATTGTAACCATTTCTCAGACTATTTACTGTCCTAACAATTCTTCTCATTTTGTAATGTTTTATTTCTTCTCTTTCGGTGCAGTTCCTTTCATCTTCATAAATAGCTGAACTTTGAAAGCTGCTCTGAATGTTCTGATTTTGAAGAAATACTTGATATATATGAGCTGTGAAAATTCTAATCCAAATTATCCCTGAATTTTATGACTCGTAGCCAAAAATAAATTTGTTCAGTTGTTCTCATTGCATCTCTGGCTTTACCAGGGCGGTCGATGGATGGTCTTTCAATATGCTGTGCAGGAGATGACTAAAAAATGCAAATATTCAAGGTTTAAAAGTCGATATTTGTATTTACATATATAGGCCATACACATGTACAAAAAGCACAAAGATATTTTGTGAATGGCAATAACACAGTTTGTGTTTGCATTAGAGGCAGCAAAGTTTTTCCTTTTACCTCATCTTGTTGTTCATTTGATTTCATTATTTAACTATTATTTTAAATAATTTTTTCTGTTTTCTTTTTTAGTCACATTGAGCCACCCATAGACTTCTTTCCTCATGAGACAAAAATACTTCAACAATGTTTTATGGTATTTCTGAAAGGAAGAAAATTATAGCCAGCCCAATCCTGCTTTGATGTTAGTAAATTGACAACACCAACAATGACAGAAAAAGAAGCTGTTACAAAAAACCCCAGCTATCTCTGGCTGGTTTTAATTTTTGTCTTAAAGAATTTCATTTGATTTTAGAACATGCAAAGAGGAATGAGCTTATTTTTTTGTAGAACACAATTTACTTCCAGTAAGTTCCATCTAACTGAAGCCTTCAGTGAGGCTTTAGATCTCTTTAGGCATTTTAACAAATCAAAGTGCAGAGTGATACATAATCACTCTGACTGAAAGCTCTTTGTGTCCACAATTATTTTTTCATTCAGTGCTCTTCCAGAGCTTCACACAAGAGGAGCTGTGGTGGGCATCCAAAGTACAACCACAATGCCCAACTAAAGCCAGGCATCTTTTAGGAAAATACCAAATGAAAGCCAGTTGCTGAACTGTTTGCCTGTTCTTCCCCCTTCTTTTCAGTCTCACAAGGATGATGGACTGGGTTCACTACAGAAAAAACTTACTGATATGCAGGATGGGAAGTTGACAAGACAGCCTGACCCATCCGTGAGAAGTTAGAGAAGTGACCATGCTGTAAAGTGCTCCCAGTCTTCCTCACACCTCTTCCTAACCAATTTAGTTTGCCTCAGTTCTATGCATAGAAATATATTTTGCCCTCTATTCACCCAATTTCAAGGTCATACTCAAACACATACTGGAAGATAAAAGCTTTAAATAATGTACATTCTCTCATTGTCCTTTTCATTGAGATCACAGGTGCATGACCTCGTCCCCCAGCACAAAAAGCTGTTGTCATGGAAACAGCTCAGGATGCCAACTTGACAACAACTGACATTCAAACCAGGAGGGACACCTTGTCTCTTGCCCTCCTCCACCAAATCAGCACATTTCAGCAGGGGCCAAATCTACAGTACTCCTTCCTTGGCAGGGCTGGGATACACTCTGCTGTGAGGAAGAGGTGCAGTTGGTTCCAATCCCACACACCACATACTGCACCCCAAAAACTGCCTTGGGAAAACAGCATGTGACACTACTGCCTAACCAAGTAAGCTAAGAGTATCCTTTGCTTTCAGTGCTTAGCATGGCATGGTAAGAGAAGAGGAGGCCACTTTTCTTAATGGTTTGAACAGTCTCTCACACCAGATCTCTCACAGTGACATTAAATCCTTCCGTTTCTTCCAGAGCACCAATGGATCACTGCCCTCCTGGAGGAAAATTACTTCAGCACTTCACATTTCAGTTTCCTGCCTGCATAACTATACCTATGGCAAGCCTCAGATAAAGGGCTTTTAGTAATCAGTATTGTAATCCATTTTTTTTTCTTATTCTATTTCCAGCTGTATCAATACTTTGTGGTAATTATTCACCATCTAGCTCTTCTAATTGAGTAATAAATAGTCCAGGAAGCAGGAGACAGACTTGTAGGCAAACATGTTGAAAAAGTGCATGCACATTCCAGAGAGAAATAAGCTCTGGGGAAAGGTCTTTTATTTATATCCCCCCCACACACACCCCCCCAGGAGACTTAATTGGAAAGAACTATATAGTTAAAACAGACTCACACTCCTTGTCTCCTCGATACCTAAGGATTGAAGAATATGGGAAACAAACTTCAAAGGAAAAAATATTTTTGTATACACATATCTATCTACACCCATCTATAAAAAATAAATAAAAATGTATCCCTGTGGTTGGGGGAAGGGAAACAAAATACACACAACGGCATTTTCTTTCCTGTAGGCTTGTGCACATTCTGGTGCCTGAACGCTGTCTTGTGATCTCTACATAACCTTTGGAACACAAGTGCATATTTCACCCTTGCAGACTAGCACAACCATTTTTTTGTCATTCCAATTTCATTTCCAGTGCGGTGTGGACTGCGGGCTCAGCAGTCACTGGAGTCTGAAGTGACTCTTGGGACCTCCTCACTGTTCTATATGCAAATGGCCCTGCACCTGGGCAGCCGAGCGGGCTTGCCGACAGTTTAGTTATGCAAATCTGATTGATCGAGAGCATATTGCAGAAGAACACACGCAGGCCTGAGACACTGGCAGCTATATTTCACTGGCTAAATTCCCAAAGAAAAAAAAAAATTAAATGCCAAGCATTTTGATGCATATTCCTTTCAACCCCTGAAGTGTGCTAGCGTTTATTTCGGTATGTTTTCAACACTTTGCTTAAATGTTGTTAATGCAATTTCTTGTGCTACTGCTGTATTCAGAAGGGCTTGTTTCCTCTGGGGTTGGTTTTTTTTTTTGGTTGTTTTTTTTTTTAAATCAAAATCCAAAAAACAAAAGCCACAAACACACACCACCAGACAAAAAAAACCCACACAAGGGTTACTATGATGTCACAACACAATAGGTCTGTCAGTTTATTTGAAATAATTCTCCAAGCAAATGGAGTAAATGCAGTGTTAAAATATAATTAGGTCCTACAGTACAGAGGAGTGCAAAGAAACTGATGTACTAGCTCAAGTTGCCCAGACTTTATTCTTTCTGTAACAAAAGGTAAAACAAACAGTGTGAATGTAGATTACATACTGTCACCCAATGTCGAAAGCGCTTCTTTCTATTTACCAAACACTCTGTATAAAAAGGCAGAGAAGAAAGAATAAAAATAAGACAGAAAATAAAAGAATCATCAGGGATCAGCTTAAAATAATAAATTCTTTTTTATTTAACAAAAAAAGAAGAAAATAAAAGAAAAAAGACAACCCACCTATGCATGAGCATGTGGAAACCTCTAATATAGAACACGCTTCAGGCATCAAGTTAATCTCGGTTTATTGCATACAACTGATTTATCTTCATTTATAAATGAGTGGTGAGCCCTGGTTCTAATATTTGCATTTCTTGTAGTTGTGTTTATGTATTTTAAAGCCTTAGGGAGCCATTTATGGTGTTGAAATAACATGATTTTTATTTTCTTTTCCCCCAGCTTTTCCAACAGCAGATAAAGACTATTTCAGTGCTTGGACACTGCTAAAGTCACTGGGAAGAGACACAAGAGCAGCCTTTTGAATCACTTATTTTATCTTTTCCAAGTCAGTTTTGATAGATATTTTCAACAACATTAGTGCTAATCTGTATGAATTTAGGATACAATTCTTTATTGCTTTGAGGTTGGTTTTTTTTGTTTCTTTGTTTAAAACAATCTCTTCTCAGGCAAGTTTTGGGGTTGGTATTTCCATAGCTCAGGACTTACACAGTTGCACAGACCCCAAAGCAGAAGAGAACCTGCCTCAGATGGTATGTATAAAATGAGTAATGTAGCAGGGTCTGATCTCTGCTGGAGACACAAAGCATTCCACAATGCAAATAGTTATAACAGGTCACTAAAACACCTATTAGTCTGGTCCTATGGAATATGAATTCACAGAAACTCTTGCAATAAAATACACTTCCATTACGAATCAGTGCACAAAGTTCCATACTTAAGAACATTTTTACATAAACAGCAATTAAAATATGTATCATCAGGCTTAACTCAAAAGGAAAAAGTATTTGATTTTTAATCTCAGTCTTAAATTTCTCATAATCTCAAGAGGACTGTGCACAGAACAAAATTTCTCAGTAGCAGAAGATTGTCCAAAAAACACTCTTAGAAACCCTCCTGAGACATACAGTTAAAATATCTAGGAAGAAACCTCAGTTATCTAAAAGACTTGAAAAGCAAAGCAACCCTGCTGTAGCAATGTTAGAGCACAACTTATTGAATAGAAAACATTTCCCTGCACGTTAAGTTGTATTGCCTTTGGCACAGATTCTTCAGCTGTAAATTTGTCCAAGGAATGACATACAGTACACATCAGAAAAGTAATGAAGGAAAGAGGTTTAGATGGGCACTCTGCAGCTAACGGGGAGCCGTTATTAAGACTTGTCCGCTGTATTTAGCAAAAGAAAAAAAAAATCACACAGAGAACATCTTTGTCTGTCCCCAACCCCTGCTACCCTCTCTTTAAAATAAATAAAGAAAAGAAATAATAAAAAAATAGCCATCTGACAAGCAAAGCCTAGCCAGAGGGTCAAAAATTAAGATCCTGGGAAAGGTCAAGTTTAATCTCTACCCACGATGCCCTAGTGCATCCCTCACAACAGCTGACTAACAAAAGGGGCTCAGCACTGTGACTGACAGAATTCTTAATTGTATCCACTCATTCATGACAATTTGATTAAAATATTACGCCAAAGTCTCACCCCCTGTTTGCTTCGATCCTCCAAATCTAATTTTGAATTTTCAGAAAGGAGATTACCTCCACAAGCATGACTGGGATGCTATTAACTTCTACTTAATCTTTATTACTGATGTGAATTTAACATATGTATGGCTTCGTCTCGCTCCTGTTGTTTTCTCTCTAAAGTAACGTCTAGGCAATATACAAGTGGCGGACATTAATTTTCACTTTGATATTCTGTCATACCAAAGCTTATACTTTCATATGAAAACTTAAAGATGTACTGTCTTAATACCATGGCACAATTAGGCTGCATTAAAAAAAATATAAGAAACCCAAACACGCACGAGCTCCCTCCAGCCCCCACCAACAAAAAGAACAAAAAACCCTGCTGAACAGACTTCAAAGTATTGTAACTTTTCAGTGTTATCTCCAGCTATATCCCCTGCATTATAGGAGCTGCCCAAGGCCTGACAAGTACTGGTAAATTCTAGTTAATGTCAATAATGCAATTGTGAAGAAGTCAAGCAGACAGCTACAAATTCTAGTAAATTTGGATTAGTCCCAAATTTATGAAGCTGGTAATTGAATATGGTCATTGTTACCTGTGTCCTGATTTTCAAGAGATATTTGAATAAAAGATGCCATTTCATTTTCAAAGATGCTTACTATCTCACTCCTCACCACAAGTAACACAGAGCGAATTAACATCACCAGCTGCAATTGTCTTTAGAAATGTGTTGAACACTAAACATCACTAATAGAACACTGGGCTGCAAAAAATTCCATTGTAAGTGTTATTTATTTCCTTCCCTCTCCCCCAGAGAAAGAAAAAAATAACCTACTGATCCTTTTTTCACAAAATAGTTCTCAATTTCTGTCCACATCTACTAAATGTTATTGTGTAAAGAGAAGTAATAAATTAATCTTCCTAAATTCAGACTCAGTGACTTCCTAGTTTACCTGCCTAACTGCTGCTCCAACCAGCAGGAGGGCATTTGGATTTGATTCAAATTTGGGAGGGTGGAATATCACCTACAATTACTTAGCATGTATACCAATTACAAGGAGCTGTAGAACTCTCAGGTCTCTCAAATCCCATACTGCTTGGGCAATGAATGATAGGCTGATATCTACAAGTAATCACTGGAAGAGGTTTCTCCAACTCCTTTTACACATTCTATACACCATTCTCAAATAGTGGCAAATGTTTGGCATTTGGTGTTTTGCAACCAAGGAAAGCAATCTCTGTTTCGAAACTTCTCTCATCAGCTCCTCAGCCCCTCCACACATTCTCAAAGTATTTTAGACACCTCTACAACCTCTGTATAAGGGAATACACACATTTTCTCCAGCCTATTCTTTCTGCTTCTAGCACTACAGTGAGGCTCAAGAACCTCAGGTCAGGTGAATAGCAGCGCAATAAAGAGCTTCCATGTCCTACAGCAGCTTTCAAGATTTCCAAATCATTCCCAGCACAGTTGCAGAAGTAGAAAAGTTGTCTGAAGTTGCATCACAGCTGTGATAATACTAATGGACACTAAAAACATGAATCTCACTGGCCCATGCCAGAGAGATCCCTTCTTCAAAGTTCACCATAGGTTGTATAGGATGGATACCTAAATGATCATTTCACAGGAAGCAAAAAGAAAAGTGCAACAGGTCTGACAATCTCACCCTCGAGGAGGACACTCCTCCCTGACTATAGATATCACAATTTCTTTGACCTGTCACATGGCCATGCAGCACAGCAGACCCCTCACAGCTTCCCAGCACCATCAGGATTCCCCATGGAACAGATCGGACACTTCATTATCAGCTTTGCTTCCCTCCAACGAGACAGCAAAGGGTGCATAAGAACTTCAGAAGGTGATAGACAGCTCTGCTCCCCCTTTGTGAGTGAACACTAAAGGACTTCTGTACACCCAAAGAACAGGCCAAAAACGCCAGAGTTTCTTGTTAGATGTGCAGGAAAGGAAAACATACAAGTGTCTCACTCTCCAGGGACACAGCATTTTCTGGGAGCTCTGCATAATAGAGACCAGAAGCTGAGAAGCAAAACTATTGCCAGGGGCAGACTTTGCAGGACAGCTCTAACAGACAGCAGCTTTGCTTTGTTTAATGTTACATTATTTTGCTTATACACAGATATCACTTGAGGATCCTTTCTCTTTTGCCACATTTTTAGCAATCACAGAACATCAGTTTTACTAGCTGGCTGTCTCTCAGTTTCTACTAAATCACTGCTGGGAAGATATGTGCTATCTGTGCAGGCAGAGCAAGACAGGGATCTCTCCTATATCCCATAAGCAGAGGGACACTCAGCACTCTTAATGACACCAACAGATACTCCAGCTTGCTTTCACTCACTCTCTCCAAGAAAATGCATCCCTGGCCTCTCATCTTAGCCTCCTCCACAGCATGCTCAAGTTTTCCACTGCACAAAAGTCAGCACAGCAGTTCCTCAATCACCACAGGACTTAGCTCCTGGTTTGTTTTTTACCACACACAGCCCTCATGGCCTCAGGTCTCCCCCCCATTACAAACTTAACTCCCTTAGAGGGTCTCATCCTAATTTTGACACAGGCAGTAGCTATGCACTTAAATGTACATACAACATACTAAGTAGGGAGGGAGGGAGGGATGGACACTGACCCCACACCAAACAACATTTCTCTGACAGCAGTAAATCTCCATGGAAGGTAGCCACTTTGTGGTTAGCTCCACATCCTAACTGATATCAATCTAGAAGTTAATTCCAACTGCTGGAAGTAGTTATCTACTGAATGCCAAATATGTATACATCTCCTGAGACAGTTTTCTAGGGAGCTGTAACCACAGGGGTGCAAGATCTGGTTATTCCACAATCCCTATCTTCCCTTCATCCCTAAAAAGGCAAGAGTTTATTTTGTTTTGCTCTAGCCTTCATAGTTTTTTTTCCTCATCTCCAACCTGGAAAAGGATTTGTGGAATTACAGCAACAGAAACCCAGCTACACACCCAGTCATGCTGAGCCTTGCTGCAGCCAGCAACTACATTAATACATTGCTTGTTCTAACATGCCCAAGCTCCCCACAAGGTTTTTACACTGGACTAGTAGTGGTGAGAGAAGCAATAGTTAAAAGACTAATGGGAATATAAATAAGGGATAGCAACTTGAAGAAATTAAGGTCTAAATAAAGAGACAAAGCACCCTCCTACATGGTCCACAGAAACATATCTGACCCTGAATATACCAGGGGTTTAAATTTTCCATGTGAGTATTTCTACAGAGCCATATCAAGACCTTTGAGAACATTTTCACCACTGTACATGGAAAAACTGTGCTCATTTTCCAAACTGGAGGGGGAAAAGTATCACCTCTCCATTTGCATACATAGAGGTTATACGGCCTGTAGGAAGACTCTGAGATGCTAACTCAGAGAGTTTACTTGGAAGAGGAAACTAAAAACCAAATAGGCAACCTCCTCCTCGCCATACACATCTCTAGGTGTTTGTTCCTAGTGCAAAGGCAGGGCCTTTGTCAGGAGTTTGTCTCAAGCATAATACTAATCAGTCATTACTTTTTAAATTATAACTTAGAGTTTTCAGTTTATAACTCTAATATCCAAAGAACTGAAATCAAAGAGAATGGGACACACCAAAATCACTCCAAGCCCCAAAACAAATGTTATGTCTGTCTAAGAATTCAACCATTGTTTGAGTGAAACCTGCTTTCTGTTCAGCATGTGCCACATTGGGTGCTGGCATCTCCAGTAGGATTTTTTCCTTTTTTTTTTTGCCAGTTCACAACCACCTTCTATTGTCAATGCAGTGAATAGCCAACAACAATTTAAAGTAGTGGGCTCCTATCAGCATTGTTCTCCTGTTCAGAGGCACAGAGAACAAGAATACATTTATGTTTTCCAAACAGTGTAGAAAATTGTAATTCTCTGTTTAGTGTCATATCAACAACTCATGTCCCAATTCGCCGCCACGGGCAATGAATGACAGACTGAGCTGTCCATCCTGACAATGTGACCAAGATATCTGTGGTCTAGTCTGCTATATCATTTTTCCCCTCCCCAAAAAACATTGCGGGAAAAATGTCCTATTTTTATTCCTTTATTTGTTTCTTTATCTACATACAAAGTAGAGATAAAAATGAAATTGAGTTCATTAAACAAGCTGCAAATAATGTCTTGATAGCACAGGAAACGTTACATTCCCTCACATTGCAGCATGTGCTCTCAATGGAGTGTGGATTTCTTTATAATACTAATAAAAAATAGCTGTAGTCCCCTTCTTTCAACAAAGGCTTCCCCCCATCCCAGCAATTCAGTAGAATATCTTATTTTCCAGTATAAAAAGAAACCTTTTCCTCCTTTATAGGTAGCAGGCACATCACAGTTAACAATATGTAGCTGAAGGGCGATTAACTCCAGGTACCATAGGCCTGGAACTGGCAATAAAGAGGTAGCTTGGAGCAGTGCACTGAAAGCAGCATTTGTTCAAGGGAAGGGGAGAAATGAAACAAAACTTTGACAATGCTAGAAAAGAAGAAGAAATAGGTTGAGGCAGCTATAGCACAGCAGTGATTTACATGCTGTTAACTTACAGTGGCTGTATGTTGCATTCAGGACAATATTTAAATAAAAGCAGCATTAGCCTTGACAGTCTGTGCATTAACACACTGAATTTATGTTGCCTCCAAGGTAAAGAGCATCTTCTTATTGTAACATATACAGGAATTATAATGTGTCCAGAGCATTTTTGGTGGTATAGTCTACCTGAAGCATGGCTTGCTGGATTTGTTTCCGTTTATTTTGCCATCATCTTTTGAGTGTTGTCATTTGTTCATAAGTTGTTGAGGATGATAATTTTTTTCTTTCTATTGCTTCAGACTTAAAACCTCTCCGGCAGAAGAAAAGGGTAAATTTATACAGGAGACAAATAGAAACGGAGTTTTCAGCTTAACAGACAATTGGAGTTGATAGAGCAGGGGTATTCAGGCTGCAAACTTGTGGCACAAGAGTTTTCCTACAAAGCAATGGTTAACTTTATACGAGCTGTGGAATGGTGCTGTGGAGAACAGAGACAACAGTGATGTCTCTGAACAGGCCTTTTGACACTTTGCCAGCATCAGTGTCATCTCTGTCTTGATCCTCCTTTGCTTCTTACATGGCCGTCCCAAAACTATCTGAGCTGCCAGGTAATGTTGGTCATAGGGGGATCTTAGCAGCTGGCTGGTTTGTGACAAATGACACAGAATCAACAATAGTACATGACCTTTATGGATTCTGGCTGTCTCTTAGAAGTATGTGAAATATTCACAATGAAATACAAAACCTACTTGAAATTCAAGTTGCTCCTCAGACAATTACTATGGAACCAAAAGACCTAACTGCCCTGTATTGGTAAGATATTTATATTTCTACTGCCCCCATAAAGTTCTCTGCCTTGTGCATCATTATAGAAAATAACAAGAAGTCAGAGCTTTTTTAAGTACAAGGTCTGTCCTAGATGACTGTCTGAAGTACAGATGAATGACAGTGAAAAAAGTAATCCCACTGGTAGCAATATGATATGGAGGCACAGCCTTGGAGCTGAGGTGTGAAACCCAAAATAAACCACTGCTACTTGGGGGGGTGGTAGGGAGGGAGATACAAAAAAAGACACAGAATTCAGGCATTAGTCTAGAAAAGCAACTGCAGAATTTGCTACAAACTTCCAAACAAAGCACATTGAATCAACAATATAAGTAAATCATAACATCCTCTCCTGCCTCCCAGAGCAAAAACGCTAATCACATTAGGTCCCTCTGAACATCTGTCATCCTGCACAGTGTATGGAAGAGGGTAAGTTTTAGATCAACAGACTCAAATTCTGTCAGATCAAGTATAAAGAAGTCAGTCTCATACTTCAAGGGCCTCTTCTTTCATGTCTCAAGTCCCCTTCCAATTTAATTGAGGGTAGGTTTCCCTGCCCAAATTCCTCATAGTATCATTTAGCATCACACTCTGAGGATAGTGTTCTGAGCATTAAAGGGCTATTGTATGGAAACCTGGTTTAAGACCTCTCCATGCACTTTAATACATCTGGTAAGGTAACAGGGGAGACAACAGTAGGACTGAAGTTCCATATGTGGCAATTATAATTCAACAGCCTCTCTTATGAGGTGATAATATGCCACTACAGAATGTGGAGATTATAGGTCTGGGGAAGATAGGGTTTTTTATTTAAAAACATATTCAGAAGCATTTAAAAAAGTAAATTAAAAGTTGTAATGGATAGTTGCCCCTGCAAGAGCAGAACAAATGCCTTCTGCATCTCCACTGGCTAGGAACCAACTTAGACTGCAACCCAGGGGTTCCACACACTCCTTCACTTCCCCTTCTTCCAGCAATTAGGAAAATATCAAAGCCTACACCCTTGCTTTCATTGCCAAAAAATATTACTTTATTACAAGACAATTAACATACCTCAGGAAAGCTCAGAGGCATGGGACAAGTTTAATACACTACCTAGATAAGATCGACACCATAGCCAGCATCTGAGGTTCCTCTTTCAATAAAAACCTTATTGCTTTACTTCTAAAAGGATTTTTCAGAAAGAATAACAAATGCATAGGTACTCTTTTTTCTAAAATACCTTACTCTTTGACATTAACACACCCTATATTTATATTGGCCTGTAAGCTCCAGTGCAGGCCTGAGTGCTTTGGATGCTGTTGTCTCCTCATTACAGCACTGAAATATCTTATAATCACTGAAACATTTATTCCCTCAAACACAGTAAGGGCTTTCACTCCAAATCAGGTTCAATCCATCTGAAAGAGGCTCCTAGGTTCTTCAAGAAGGTGCAAAACATTCCACTAGAAAGTCAATCTTTTACAACTATGAAAAGCACTGACCTCTGGTGTAAAAACTACTATGTATTTAATTTCTCTCTAATTTTATCCCACCCCAAACCCCTCCAAGAGATGGACACCATATGCAGAATGCCAAAAACATACTGTAGCCTGTTTTTCCTTTTAGAAAAGGAAAAGCCCCCTCTGCAGCTACTTTGCTTTTTTCCTTCACCAATTCCACAACATTTAAAAAAGCAAAAACCAAAACAGACCAAAACCAACCAAACAAAAACCCAGTGGTAAATCTCTTTGAGAGTTCCTCACATCCTCATAAAAATGTTTTAAAAGAAAGAGTATGGATTTAAACTGTACAAGAAATAATTGTGGTAATGTCTTGGAGGCCAGATTTTTGGAAATGTTCCGAAGTCTGGAAAGCCTCTGCTACTGCAGAGTCGGAAAATGCAGACTACTAAGTTTAGTAAGAAGAAGGATAATAGAGTTTAAATCAGATTATGGATATGCATATAGGGAAAGGACTTCTGAGAGTCAAAGCACCCTAAATCAGAAGACAAAAAAAGGTATCACATCCCAGGCAGAATGTGCAGCTACATTGATAAATGCAAAGCAGAAATAAGATACACATTTTGAAAGCAATTAAATATTGAAGTATCTTGCCTCAGGGCAGGTTTTATCATCACATATAATCCTTAAATCAAGATTAACCAGACAGTTTTGCTAAAAGATATTCCTTCGGCTCAGGAATCATCCAAGAAAGTTCTGCAACCAGTGCTATGCGAGACCAGTGCTATGTGGGATGTTAGACTAAGTTGTCACAACAGTCCCTCCCAGGCTTACATTCTTTAATAATTAACACAGCAACCATCCTGCACCTATAAAATTATTTCTGTGAGAGAACAGCATAACATACAGCTCTCAGTTACCAAAAAACTATCGCCAGGTCACACACACACACACAAAAAGTCTATGAAAATTGTGAGGTCAGGAAGAATTTGTGTAGATAAAGCGACCTCTAGAGTGAGACACAAGATTTATGATGTAAGAACATACGAAGTTAGTACACAAACACAAAGTCCACACTGATTATAATATGATTTGATCTAAAATATCCCCTGAGGTGAGGTTTTAATAATACTTAAAAAGGCCTGACAGCTCCCTGTCATGGTGTGTCCATGTTACTAAGTTGTAAGGCAACTGTCTTGCTCAGAAACTAATCCAAACTGGGAAGCACATGGTGGTCAAAGCCAAGGACAGTACTAAGCCTTGGTTGGATTGCACGTTGAGATGTGCCTCCTAAGAACCTGCATTAACTTTGACAAGATGCAATTCATCTTCATCCCACTGAAACATGAAGAAATAAACACCAGGCAAATGGAAGCTAGGCAAGGAGGAGGTAACACTGACAAGAGCATCACTAGGACAAATTTCCCAAGTCAGTCCCAGAACTGAACACCAGAGCTGCAGTGAGAGACAAGATGACGATCTGTGAAAACCTTCTGTCACTATGTCAAGCAAGTGCTGTGGGATCATTTTATGCCTGCATTCCAGCCAGCATTCAGAGTTTACTCCATCCTTTTCTGAGGCAAATTCTGGGCTCTGTGATTAACTTGCCACCCTCCTCACACACACACATCCCCTCATCTGATCTTAGCCTACTACTCTTCCTCTATTTCTTTTCCAGGAACTTGATTGTCATCATGGCTTGACTTTTTTCTGCTCTACAATTCAGTTTTCCATTCTGAAGTTGATTCTGTTGTTTCACGTGCTTCCCATCTTGTTACTATACTTTCCAGTCTCCTGTTTTTCCTCTTTGCAATTGAGCTCTGTACCGTACATACAACTGATTTGGCTTTCATCATCTTTTCTTACGATCATAATGATGTTTGCTAAATACTTTTAGCTTTCCTGCTTGGTGTTTTAAAAAAAAAAATCAAATATTATACAATCTTGTATTTTCCCTGTCAAACAGGCCAAGCTTCTTAAGATTTTAAGAAGATTTTTTGGCACAGCCAATCAGAACAAAGACCTGATTTCACTCTGTTATCTGAGCTAGTTTCTGGTTCACCTAAATGTCAGAGTCTACATAATTCATTTCATTATTAGTCCATCGTTCTCATTCTTTTCTAAAGCTTCTTTCACATCCATTGTGGTGGGTTGGTGTAAAGATGCAACCTGCTTAGCCTTAAGGTTGCCTTTGAAAAGCCCACCTCTTTTACAAACACTTCACACCTCGTTTTGGTCACCAAGTGTTTAACAAAAACAAGTCCTTAACAAAAACAAGTCCTTAAAACATCCATGGACCTCAAGCATTATACCTTTGTGAAATGCATTGCAGCCTGCGGGAGCACAGTGACAAACCTCACAGCAGTCTGAATTAATCTACTCATCCCTCCTCACTGCTATGCCCAGATTACATAGGGAATGTTTGTGGTGGTTCATGCCCAAGCAGTGGTGGAGCACCACACATCACTTACTCTGGGAGGAGAAGCAGACAGAGCCCCCGTGGGTAGGAATAAAGACAGCTACTGACAACACCATGAAAGTGAAACAGTAGCTGAGCCCCTTGGCAGAATTCACACACCCCCCTCCAGTCATAACACGGCGCACTTTACCTGGCAAGATGAAAACACAGACCACTGCACTCCAACTGTCCCAGAACAGCACAGGAGCACCCCCTCTCTGACCAGCCCCTTTTATGGGGGAGTGATGTCAAGTGGTGTGGGAGAACAACCCGGGCTAACTCAGCTCACCTGTGCTAATTCAGCTCACCTGTGCTAACTCAGCTCACCTGTGCTGGCTGCTTGGGGAGGTTAATTCTGGCCTGGCCAGAACCAGGACAATGTTTAAACTCAATGTTGTTCAGCCTGAGGTAGGAGAAGGAAATCTCCTAACCTGCCCAAAAAAAAGGTGAAGAATCATTTCAGGATTCAAAGTGAATGGAACATGTAGTTTTTCCCTCTTGTCTCCATTTTTTTGTTTTTTGAAAATTCAAGCAAGTTTCAAGTCCTATTGCACTGGCTGCTCCACAGAGATAAACTCACGTGATTCAAGAGTTGCTAGAGGTCATTAGAAGTCCAGGCCTTTTGGAAAGCCTATTTTAAATGAACAAGACAATAACCTCTCACCACAGTCCAATGCCTCAAGTTCTGGTACACTTACTGACACGTGTCTATTCCCTCCTTCCCAGTTCCCAGGATGCTAGAGACCAAGATGTTGGGTACCACTGAGAACTAAGGGGGCAACAGCTACACAGACAACTAAGATGATAAAGGCTTAGCCAAACTTTCTGGACATAGAATAGGTAAACCACTTACTTTTTAAAGATTAAAAAAAAAAAAAAAGGTCACAAAATGAATGAAGCTACAAAGATATATATCAGTCTTTAATAAGTGGACTGGCATGACCATGGTAACTTCAAGCTACCTACAGTAGCTCTCTCTCTAACATCTTGGATATCACTTATTTTAATAACACATTTACTGATGAGAGTGAAGCTAATGTAGCATGAAGAGAAGGGTGGCATAGAAGGCATCTTATTTGTCAATACGTTGTCACTGTCACACAGCTCTGGTAACAAGATACAATATGAACAGCAGTCTGATTTTCAAAAACACCATGAATCACCAGCATGTCTCCTCTTTTGCTTTTGGAAGTGTGGGAGAGTAGAACTACTGTAAAAAAATTGTCATCATTTGTTGCTTTTTTACTCCCTTGATTTGTACATTTGTGGTCAATAACTTTATCCATTTGAAATGAGCTTTAGAATCTATTAGAATAAAATATTTATATAGTAAGATATCCAATTCTCATTATTTTGCCATTATATTAATATTGTGGGGTGGTTTCCTTATAGTACAGCTTGTGCTAATACCTCTGTTTTCATTTTTTCAGCAAGTACAAACTCTCCAAATTATAATTAAGAGTTTGAAAATAGACCCTTCCTATAAAGCTAAAACAAGAGGAGATAGCACAGTATTTCACTTCATGTGTTGAGAGAAAAGGGATTTGATTCAGGATTTTTGAAAATCTGAGGTCAGGAACAATTTGCAGATCATTTTACTAAAGCATAAAGTAATAATAATAATCAAAATCTTAGACAAAAGTTATTCTGTTGCTGCTACTGAAGAGAGATTTACCTCCATTTCCCAGGGATTACCAATTTAATAGTCTTTAATAACCTGCAATTGTCAGACAAGCATGTTTTATTCCTTCACTTCAACAATAGTCCAAAAGTGCCAAAAATATTTGCATTTATCTTCAGTCAGTGAAGTAGATGGCAAGACCAGAAGGAGTTTTATCTAACAATAGCTCTGGTGTCTTACAATTGTCTTAAATATTTCAACAAAGAGATACCTCAGTGTATTTCCCTGGCTACCTATGAGTTGCCAAAGGTCAATAACTTTAGCTTTAAAAACAGACTGATCTCTAAAGCTTTTCTTGCAGTTGAGAGATTAAGGCAGACTCTTATATTTATGAAATAAGAGCAAGGGACTTCAGCCTGGCAGTTTGGAATGTAACACCATTCTGTATCTATATTATTTTGGGGATTAGAAACCATTAATTCCTAAAATTGTGCTGTGGAGCATAAGTGGCAACAGCTGCAGCTATCTGTTTGCTGTCTTTCCACATGGGCTATTTTCTGTGCAAGATATGCATGAAGAACACAAATAAATGGGGTGCTGCCTCTTTAGACAGGGCCTGGCAAATTTAAAATAAAAAACTAAAAAGCATGAACCATGTTTGCCTTAAGATGATGAACTTAGGTGTAAATAAAAATGGCATCTTAAGGCAAATCCTTACACACTTCCTGTTTCTGTAATCCATTCTTCTCGCATGCACAAACTAATAAAATGCCTCTTCTTATTATGTCACTACTGTACATGAAACATTTCATGCATAAAATATTAATCCCAGACACAGGTCTTTGAGAGAATGATTGCACTGGCTAAAGGAAGAGAGGTTTCGGAAAGTAAAGCTTTCCAATTCCAAAGCAAAACTACAACTATATACAAGCCCATGGCTCTTCAGTGGCACAATAAAGCAAATCTTTGGACTGTTTAATGACGTGGACAAGCTGACTGAGAGAATCAGAATGAGACACACTATGTGTCCCATTCATATTTGGCCTATAAAAACAAAACAAAACCCAAAAACCAAAACTCATTTACTCAGAGTCTCTTTGTTCTTTACTTTTCATTAAACTTAACTTTTAAAATAATTTATTTCAAAGTGAATAACAGAAAAGTAAAAGTGGTGATTCCAAGAAGGTTGGGGGGAGGGGGGGTGCTGAGGAAAGAAGAAAGGTAAGAAAAAAAAATTAACCTGCATGAACTTAGCCTTTAAGCCCTCATAATGCTTTTATTGTTGAGAATTGTCACTGCTTATTTCACAAGTTCAGAATGCCACAGTGCTTGTAAACCACTCAAATATGTAATAAAATATCTCAATATGTGTATTGTAATTAGGAGACTGGGGCATGTCTGATCTTCCATTCCTTCTCAATAGTATTATGGACTGTATGTGAAGCGTGCCCTGTGCCAGGGCCCTGTGCACAGGTCAGGAACCTGGCTGGAGCATCCTACTTTTCTCTCAAGGTCCAAGTTTCTTTGACAACTGAAGCCCCAGTGCTTCAGAAGAAAAGGGACAATTATTTCTTGCCATGATACTCAGTATGAACATGGCCGAGGTTTTACAGAAGTAGGACAATTCCAGCTCCTTCAGTGTAGTCCTAACTTCAGATCTACTGTTTGAGAGACTCGTGAAAGTCTTCTGCCCTCCACAGGAAGATCATCCTCCAGAGCTAATTACATAGGGCTTCATCCAGACTACTTCTAAATGCCTTTCTTACTGAAACCCTTCTTTTCTTACAAGAGTATTTTACAGTTTAAGAGGCCTGAAAACTCATATAAAGAAAGCTTTTCAAAGAAGTAGTCCATCTGCTGCCAGTGGGATAGTTCACCTGAATAAAGGGTTATAACATTAAGCATAATAGAGTTGAACACCAGAAAATGTTTTCAATAAGGTATAAGTTTGCCAGCCTGCAATCATTCCTGATAATCCCTCTTTGGAGTATGCCAGGTAATTTTTCTCTTTTCTCATTGCCTACAGTCTCCCAATCTTTCTGGATATTTATTTTACTCTTTTTATTATTATTATTTATAAGAGATTCTCTCCATCTCCCCCTTTCCATCTCTATTACTCTCTACTTACTGACCTCGGAGATGATACACTACGGTCCCAGGATGGTTTGTGGTGTAGGAGTTGTGGTCTCACCTCTGGACTGTGAAGTGGTGTTTTGCACGCAGAGGCCACAAAAGACCACACAATAAATAGAAATTAAAGTCTTTTGCAGCACAAAGAAACTTACACTGAGAAGAGGCATGTACTGCTGGAACAAAAACATCCACTTGTCTATGTGAATTCGTGGGTATTGGGTGGGAACAATGTCCAGTTACAGGCTTTCCCTACAAAATAAATCAGAACTTCAATGGGGGTATCAACTAATTATGTCCTGGGAAAAGGGCTTTAATTTGATGTTGGTAGGGCTAAAGGAATATTTAGCTTCATCATTTATGTATGAAATAGCGCTATAATCCTTTCAGCATCAAAATACTAAAAAGTGCTTAAATAGTAGTCAGGGTCCCATACAGTAACCTTGTTACTTTCTCCCCCTTGGAATGATGTACAGGAAATTTCCAAAGCTACATCACTGCATCAATTACAGACTCATCAAGGAATTCTAAAACCACAATACTTAGGCAGCTAAGCAAGAGCAGCTAATAGATTTAATCAGCTGCTGGGTAAACCCTCAGACTAGTAGAAGATGTGACATAAAAAGAGAGATCAATGAATTTGAGTAGGCTACAACGACATTCATCAGGCTTTCTTCTTGAGGAAAAAAAAAAAAGAAAAAAGCAGCACTGACCCATTAAGTTTATTCTTCAACAATATTCCAAATGAAGTGTTCAAATAGAATTTTAAAAAAATATTTAAAAGTTACAGAAGTTATTCTTACTTTACATTAAAGACTGAAAATAAGTAGTTTCTTAACCTACTAAAGGTGATCTTCCTTGCCAGAAGGACTCCTACCAGGAAATGTAAGGGTAGCTTATCTAAAGGTTTTGTAACTGTTAGATGCTATAAATGTCATTCCCTACTGTTGGCACCCGGCTGCCATTTAGCTCTCAGTACACAGAACAGGGAGTGCCCTTTCCTAAATTTGTCTAAATGTCTAAGGCTATTACCTCGGTCTCTCAGATAGTACATTATTTTATAGCAAACACAAACAAGTGCACTAGCACAGCCACTGAACTCTCTTAAAACCAATTAAAAATAAATAGCACCTGAACAAACTCGCTGTCAATTAGCAAGTTGGTTGCTTTGATAATCGCATCACAGAAGGGGTATTCACAGAAATTCAATCACTCCGAAAATCAGTAGTATCCCAAAGGCTAGGCAGACATCGACAAAGCAGTTCTGGAGCACAAGAAGGTTAATTTTCTCCCCCTCCCCTCCCTCAAGAAAGGAAGATAGAACCAGGCCATTTTCCCCTCTAACATGCTAAAGCTTTCAAATAGCTCCCAGGCATTTTAGAAGCAGTTGTACAGTGTTTGCTTGCCACTTTCAATTAAACATGGTACAGCAGTCTGATGTCACTAGGATCTACTAATAGGAAGAGTTTATTTAAGAGAGTGTTCAAACTCCAAACAAAGAACTATTCACAGAAGTCTGTGCTTTCTGGATAAACACCGAGGTAGTTCACAGAGACAAGAACAGGGAGAATAATATAAACCACAATATCCCCTGTCTTTAAACTCTTCCAACGTTTGGTGAATCCATATATTTTACATATGCATATAGCCAAAATGACTGACTTGTGGGATTCTATAAAATCACTGCTAGTTTTGTGCATCTTCTTAGGGGCAGTGCATATCTGCAGATGCCAAACTGTTAGAAGTATTTGAGCCTCTAGTAGACAGAGACACCATTGCATTTAACCATGTTCCTTTCTCCATATGCTTTTGTTAAATGGAAGTTTTTCTGGCTGGACATTCTTCCATGTTAACATTGGCTTCAACTGCTGCAATACACAAAGGCCTGAGAAGAACAAAAGTTGAGATAAACCCAACTTTTCCTGGACCTCTCAAAAGGAGACGGTGTGAACAGCTTCAAGGTGGCAATGGAGATCAGTACAAAAGTGAGTAAGAGAGGGGAAGGTGGTAAAACATTCAAGGATTGATTGGGAAACTTGAATGGAGGGAAAGATATGGTAGAAAGGGAATAGAAAATCTGGATAACTAGAAAGAAATGATCAGGGGAAAGGGTTCTCAAAAGTCTGTGTTTTTTAAACCAAGGATGCAATGAACTCTATCCATGAGAGATCTGAACTCCAGGTCCATACCAACACTTTTTAAAATACCTTAAGGTACTCACTAGACTCAAATATGAATATTTATCAGAGCTGTTACTTTAACTAGGTATTTATTAAGTTTCTCCATAACGTTTGGCCCCAGCATCACATACCTTGATCTGGACTCTACAGGACTCTACTGCTTTGACTTGCAAGATGTGTCAGGAATAACTGAACTGCAACATTATGAAGACGGAACAACAAATCACATCTGGAAGATCTCTACATCTTCTTGCTTAGCCCCAGATAAAAGTCCTGATCAGCTCCTTCCTTTTTCCAAATGGTGCCTCCAACAATTTAAAGAACTGGAGGCCAAAAATTATTTTGAATTTTGCAAATGCAAAAGACATAGAAAATATCTGCATGAGAAGTGAAGATAAAATAAAGGCTAGTAATCTCATTTATACCAAAAAGGAAAAAAAGATATATTACACACAGTTGTACTCAAAAGGCACAGGATTATCACAGCAAAGTCACATCTCCCCATGTACACAGTTTGTTTACTTTTTGTATATAACTCAGAAACTGAAAGAAGGGGGAATCAATCTCACTTTGATTGATTGTGCCTGCTTCTAATCAGGTTCCCTGGCTGTTTTTCACACATGAAGATACAGCAATGTTTGAGTAAGAAACAATGCAGAGAAATGCTGTTTCTTTAAAATTAAGATTCCCCCAGACTTTGTTGTTGTTTTTTTTTAATGCCATGGAAGCTTTTCTATTGCTGCCAGCCTTTATACATCATTGAGTTACAAAACCTGATGTTTGATATTAGATTGACTTGACAGTGTCTCACATAATGAGTGAAATTTAAAAAGCAGCAATAGATTATACTCCTGGCATGCAGATCCAAGCTTGAGTGGAAGTTGGAAAGAGACAGAGCCTCCCTTCCACAGCTTGTGGCCTCTCGGGGTGTTTAACATGTGGTTCTACTCAGAAAAGTGCATGCTACTCACTGCACGGAGCTACCATCACTGCTGCTTCACAGGGGTAAAAATCCAGTGTCTTCTGCATTGAATTCTTGGTGAGGCTGTGCTTGTACAGATGCAGCTAAAGCACGCAGATCTTTTACACCTCGTGAAGACCAGCAAATAGGTCGTCTGTGTCTGAGATGCAGCAGGACAGGCCTGCAGTGCTCAGGGCACTTGAACAAGTAATTGAATTTAGGAAAGTGAGCCTATCTGATAAAGGCTTTGAGAGACAATAGAAAGTCAGATCCCAAGAACACATTTACAGTGTTTAATAGACTCCTTTTTTTTTTTTCTTTTTAAGACTTTTGAGGTGCAGGGCACAGCCTTTCTCAGATAAAACTCTCCTTTCCTAGAAATGTGCTTCCAGTTTCACAGACACTCAAGAATTATTTCTCAGTTCTTCCACTAATACTTCCAAAGCCCACATTTTAAACTACAAATTACTCTAACATTTCCCCAAAGTCATATTTGTCTAAATAATAAGAAGTAACAATAATAGATACGTTATGTAAACCAAGACAAAGAGCATTCTGTGTACAGGACTAAACAGATGCTGCAAAAAGAAAGCAAGAAAATAGAGAAGTTAGTAAACGGACTCTTGTTTTTCCATAGGTATTCATGGACAAATAGAAAGTATATGTGTGGTGCAACTCAGCAAAATACTGTCTACTCCAGAGCACAAAACGGAGCTGCCCCAGGAGCACAGCCCCATCCTGTTACGCCTCTGTGAAAAGGATGACCTCCCTCAGGACCTTGCTGCTTTTCTACACAACCAGGACACTCTCAAGAAGACAAGGAGCAGCCACGCACTTTACAGCTGACTGTGGATAAGAATATAATAACTCTGTCTGCAACTGGTCTTTTGTGACATTCCCTATATGCAAGTATTTTTGAATAGCCAAAATGTTGTTTGAAAGTTATTACAGATTTTACTAATGGGTAGATATTTTTTTCATGGTAGAAAAAGAATGGTAAGATTTACCTTTCTACCTCAATAACATTTTTATCGAGTGCTTTGCCTTTTCAGTCAATCTATGCACAAATTCTGAATTAGGCAAGAAGCTGAAACAGAGTTGGAACAATTTTGTTTTCCCCCAGTCCTTCACAGAACCCCTACAGGAAGTACACACAGCCCTGAGCAATGAAAAAATTGAGCTCAGCTGTGAACCCAATATATGGAGCTGGCTGGGCCATCACACACCCAAACTGGAATTCTAGTGAGAATCAGAGCAGTTTAATGGCAAAATAATTTAAAATATAAAAATTAAACACTTTACCAATTGTAAAGACAATGTTTCTGAAAGTTTTATTTCCCCAAAGCTTCAATATTTTGATTTTTATCCTGATGCACCTTTTGTGAGATCAAAACTCATATTTGATCAGTTTGGATTTCTAAATACCTTCCTATGCTGAACAGCATTCAACAAAATTAAGCTCATATACAAAAGAATTTGTTTGAAAATGTGTTGTTTCCATCACCTGCATCAGAATATTTGCCCCTGCTTTTACTTTGAGTTTTACTACTTTTTTTGATAATTCTCAAGCTTCCTTTTCTCCAAAGATTAACACATCTCCTGTGAAATTATAGTATCCCAAAGGAGATAATTTAATTACCTGCAATTCTGGGGTGATCTTTTTGAGATTTCCTTAATGAGCTCCTCTTTTTTCACTCACAGCTCCTCCAAACTAAAATAAAAGCCTTTAAGTAGGTAGGTTTAGTCATGATGTTTTGATTCCAGTACTGATTTGGTGGGGGGTGTAGTGGTTCTGTTCAGCTGCCTTTCTTTTAGTATTAATTGTAGATAATCTACTGTGAAAAACTCTCACAATTTATCACAGTTTCTGCCTGTGGCATTTCCCTTTAGCCCAGGGATAAATCTTTCTGACTCTGGAAATTGTCAGGAATGTGATACAGGTGATCCTACAATAATAAAAACCAACAGCTAAAAGCAGACTTTATTGTAGATATTCATTATGATACTTATAGCCTGTTATAAATTTTCATCTCGTTCCTATTTAACAAAGGCTATATATTACTATTCTCTAAATCACTGTGACCAAAACCATCTTGAGTTATGATACAATATATACATAATCATTTTTACAGTAAAGCTAAATGCAGAACTTATCATATTGAAATTGTAGCTAAAACAGTGAAATAGGCACTAATATTTTTATATCATGACAAGGATTTGTACCACAGCAAGGACAAAAGAAAGTTAACATTTTTACCCATATTTAAATCAGTAAATAGCAAATTACAACAGTCAATTAACTCAACACTCTGCGACACATCTCACCTTTGTTAGAATGAGAACCACCACCTCAACTCCATCGTGACAGCCACCGGAAGCACTGTCTTATCAGTTTCCCAGGCTGCTCACAATGATTTTGGCATGGCCAGTTTTCCAAAGTATAAAGTTTGTCCTTTGTCTGGAACATGCTGAACAAAGATTTAGCACACCTGGACATTATGAGGTCACACAGCATACATGGTGCCAGGCTCCAGAATACGGTTAGTTAACACTTCTCACCTTCCCAGTATATTAGTGCATTTATCTTTATTTTCTGGTACTCTTTTTACTGGACAGAGTTAAAATTCATTTTTACTTTCCCCAAAATTACATGAAAATAGCTGCACTAACATGTTCCTTTCAGTTTCCTGCCCCCCACAAACCAACAAAAAAGGTCCAGCGCTTTCCTTTGGATACAGAAAGAGCCATTCCCAAACACGTTTTTTGGGACAGGCACCAATTGTGTCAAGCATTGCCCTAAAACCCAGGCAGGAAATTCTTTTTATTTTGTTTCCCATTTTATATTCCTTAGAAAACATTGCCTTTGTCTCTGCATCAAGGAAACTCTTATTTACAGTTGCAGCTCTGTTGATTTCTCTCATGACAATGTCAAGCAGTTTATATATGAGAGGAGTAGCTGAGCCCACTACTTTGTCATCAACACACAGTTTTTCAAGAACACAGACTATGAAAACAAAGCTTTGCATAGGAAAGCTTTCTTTGATTTTTGTCATCTTTGAGCCAGTGCTTAACCATCATCACATTTTCAGATGTGTCACCGGACACTTCTGAAGTAAGGAAATCAACTGCGTTCCCCCAGTTGTTATGTGTGCAATGTGTTGACTCCAGTCTGGAAAACCACCCTGCCAGAACAACTCCAAAGGGAGTATGCAAATCATTTTAGTAACACTATTCACCATAAAACATCAAAACAGTATCTGAATACATCTGGGAGATGAACAATAATTTCGTTCTGGTCAGACTAATCTCTAGTCTTTAGTCTAAAATCACAGCTACATGAGTGAGGTGAGAAATAGAGTATGCAACAAGCAAAATGCACTCAAATGACAACTTTCAGAAGTGTCTATTTTCTGCCATTAAAATCTCTATTGACAGATGCAGAGATTACAGGGAATTTGGGGGGGGGGGGGGGGGGGGGTTCCCATAACACTATTTATCAGAAGGCCACAGGTTATATCAATACTAATTTTAGGAACATATATTTTATGCTTCTTATTTCATGGCATAAAGGGACACAGGGACAGTGACTTCAGAAAACTTTCCTGTTCTGGAGTTTCACCAAAAGAACCTACTTCTTTTCATGGCAGTCAAATATTTTTCAGGGAGATTTTCTTTAGAATCAGAGTATGATTAAAATTGCAAAAGTCTTTAAGGATTTCAAATAACTTTCCACTTAAGACAAATGGACATTGCACAAAGCACATTGGATCTTGTTAGGATTCAGCTGCAAGATTTACTTTGTAGAACGTATGACTTAAGCAAGTTTTCAGGTTTGGTTTGTCTTTTTCACAGAGCTTTGAGTTTGATGTCACCAACACAGCATCCTGAAACACTGTTTGCTTTACCAGTCACTTCAACACTACAAATCCCCACCAAAGATATGCTTTCTTACCAGTTACACCATTATCCCACACCCCAAAAGATAGTAACCCTAAGCGTGTGTGGAACCTCTAGTATCACTTCACAACTTGCCTTTCTGGAAGCTGTGCACACATTTCTTGCACAGTGACAACACATCAAATCTTCCCTCCTCCCACAATAGACTTGTTATGGATAAAGGATTAGACAGACCATCAGGGGTCCATTCTGAGCATTAAGTAGCAAGCCCTGCTGTTGATTCTTTGGATATTCCAAGTAAATATGGACACAAAGTATGATTCTCTCCCTTATTAGCCACATGCTCTCTATCATCTCAGAAAACAGTGTCCTGTTCTTTAGAAAAGGACGAGTTCAGTTCCCAGGATGGTCACCTACTCTCTGCATGATCTCAAGGAACATATGTTCTAAAAATGGCCAATGACTCTGAGATTTTAAACTCAGCATCTCTTAACTGGGAAATTCTTCAGTGCAGTTCTCAGAAACCACTTATTCAATTCAGAAATACAGGTAAGGTCTCTGGGCAGGAGAACAGGGGGCAGCTCCTACAGAAAAGGAAAGGTAGAAAGTCCTGGATGCCTCAAGCTGGGCCCTCCAAAACCAGCAGCTGTTTGGAGGCCTTGAATCTCTTTGTCATTTTGCTCAATCTATAAAATGGAGACATGAATATTTCCCTCTTGCCCAGGGACTGTGTGGATAAATACGTTCCTGTTTGTGAGGCACTTAGATAAGATAGCTAAGGGAGCTATGTAAGTTGATAGATTCCTTGATCTTAAGGAACTGCACTCTTGAAAGCAGCAGCTTGACTGAGTTATAAATGTCCACATTATTCACAATATGAAATTGCCAAAAGATAAAAAACATTCTAATGATATTTGAGAGCAGGAACTCCCCTTCCCCCCCATACTTTAAGGACTCTGTCCCTTTGGAGATGGTATTCCTTTCAGTCAGGAGGATTCCCTATTGTTTTCTTCCCTATTCTTTATAATGTAAATGTAACCTCACTTATTTATTTATTTATTTAGTCACTGAGGCCTCTTTTCATCTGGCAAAATGGCGAGGGAGGAGGGTGGAGGGAAGAGGAGCCGAAGGAGGGGGGCTATTTAATAATGTCCTATTAATCGCAGTGCACTATCAGCAGGCTTTAACCCTGTTCCAATTCTTTGATTGCTTTTTAGGGATTAGAGCAAACTTCATTGTCATCCATTGCATTGCAAATGGGTAAATCTGAGTGATATGTACACAAAATATAGATAGGCAGATAGTGCATCAATATATGTGCAGAGTATATACATACATTTATATAGCTTGTACACACACACACTCTCACACACACACACACACAAAAATAAGCTACGTCTCCCTGTATGCCATACGAGAAAAATCAAATCAAGGCACGGAGAAACTGAAAAAAACCCTACATGTATCATTCACCTGATTTCAATTGTGACTCCCTTTGAACCTCGGCCAAATCATTTTGTACATTAAAAATTGGTCAGGGATGATAAGATTCCATTTTCATGGTTGGTAATGCAGAACCGGTGAAAGAATACAATTACAGACCCCTGAGTAAACTCTGCGAATGTCAACTTGATGTAAATGATCAAGTGTCGACAAAGGGCTGGCGGGAGGGGGGGGCAGGCAGAGATGGAGGGGAAAAAGAGAAGAAGAGGGAGAGGCAGAAAAAGAGGCTTCAACTTCTTCAGCAGCCTCTCACCCCTTATCGAACAGGCACCTTCCTGGTCCCAGTCCTTCGAGAGCCGACCTTTCTGAGCCAACACAGTGCCCCAAGTCTCCCACGGCTGCCACCACCATTGCCCTGGGCTGGGACCTCTGTGCTGTGCTGGGGTTGTGACACAAGTGACCTGCCCCTGCCTCCAGCAGGCCAACAAAAGCAAGCAGCCTGCACAAAGAATTCCTGCAAAACAATAGCACGTCTCCACATAAATCCTGCAAAACCCCAGCACCCAGAGTG